>NC_044564.1:50732494-51415827 GCF_007565055.1 Rhinopithecus roxellana | reverse complement strand
CTGCAAAAGCTCTCCAAGGCCATGTTGTGTTTACCCAAATACAGTGAAGTAGGGAATGGAGACAATTTTCCAGAAATCCAGGCAAACTCAACACTCCTTGGCTGAGTATTTAGGCACAGTGTTTCTTTTGGCCTAAGTTACGCTATACATTGGTTCTCGAAAGCACGTCATATATAATCATAGCCGACAGCAAACACCAAGTGTTTTGGGGGCTGAAACAATCCAAGGCAGTGATTTCTAAATGTCACTGGGTTGACTGGTGCTGGTCTGGAAGAAATTTCCACTGGACTGCAGCTATGCAGGCAAACTCAGGGCAATCTACTGAGTTTTCATATGGCTAAATTTACTCACTTTGAAAGAAGTGTTCTTTGCTCTTCAATTTTACCTTCCACAGTTGGAGAGAGGGGGAATAAAAGACATAATAGAAATTGATGGTAATTATAAAAAATTCTTATAGTTGATAAAATTAAAAGTTGGCAACCTTTGTCAGTCCTCAATTAAAATATATTTTCTTTTCTGTGAAATCCAAAGACTTAGGAATGACCGCCCTAAGAAAGTAAAAGAATCACTTAGATCAAGTAGATTTGTGTCACAATAATAGCAGCTCTACGAAGTGTTCATTTATGGCTGAGTCTTTGGAGTCATCAGCCCAAGGTGAGGCTGGGGGGCGGGGAAGTTGAACTGTTTTTCTCTATGTCTACCCTCCAGTGGACCAACAAAACAAACATCTTGGATTCTTTACTTGCACTGCCTTGATGGGAGACAAGGGCAGATCCAAAGGAATTACTAACGAAACCGGTTTTTCATCCCTTTGAAACCATATACCAATAAGGGCTTCAAGTTGGAGGGGAGAGACAAAGTGCTGCTGAAGAGGCAAGAGGAAATCAGATCAGAGAAAGGAGATGTGGCATGCCCCATCCCCTCCCCACTCTTGCTGTCCCTGATGATGGAGGAGACATGAGTGACGTAAGTTAGGGAGTGAGGATGAAGCCACAAATTAGGCAAAATATGCCCTATTTCCTGTCTGGGATTTTTTTTTTTAACTTTTAGGTTTGGGGGTACATGTGAAGGTTTGTTACACAGCTAAACTCATGTCATGGGGGTTTGTTGTACAATTATTTTATCAGCCAGGTATTAAGCCCAGGACCGGATAATTATCTTTTCTGCTCCTCTCCCTCTTTGCACCCTTCTTCACCCTCAAGTAGACCCCAGTGTCTGTTGTTCTCTTCTTTGTTTTGGTAAGTGCTCATCATTTAGCTCTCAGTTATAAGTGAGAACATGCAGTTATTTGGTTTTCTATTGCTGCATTAGTTTGCTAAGGATAATAGCCTCCAGCTCCATCCATGTTCCCGTAAAAGACATGATCTCCTTATTTTTATGGCTGCATAGTATTCCAAGGTGTGTATGTACCACATTTTCTGCATCCAATCTGTCATTGATGGGCATGTAGGTTGATTCCATGACTTTGCTATTGTGAATAGTGTTGCAATGAACATTCAAGTGCATGTGTCTTTATGGTAGAATGATTTACATTCCTCTGGGTATATACCGAGTAATGAGATTGCTTACTTACATTATCCTATGCCATGGCAAAGGAGGGCAGAAAAGAAGGTGACAGGACAACCTCAGTAGCTGAGAGCAAAGCATTCCCCTCACTTCCTAGGGTTTCCAGGTGCTATGAGAAGGGACAGAGTCAGTTCCCTTGGCTCTGACTGGGGACCTGAATGTCAGCTGAAGAGACGACTATAGTCCTTACAAGGGTGCCTCTCAAAATGAAACAACAGGGACCAGGAGGGGCTAAAGGAGCCAGAGATCAGCCTGTGCAGGAGCCAGATGAGACTGAGTTTGCATTAGGACACTGGTGAACTCTGCCAGAGGAAACAACAGACACCATCTATGCACAAGACAAATGCATCTGCCAGTCTGCCACAGACACCTCCACAGGAACAACCCCACAGGATGAAGAGGACTCTCCCAGCCCACCCAACCACTACATGGAATACAGAGTTTGGAGTCAGGATTGAATGACTTCTATACGAAATAATGAAACTGCATTTTTTTCCAATCCCAACCTCATTACTATAAAGTTTATACCCATTTAAGTAATAATTATTGAGCATTACAATGTGCAAAGCAATTGGACTAGGATTGTCTCATACAACCCTCACTATAACCCTGTGAGGTCTGCATTCTTACTGCAAGTTGAGTTCAACTGGTGTTTCAGAATTTTGAATTTTTCGTATCATGTCATATTTACATATATATAACGAGATATCTAGGGGATGGAACCCAACTCTAAACGTTAAATTCATTTATGTTTCATAGACACCTTATACACACAGCCTGAAGGTAATTTTATACAGTATCTTTAATAATTTTGTGCCTGAAGAATTCTATTCAGTCATAACAAAGAATGAAATCATGTCTCTTGCAGCAACATGGATGGAACTGGAGGTATTAAGTGAAAAAACTCAGAAACAGAAAGACAGATATCACATGTTTTCATTTAGAAGTGGGAGCTAAATAATGTGTACACATGGACATAGAATGCTAGACATGAAAGGCCTGGAGAAGTGGGAAGGTGGGAGGGGGTGAGGGATGATAGATTACTTAATGAATACAATGGATGCTATTTGGGTGATGGAGACACTAAAAGCCCAGACTTTACCACTTGCAGTATATTCATGTAGCAAAACTGCACTTGTACCACTTAAACTTATACGAATAAAAGAAAGTATTGTGTGTATGAAACAGTGTTTTAACTGTATTTTGACTGTGTCCCGTCACGTGAGGTCAGGTATGGAATTTTCCACTTATGGCATCATGGAGGCACACAAAAAGTTTCAGATTTTGGAGCATTTTGCATTTTGCATTTTCAGATTAGGGATGCTCAGCCTGTATCCTCATTTTACAGGTGAGGAAAGTGAGGCTAGAGATTTAATAATTTTCCCATGATTACACAGCTAGGGACTGGCCCATCTGGAATTCAAACCGAGGCAGGCTCATGTTCTTAACCACTGTAATTTTGATTGTTTTCTTTTGCAGACCTTTCAACAAATCTGTATATTTTGAAATAATCAAAACACCAGGCAATAGTAAGTGTGTTTGGAAGTGAGTCAAATAATATATTTACCATGACCCACACATTCCACTCTGGCCTTCTCATAAGATTGGCTGCTCAGAGTAATAATAGTAAGTAAATAAAAGTGATAATAAATGTAAACTTATTGTGAAGAATATCAATTACTCAAGGAGAGGCAATGGGAATATACACTTCAAAATTATACTGAAGCATAGTTTGAAGCAAGATGACATGAGCCGTAAAACTAGTGAGTAGAAGCGTCATGGAGATATGACATTTGTGTGCAATCATCAGTGAGAAAAAATTTCACTTCCTGTCAGAGAATAATACTTGTCATGTTGGACAGGCATGGTGGCTCACGCCTACAGCCCTAGCACTTTGGGAGGCCAACACAAGAGGATTGCTTGAGCCAGGAGTTTGAGACCAGCCTGGGCCAAAAAGCAAGACTCTGTCTTTACAAAAAAATTTTTTTTTTGAAGTTAGATGGTCGGGGTGATGTACCACCTATACTTCTGGCTACTCCAAAGGCTGAATTGGGAGAAACATGTGAGCCCAGGAGTTTGAGGCTGCAGTGAGCTATGATCATACCACTGCACTCCAGGCTGGGTGACAGAGGGAGACCCTGACTCTAGAAAACCAAAAAAAAAAAAAAAAAAAAAAAAAAAAACACCCCTCAAACTTGTCATGTCCCTGAAATTCAAAGCCACAAATGATGAAAAACCGGGTTGATAATGGCCCCTGTTTTCTACAGGAGAGACTATCCAGGGAGAAAAGGATGGCTGATTTCCTCACTCAGCAATGATGTGTGGAGCATCTACTGGGTGGGGCATACTGAGCCCCTGAGGTGGCCACTGGGGATACAGAGGAGCACAGGCAGCTGTTCTCATGGAACTGCACTCCAATAAACCATGAGGTGGTGAAATGTGCAACTTTCTCACACATAAATAATGCCATTATTTAGGGGGGGATTTGATAAAGAACATAGATCATCATTGAGCACTGTGTGGCAATGTGCCAAGGCAACATGCCCAGTTGATGATAAAGTCATAAACTCTTGAGGTCCGAATCTATTCCAGTACTCAAGAGCTGGTAAGCACAAACAGTAATGACAGCATTATTGAGTATGGTTCTAGCATTACATCCAAGTTGACATTTAATAATTTGTCTCCCCTACTCCTTCTACACTGAAACTAAAGTGGGAGGAAATTGGTCATTTCAAATGTCGTGTAAACTAGTCTTGCCCTCGGCAAGTGGGTGCAGACCCTAACTACTGTTAACTAGGCCTCCTAGCAGTTGTTCCTCTTGCAAATTCAAATAATAACCAGGAACCAAAAAAGATTTCTGTTATCTAAACTATCAGGAGTCTTAATCTCAAGAGTAGGCTTTACTATGAGGCAATCAACACACACACACACACACACACACACACACACACACACACAGACACACACACAAACATATATACATACATCTAGTGGTAAGCCAAAGAAAGAAACAAACATTGGAGAGAGTTGCAGTGGCACTGCATTTCACTAGGGATGAAGTTTGGAAACAGGGTGGGGTAGGGAATGAGGAATTTCCTAAGATCAGTTCAAGGCAAGACTTGGGTCCCTGGAAGCTTAAAAGCCAAACATGAAAATTAACTGTTTTGTTTTCTCTGCTGTTGTGCTGTATGTGGTCTCCTAGTCAGTGGAGACCAAAGACTACTTTAAATGAAGATCAAAGTAATTTCAAGAAGGTCACCTTTACATCATGATTTTTCACACTATGTATATCATCTGTTGTATGTAATAACATAACAGAAAAGCAAAAATTAAAAACCAAAACAACTTTTTTTGTGTGTGTGACAGAGTCTCACTCTGTTGCTGGAGTGCCATGGCGGGATAGTGGCTCACCACAAGCTCCGCCTCCTGGGTTCAAGAAATTCTTGTGCCTCAGCCTCCTGAATAGCTGGGATTACAGGCATGCGCCACCATGCCTGACTAATTAGTGTAATTTTAGTGGAGACGGGGTTCTACCACATTGGCCAGGCTGGTCTCAAACTCCTGGCCTCAAGCAATCCACTCACCTTGGCCTCCCAAAGTATTGGGATTACAGGCATGAACCACCGTGCCCAACCCCCTTTGAAAAATAAGACAAAAATACTTAAGACTGCAAATGCAAATGTTCCTAAACCAGCTTTACCTTTTGTGATGGTTTCATGATGTGTCAACTTGGCTAGGCTGAATGACATTTCCTTGAATTCCCTTTCCAGTATGTTTTCAGACAGGGTAAGCTACAAGAGAGTTCTCCTGTAAGAGCTGGAGGACAGAAGGGAGACTGCAGCCATTTTGTAGCATATACACACCTTTTTCCATTTACACAATCAGTCATTTAGGTGCTTCTGTGAAGAGAATATTGCCAATGTAATTAAAGTCCCTAAACAGGTGACTTTAAGTTAATCAAAGGAGAGATTACCCTGGGTGGGCCTGACTTAGCCAGTTGGAAGCCTTTTCTAAGAAGGTAGAAGCTCTGGCAGTTCAGACTGCAGGCTTCAGCTTGTGCCCAAGGGGGCTCAGTCTGTTTGGAATATGTCCTTCCTATCTCCCCTGTGGACTTTTGAGCTTAGTAGGCTAAGCCAATACCTTCATACACATCCATATGGATTTCCTACAGGTTCTGTTGCTCTAATTGAACCTGACTGATATACCTCCTTTCATTCATTCAACACATACTGCTGGGGTCCTACAGCAATCAGACGCTAGGCAACCAATTGTCTCAGGGTGTCCCAGTCTTTGAAAGTCTCATGTACTGAGAAAATTCTCAGTCCCAGGCAAATTGTGACAGTTGGTTACTCTACCTTACAGATACCACTTTTACTAGGTTTTCCTCCTACTATGCAGTGCCCCGGAGTTCAATTCTAAATCTCTTCTCAAGCTGCATTTAATCTCAAATGATCTCATCCACTCCCATGGCTTTGAATATATATTTTTAAAAATTACAAGTTTATATTTGCAGCCTCAACTTCTGCCATAAATTCCAGGTTGACTTTTCCAATTACACCTCAACATCCCTACTTGGTACTTTAACAGACCTCTCAAACACAATGAGTTCAAAATTAACTCTTAACCTTCCTGGCAATCTGCTCTTCCCATACCTTCCATACCTCCACACCTCTGCAAGTGGCAATTCCAGTCCACCAGTTGCCCAGGTGGAAAACATTAAAGTCAATGTTGCTTCTTCTCTTTCTCTTACACTCTACATATCATCCATCAGAAAATCCTATCCACTTTGCTTCTGAAATACATCCAGAATCCAAACACTTCTCACCTCTCCTGCCACCACCCTAGTCCAAAGCACCGCCATTGCTTTCCTGAGTTACCCATGACATCTTCCTAACTGCCTTCCCTCGTCCAGTCTATTTTCCACACCGCAGCCAGAGTGATCCTCATAAAAAGTCAGATGGTTCCACGCCTAATCTTAATGTTCATAGCAGCTTCCTGTCTTAGAGTGGAAGCCAATGTTCTACAGTGTCTGAGGCCTGTGACCCAGTCCTGCTTTCTCTATGACTGTATTTCCTAGTGCCCACTCTGTTCAGGCCTCATTCTGCTTCCTTGCTGTTTCTGAAGCATGTCACATATTGAAGTCTTGGGGACTTTGCACTTACTGTTCCTTCTGACTGGAATATTTTTCCTTCAGATATTTGTCAAGTTCATTCAGAACTCTGCCCAAGTGTTTCCTTTCCAGATAGAGGCCTTCACAGATGACCCAATCTAAAAGCATCTCTTCTGGGTCACCATTTCATTCTTGAAAGCCCTCAATACTCCCTGATACAATCAACATTTACTATTTGTCTGTGTCTGTCCCTCATTCTGAAAGGCAAACTCTATGAGGATAGGCCCTCTATTGTATTCACTATTGTATCTTGAATCTCACTGCTGTGCCAGCAGTTCCTGACACAGAGACCCAATACATATTTCTCAAATGAATGAACAAGCTCTCCACTATCTTTAAACGAAGCTGAAGGCAGTAAAGTTCTTCTAGCTTCTGTGATATCAAAGCTGTATACTTTATGGACTAAACACTTCCCTGCTTCCACCAACAACAATCTTCCACTGATGCCACTGAGAGGGAGATGCTGACATGCCACCATGGGCATCACTCTAGTTTCACCAAGGCTGAGTTGATTCCTCTACTGCACAATGACAACAAAGAAATGCCTGCTCTGTGTGCAGAATGCCTGCCACTCTTTTGTTTTATCTTCCATTGTGAATTTGCATGAAAACTATCTTGAGATCTTCATTTTCCATCATGCCCCTTCCAGTGCAACCAATGAAACCTAATAATAGCCCAACTCCTTGAAAGATGAAGTACAAAAGAACAATGGAATCAGAAGAATAAAAGAGGACCATATTTATCAGGCAATTAAACATTTAAGTCATCCTGAGCTGTAAAAGAAAAAAGGTTGTTTTATTGCACAGAAGTCTATACACATAACAAAAATGAATGCCTTCTAAGCTATGAGACTTTTTTTTTCAATAAATGTTACAAATACAAACATGCCATGTAACCATGGTGTTTGGTACATATCCAGGATGTGGCTTTTTACATCCTTTTCTTCAGTCAGAGCCGTTATGGTCCAGCTAATTCATTCCATTTTACTTCAAAACTTTCCTATTCTCACTTTTAAAAATAGGATTTTTCCCTCCATAAAATATGTAACTTAAGGTTATTAACCACTTATACAATGTCTCAAATCCTCCTTACTTCCTTAGGGCATAGATCCTAACTCTTTCTTTTCTTGTCCCCTCCCCTCCCCTCCCCTCCTCTCCTTTTCTCTGAGACAGGGTCTCCTAACTCTTATCTTGTATGTTACTCTTCTTCTGTATGTTTTCTCTTCTCTTCTCTTCTCCTCTCTTCTTCTCTCCACTCTTCTCTTCTCCTCTCTTCTCCCCTCACCTCCTCCCATCTCCTCTCTTCCCGTCTCCTCTCCTCTCATCTC
This sequence comes from Rhinopithecus roxellana, assembly GCF_007565055.1. Classification (NCBI taxonomy): domain Eukaryota; kingdom Metazoa; phylum Chordata; class Mammalia; order Primates; family Cercopithecidae; genus Rhinopithecus; species Rhinopithecus roxellana. The sequence continues at coordinate 51,407,764 of NC_044564.1, read as the reverse complement.
CTCTCCTCTCCTCTCTTCTTTCCCTTTCTCTTCTCCTCTCTTCTCTTTTCTTTTCTGAGACAGGGTCTTGCTCTGTTGCCCAGGCTGGAGTACTGTGGCTCAATCATGGCTCACTGCAGCCTTGAACTCCTGAGTTCAGGTGATCCTTCTGCCTCAGCCTCCCAAGTAGTTGGGACTAAAGGCATGTGCCACCATGTCTGGCTAATTTCTTTTTTTCAACTTTTTTGTAGAGATGAGGTCTCACTATGTTGCCTAGGCTGGCCTCGAACTCTTGGCTTCAAGCTATCCTCCTGCCTCTGCCTCCCAAATTGTTGGGATTACATGCAGTCCTGAGCCATTGTGCCTGGCTTCTACTTTGAACAACCAGAAAACAGGCCAGGTATAATGACTCATGCCTGTAATCCCAGCACTTTGGGAGGCCAAGGCAGGCAGATCGCTGAAGCTCAGGAGTTCAAGACCAGCCTGGGCAACATGGCGAAACTCCATCTCTACAAAAAAAAAAAAATGCAAAAATTAGCCAGGTGCAATGGTGTGCTTGTGGTCCCAGTTACTTGGGAGGCTGAGGCAGGAGGATCACTTGAGCCTGGGAGGCAGAGGTTGTAGTAAGCCAAGATCTCACCACTGCACTCCAGCCTGGGCGACAGAGCAAGGCCCTGTCTCTAAATAAATAAATAAATAAATAAATAGAAAAATAGTATTTTACAGTTTCATTTTAACAGAAGTACTAATTATAGACTTGTTGGCCTAAATAGGCAGCTGGCATCAGAGGGTTTCTGGTTAATCCATTCACACAGCTGTGGCAACAGAGAATGCCAAAGTCAATGAGTGAGTCTACACACAGGGTTATTTACTAGCCACAGCTGCCTTCTAGCCCTGGTAACAAAGGATTTTGGTAGGAGTATCAAACAGACCTGGGACAAGTTTATCATCCCGTCTAGAAAACCAACTTCAAATGATGGATCCACTTCACACTAAAAAATGCAAAATTCAAAAATATTTTATCTTCTTCGAAAATGTTTATACACACATCATCAGACCTGACATTTACAGTTTTTAAAAACCCCAATAAAACAAAAAGAAAAATCAACATGAAACATACACCCTTCCTCTCATCTGATTTATCAGATTGATGACAGAAGCCACTGTATTTTCTAAGGATATATCTGCAAGGTTAGTAAGTGGTCTTTGCTTACTACACCCTCTGAAATTCAAAGCGCACAGGAAAAAAGAAGTGTTACCTGTCTTTATATTTTTCCCCCTACTTCGAATACTTCTACCTTTAAAGTTCTTTAAATGGGCCGAGCATAGTGGCTCAAGCCTGTAATCCCAGCGCTTTGGGAGGCCGAGCTGGGCGGATTACCTGAGGTCAGAAGTTCGAGACCAGCCTGGCCAACATGGCGAAACCCTGTCTCTACTAAAAATACAAAAATTAGCCAGGCATGGTGGCGGGTACCTGTAATCCCAGCTACTCAGGATGCTAAGTCAGGAGAATCACTTGAACCCAGGAAGCAGAGGTTGCAGAAAGCCGAGATCACGTCTCTGCACTCCAGCCTGGGTGACAGAGGGAGATTCCATTTCAAAATAAAAATAAATATAGGCCAGGCATGGTGGCTCACGCCTGTAATCCAAGCACTTTGGGAGGCCAAGGCAGGTGGATCACTTGAGGTCAGGAGTTCAAGACCAGCCTGGCTAACAATGGTGAAACCCTCTCTACTAAAAATACAAAAATTAGCCAGTTGTGGTGGCACACGCCTGTATTCCCAGCTACTAGGAAGGCTGAGGCGGGAGAGTAGCTTGAACCTGGGAGGCAGGTGTTGCAGTGAGCCAAGATAGCACCACTGCACTCCAGCTTGGGTGACAGAGCGAGACTCCATCTCAAAAAATACATTAAAAATTAAATAAATAAATAACAAAGTTCTGTAAATGATTTTCAACCCAAGCTTCAAGTTAAAGTCCCCAGGGAACTTTAAAATACTGATGCTTGGTTCCCGCCCCCAGGAATTCTCATTGAATTGTCTCTAGATAATTTTAATGTCCAGTCAGGGCTGAGAACCCTTACTCTAAGTCTCCTCAGCCTTCTCAATCAAGCCTTTGCCTCCTATTACATCATGTATCCTTTTCTCTTCTAAACACCTGCCACTTGTGAAGTCAGTATAGATACTATATATTACCTGTTCTCCCAAATGAATCATAAAGCCCTTTGAAGCTGAAGTCACCTTTTATTCACATCTTCTTTTAATCTCCCACAGTGTCTCCACAGTGCCAAATCATAAGAGAGCAATATTAGCCAATATATACAAAGGACCTATTATATAATTCTATATTCCCTAGTAGGGACAGCATTATTATGCCAATTTACAAATGAAGAAACTGAAGTCTTCAGAGAGATTAAGTGGCTTGTCACAAATTACATGACTAACAAATGACACCTGTACTTCATCCCAGATTCATCTGACTCCAAGCTCTTCACTCTTGCAAAACAGCAGCAACAACAAAGACGTGTAATTGATTAGGTTCTAAATAACTTGACTTCAATTAAATGCTTTTAAAAATTAAATAACCATTTGTATCAGCAAGTGGGCCACTGAAATGGTGGTTGTAAAAGTAAAGGTAAGAGAAACGAAGGTCAGAACGCACTTGGTCTTATTTTTCAACTAGCCAAAATAATGCACTGAAAACCTACGGTTTCTCATTTTAAGGAAAGTTTTCTAAAACAGCTTTAAGTTGAGAGGCTTTAGATGATAAACAACTCCTTTGCCTTCCTAGAAATGAATCTTACCAATACGTTCCATTATCTTTCCATGAAAAGAAATATTTTTTTTAAAGGTAAAAGGAAATCACCGTGTAAGTTGATGATTTCTTTTGGGGAACCTTCATTCGGGACGATGACTCAAGGGGAAGAACAGCCACTTCATTCTGACATTACAGCACTATACCACGTAAACATTACAGGGATGGGATTTCCTAAGCAGACTATTCATCTAAAAAAAAAAAAAAAAAAAGAATTCAATCCTCTGGGCTTCCACATGCCTCCATTCTCCAGGTAGAAGGAACAAGGGCTATATACTGAAGTTGAAGTCGAGAGATGGGAAAAGAGATTCAGAAAAGTAAAGCGGAATAACTGGGAGTAATATATTTTAAAGGATATTCACATGCAAATAGAACCAAGACTAAATGATGATAGGTAGGAACATGTGATTCTTGCATAATTTAACAATTTTACTTATTGTTGCTAGTTTCTTGATATCTTCTCTTAGAAAATGGACAGCTAAGCCACATGTTAACTTCACTACCCAGCTAATGTAGTAATTCATCAAAATTCACTTTCATCAAAACTTACTGAGGAGGCAGCAAACTACCAAATGAATGCTTACAAATATTAACCATTATTTTCCTTTGTAACTTTACACAAAATAATTTATCCTGAAAAAAAAATTTAAGGCTGCAGCATTAAAGTAAAAGCTGGTGGCCGGGCACATGCTTGTAATCCCAGCACTTTGGGAGGCCTAAGCGGGCAGATCACCTGAGGTCGGGAGTTCGAGACCAGCCTGAGCAACATGGAGAAAGCCCATCTCTACTAAAAACACAAAATTAGCCAGGTGTGATGATGCATGCCTATAATCCCAGCTACTCGGGAGGCTGAGGCAGGAGAATTGCTTGAACTGGGAGGCAGAGGTTGTGGTGAGCCGAGATGGCGCCATTGCACTCCAGCCTGGGCAACAAGAGCTAAACGCTGTCTCAAAAAAAAAAAAAAAAAAAAAAAAAAAAAAAAGTAAAAGCTAGTATGGAGAGAAAGAGTTAAAGCCTGTTAGCTAAACTTCCTTAATGTCTCTTAGGAGTGATGTCCACACTATTTCCCAAGACAGCTACTGCAGAAAGCTGCAGTCTTCATTTATTTTTTAAAAAAGCAAAGCACTAAAACCCTCTACCTTGTTTACAATTTAAAAGTGTATCCAATCTATTTTAAACTAAATTTTGCATATTTTGGAATACAACTTCAGTCAATTTTTTTAAAAAAAGTATTTGATTTTCAACTAAATACATATTAGCACAAATTAAACCAAGAAGCATATCTAATTTATCTTGGTGTAAAGCTAATCTAATATAACTGAAAATGGACACATTATGCACTTGACATACTTTTATTATACTCTGCAATTCTGAAACACACAGGAAAAGTACAAATAAAAAGGGCAGTCTAGCAAGTCACTTAAGTCATAAGCAGATTTTCTGAAAAAATGGCATGGAAAGTTACCTCTTGCAGTAAAAGATGCTATAGGTTTTTTAGTACTACTATTTCATTAATGACACAACACACAAATTATCCTTCTGAAATAACCAGAAATCACTTCAGTAAAACATACCTTTAAAAGATTCACAGTTACACGGCGTGTAAATTGTTACAGGAGACAAAATGGCGGTTACCGGAAACTGAGTGGAAGGTTACAAAATTTCTAAGAGCAGAAGTGGTTTTGAAGTAATAAGTAGAAACAAAAAATAACCTAACCTCTTCAAGATAACCACCAGAACCAGCAAGAGAGTGCTGCTGTGTGAGGAAGTGAGTACAGGAGGGCTGGAGCTCTCTCACAAAGGAAGTGAATATTCACTTCTGGTTTTACAAACCATCTCATTTGTCAGATTTATCTCACTTGGCACACATCTGGCATTTAGTGCTCAAATAATATAACCTATATAGGCACACTCAACAATTGGCATTGATAGAAAAATGTAGGCAATCTTCAACTTAAGAGGAAGTGTGTTTTAAAAATGAAGGTTTAGGGCCAGGCACAGTGGCTCACTGTAATCTCAGCACTTTGGGAGGCTGAGGCAGGAGGATCGTTGAGCCCAGGTGTTCAAGAGCAGCCTGGGCAACATAGCGAGACCCCTGTCTCTACAAAAAGTACAAAAATTAGCCAGGTGTGGTGGTATGTGCCTGTAGTCCTGGCTACTTGAGAGGATGAGGTGGGAGGAGAATCATTTGATCCTGGGAGGTTGAGGTTGCAGTGAGACAAGATCACCCACTGCACTCCAGGCTGGGTGACAGAGTGACACCCTGTCTCAAAAAAAGAAGGTTTGTACATACTGTAACAGGATATGAAGTTCCAGATAGAGCAAAATTATAGTGACAGAAGTGAATCAGAGATTGCGTGAGTTGGAGGGTGTGGCCTGGGGGGAGGATTGGAAGACGAGATTGTAAAAGGGCACTGGGGAACTCTTTAGGATAAAGGAAGTGTTCTATATCTTGACTGAGTAAAGGTTAAGTGACTCTAAATTGCCCAAATTCACCAAATTGTACACCTAAAATGTGTGAATTTTATTATATGTAAATTATACTAGCAAGAAAATGATTTTACAAAAAGAAGTTCTGTAACTCGGCATTTCAGATTTTGGAATAGGCTTTTCCAAAAAAATGCATACTATAAATGGTGGTAAGTTTTCAAGCTAGCCCTTCTCCCCCAAATATGAACCATAATTTGGATGAGACTGAGTAGCCTGGAAGCCCCTCAGTCTAGACACATCAAAACCACAGCTCCCAGAGGTTCTATTATGCACCCTAAGTACTGGTTGGCAGAGGGAGAGAGGGATATTGTTTGATGTCCAGACGCAGTCACAGAGTTAGGATCTGGTGACTGGAGAACGTGAGGTGATGGTAGGAAGATCTAAGGAGCAGGAGGCAAGCACACACCCTGGGCACTTTTGCACTTGACCAATCGCTAAGTAAACCTGGAACTCATACTTACTAGTTGAAGAGAGGGGAAGCCAGAGGTACTTATGCTCTGTCGATGGTACTGGCCAAGGTTTGGTGGGAGAGTAAACTGTTTCCTTATTTCCGCTGAAGAATACCTTGGATTAAAATAGAAAAATCTAAATGAAATGATTATTTTAAGAAATCATCGCAATTTTAGACGCAATCTTTGATATCATGTTATAAAACGTAGACCTTGGCTGGGCGATGAGCAGAACTGACTAAGATACCCTCAGTGGCCTGTTAGTGGACATTGTAGTTTTTGTCTGATAATACATACCCTTGAGAAGTTCACAGAGGCCATGATGCCTGCAGTCAGGGTCCTGCCCAATACTGGAAGGATGATGGCAGAAGGAGGACTTTGAGACCCAAGAAAAAGATCCAGGGCATTTGACTCCTTCTCCCCTAGCCATTCAGAGTTTTCTCTATGTGAGGATGTCTGGTATCTGACTAGAATCCTTTAAATACTGAGCTGCCATTTTGATCCAGCCATTCTCATTTCAAGCAGCTGAACCCATTTGGCTGACTGGCTGCTACAACAGAGAACACCAGGGAACTGTTATATGAATACTTCTGCCTCCTTGTAGGCACCTTCAATGTTACAAGAATTCCCAATGATTATATTTTTTCCAAACTGCTCCTGGTGGAGTGATCCTTTGCATCACCCATGTGGACAATGCTCAGCCAACACTTTAGGGAGCCACACAAATGAGAGGAAGTTGTTCCCCACTGTCTACTTACACCTGCTGGCATGTGACTGCTGGCCAGTGATACCCCAGCTTACGAACAAGTTGACTTCTGAGCACTCATCTGTTAGCCGTTTGCTTGGAACTCAGAGCACGTTTTCTTATTACATCATTGTGTTGGTGGTTGGATTCTCAGGCTAGTTCACAAAAGTGTATTTAAACCACAATGAGGCCAAAACATACAATACCAACACTGCTACTGAATATAATTAGAAACTAACAGAGATTACAGAGGATCAAATGAGGTCATATATTTTAGACATGCTTCGTATCCAACGAGGGTATATAGAAATTTTTAAACATTGTTACTTTAAATGTAATACTTAAATATTACAAATGAAGCTTATTATGTTTTCTCTGTGAAAATGTGTGCTAGGGCATACTTATTAACTGCCCTGCATGATGAGGTTTCCTACATGGTTTGCTTTGCTCCTGACCTTGGCAATGAGTTACACCTAGAGAGGCAGGAAACTAGGCTCTTGTCTCAACTTTGGCATCTATTCTCCTTCAGGAGGACCCCAATTTCCTTTCAAGATGCCCACGCTCATGCTGTGCACGGTCTAGGCAGAAACACAAATCAACAGAGTGGGCACATAACTCACGGCAGGACAAGCATCTCTCTTTCCCAGGATTCTGAATGACAAATGGAGAGAAGATTGGAAGAATAGGGCTGGAGCACATTCATCCTAGTGGTGGCCCCTTATGTGATGAGGCAAGGAAGTGTGAAACCCCAGAGGAAGCTGTAGCGGCAAGCATAAATTGTGCTCCTTAATTTTCTATAGCATTTTCTTTATTTAATTTTTTTAAAGTATAAGGAAATACTAGGATAGGAAGTATTCTACTAGCCATGAGGGAAATTCTGATTAAACCACAATGAGATGTCATTTCACAACCACTAGGCTGGCTATAACAAGAAAGAGGGGCAATAACAAGTGTTTGCAAGGATGTGGAGAAACTGGAGCGCGCATATGCTGTTGGTTGGAATATAAAATGGTGCAGCCATTTTGGAAAGCCATCTGGCAGTTTCTGAAAAATTTAAACAGAGCTCCCATGTAACCCAGCAATTCCACTCATAGGTATATACCCAGGAGAAATGAAAACATACTTCTGGCAGTGTGTGGTGGCTCACACCTGTAATCCCAGCACTTTGGGGGGCTGAGGTGGGCAGATCACTTGAGGTCAGGAGTTCATGACCAGCCTGGCCAACATGGCGAAACCCCGTCTCTACTAAAAATACAAAAAAATTAGCCATGTGTGGTGGTGCGTGCCTGTAATCCCAGCTACTTTGGAGGCTGAGGCATGAGAATCACTTGAACCCGAGAGGTGGAGGTCACAGTGAGCCGAGATTGCAACACTGCACTCCAGCCTGGGCGACAGAGCAAGACTCTGTTGAAAAAATAAATAAATAAAAAAAGACAACCACACTTCCCCACAAAAACTAACACATGAATGTTCATAGCAGCATTATTCATAAAGGCCAAAAAATGGAAAAAATCCAAATGTCCATCAACCGATGAATGACTTAACGAAAAATTGTATATCCACACAATGGAAAATTACTCAGCAATAAAAAGGAAGAGAGTACATATACCCCACAACATAAATGAACCTTGGAAACATTATCCTAAGTGAAATAAGCTAAACCAAAAGATCACATGTTCTATGATTCCTTATATGAAATGCCCAGAATTGCAAAATCTATAGAGACAGAAAGTAGATTTGTGGTCACCTAGGGTTGGGGATATTGTAGAGAAATGGAGAGCAGCTGCTAATGAGTTTGGGGTTTCTGTTTGGAGTAATGAAAATGTTCTGAAATTGATTGTAGTGATGACTGTGAATATATTTAAAATCACTGAACTGTACACATGGGTGAATTTTGTAGTATATGAGTTATATCTAAATAGAATGAGATAGGTGTATATGTAAATATTCTACATAGACGAAAGTGAAGGCAAAAAATTGGTGTGACAACTAGGAATGAAAGAATAACCTCAGATTTTGTCTCCAAGTGTTTGATAGGCTGATTTTAATTATAAGTTGGACAGTCACCGATTTTTTTTAAATCAACAGATTAGACCACTGTCCAAAAGGTCTATATTGCATGAGCAACAATGTATCTTGTGTTTGGCACCATAGGACTCAAACCAACACTGCAATCATTTATTTGCTTACTTGAAAAGAGGATCATAAGCCATAGAGGGCCAACACAACCAAGCCAAAGCCCTTTTCTGTGATCAAGCTGACCTTTTTACAGATAAGACTGACTTCTCCTGGGACTGCTGCCTCTAGGTCTTCCCCCAAGAGCTCTCAAATGATATGTCTTAGTTTCCCAGTCATTCTAAAACTGGTCCTATTATAGACCAGAGTGGTTGATGTGAAATCAGAATATCTGAAAATGTTCAGGAAAGAAAGTGGCATTGTGAGATTATCAAAGAGGCAGGAAGGACAGGGTCTTGCTTTCATTTTGAAGCAAGACCTGTTGTCCTATGTCAAAACTCTAGTATTTTTGTCATCATGAAATCAGAATGTTCCTGCCCTCTAGCCTTTCTTAAACAGAGTCAACTGGCATTTCTGTTCCAGTCCTCCATATACAAGTTTCCTAATTCAGAACTATACAACTAATCTTCTTCCTTGACACTTTGAGCCTAACCCAATACCTAATAGCACTCCTATTTTATCTCCCTACAGAACCCTATAGAGAAGGCAATTAAACCTGTCACTTCAAAACTGTCAAATATGAATGGTTTGTCATTAAACTGAAAATAGTGAATCATTCCACGTGGAAAAGAATTGCTTCATATCATTTGAAGAACTTCAAAATAAAATATCTCTAGTGAGGCCCTACACACATATTAAGCTAGCAGAAATAGGCTGGAATGATAAAATTTCATGTTGGTCAAGCTGTGGGAAAACCAGCATTTCTCACACCCCTGGTGGGGTTGTATATTGGCTCTGTGTCTCTGGAAAGTAATAATGTAATATGCAACCAGAACTATAAAACTGCTGTTAATTCTTTTATCTAACCATCCCGGTTTGGGAAATATACACCATGGAATTCATACAAACAAAAATATAATTTTGAGCAGAAATGAACATAAGAACTCTGTATATGATAGTATGATAGCAAATAATTGGAAATAACCAAAGCATCCCACATTGGAAAGAACACTGAACAAATAACAGTATAAAATATATGGGATATCATTTTTCCATTTAAAATGACAAAAATATAAATTAGGTTGACCCATGGAAACCTGCATACAAAGTAAGCTACAGTAAAAAATAGTATGAGCAACTAAATACAAACACACAACAATATAACAATATACGTGGAAATACACTACAAGGATCAGAAATCCTTTCCATAGTCACAAAGTAGTTTAATAACTAACTCATTCAGGTCTGTCTCCTGTGAAGTCATGTAAGTTCACAATTAAAAAAAAAAAATCCATATGGCTGGGCACAGTGGCTCATGCCTGTAATCCCAACACTTTGGGAGGCCAAAGCAGGTGGATCACTTGAGCTCAGGAGTTCGAGACCAGCCTGGGCAACACGGTGAAACCCAGTCTCTACAAAAATTACAAAAATTAGCCAGGTATGGTGGTGTGTGCCTGTGGTCCCAGCAACTCGGGGGGCTGAGGTGGGAGGATTGCTTGAGCCTGGGAGGTTGAGGCTACGGTGAACTGTGTTCATGCCTGCTGCACTCCAGCTTGGGTGACAAAGTGAGATCCTGTCTCAAAACAAAAACAAAAACAAACAAACAAATTGCATATATATAAAATAATGCGCAGACAGAGCGTACTACTTGGGGTGTTTAAAAGTTATGTAAATGTTGGCTATTAAGTTTCCTAATATGGAACTTCAGTCCCAAAAGAACATATAGCACCCCAATGTCCAAATCAACCTTCTTCATCTCTACGCTGGTCCTAGTGAAGGGGGACATCTGTCTCCACAAAAAGGAACACAGCCAAAGCAGGTGTTTGCACAGGTTCCATTTCTATGTAGGTACTGTGTGTGGGTTTTATTTTCCTCTACATTTGATTCTCAGACCAAATTTGACATGTCCAAGATAAGTTTCATGATGCTAGATTTATATCATGATAATATTTCCTTAATGAGCTAAGATACCCTTCTTCTAAGGAATTCAAAATAGTTTATAAGTATTATCTTCTTTATTTTCATACATTTTACTGGAAGGGAGCCTTGCGATTTATTTAAAATGTCAATACCCATTGTGATTAAGGAGTCAGAATGGTGGTGATGGATTGGTGGTAGGGAGTGGGTAGAGAAGCTCAATGTTTTTTTTCAGATCAGCAATAATTATGATATACAATTGGGACCACAAACCACAACTAATCATAGAGTAGAGCTTTCAAAGTGTGGCTGCTGGACCATTTGCATTAAGTCATCAGCTACTTAGATAAAAATTGAAATTCCTGGACCCACCCCAGTCCTGTATTAGCATCTCTTGTGGTATGGTCTGGAAAACTGTATTTTAAGTCAGCAATTCCAGGTGATTTTTATGTCCAATAAAGCATAAGATTCACTGATAGTGCAAGACTGTGAAGGAATGGTTGGTTCATTCCTTCATTCATTCATTCATTTCACATTGAGAACACACAAATTGTTGGGCTCTCTGTTGCTGCTCCTGGGAAGCCTGATCCAGTGGGTAGATGGGAGGAGGGCAGATGAATAATTGAATACTTATAATATGGTAAATATTCTATTACAGGAATATGCATAGTTCCTTGTGAGCAAAGAGGAAAGAGTTACTAATTCTGCCTAGGAATGTTTAGGGAGCTTTTAAAACAAGATTTCTGAGCCAGATTTTGAGAAAAAAATTAGTAAAAGAAGGTCTGATGGAGAAGACAATGCACTTTAAACTTTTAAACCATTTCATGATATGTAGACATCAGTTTTTCTCATTCTCTAAGTATTTTAAACATCATGCTGCCTCATTTCTTTATAAAATATGTGTCTAGCAGAATAAAGAAAAAGAATGAAAACTCATTGATAGAGTCCTGAGTTTCGCCATTTGCCATTTGCTTGAGTTTAAGCACATTAGTTGACTAAGGTGGGTCTTAGTTTCATTATACGTAAACCAAAGGGGCTGGGCTTTATAGTACTGAGCATCTTTCCAGCTCTAACAGGCAAAGATGCACAAGAATCTCCAAGCAGATCAGTCAGCACCACGAGCTACTCCAGCAGCTGTGCTAGGAAACCAAACAGCCCTGGAAGGCTTCTCCCTGGCTTTCAACCCTCAAGGAAAATTCTTTCATTATCTGCTGGTATGGTCAGCAGCCAAATTGGCTGGATGGATTTTAAAACCGATTAAGGAAAAAAACTTCATCTATAAGTATTGAAAGAGGTTTAGGTCTCTTGAGGTTTTCCTGAATCTGACATGTTTTAAACAATAGTGAAAGGAGTGGGGTAAAGAAAAGCAAATATATAATTTACTCTAGGTAACAAGCGATTATAAAACACTCCACAAATACAGTGTAAAGTACAAAGTTAGTAATAAATATTAATTACAGACATTTGTGGGTGTACATGTGGATGCAACCACAACATACAACATATAATTAAACCTTGAAAAATAGCCATTGTTTCAGGACTAGAAATGATTTACATCAAATAAGCAGTGAAAGGTTGTTATACACCCCTCTCCCCAAACTTACTAAGTTACAAGGTTAGGGCAGGGTAGTATTTTTAAAAAAATCAAGGTTTAGGCTGGGCACAGTGGCTTAAGCCTGTAATCCCAGCACTTTGGGAGGCCAAGGTGGGTAGATCACCTGAGGTCAGGAGTTCGAGATCTGCCTGGCCAACACGATGAAACCCTGTCTCTACTAAAAATACAAAAATTAGCCCGGTGTGGTGGCACACACCTGTAATCCCAGCTACTCAGGAGGCTAAGGCAGGAGAATCGGTTGAACCCAGGAGGCAGAGTTTCCAGTGAGCTGAGATCATGCCATTGCACTCCAGCTTGGGGGACAAGAGCGAGACTTCATCTCAAAAAAAAAAAAAAAAATAAATAAATAAATAAATAAAAATCAAGGTTTAAAAATTTGTTGCATGTAGAAAAACTGACTTTGAATGATGTAGCTATCAAAGGGTTAGATCATTGTGCATGGCATGGGTAAGGTCTGAAAACACACATCTAGCTCAAGAGTGAGTAGTTCCTGGAGTTGACCACTTAAAAGAAACCTAAGGCTTTTTCTGAGATGCATTATTGGATGCTTTTAGTAAAGTGCACTTTTAAAAGGCTACAAAATGAATTTCTGTAGCAAACTTTATATATTTATATATCTACACATATATCTATATATGTCTATCCATAACTGTATCTCCATACACTCGTATACATATATGCATACATATTTTCAGCCAAAAAGTCTGGAATAAATTCCTTGTAAATTCTTCAGCCTGTGGCCTCACAATGGATTATTACAGGTTTTATTGTTTCTCATATTTTCTATCTCCTCTCATAAACAGACAAGCCATAACTGTACAACTTCCATAAAACTGATTCAACAGGTGGAAACATGACTACAAAGAAAAGTTTGCACCTTATTAGGAAGGCGTGGAACTTATGTTTCTTCCTCACAGGGGAGTCCCAAATCCCTTTCACTTAGAAAATTCCTCTGAAGACAGTGGAATATTTATTAGACGACTTAAGTGTTTGAGCGTTCCAGCAGCAAGACTAGAGAAGGATTTCTCAGTGTCTTCAGAGACATCTCGTCTCCCCAGCCTTTATATATCATCATGTAAGTTTTCTTCTTAATATAATCACCATCTACTGATGAAGCAGCATAATCACCTAAAAGAACACCTGTAATCTTTGAGTGTCTTGTGTTTTAAGAAAAGAGAGTCTTTCCAGAAAAGTGTATTGAGTCATAAAGTAACAGATGTAACCTATGTAAGCTGGATCCCAAAGGAGGAGGAGAGATCAAACTGGAGCAGAAGTAATATTTAAAGAAATATTGGCTGACAAAAATACCAGACGCAGCTTCATAAAGCTCTATAAATGCCCATCAGAATCAGTACAGAGGAAACCAAACCTAGACACATCATAGTAAAACTACTGAAAATCAAAGAGAAAAATCTTTAAAACATCCAGGGAAAAGACACATTATCTTCAAAGTGTAATAATGCAACCAACAATTAACTTCTCAATTGAAAAAGCGAAATCCACAAACCAATGCAACGACATCTTCAAAGTGCTGAAATAAAATAGCTAACAATCTAGAATTTTCTATCTAGTGAAAATATCCTTCATAAGTAATGAAGGAAAAAAGATTTTATCAAATAAACAAAAATGGAGAGAATTTATTACCAGCAGAGCCACACTAAAATAAATAGTAAAGACAGTTTTTGAGGCAGAAGAAAAGCAATCCCAAATGGAAACACAGAAGTGCTGAAAGCATTGAAATACACCAAAAGGGTAAATGTAAGTAAATCTAAATGATAGTGACTGTACAATATAAATATAATAATGATAATAATGTGATGTTTAAAATATACATAGAATTAAAAGGTATGGGAGTAAATGGATTTCATATGTTTTATAGTCCATATTATATCATCTGGGAAATGGTAAAAGTACTAATTAATACTAGGATTCTAATACGTCAAACATGTATTGTTGTAATGTCTATAGCAACAAGAAATAAGTGGGCAAAACAGAAAAAAAAAAACCCACATAGGATTGAACATTTATACCCAAATATATCAGTGTTTTGTTTGTTTGTTTTGTGTTTTTATTGTTTTTTTTGAGACGGAGTCTCAGCCTGTTGCCCAGGCTGGAGTGCAGTGGTATAATCCTGGCTCACTGCAACCTCTGCCTCCCAGGTTTAAGCAATTCTCCTGCCTTAGCCTCCTGAGTAGCTGAGACTACAGGCACCTGCCACCACACCCGGCTCATTTTTGTATTTTTAGTAGAGACGGGGTTTCACCATGTTGGCTAGGCTGGTCTTGAATTCCTGACCTCAGGTGATCCACCCACCTCGGCCTCCCAAAGTGCTGGGATTACAGGCATGAGCTACCACGCCTGGCCTATATCAGTTATTAAACGTAAACAGATTAAATTCTCTAATTAAAAGACAAAGGTCATCAGACTACATTTTAAAAAATTGTTACTTATAAGAAGCACATTTTACTTTTAAAAACAAATTGAGTATAAGTAGCTGGCAATAAGCTGCACATATTTAAAGTATACAATTTGATAAGCTTTGACATATGTATAGACCCATGAAACCATTACTACAATAAATAAGTTTCTTCATGCCCCTTCTTAATTCTTACCCTCTTTCTCCTGGCAACTACTAATTTGCTTTCTGTAACTGTAGATCATTTGCATTTTCTAGAGTTTTATATAAATGGAATCATACAATATATCGTTTTTTTGGTCTGGCTTCTTTCATTCAACAGAATTATTTTGCAATCCATTTATATTGTACTGTGTATTAGTAGTTTACTCCCTTTTATCATAGAGGAATATTCCATTGTATGGATATAACACAGTTTTTTTTTTTTTAATCCATTCACCTGTCTATGGACATTTGAGTTGTTTTCAGTTTTTAGCTGTTATAAATAAAGTTGCTATAAACACTTGTGTTCAAATCTTTATATGGATACATTCTTTCATTCCTCTTGGGTAAATGATCAGTTAAAGTGTTCTACAATGTGGTTGTATACTCCCATAATCAGTGTTCCAGTTTTTCCATTTGTTCAACAATACTTGGTGGTGTTAGTATTTTTAATTTTAGCCATTATACTAGATATGTTGTACGTGGTGGTATCTCATTGTGTTTTTAATTTGCATTTCCCTAATGACTATTGATGCTAAGCAAGTTTTCATGAAGAGACACATTTTATTTATATTTAACTTTTATTTTAGGTTTAGGGTTACATTTACATGTTTGTAACATAGGTAGATTGCGGTGTCCTTCTTTTCCGGGGCAGGGACGCAGGGAAGAGGGAGGAGGGAGGGAGGCGGGAGGGAGGGAGGGAGGGAGGGAGGGAGTGACGGGCGAGCGGCTTTTTTCTTTCTTGCTTTTATTCCCGTCCTTCACGTCCTGCTCCCTCAACAGTTCTTTCCGGTCTCTGCTTTTCGGTTTCTTTCTTTTTTTTTTCTTTCCTTCCCTTCCTCCCTCCTCCCTTTTTCCTTCCTTCCTTCCTTCCTTCACTTCCCTTCCTTCCTTCCTTCCTTCCTTCCTTCCTTCCTTCCTTATGACACACTTTAAATATAAGGACATAAAAAGACTGAAAGTGAAAGAATTTTAAAAGTTATGAAACCTAGCCAAAAGGAAGCTGAGGTCGCTATAGTACTATCAGACAAAATGGACTTTAAGAAGCATTACTGAAGAGAGAGACATTTCCTAAATAACCAAAGGGCAATCCACCAGGAAGACACAACAATTCTAAATATGTATGTACCAAGTAATATAGGCTCAAAATATATAAAGCAAGAACTGCAAAAGTAAGAGGAAAAATATTACATCCACAACTATATTAAAAGTTTCAAACATACTTCTGTTCTATCACGCAGATAAAAAAAAAAAACACCAGAGATACACAGAACTTGAAGATGATAAACAGACTTGTGCTAATTGACATATACAGAAAACACCATGCCTAACTTTAGAGTACACATTCTTCTTGCACACTTTAAACATTTACATATTGACCATATCCCCAACCATAAAACAAGTCTCAACAAATTGCAAAGGTCTAGAAATGATATAGAGTAGCTAGTCTGATGCCATGTAGAACTAAACTAGAAGCCAACAAAAACATGCTAGCTCTAAAACATCTAAGTATTTGTTTGTTTCTGCAAATGACATAATTTTAAGCCTATTTTTCTTTCCATTTATGTGCCTGGGCTAAGTAAGTGGATTTTTAAAAATTACATAAAAACCAAAAAGAAAATAGCCAGAGAGGAAAACTACATGTAATATTTAGACATAGTTATATAAGCTATTCTATTTTTATTTTGAGCATGTAATATATTTTGCAATTTTAAATATAAAAAGTATTAAAAAGCACATTGTACAATGTCTCCCTCCTACTCTTGTTTGCCAGGTACCCAGTTCCCTCTCCACAGACAATCTAGGTAATAATTTCTTGTGTTTCCTTCTGTGCATATAGAGTTTATAAGCAAATACATGTATGTATTCTTTCCCACATTTTTATTTACACAAATGGGAATGCAGTAGTTGAGAGTCATCTATGTTGTAGTGTTTACCCATTGTTCATTCTTTTTTATTACGGAGTATTCCCCTGTATGAATACCACAATTTGTTTATCTGTTTGCTGGTGATCTTCATTTTGCTTTATTCACTCAATAGATAAATACATAATAATTCCCTCATTCTTTTTTTACAGCTGCATATGTACTCTATTATATAACTGGGAATAATTTCTTAACTACTCTCTTTCATACATTTCTGTTGTTTCTAGTTTTCGGCCAGCACAAAAAAAGTTCAGAAAACTGTACATATGAATTCATACATGTATAAATATATCTGTGGAATAAAGTCCTAGAACTGGAATTGTTGGGTGAAAGTGTTTGTGTATTAGTCCTTCAGAGTATTTTACCAATTAACACGCTAAGCAGCCATATAAAGAAAGTGTACAAAATGCTTTCAACAATTTTAAGGAGTTATTGAATTAACTGGCTATTCTGCCCATTGTTATCTAACTATCCTGAAGAACCAAGAATCCATTTATTTGATACGCAAAACCAACATTTGCATTGAGGGACTCTTTTCTTAACTTTATGGGCAGGAAGTTGCTATCTAGTAAAGTTAATCCCTTTGTTTACGGGGTAACTGTAAGACTCAAGACAGTATGGTTACCTTCCGGTGGGCTGAAAATTTCATTTGGGCATACTAAGTTTCAGGTTCTCATGAGGACTCCAAGTGGAAGTCAAGTTGGCTGTTGGATAAACGGTCTGGAACAGAAACAAAGCCCCAGTTGCGGATGTGAATTTGGCCAGGCTTGAGAGAGCAGGGCTGAGAGGTCCACACCTCCCCACCCATGGTTTCTCGTCCATGTCCCCAGCAACCCATATCTAGTTTACCAAAACAGTTATATGTGGTGCCCACAATGGTGTGGTTATAATCTGTGGTCTGGGAACGAAGCCACATAGCCTGGCTAAACAACTAAACCAATCTCTCTCACTCTGCGCACCCGTGGTCATTCCTTTGTTTTCACCCCTCTTTGATGAGTCTAATCTTTGAGGAAAACACAGATAACAAAAGCTCTCAACAAGCTGGTCAGAGAAGATCTTGAAAGCAGCTCCTGGGACCATGGAACGATTTGGGGAATGAAATTTTGCCAAATGCATAGACTAAAAATAGGTATACTTTGGCCATTAAGAAGAATTTCCTGATTATTAGGATCGCAGAAGGTTGACTCATTTTTTATGTGTGAAAACAGAAAATGATGCCACTATTTACTGAGTGCTTACATCACACAGGGCCCTGTGCTGAGCACTTCATAAGCGCTTCATTGAATCCACACGGCAATGCTATGAACCAGGTTTATCATCCCTGTTTAACAAATGCAAAACTCAGGGCTGGAAATGTCTGGAGAATTTGAACCCAAGACTATCTGACTCCAGAGAACATTCTGTTAGTTACTATGCTTATTACATGAGTATAAGCTTAAAAACGTATTTAAATCTGAGTACATTATTTGAAAACTTTCCATGTTTTTAAGTAGTGTACTTAAAAACTAGAAGGAAATACTACTATTCACAGTTATGTTAAAGAGGTAGGAAAATAGATTTTTTTTTTTTTTTTTTTTTTTTTGAGACAGCGTCTTGCTCTGTCACCAAGGCTGAGTGCAGTGGCGAGATCAGAGCTCACTGCAGCCTCAAACTCCAGGACTTACGAGATCCTCCTACCTCAGTCCCCTGAGAGCAGCCAGGACTACAGGCATGCACCACCACGCCTAATTTTTAATTTTATATCGAGATGGGATCATGCTATGTTGCCCAAGCTGGTCTCAAATTCCTGGATGCAGGTGATCCTCCTGCCTCAGCCTCCCAAATTGCTGGGATTATAGGCATGAACCACCACACTCAACCTCGAGTTGTTGTTGTTGTTTTTTTTTTTCTAAAATGTTTGCACTGTGGTTGCCATAGATTTATGACAGAAATTGTAAACACACACATACCTTTTTAAACTATTATGAAAGTATCTTAAGAGTCTCTTCAGGGCTAGGTGCGGTGCCTCACGCCCGTAATCCCAGCACTTTGGGAGGCTGAGGCAGGGGGAATCACCTGACGTCAGGAGTTCGAGACCAGCCTGGCCAACATGGTGAAACCCCATCTCTACTAAAAATACAAAAATTAGCTGGGCATGGTGGCGCATGTCTGTAATCCCAGTTACGCGGGAGGCTGAGGAAGGAGAATTGCTTGAACCCGGGAGGCAGAGGTTGCAGTGTGCTGAGATCGTGATACTACACTCCAGCCTGGGCAACAGAGCAAGACTTCATCTCAGAAAACAAAAACAAAAACAAAAAAAAAAAACAGTCTCTTCAGGGATCCTTTCATCATTACCATTTTGTTTCTAAGTCTCCTGGAATTTTGAAATAAAACTGTATTCTCAGCATACTTCGAGCTCTTGCATCCACTTCCTCCTCTACCTGGATTCAATTAAACTCAACACACATTGTTGGATGCTGTTGATTAAAAACACCTCATTTCTCCACTCTGATTTGTGATTTATCTAAGTTATTTGTCCCAGCATAGCCAGCTCCTTGGCCAATTTAGAGGCCACATGCTGTATATTCATGAAAGGACCTATAATGGTGCTATTTATTTTCAGATGTGCTGGCCAAGGCAGTGAATTAGCTGCATGTCTGTGTGACTTAGTGAGGTGGCTTCAGTAAAGACATGGAGAGCCTTCCAGCCTCTGCTATTCAAGCTGATTGCAGTTGTGAAATATACATGCCTTTGCTATAAGGGGAAATGGAGCAGTTCTAACTTCCTCATTTTTTGTGAGTTTGCTTTGTTAAACTATGGAACTTATGGAGGTGGCTGAGAGAGAAAGTTTTTGTTTGCCCTTGAACACAGCTTCAACCTGTGGGGGACAACTGAACTAAGCTGAGAACCATCAGGTAATTGTTGTTGTATCTTCATGCACGCCCTCTATAGAAGTGGTTCTCAAAATGTGGTCCTGAGACCAGCAACATCAACATCCCCTGGCCAAGCTAGAAATGCAGACTATCAGGCCTCCGCCCAGACCTACAGAATCCTAAACTCTGGGGATGGGCCCAGATATCTGTGTTTTAACAAGCCCTCCTGGCTGGGCGTGGTGGCTCACGCCTGTAATCCCAGAACTTTAGGAGGCCGAGGTAGGCGGATCACAAGGTCAAGGGATCAAGACCATCCTGGCCAACATGGTAAAACCCCGTTTCTACTAAAAATACAAAAATTATCTGGGCGTGGTGGCACATGCCTGTAATCCCAGCTACTCAGGAGGCTGAGGCAGGAGAATCATTTGAACCTGAAAGGCTGAGGTTGCAGTGAGTCGAGATCGTGCCACTGCATTCCAGCCTGGTCTCAAAAAAACAAAAACAAAAACAAACAAACAACAACAACAACAACAACAAACAAGCCCTCCAGATGATTCTGATGTAGGCTTACATTTGGGAACCCCTGGTCTGTTGCCAGCAGACAAATTCCATCTCTGCCAGCGTTCTCTTGCCCTTTCCTCATTCTCCCTCAGTGATATAGGACTGTAATCACCCTTCCTCAGTCTAACTAACCCTATCTAGTTAATCTGAAAATCAAGATTCTAACAGACATTCATTTAATGATACCTACTTCCTACCTAGCCAAATTTAACTAAGATATTCTACTTTGTACAAATAGTTAATGTGCCCTCAAATAATCACTTCCTCCATTCCCTCCTTCCCCAGTCCCAAACTGTCTCCAGCTTTTCTCAAAATTTATTTTAGTTTGGAGGATGAAAACAATGCTTCTTAAACCAAAGAAACTGCACTGTTCCAAAGTTATGAAGCTAGTAACGGTTGGCTGTTATTTACTTTAAGAAAAAGCTCTGACGTGGGAGGTGGAGTCAGTGCCTGGAAGGGTGAATATTTTGGAGAAGGACAGCAGGCTCAGGAAAGTTACAGAATGACTAGAATCTCTTAGTTGAGAACAGTAGAGAGATGAGACATAAGCCCAGATGTCTGACATTGATTTATTGTTTCAAGTATTTATCGAGTATGCACTTGCTCAAAGTTCTGGGGGTACTGCAAAGAGGAAAGCAGACAAAAGCCTCTGCCCTCATGAAGCTTCTATTTTGATGTGCACTGAAGCCTGGGCTTCTGCCACATTCTTTTGTATTAAGACTGCCCTATCCAGTGATCCTTTCAGCTCAGGGTGTTTTATCATTATAGGTACCTGAGGCAAGCAAAATATATGGTGCCTTTATAGGAAGGAAGGAGATGGCCGGAATGAGGGAAAAATTCTTCAAAAGGAAAAGTACCCAGACAGACCCCACCCCCCTAACCAAAATTAGTTATTCACAGAGCAAAGGAAATCTCTCTGAGGCTTCAAAATTTGACATCTTTATGGTTCCAGGAATCATGCATATTAATAAAGTTAAATTTATCCTCATAACAGCTCACTCGTGGGACAAGTACTACCCTCATGTTATAAAAAAGGAAGCCAAAGCAGAAAAGAATTGGGTACTGGATCAAGTTCTGAAGTAGAGCCTGTTCCAACCTAAGAACCAAGTCTGCCTCTTGCAGGATTTTATTGCCTGTATTGGCATATTGATGGCCACTTAGCTCTAGCACTGAGCCTTTTCCAGAAGTAAGGCCCAGTCTTCTGCCAACATTCTCCAGGGAGCCACCATGTCCTTTATTGTTCTGCAAATACGCTTTCCTGAAGGGCTCGTTCTTGTGATCTATCCAAGAAAGAGCCTCGTTCTTGTGATCTATCCACTATTTCCCGTATGAATCCTAATACTGTAGCCTTAATAAAATTTCTATCTAGATATAAAATAAGTTCCTTTACTCTTCCCTTACTGAAGAGTTGGTCATGTTAGTGTGATAGATGCAGAAGTAATAATCTCTTAAGTCACTTCTTAATAAATGAGACTATATTCTGTGCACTAACCAGTTATTCAAGATGACAACTATTAGGATATTTGTTTTGGTGAAATCATATGGCCTGAGTTATGGATCAAGCAGGTATTTTAAATCAAGAAGCCTGAATAAAAATACCAACCCTTCTAATTTTGAGGAGAAGAGGCATTTTTCTCTATGTGCAATATTAAAATAATACTATGTTTGTTGTATAAAAATAAAGCAAAATTTTACATCAATGAGTATAAATTATTCTTCATATGAAGAAACGATAAGAGACTAGAGGACATGTATGGTAAATAAGAGACTAGAGGACATAAGTTATTTGAACTGTCTGTTTTTTTGTTTCTTTGTTTTTTTTTTGAGACGGACTCTTGCTCTATCCCCCAGGCTGGAGTGCAATGGCGCAATCTCGGCTCACTGCAACCTCCACCTCCTGGGTTCTGCCTTAACCTCCCGAGTAGCTGGGACTACAGGCACGCGCCACCACGCCTGGCTAATTTTTGTATTTTTAGTAGAGATGGGGTTTCACCATGTTGGCCAGGCTAGTCTCAAACTTTTGACCTCAGGTGATCCACCTGCCTTGGCCTCCAAAAGTGCTGGGATTACAGGCGTGAGCCACAGTGCTTGGCCTGTTATATGGACTTTTTAAAAGAGACATGGCAAATGTGAATATTACATATACAGAAACGTATTTCCTTCCGCATTAACTGGTGATTTATTTCTTATTACCTATCTTAAACTCAAAACAGTCAAAAGAGTCTCAGGATCATTATAAGGACGATCTAAAGACATTCTGTTTAGACTCCTAGAAAATTACTCAAGATACTTGTAATTGGGCACATATATGGAAACCTTTCCTTTTATATATTGAGACTGTTCTCTTTTATTAGAGAACTTAAATACAAAACCTCCTGATATTCAAGCTAATGCTGTAACAACAAAGTTAACTTGAGCAAACACTGAACAACTCCTTTGCAGGCCCTGTTCTGGAATCCTTCCAGTGGTGACCCTCAAACTTTTGCGTACAAAAATAAGAATCCGCTAGGGAACTGATCAACCATGCAGATTTCTGAGCGCCACCCTCTTGAGATTCTGACTCATTGGTTTGAGCATAGCTAGAATCTGCATTTTAACAACCCCAGAGGTTCAGATGTAGTCCACCTAAGGACACTCTGAGACAAGCAACAACTGCCTTGTGAACTTCGAACCAATGGAAAACCTGACAGAGAAACCTGTCTCATCATTAAACCAAGTTTACAATCTCAAGTCTTGATGCATACTTGGTGCTCACTCAAATGGAAGTAGAAGCAGAATGTGAGTCAATGTGGTTCTCTCTGCAATTTTCCACTTCCACCTGCAGGGCAATGATTTATCCATAATGCAGGAAGGTCAAGGTTTCCAGGACCGCATAAGTCAACATTTTCTTTCTTACTACTATGTAAACAAGTTTTTCAAGGCACTTTAGATTAGAAAAGTTAATAAAGAGGAAAGAGAAAGGAGGAAAGACGGAAGAGAAGGATTTTTACAGGGAAAATAAAAGAAAGGTAATCTTGCTCAAGTAAGTAGGACGAACTGGACTATACCTCCTGAATAATTACAGGGTATGCTTCACAAGGCACACACTCAGTTAAGCCAGACCCACTGGCCAGTAATGAGATAGCAAGAGTTGGGAATTATTCGTTTTCTGGCCTCATATTATCTGCAGAGTCCATGAGGGTTTAGAAGGATGGTCTTTTTCAGAAATCTTAATCTGTAACAAATAGAGGAATGGAATTGCATCTCAGTGAGATCTTGCTGTCCCGATTCTTCCTCAGCCACCTGTATGCCTACCATGGGTTTGCAAATTCTGCCCTGGGTCTGGTTATTACATTAAGAATGTATCTTGGCCGGGCGCGGTGGCTCAAGCCTGTAATCCCAGCACTTTGGGAGGCCGAGACGGGCGGATCACGAGGTCAGGAGATCGAGACCATCCTGGCTAACACCGTGAAACCCCGTCTCTACTAAAAAATACAAAAAACTAGCCGGGCGAGGTGGCGGGCGCCTGTAGTCCCAGCTACTCGGGAGGCTGAGGCAGGAGAATGGCATAAACCCGGGAGGCGGAGCTTGCTTGCAGCACTGCACTCCAGCCTGGGCGATAGAGCGAGACTCCGTCTCAAAAAAAAAAAAAAAAAAAAAAAAAGAATGTATCTTACTGTCGATATCAGGGTTCCTATTAAACTGTTCTCCTATGTAGTTCCCTAATACTAGACACATAAGGAAAAGTGCTTTCCTACAAATGCTTTACTTTTTACCTTCAACAAGGGAGCAACAGTTAGCTTTAACTTTCAACAGTTTTAGAATACTTTGCATTTTAAAAGCTTCTTGCATTTGAACACATCTCAAAATCTTGGCCTCACTCTCTTTTCTCAATGCATAAGGGTGGTTACGATCCCTGGGGGTTTTCAAATGCTTTTATACCAGATGACTGTGCATTAAACAAGCTATGGTGAAGTTGATCCATGATAATTAACAGGAATAAGATTTTAGGGAAAAAATTCTAAAACCTATTTCTTAAATGAAGCCATCAATCATGGCAGAGGAGCCACATGTTGGGCACAAAGCCAATACACACACGGCTCTTTCTGGGACACGGCTTTTGGTCAAGGGCAAGGTATTCCCCACAAGAAGAGAGCTGAACATGTCTCCAGTTTTGCTAGTCTTTTATATTAGCATAACTTTTAGTCTTATGGAGGCAAACCTTCCCTGTTCCAGAGCCTTACTTCCAATGAAGTAGGCAAGGCAACAAACACTCAAAGAAGTTAAGGGACTGCTTAAGCCTAACAAATCTTGCAAGTGGTAGAGGTGGAATGAGAACTGAGTTTATGCTTAGGAGAGTAGACTGTGGTCTTTTTTCCTAAAGAAAGTTGTTTTGAGTAGGTACAATGGGCAGTAGGTCACCATTTAAAGAGGAAAGAAATCCCTGACCAGCCATAACTTGCTATGCTTGTAATTCCTACCACCTTAAAGAACATAGAAAGTCTTTAGTTGGATTGAAAGGTCAGTTACTTGAGAGAATAACATATATACTAAACCTTAGTACAGTGTCATATTCCTACATCAGATTAATCCATATCCACCTAATTTCATACAGGGACACTGAGGAAGTGAAGCCCAGACCACCCTGTAGATGCATAGGAAGCTAAGGAAGACAATGGGTCCCAAAAGAGCAATGTGGGAATTGGGGTCCAGTCCTTTCCCAGGAGGGATGGAGCGTAAAAAGAATATTAATAAAATCAGGTGTTCAAGGCTAGTTTCTGAAAAAACATTTTGAATCAAACCTCTGTCCCAAGGACAGAATAAAACACTCTGTGCCTTGGGACACCCTAGGACCAACTTCATCCATTTCTCAGTTTTTCTTAGATTAGGACAATAACAAGTAGTTTAAATGCATGTTGGTTACTAACTAAAGTTAACAATAAAGCCTGCCTAAGTTGATGCAAGGAAGTATACATAGGACTTTTTTTTTTTTTTTTTTTTTTTTTTTTTTGAGATGGAGTCTCACTCTGTTGTCTAGACTGGAGTGCAGTGGCACGATCTCAGCTCACTGCAACCTCTGCCTCCCGAGTTCAAGCAGTTCTCCTGCCTCAGCCTACCAAGTAGCTGGGGCTACAGGCATGCATCACCAAGTCCGGCTAATTTTTTTGTAATTTTAGTAGAGACAGGGTTTCACCACATTCGCCAGGCTGGTCTTGAACTCCTGACCTCAGGTGATCTGCCCATCTCAGCCTCCCAAAGTGAGATTACAGGGGTGAGCCACTGCACCCGACCTATGTAGGAATTTTTTAAAAAATAAACGAATCTAACAAGACATTTATTTTCAATATTCTCATGCTAACTTACACAGTAATCATATTTCAATGAATAATAACTGGTTCAAATCTTGCATAATCATCTACTAATGGTGTGATCTTGGGCAAATTAGTTGACCCTGCTAAACATATGGTGGAGTGACAGAGACATAGACACACAGAGAGACTCTGAGCCCCAAACCTGTCAAGCTATAAGAATTGTCCTTGGGGCTGGGCGCGGGGCTCATGCCTGTAATCCCAGCACTTTGGGAGACCAAGGTGGGTGGACCATGAGGTCAGGAGGTCGAGACCAACCTGACCAACATGGTGAAACCCCATCTATATTAAAAGTACAAAAACTAGCTGGGCATGGTGGCATGTGCCTGTAGTCCCAGCTACTCAGGAGGCTGAGGCAGGAGAATCACTTGAACCCAGGTGGTGGAGGTTGCAGTGAGCCAAGATCGCACCACTGCACTCCATCCTGGGTGACAGAGCAAGACTCCATCTCAAAAAAGAAAAGAAAAACAGAATTGCTCTCAGATCTGCACCCCATGTGCTGGTTAAGTAGTTTCCCATTCTTCTTACTTTATGGTGTACCCTTAAAATAATGCACCATTAACTGAGGTAACATGAGTGTATCTTTAATCCTTATAACCTGGAAAACCCTACTACTAGAACTACTATTACTGCAATTAACAATACTAGTCACACTTAATGAGTGCTTTCTGTCTGATCATTGGCCCATTTAGTTCTCACAACAATCCTATGAGGGAGGTATTATTATTTTCACTTTACAAATTTGGAAACTGAAGCTAAGAAAGGTTAAGAAACTTGTACAAGACTTTACTGGTAGGCACAGAGAAGGAAGGAGACAGAAGATAGCCCTACTGGAAAATGTTATCACCAGGCACATCTCAGAGAAAGTTGCTATAGGAGTTAAACTTCTGGTATTTTCCTTCCCAGGGGCTTGGCAATGGAAAGCTTAGCATGCAAAAGCTTTCAGAAGAAAGGATACTAAGCTTTACCCCTAGGTACTAAAAAGAGCAGGTTTTAGCCTGTTGCTGAGACTTTGAACCTAGCTCCAACGTTATTAATCCTTTCATGGATAAGTAGTCCTGGAATACATTCCAAATGTAATCCAAATACCCATGTTAGCAATGGGTAAAAGATTTAAGAGCAACTTCTAAACATTGATTTTTTTCATCAACTATGATTCTCTTTTTGTGTAGTTTGTCTCTTTGTGTTTCACCAAGGAACAAATCTCAAGCACAATAAAAGTGAAGCCCTGTGAAGTCCAAAATCTGTTAATGCACCAAATAGTTTTCTAGAATGTGGGATGGGGCAGGCAAAGGAGACACCTGAAACAGAAATTGCATTCAGGTTTTTATTTGAGATCTGTCCTTGTCAAATGTTTCCTACATTACCTGGACAACCCCTCTCTGTTCCCAGACTCCTCTTTGCTTCCTGTAAGTCTGCTCAACTCACTTGCATCAGAAAAGAGCCTTCCCTTCATCAGAGGGCCTTCCTCAGGCTCATTCTCTCCCCTTCCCCTGACCTGGAGCTCCTACTTCCTTCAGTCCCTCTCACTCCTAATCCAATGTTCGCAGGCTACCACCCTCACCCTTCTGTAAAAGCTTCTCTTGATACAGCCATTGAAGACTTTTGCTGGACAGCCAGTGACTTCCTTCCTGTCCTGTTTCAATGTGACCTTTCGGTCCCATTGGGCACTGTTGACCTTCTCATCCATCAAGAAACTCCTCCCTGGGATTATACACACTAACTCCACTATTTGATCATCCTCAGTTTCTTGAATGGGCTTTCCACCCATGTAGGCCCCTTACATGTTGTTTACTCCCAAATGATAGTACTAGGATAAATTTGGAATTGAGGGTGGAAGTTTCCAGGTAAGTAAATCTGTTTCTAAAACATGGGGAAGCATTAAAGAAAAAACATGGGGGAATCCCAATAAGGAAAAACCCAGTATGATATGGTATCAGAGGGTCTTGTTTTGATGAGTCTACTGGGAATATTTTATGTAGAGTAGATAGGTTATTATAAATGGTCTTTTTCTCAGAGGAGATAAGTTTCTTTAATTGTTTCATTCCTTGAAGGGACAATGTCAAAGCTGTTGAGCCCAAAACCACCCCCTTTGACTCATTTAGCTCACATGGAAAAATTTTCCCTAAAGAATGCAGAAAGGAATTTCTATAAAGCAATTAATTTATCCTCTTTTGCCCAACTGCAAGCAGTAGCACACAAGCCTTGGTCATTTCCTGTCAGCTTAATAACAAACAACCCAGCCCTCTCTTGCCCTCTCATCTTGAACCCTACATGCTCCCAGAAATACGATAAATGCTTGTGCCAGGACATAATGACAACTTAAAAGATCCCTAGTGTGCGGAATACAGTGGAGGAGTTCAGACTGTTACAGACATGCCAAAGCCTGTGTTCTAGAATAAGGGATAGGACCTTCGGGCTAACTGAAACTTTATAGAGCTTTCAGACTGTTAGGGATTGTCCACATGCTGTAAGAGTAATAGCATGTCAGCCAAGTGCGGTGGTTCACGCCTGCAATCTCAGCACTTTTGGAGGTTGAGGCGGGGGCATCGCTTGAGGTCAGGAGTTCGAGACCAATCTGACAACATGGTGAAACCCCTTCTCTACTAAAAATACAAAAAAAAAAAAAAAAAAAAAAATTAGCCAGGCATGGTGGCGGGTACCTGTAATCCCAGGTACTCTGGAGGCTGAGGCAGGAGACTCACTTGAACCTGGGAGAGAGAGGTTGCAGTGAGCCAAGATCATGCTGCTGCACCACTCCAGCCTGGGCAACAGGGCAAGGGCAAGACTCCGTCTAAAAAAAAAAAAAAAAAAAAAAAAAAAAAAAAAAAAAAAAAAGAGTAATAGCATGCCAAACTATTAAGAGTAATAGTTTTTACTCTTAATAAACTGAGAGTAAGAACTGTATTACTCTTAATAGTTTGGCATGGCAGATGTGATGCAGTGTAACCAACTAGGAATGAAGAAGAAACACCAGTTATTACATGTTAAACTTTTGAAAGAAAATTTATTGAGGCTGTGAAATTGCTGCTGACAGCATATAAAACATCACTGACTTTCCTCTTTTCATTTTTGTTTGTGGCATAATAGGCTGTGGTCAGAGGCAGACTAAGGCTTGAGTGATGACTTGACTTCACTCTACTCCACAGAGTTTATTATTGGACAAAAGAACTGGGCATGGTACACTGGGGATGATGTGAATGCTCTGGTGAAGGAACTGGTGTCCCCCAACCATGCCATAGGGCCATCTCGAGAACTGAAAGTTTGCCCTTTATTGGCACTGGCCCAAGATCCTGGGAAACTCCTCAGCAGTCTTTCACCTATACGCGGTCACAGGTGAGGGAAGTGTTTACAACAGCAACAACAGGTGCCAAGAGAGGAGTGAGAAGATGGGATATTGGGTTCAACCTGGAAGAGTTATTACGTTTCTGGAGAGTCCCTATTTTTCAGAGTTAGGTCTGCTTCCTCAAGCAGCTCCCCTGCTTTTGGTAACAGCACTATCTCAGTAAAAATGCAACTGAATCTATGAGCAATAACCCACTAAGTACTTATCAGCCACAAACCAATTCATGTTGGTGAATAGGACAGGAATAGGAAGGTGGAGAATCTAAAGGCAGCATCACTTATGCCACAATTTTCATTAGGTTGTGACAGCTGCATCAGAAAGTAAGAAAGAAAGAAAAGAAGATGAAAGAAAGAAAGAGAGAGAGACAGAAAGAGAGAGAGAGAAAGAAAGAAAGAAAGAAAGAAAGAAAGAAAGAAAGAAAGAAAGAAAGAAAGAAAGAAAGAAAGAGAGAGAAGGATGGAGAGAGGAGGGAGGAAGGGAGGAAGGAAGAAAGGAAAGAAGGAAGGAAGGAAGGAAGGAAGGAAAGAAGGGAGGGAGGGAGGCAAAGACGGAAGGAAGGGAAAAAAGAAAAGAAAAGAGAACACTTGACATAGGCAAATGGTGTTCCTTTGAAAGGAAGGTAGGTAAAATTGGCCAAATAAAATTGGTAATGAGTCAGGCCTTATAAAGACAGAAAGTTCAGTGTTGGAGGCTTAAAGGTGATGTTAATCTGTTTTGTCTAAAAGGCACAGGCCAGGGTGACTGTAGGGAGAAACAGGAAAAACAAGAGACCTGAGCCCTGGTGCTTGAGGGGCAAAGCCCAGGGTGGACAGTGAATGTGGTAGTAGGTGACACTTCAGAGATGGTGTTCACGAATGAGGCTCTCTGCTTCACCAAATTATCAGACTCTGTATTGGACTTAATGCAAGATTCTTTTCCCTGGACATATTAAAGTTTCAACACAAAGTTTGCTCAGCTTGTTTACTCAACTTTGTTTCTTTTTTTTTTTTTAACTTAGAGAAGATCAGAAAAGAACTTTTTAATACAATATACATTGGGAAAATGAAACAGAATTAGTCATGTTTTAGTTTATTTATTAATGATAATATTTCTCTGCCATAATCCCAGCACTTTGGGAGGCTGAGGAGGGTGGATCACGAGGTCAGGAGATGGAGACCATCCTGGCTAACACAGTGAAACCCCATCTCTACTAAAAAAATACCAAAAATTAGCCGAGCGTGGTGGCGGGCGGCTTTAGTGCCAGCTACTCTGGAGGCTGAGGCAGGAGAATGGCGTGAACCCAGGAGGCGGAGCTTGCATTGAGCAGAGATCGCGCCACTGCACTCCAGCCTGGGTGACAGAGTGAGACAATGTCTCAAAAAAAAAAAAAAAAAAAAAAAAAGAATAATGACAACAACAGTAACAGTGGCCAGCATTTACTAGGCACTAAGTGTACTTGACATTATTAAAAAAAAAAAAAAAAACTAGTTTGAATATTTAAAAAATGACAAATGGATGCTACAAAATATTTGCTGTCGAAAATACTCTCTCAGTTAAAAGATTAGGAAATTCAAGTAAATTCTACAAGCTCACTCACTTGTCATATTTGATTAACTTAGGAAATGTGGAAGCAGTAAAATAGAAATTCATAATCTGATTCCCCAATTGACTTTAAAGCAATTAAAAAATAAATAGTACATTCAAATTAATAGTATGATAAATAAGAAAACACATTTCTTTCTGTATATCAGATGTAAATAACAATTTATGTATAACTATATTCCAATTCAGCTGTAAGTGGTAAATATTTTTACTAAGCATCAAAAGAAAAACATTCAGGTCATTCAGAACGCTTTAAATATTCAACATTCCATATCTGTAGTTCGCATGTGATCCTCAATGTTAATTAAACAATTCTAAATTCAATTTAATACTCATCTCAAAGAGAAAAATTTTACTTTTTTCTGTGGTATCGCCCTTTATCTAACTTTCTTGAACTTGCAGAAGATCTCATTTAAAAGTTGATAAATTAGACAGGCACAGTGGTGCGTGCCTATAGTCCCAGCTAGTAGGGAGGCTGAGACAGGAGGATCACTTGAGCCCAGGAGTTCTAGGCCAGCCTGGGCAATATTACAAGACTTCATCTCTAAAACAAACAAACAAACAAACAAACAAACAGTAAAACTAAATAAAAACTTTAAAAATAAATAAAACTGATAAATTACCTATGAATTATGTAACCACAATCTCTGTATTCAACAGCAAGACTACTAAGAAAATATCATCATTTTATACAATATGAAACATTTTTCAAACATGTATTTGTGCTTCTGCTACCATAAGGAAATAATCCCTTAAATACTCTTACATTCCCTTTCCTCACCTCTCCTGTCTCTGTCAGATAAAGAATGGATCAAAGGGAACATTTTTTGGGATGCCTCCTTTTTTCTTGAGACAGGGTCTCACTCAGTCACCCAGACTGGAGTGCAGCAGTACTATCTTAGCTCACTGCAGCCTTGAACTCCTGGGCTCAAATAATCCTCCTGCCTTAGCCTCCCTAGTAGCTGGGACTACAGGTGCTCACAACTATGTCTGGCTATTTTTAATTTTAATTTTAATTTTTTTGTAGAGATGGTGTCATGCTATGTTGCCCAGGCTGGTCTCAAACTCCTGGCTTGAAAGAATCCTCCAAACTCGGCCTTCCAGTGTTGGGATTATAGGCATGAGCAACCACACGTGGCCAGATGCCTTTTTTTTTTTTCCCCCTGAGATGGGTGTCACTCTGTTACCCAGGTTGGAGTGCAGTGGCACAGTCTCAGGTCACTGCAACTTCCACCTCCCAGGCTCAAGCAATCCTCCCACCTCAGCCTTCCAAGTAGCTGGAACTTACAGGTACGCCACTATCCCTGGCCAGTTTTTTGTATTTTTAGTAGAGACTGGGTTTCACCATGTTGCCCAGGCTGGTCTTGAGCCACTGAGCTCAGGCGATCCACCCTCCTTGACCTCCCAAAGTGCTGGGGTTACAGGCGTGAGCCACCATACCCGGCCAGATGCCCAATTTTTAATGGCTTTTGTTTGCTTGCCTAAATTGTCTGAATAATTATTTCAAAGTCCCATATCATTTTGGCCAGCAAGTTTAAAGTTTTAGCATCCGCATCTTGGTGCTACCCAAGTTCTCAATTTGCATCTTTATTCTGCCAATGACCTGGAATTATGTGAGAAGAAAAAGGGTATCTGAGAAAGTACCTGCCACCTGGCACTAAATAAATGCTTCAACATATTAGTTTTTTCCTTTATTCACAGCACTAGAGCAAATGGAACCAGCTTATGGCAGGCAGTAGGGTGTGGGTCAGCCTCCTTGGGATGCTATTGACAGAACCCTTCAATTTCTTCATTCTTAGTCAAGTTGCCTGATAATTTCATCATTAGAGATGTATTCTGAGGCTTTAAAGAGCTGCCTATTGAAAAAGAAAATATCGGCTGAGAGTGGTGGCTCATGCATGTAATCCCAGCACTTTGGGAGGCTGAGGTGGGCGGACCACCCGAGGTCAGGAGTTTGAGACCAGCCTGGCCAACACGGTGAAACCCCATCTCTACAAAAAATACAAAAAAAAATTAGCCAGGCATGGTGGCGCTTGCCTGTAATCCTAGCTACTGGGGAGGCTGAAGCAGGAGAATCACTTGAACTCAGGAGGTGGAGGTGGCAGGGAGCCGAGATGGTGCCACTGCACTCCAACCTGGGCAACAAGAAAATATCTTGGAAGCCAAAATAACCTAGCTGTCAGCTGAAAACAACTACAGCTGTGTAGGTGGCTTGTGGAGTGTGAGGCCTTAGGGGCCTGGGACCTGAAATCAGCACCAGCAAAGCAACCTCAGGAGGTGGGTGAGCAAGGATGATAAACTCTCCTGATGTGGGAAACACAAGTGGCCAGTGGTCAGAAAACCCAGGGGTCTTGTTTTTCCCAGTGGTCTGCCCTGCCCCTGGAGAGTCTCTTCATGAATTCCCCTGGAGAAAGGCACTTGCCCCCAGAATTTGGTGAGGCAGCAGCCAGTCTTCTTCAAAACACACTGGCCCATCTGTCATGATCAACTAGAAATGGACTAGGAAGAAAACACCAATGGGGCCTTCGTGAGCTATGGTGGGAAGCACCTCCAGCAGTTTTGAGCTTCAAACCTCCACAGCTAGGAGCAAACTTTAGATTTGAGAAGTGTGATGGAACTCTAGGGAGGAACCATGCAGACCTGAATAGGGAGGGCCACATTCACTTATTAATTCTTTTAATAAAGATTTATTAAACATTTATGATATGATAGGTGTTGTACAGGCTCTAAAAATTCAAAGGTGAGCAAAACGTAACCTCTTGAAGTTTACAGAACACCAGGGGGAGGTCAGGGGAGACATTAAGTAGGCAATCACATGATTTAGGAGTTACAAATTGTGACAGGTACTAGGAAGAAATAGTAGAGAGTGCTCTGTGTGTATTAAAGTCTGATCTGAGATCAGTTTAGTGGGTTGTGACCAGCATTTTTTAAATGCAATAGAACAGAAAAGAATAGAAAGTGTCGAAAGAATTGGAAATGGAAATGAAGTTGGATATGGTTTCTTTCGTTTCAGTATATATATGTGTGTGTGGGGAGGGGTGGGGGGGAATACTAGATTGTAAAGTGTATTTTCATGGAATGTGGAGGAAAACTTTGAGAGCTAACATTAAAATCATGTCAACAAGATGTGTAGTAATAGGCACCATGGATTGTCTTTGAGGATGCCAATGATGGCGTTGTGAAGAGAAAGGGGAATTGTGGGTCAAAGGGTCCCTTTCATTGACATATTCTGAGAAATACATTTGGGCATCAGAGTCCGCTAGATTCAGACAATGAGATATATAGAATAATGCTTTATCTGGAGCCACTGGAGGCTGCAGTGGGGAAAGGTAGGGAAGAAGGGAAAACATAGGTTGGCAGTTGGGACCATGGCAGTGGTCCAAATTGGAGGCCCCTGGAAATCTTGAGATGAAACAGAACATGCATCAGTCAGTAAATATTGGACTGTCAGGGGACTAATCTGATCTTCTTCCTTCCTTTGATCTTAGCCAAAAGGCCAAGAAGTGATTGATCTTTCCACTTTGCATCTGAAATTCATTTCACTGGTAGTAGAGAAGAGACAGAACCCAAGTGTGAACACCAGTACAGTGTCCCTTTCACCACACCACGATGTCTTCCCAGATCAGGAAAACAACAGTGAGCCATGTTCTGTTTGCAGGGCGATTCACAATGTCAGTAGCACTCAGGGTCAGAAGCATGCACTAGTTTTAAGAGGCTAGCTGCAAATTGAAATGTATTTGTTATACACATAAAGAAACATATAAAGATCACCTCCCGGCAATCCAAATATTCTCTCCTGCATCTCAAAATCAAGTTTCATGCTTTATACCACTGAGTTGATTAAGCCTCTGAAGGCTGGGCAGTGTTTTTAATGGATTGTTTCTAGTTTTGATAAAGTGATGGGGGAAAATAAGGTTAGAATCTTTAGTTTGAAAAGGAATCTTTGTCCATAGTTAATTTCAGAGAAAAATCAAGTCAGTGTTGGCCTGCTCTAATGGAAAGATGGAAAAAACTCTTAAAATTATATTCCAAGTTCTGATGAAGAGATACTATCACAGGATTTTCTGATGCTGTAAGGTTACCTCTGGTACTGTTTAGAGTGGACAGGGTCCATCTTTCTTGAAAGTAAATCCTCTGATTCATCTGAGGTGAAACTAAACATATTATGGTATATGGAAAAAAACAAGCTCAACAGATTCCATGGAAGGTCATGGTGAAAATATATTCCAGCAACAAGTAAGTTTTGTTGCTGGCAATGGTTGGCAAAGGCAAGAAGCAAGTAGTTAAAAACATGGGTTTGGTCACAGCCACACTTGGGTTTCTGTGGCAGCACTGCCACTCACATCCTGCATAACCATACTCACTTTCAGTGTCCATGTCTGCATCCTTGGGAGAATAAGAACACTCTTAACTTTGTGGGCTGTTACAAGACTTATACAAGGTAATGCATACGAGGGATATAGCAGGTGCTCAATAAATGCAAGAATTAATTTTTTAAAATAATTATTAATAATCATTTTGTCTCTAGCTTTTTCCTTTGACATGACAAGACATGTATCACTGTTTTTTCCATTTCTCCTAGTTTACATTTGTCCTCTCCTATCAATGAGGACAAATTAAAATGTAAGCATTCCACAGTTGATCTTTCCACTTCTCTGTAAAACACAGTTTTGAAAAAAGTCATGGTCAAGTGTTTACCATTTTGGGTTGGCATAGCAGTCATTTTTGGGGGGTGGTGGGGGTGGGGAGTGGATCCACTACAGAAATAATTTTTACAAGGACAGACAAAGTGAAGTTAGCCCTGAAATGAACTTTATGAACCATATAACATAACTTCATCTTCAGGAAACTGAGGCCCAGAGAGATGAAATGTATGATTCTTCTAAGGTCCTGCAGATTGCATGTAGCAACATAAGATAGCTATATTCGAGAAATGGCAAAAGAAGACCTGAATTATCAAAACTACGTGCTCTGAAGGCTTAAGCTGCTCTTCTCTATGGAGAAACAGTTGATACCTAATTTTGCCTGAAACAAAACAAACATTTTAAAAAATGTTTACCTATCCCATTCCAGGTGTTGTGGCTCACCTCTGTAACCCTAGCTACTCAGGAGGCTGAGGTGGGAGGATCACTCCATCTCTAACAAAATAAAAAATTTGAAAAATTTTGAAAAAATTTTATCTATTCCTTCCTTTAATGTGGAATACAGAATTTGCTAATTAGAACTACCATATGAGCCAGCAATCCCACTCCTGGGAATTTATCCAAAGGAAAAGAAATCATATTGAAGAGACATCTGTGCCCCCATGTTTCCTACAGCATTTTCACAATAGCCAAGATATGGAATCAACTTACATGTCCGACAATAAATGAATGGATAAAGAAAATGTGGGATAGATACACAATGCAATGGTATCCATTAAAAAATGAAATCCTGTTATTTGCAGCAATGTGGATGGAAATAGAGAACATTACGCCAAGTGAAATAAGACAGGAACAGAAATTTAAACACTTCACGTTCTCACTCACATGCAGAAGCTAAAAAAAAAACTCCAATCTCACAGAAGTAAAAAGTAGAACAGAGTTTACTGGAGGCTAGGAAGGGTAGGGGGAAGGGAAAGATGGGAGAGATTTGTCAAGGGATACAAAATTACAACTACATAGGAGGAATACATTCTAGTTCTCTGTACTACTGTGGGATGAGGTAGTTAACAATAATGTATTGTGTCATTTCAAATACTTAAAGGGAGGCTATTGAACATGCCCAATACAAAGAAATTACTAGAGTTTGAGATGATGGATATGCTAATTGTCCTGATCCGATCACTATAATTATATGTACCAAAACATCACTCTGTACCCCTATGAATATGTACAATTATTATATGACAATTTAAAAAATAAAATCAAAAAACAATTTGCTAGTTTCGTAATATCAAGGGAGAATTTAATGATTTATACAAATCATTTTCCCTTTTCTAAAAGATAAGAGGGAAGTGAAATAATATTTTTTAAACATCTGTATGGTGATTTCCACATAGTCTCACTCAGTTCTCATAACAGCCCTATGGAATAGAATTTTTTTTATTTAAGAGATAAGGAAATGAGACATTATCTGACATGATATATTAGTTTACGCACTTATAGATGATCTGTTTCCATCATTGGAATGTAAGTTTCATGAGGGCAGCAGGGTCTTTCCAAATCCCCAAAGTCTAACACAGTGCCTGGCACAATGTAAGTGCTCAAGAAATATCTGTCATATGAATGGATGAATTAATTCATTCATTAATAAGGGAATATAATAGAGAATTAAATATCAGACTTAAATGTAAGTAACATGTAGCTCTGGCAATAAAAAGAAATTGTGCATAATACATTAATAGCTTCTTTTAGGTGACCTCACACTTATATTCTATGTAACTTTACTTTCTTCAGGAAAATACATATTTAATTGCCTACAGAGGGCTAGTTTACCTATTGGGTATAGCTGGAAATACTGGTAATGCATATGAAGATGGCCTCAAATAGGACCAAGATTACTCAGAAAAACATTCATTTAAAAAAAAAAAAAAACTGTGGCCACAAGGGAACTTAAGGAATTAATAGTATTTGTCCAAACCAAATACATCTTTAAGTTTGCTGAGTCAATCGTAATCATGGGTTTAGTTCAATCTTATGAGGTTGATTTGTTCCTGATAACATGTATAAAGGATTGACCTTGCCAGTTTGTACTTATTTGAACACAAACTACTTTTCAATAACTTTCCCCAATACTTGAGGTAAAGTTCAGGGATATTTTAAGTAAAAATATCTTTAACCTTCTTTTAAAGGCAGATGCCACACAAAACCTTGCAAAGGAAAACAAGGCAGTCACACATATCAATGGAGACCTTTGAGTCTGCGGTTCTATTTCTAGCATTTATCGTACAGAATCATTAAAGAGGTAAGCAAAGATGAATGTATAAATGTATTCAGTGGTGTGCTGTTTCTAATGTGAATAACTGGAAATCAATGTAGCTCAATACAGAATGACTTAAATTATGCTGTATCCTTACAATGGAATGTTATGCATTCATTAGAAATGTAATGCAAGAATATTTAATGACATGAAAAGTTGTTCATGATATTTTTTAAATAAAAAACTGGGTTATGATACAGTATATAAGCATACTTCCAATTTTGTAGAAATATGTATGTGTGTATCTGAAAAAATATAAATCAAGCTGTTAAAATGATCAATAAGTCAAAGAATTAGAGATAATTTTTATTTTTAAAGTATTTGCTTATCTGCACTTCTGACTTTTCTGTAATTTATATATATACAGCTTTTGTAATAAGAAGCTATTCTTCATTTTAGAAAAGAATAGGAAACATGTTTGCAGGTCTCCAGTCCCTGACTACAGTTGCTATTCTTCAGGATCAATTGCTTCTTCTCCTTCATGGTTCTGCTCTTTTAACATTTCATTTCTTTCCCGTCTCTCATATAAGTATTCCTGGTGATTATATCGCATACATTACTTAAGTGGCTCTATCAAATTACCTTTGTAGTCTCTTATAACTGTCAGGATTTTCCATAGAAGTTACTTTTTGGAAAAGGCAATCGTGTGTATCTACCATATCTTTCAGTACTCAGAAAATGTGAGGTCCAGGGGAAATTTAAGGTCCAACTTTCCTTTTTGCCTTTAAATCTCTTTCCTTACAAGTTTAGCATTAAGTGTGTGCAGTGTGTGCCTGCGTGTGTGCATGTGTATGTGCAAGCATGCGTGTGTGTGTGTGTATATGTGTTTCAGAGGGATAAATTTTGTCAACTCTAAATACAGCAGGTTATCAAATAATGTTTCATTCAAAATCATTGGGTTATAACGTTGATGAGAAAACAAATCGATTCCTGGCTGGAGCCACCGTGTGTGGAGTGTGCATGTTCTCCCACGTGGGCTTTCTCAGGGTACTCCGGCTTCCTCGACATCACAAACATGCACACAGTAGGTGAATCAGTGTGTCTAAATGGTCCCAGTGAGGGTGTGTGTGAGTGCAACCTGTGATAGGATGCGGCCCTGACCAGGGTGGGTTCCAAACTTGGCACTGGGCAGCCGGGATAGACTCTGGCCATCCACGACCCTGAACTGGAATAACTCAGTAAATAATTACTGTACTTGTTTGTATTAATTTTTCTTAAATGCAAGTATAGCTCACATTTATTTCAATGTTTCATATTAGGAGTCTTTTGGTCTTTATTTACTCAGAAGTTTGTTGATATTTTGTAACTGGAAATATGCCATCACATATGTACTGGAACTTAACTCTTGTTTATATCCATTAGCCTATGGCAAAATTGATTTTGCTTTATGTTGCTTTACATAAAAATACTGTTTCCAAGAACTTACAACATTAAGTGAGGACTTACCATATAACCTCTGTGCTTGTAAATGAGCTGAAATCCTACTTTACGTTATTATGGTGGCAGTTGTTTTAACACTTCTCCACCTCCCATTTCCAGTTTATTTTACTTTGTCCATGTTAACTTTTTATTTT
This sequence comes from Rhinopithecus roxellana, assembly GCF_007565055.1. Taxonomy (NCBI): domain Eukaryota; kingdom Metazoa; phylum Chordata; class Mammalia; order Primates; family Cercopithecidae; genus Rhinopithecus; species Rhinopithecus roxellana. The sequence goes on along the minus strand of NC_044564.1, from coordinate 51,368,819 downwards.
CTTTTTTGAGCATCTACTAAGTGAGGAACCCTGTGCCAGTTGTATTACACGTTACCTCAGAAACGTGCTACTTATTCCCTTTTTACAGATGTTTCATTAGTATGTCTTTAGCACTCTTTGATTTGTGTAGCATTTTCATACTTTTTATTTGATTTGGTCCTATGATGTTGAATCAAATCCCGCTGGGAATCAGTGGAGCTGGGATGGAATCAGACTCGTCTCCCAAAACTCAGCCTCAAAGGTCTGCCCTGCTTTCTGTTAGTAGCAGTGGCTCTGTCCTTTGTTATTATTACAACAACTGCCAACATGAATAAGGCAGTCTGATTGTACAGATTATTCAGTGATTAGGTGAATAAAACAAGAGGAGTCAACAAACCCAAAGAAAAGTAGTCACAAAAAGTAACATGACTTGGTTTCTCCTATAAATCCTCCTCTACAGAGGAGGGGCTGACTATGACTCAGTCATTCCACAAGTGGGAGTGAATATTTTAGAATGCCGTCTGCCAGACCAGGAACATCTTGTTTTTTTCTCAAATAAAATATGAATTCTAAATTAATCACTTTGTTTAAATATATGCTGTTTAAATATAAGCTGTTTAAAAATATCTCAATATTGTGGTTTTTCTTAAAATATTTTAAAATTGGTTGTTCTCAGAAAAAAACTGGCTGAACAACTTGGCTGCTTATCAATGTATGGGATTTCTAGGAAGTCTTCAGTTGCACTTGACACTTCCTGTGGCCTTGACTGCAATTAGATTTTATTTTATTATTATTATTATTATTTTTTGAGACAGGGTCTTGCTCTGTCACCCAGACTGGAGTGCAGTGGTACAATCACAGCTCACTGAAGCCTCAACCTCCCAGGCTCAATTGATCCTTCCATCTTGGCCTCCTGAGTGGCTGGGACTACAGGCGCATGCCACCGTGCCTGGCTAATTTTTGTATTTTTTGTAGAGATTGGGTTTCACCATGTTCCCCAGGCTGGTCTTGCACTCCTGATCTGAAGTGATCCACCTGCCTTGGCCTCCCAAAGTGCTGAGATTACAGGCGTAAGCCACAGTGCCTAGCCCTTGCAATTAAATTTTAAATGGTCTTGTTTCCTACCATCTTCCTCCCTGGCTGATAGGACAATGACACTTTGTATTCTTCTTGTCTCCTCCTAGGATCTCAGGTGCTTCAGCTGTACTCATTTGGCTTTTGCTTTCCTTGTAACTCCCACATCCAGATCCTTGTGACTAAAACAACACAGTTTTTATCAGACAACAGCAAATCACACTAGGTCTACACTGTTTATTGAATATTTTGATAATGGCTTTTTCTTTGTGACTGGGGTTTTGTGGCACAGAAGGCCAGCTGCCCCCAAAAGACTCATGCTCCCCTTTCATAGTGAAGTGTTGCTGCTGGAAGTGCCGCCAGGCAAGAACTATAATATATTCCCCCAGCCCTCCTTGCAGATTGATGGATCTTGTGAGCAGTCCTCCCCAGGGCAGTGTGAGTAGAAGCCATGTGTCCCACTGTTGAGTGGAGGTATTTAAGAATTGGGCGCACAATCTTTCACTCTGTCTTCTTCCTAGCCACTGGCTGAATGATGCCAACATAACTTGGAAGTCACAAGATGGTAGAGCTGTAAGATGGAAGCAGCCTGGGTCCCTGAGTCACTGCTTGGAGGAGAACAACTTGACCTGCATCAGACTGTGATATGAGCATGAAACACATTTTTGTTGGGTTAGTTCACTGAGATTTTGAGATTGTTTGTTCTCACAGCTAGCTTACCTTGATTAATACTAGACCTAGAAGCCTCAATATTCCTCTTCTTTAAGTCAGGCTCCTGGAATTAGATGATTTGGTCCTACTACAGGTAGTAGTGGGATAGAGATGCTATGATGCCATAGTGGAAGTTCTGTTAGTAATCTATACCCATAGCAATTGTTGGAGGCCATGCAGAAACTACTAGTGGCCTGTCAATATCCATTAACCCCTTCATTCTAACTCAACCCTAGTTTTGTTGGGGGTGACAATGTGCCAGGCTAATGGAAACTACATTTGCCAACCTCCCTTGTAGACAGAGCTAATACAGCTCTGAACAATGAAATACATAAAGAAATGTCATTATGGGAGCTTCTAGAAGAGCTTCTTAATGGGAGCAAAGTTAGTTGGCATGTCCTTTTTTTACCTTCTTTCTTCTTCCTGTCTCCAATACTGATTCACTGTACAGAGTTTTAGGAATCATCATGTGACCATAAGGATGAAAGCCCCACACTAAGGATGGTGGGACACAAAGACACAAAGAACCGGAGTCTCCAGTGGTACCCTGGGGCCCATGACACCAAGGCTGCACGGCCAACCACTGGCATTCTTGTTATGTAAGAAAAAAATAATTAAACCCCTAAGGTTTGATTGGTTGTTACTTGCAGCAGCTAAAAGCAATCCTAATTGATATAGGGGTGACCCTTCTAAGACTGCCCACAGCACATATCTTTCAGACATGTTAGTCTCTGTCTCTATTTTCTTTTTCTACTCATTTTTAATTCTGCCATTCAAGAACTAACACTAGACAGCAGCAGTCATTGAGTTTCTAAGCTTATTTGCTAACTCTTGAGAATAAAGAGCTTGGTGACTGTTAATCATTTAATTTAGCCTCAAATCCTGCCTTTGGGGACATGTGGCAATTTTCAGGCACCTTCTCTCTCTGATACTCTCAAACTGCTGCTTTATCTCTGGACCAGACAGCTCTGCAATCTGGAGTCCATCAATGTAATTACAGAATTTAAGAGCATCTCAAGGGATTATTAAGCTCATATACCTGCCTCCAGGCAGGACTATGTTTAGCTCTTCCAGACATATAGTTGTCTTCTACGGGTCAAAGTGTCTCTCACAAAGCATGACTCACTTGGTAACTCTGAAGGAGTCAATTTTATTTGGTCTCAGTTTCTCTGCCAACTAAAATGGGTATTGTGATATAAGTAGGGAAAGAGAAGACCTTCTGCTTAAACATTCTGAAATTTGAAACGGGATAGTATTACTTTTTTGGTTGGGTGCTGTGATTAAAATGACCAACAATTTTGTAGCCTCTCCTATCAAGAGGTTGATTCTATTTTCCTACTCTTTGAAGCTGAATTGCCTTATGACTTGCATTAACCAATGAATGTGGTGGAAGTGACGTTGGAGAGTTCTAGACTTAAGCCTCAAGAAGCCTTGCAGCTTCCACCTTCATTCTCTTAGAATGTTCCCTTTACTAGCTAAGAATGCAAAAAAGACCAGCTAGGTTGCTGAACAACAAGAGACCAAGCGAAGAGGGAAAGCTCAGCCAACAGTCAGCACCGCACCAAGACCCTGGACTTGAGAGGGAGCCCATCTTAGACCCTACAGCTTCACTTGAGCCACCCAATAATGGCAGCCATATGAATGTCCACAGGAAGACCAGCAGAATAACTGTCCAGCTGAGCCCAGCCCAAATTGCTAACCCACAGAACTGTGAGAAATAATAATGGCTGTTTTAAGTCACTAAATTTTGGGGTGGTTTGTTAGTTTCCCAGGACTACCGTAACAAATTACCACAAACTGGATAGTGTAAAACAAAAGAAATTTATTTTCTCAGAGTTCTGAAGGCCAGAAATCTGAACTCAAAGTGCGAGTAGGGCCACACTCCCCTGAAAGATGTTGGGAAGGCAAAATTCAGCACACAGTACGTGGTTTGTAAATAGAAAAATATAATTATAAAAGTACTCTTTCCTGTAATTTTTCAACTTCAAACATATGAAGATAAATTTAAAAATAATAAAATTTTAAACAGTACCATATTCTGAAAGGTAGTATGTCAGTGTCATAAGAGTTTCAAAATCTCCTATGAAGAAGTATCTAAATAGAATATTTTACTTATTGTTAGAAGTCTTAATGCTGGTGCAAAGCAAAACTTGTTGCACATTAGACAGCATACGGTCTCTTGAATAACTTTACCCATATGTAAGAGTTATTTTTTGGGAATAAAACACATCCTTCCTCTGCAAGATCAGCGCATCCTTTGTTCAGCATTGTGTGTCATATCTGTGTAAAAGTCACAGCCTTATAGGGGCCTTCTGGTTACCACTTGTCCCATTTCTCTTCTGCCTCATCCAAGCTTTTTAAAGGAGTGGCCTCCACCAGCTTCCTCTATTTCCTCTGCATGGACTCCCTCTATAACCTTATGAAACCTAACTTCCTTCCCCACAGCTCTGCTAAAACTGCTAATTCAGAGGTTTTCAATGACCACCTTCAGGGCAAATCCAATGGCTCTTTGCCCTCATAATTTGGCATGTGATCTTTGTAACTGCCTTCCTAGCTCTCTTTTCTGATACTACAACTGACTGCCATACGTTGGCCAAATGCCCCCTCCTATCTTTTTGTATCTCCTCTTTCTTGTATGGATTGACAGTGACTCTTCCTCTAGGCCCATTCCTCTTCTCTTCCCCTTATACTTTCCATTTAGAAAATGTATCCATTCTTCAGTCCCAATCTCCACCTCATAGATGACTTTTTAATCAATATTTTCCATCCTGACCTACCATTGATGCCCCAAGCCTGTATTTCAAGCTGCCCAATAGAAATGGTCTGTATTTTATGTTCATCTGTGTTAGGGTGGGCTAGGTTATGGTGAGATAACAGACAATCCAAAAATCTCAGTGGTTTATAAAAACAAAGACCTTCAGAGGGCAGCTGCAGCTCTGCTTTAATCATCTTTACTCCAGGATGCAGGATGACAGATCATACACCATCTGGAACACTGCAGATTGTTTAGAATAGGAGAAAGATAATGTGACAAAGCCCAAACTATTTCTTCACCTCCAAGTGACCACATCACCTTCAATGGGTGAAAAGTAAAATCCTCCCATAGGGAGGGACAGCAAATACATGTAAATGTACAGTCTACTACATCGTCTTAAACAAAACCTCTACGAGGGAAGTAAAAAGTCATCCTCTCAAAACTAATTCTCATTTCCAATTTTCATAATTTCTCATTGGCATCATCCTTATCCCATTTGACCAGGATGGAAATCCTGGTGCCATTTATTTTATAATTGCTTCTTCTTCCAATTACAAAAGTATTCTTTGAGGAAAAATATGCATGCATACCTACACTCATACATGCATGTCCCAAGTACAAAAAAGTCATCAATAATTCTACTACTCAGGGATAACACTCATGACACATTGGCATATGTCCTTCTGATTCTCTCCTTGTCATATGTATTGATCTATTTATCTCTGTAGAGAGTTATGCATATATTTATTTTATTTTATTTTATTATTATTTTTTGAGACGAGTATCGCTGAGTCACCCAGGCTGGAGTGCAGTGGCCCAATCGTGGCTCACTGCAACCTCCACCTCCTGGATTCATGCCATTCTCCTGCCTCAGCCTCCCAAGTAGCTGGGACTACAGGTGCCCGCCACCACACCCAGCTAATTTTTTGTACTCTTAGTAGAGACAGGGTTTCGCCGTGTTAGCCAGGATGGTCTTGATCTCCTGACCTTGTGATCCACCTGCCTCAGCCTCCCAAAGTGCTGGGATTACAAGTGTGAGCCACTGTGCCCGGCCATATTTATTTTTTAATTAAAATGATACCATATTATGCATATAGCTTTGTGGCTATTAAAAACTTATCAAAATCTTTTCAATATTTTATCCTTCTTATGTAAAAATATGTTTGGTATTTACTTGAAAATTTAAATATCCAGCCTTGACCTCTCCCCTGAGTTTCAGATTCCTAAATAAAACTGCATAGTAGGTAATTCTACTTGAAAGTCTAACTGCATCTTAGACTCCATATGTCCCCAGTTAAACTCCTGATTCATCCTAAAAGGCTGCTTCTCCTCCAATCTTTTCAATCTCTGTTAAAAGCATCAATATCCAACCCTGGAGACATCTTGATTTCTCTTTTTTTTTTCTTATTGCCCCACCCCATATCTAATTCGTCAGCCCTAGCTCCAGAATGTATCCCAGAGCTGACTGTTTCTCTCCTTCTCAGCTCTGCTCTCTACTTTTGCCATCATATCTTTCTCCTGGATTCTCCACTGCCTCCTAACTGGTTTCCTTGCTTCCACTCCTTACTTCTTTGTACAATAGATCTTTTAAACACAAAAGTCAATCACATCATACCTTGCTCCATAAACCATCCCATTTGATATGGTTTGGCTTTGTCTCCACCCAAATCGCATCTTGAATTGTAGCTCCCATAATCCCCACATGTCGTGGGAGATAATTGAATCATGGAGGCAGGCTTTTCCCCATGCTCTTCTCATGATAGTGAATAAGTCTCATGAGATCTGATGGTTTTATAAAGGGCAATTCCCTTGCACATGCTCTCTTGCCTGCCACCATGTAGGATATGCCTTTGCTCCTCCTTTGCCTTTTTCCATGATTGTGAGGCCTCCCCAGCCATGTGGAAATGTGAGTCCGTTAAACTTTTTTTTTTTTTTATAAATTATCCAGTCTTGGGTATTTCTTCATAGCAATATGAAAATGGACTAATACACCATTGCACTTAGAATAACATTTAAATTTTTTCCATTGCCTTTAAGGCTTTTATGTGATTTGGTCTTTGCTAACTTCCCTCTTCAGCTCTCCTCTTCTCCCCTCATTCATTCCACTAGAGACAGACCAGCTCTTGCTTTTCTTCCAACACACCAAACTTATTCCTGCCTCAGCCATGTGCTTGGTCATTCCCCTGCTTGGTCTTGGCTCAGAGGTTTTCTCTAAGAGATGCTTTCCTTGACCATCCTATCTAAAGAATCCATGCCCTCTCAGTGGCCCTTTTACATTCTCTGCATCACACTTATTTTATCTGATGTTTCCTTGTTTATTTACTGGTTTATTTCTTCATTGTCTCCCCATTGGTATATTACTTCTTTAAGAACAAGAACCCTGTCTATCTATCTTATTCATGACTCTATCCCTGGCACTTAGAATAGTCCTAGGCACATAGTGGGCTATAATCAATATGCATGAAGTGAATGAATACGTATGTAGTTGCTTCCCACATCCAGCTGATTCCCTTAAACTGTCTGCAGAAGCAGGCCCTTTTTTTCCATTCTGATGACCCAGTCTAATCCCAGATCTCACTACCTCACATCAGAATGACTGTGGCTCCCTCCTCAGTCCTCCCCTGGAATCCCTTCCAATGCCTTCTGCACACTGCTAACTATTCTTCCCACCATGTTTGTTTCATCTGTGAGTCACCTCCCTTCAGGGCCAAGCTGAGACTCATCTCCTCAGAGGTGTTGCCCTACTGTAGCCAGGGCTACAGGTTTCTCTCTCTCTCTGAGTTTTTGTCCTTACCCCTCCCCAGCCACACAATCATACACTGTTCCCCATGCTCTCTAACTTTTGCATTTATAGTCACCCACTCACTCCAGCTGGATTCTGAGGGCATAGACTGCTTGTCTGCGTTTTAAATCTCCCATAATACCTAGAGAAAGTCACAGGCAATCAGTGAAATATCTTGTTGATTTGAATGACATTATTGGACAGAGAATAAGATACAGGAGGTAAATTGGATACCCCATCTAAAGGGATTTGTGAGACCAGGTAGTTATTTGGAATGAAAGAGTAAGATATTAAACCAGCCAGCATGCCAACAGGTGGGTGATAGTCTTGTTCCCACAGACAACAGATGGCCATCATCTTAAAACAACATTTATGTTAACCAGCAGATAAGGGACTCCTGCATTGTCAGTGGACTTTGAGCCTGAGTTTTTCTACTTGCATAGGTGAAAGTGGACTGCAATGCTAGTGTAAATGCCGTATGATGACTAGCACCCCTTAGGGAGCTCCAGTTTGCCTTCCTGGGGAACCACAGACCCCCAAGTGTAATTTCCTGAGGACAGCCCAACTTCTCTAGAGTGCTCATATTACACAGCAGAAAGTTGAGTAGAGAGAACTCAGAAAGGTCTGCTAAAGAAGGTTTTGGCTGTGCCCTGAATATTGCTCTGTATGGCAGTGAGATGAAGCAGCGATTTAGGAAAAAGTATTTCTACCCGTGGCAGCAGAGGGACTGGGCCTCCCTGAGCAAACAGGAGAGCCAAGCTTGACCATTCAGTCATACGAAGGCCAAAATATCCATTTCAAGACTTCTGAGCAAATATCACATTTTCTTTTTGCTAATGTGCATACTTTCCTTAATTGAGTCTCCAAGCAATGAGGTAGAATTTTTATTCTGTGTTTTAAAACCGTGTATTTAAAAATAAACATGTTATCGACTCAACTGTTTATCTTGAGTCAAATGCAAATTGTGGGTACATTCATTGAGGGAGAAAAATCTTTTTGAAAAATTTCCTGGTGATTTCAGGAAACGAGTAAGTGATTATAATATTAAGGAATAATTGAAAAACATTGTCAGAATGAACACTTCTAAATAACTGCTGTTCTTTATAGTTTCCTGTATGTGGGACCATGCAATTTATTCTGATAAAGCTGTCTTTCTGAACTCACCTTTGGAACTCCTCTTTGCAATTACTTTCAGAACTATTTGACAAGGTGCCTAAAAATCAGCTCCACTATTTCATGGCAATATCTTATCTTTAACTCAAGCTGATATCACTTTATTTAATAGGCTTGCTTGAGTGCTAATGACTTTGGCTCCCTCCAGAAGCTATACCATATATTGTTTATGGATATGCATATACACACACACACTCACACCCCAAAAGTACACCTTTGTGTTAGTACTCTCCGGGAGCAGCAGGGAGAACAGAAATGGGCAACAGAATAACAGGGACTTCACATTTATCTGTAATGTTCTCTTTTTTAATTAAAAAAAAACAACTAAAGCAAAAGTGACAAATGTTAACGTGTTAACTCTGTTAAGTGGACCCTTAGATACTTGCCATTTTATCATCTGTATTTTCTATATTTTTTGAAACTTTTCAAATAATAAAGTAGATTCTCCCTCAAAAAAAAAAAAATTTTTTTAAACCACCAAGCTTCTTTTTAAAAATAAATGTACTGCAGTCCCTGACAATAATTCTAAAAGGATTTCCAAAAATGTTTTGGATAATGCTATTATCCCTAGTGGCATGACCCCACAGAGGAATACTTTGAAGTCATGGAGGGCTACGAGCCCAGGGAAAGTGCCTTTCTTTTTCCAGTTCTTAATTTTGAGTAAATCTCCTTGCTTCTTGCGGGTAGGCCCATGACTCACTTGTCTTTGTATTTCTGGGGCTTAGCACAGCACTTAGAACACAATAACCCTCAATGGCTGGCATGAGTGAATAAATGAATGAACTAAGCAGCCTAGGACTCATAAGCCTACTAACTTATGAAGAGATGGGAGTGAGAGGGTGGAGCTGATTAATTTGTTTTTCTTAATCTAGTTCCAGTTTAGCTATTTGTATTTTTGGTCTCTATCACAGGAGAACAATCAATTTTCCCCTTTGATGAAAATGATAGAAGTCATGAAGTTTTTTGAGGTTTCTGAGCAGAGTGGTACTACTGTTTCCTTTTACCCCAGAAACCAATTCTAGAGGGAAAGGAACGTTAAAAATAAGTATGAAAGAGGTCTATAGTCTCCATTCTCTCATCCAAGTGAAAACACATACAGTGAGTTATGTAATCTGGAATCTTATTTTGTGATAGAAAGGGATTCTGATTTTCCATTTGCTATTTTATTTGAAAGGGCTATGGCTTAGGCACCCAAAGGAGGAGGTGGATTAAATGACATTGTTAAGCAAAGTAAAAAGCACAGTTTACAGTCTGGCAGCTAGAGTTTACAACAAAATCAAGAAATAACTAAGTTGTTAGAACAATCTACCTTTATCATTAATCCACCTATTAAAGGAACAGAAGCAGAAAGCAAAAAAGGATAGAGGTTCTCACCATTTATGGTTGTATGTAAGGCAAAGAAAAAAAGGAGAAATGCCTGACTATTTTAATCCCTAAAGAATGACTTCAGACTTCACTCTCCGACCTAGGAGAGAAGCTAAACAGGAAGAGGTTACAGGCATTTAAGAGAAGAGGTCAACACTGGCAAATACAGATTTAAAAGAATGATAAAACTCGGTGGGGGTGTGAATGTGGGGAAAGGAGCATTCGTAGGGCCACTGGTAGGAGCAGAAACAGGTATACATTTTCTGCGAGTCAATTTGGCAGTCAAAAGCTTGAAAAATGTTTCTTTCCTATGACCAAACAACTACACTGTTAGAAATTTGTAAGAAGGTGTTTGCACTAGCACAGAAAAAGATACATAAGACTGCTCCATCAAACTCTATTGTGAAAAGTTAAACCTATCTCTTTTGGTTTTTTTCTTTGTTTTTTTTTTTTATTGAGATAGGGTTTCCCTCTGTGGCCCAGGTTGGAGAGCAGTGGCTCAATCATAGCTCACTGCAGCCTGAGGCTCAAGTGACTCCAGGGCTCAAGTGACCCCCCCACCTCAGCCTTACATGTAGCTGGGACCATAGGCATGCACCACCCTGTCTACCTAATGTTTTGTTTGCTTTTTGTAGAGATGGTGTCTCACTATGTTGCTCAGGCTGGTCTTGAACTCCTGGGCTCAACTGATTCTCCTGTGTCTGCCTCCCAAAGCAGTGGGAGGCAGGTTCCAGGCATGAGCCACTGGGCCCAGCCTGGAACCTATCTTCATGCCCAATAATAGAAAATTAATTTAATAAATCATTTTACATCTAATCAATAGGATTTTATACAGCCTGTGTAAAGTATAATGTAGCTCTATCTTGATTTACATGCAGAGTTGTTCATGTTTTTTTTTTTTAATGAGACAGAGTCTTGCTCTGTCATGCAGGCTGGAGTACAGTGGTGCGATCCCGGCTCACTGCAACTTCCACCTCCCAGGTTCAAGTGATTCTCCTGCCTCAGCCTCCTGAGTAGCTGGGACTACAGGCACCTGCCACCACACCCGGCTAATTTTTTTTTTTTTTGTAGTTTTAGTAGAGATGGGGTTTCACCATGTTGGCCAGGCTGGTCTCAAACTTCTGACTTCAAGTTATCCACCCACCTTGGCCTCCAAAAGTGCTGGGATTACAGGCGTGAGCCACCGTGGCCAGCCCTCCTGAATACTTTAAATCATCTCTAGACACAATGTAAATGCTATATAAATAGTTATACTATATTATGTATGGAATAATGACAAGGAAAAAAGTCTGTACATGTTCAGTACAGATGCAACCATCTACATTTTTCCAAATAGTTTTGATCTGTGGTTGACTGAATCCAGGATGTGCAACCTGCAGATGAGGAGGGTTGGCTGCATTTTCCTATCTATGATGATGAACATGAGAATAGAGAGCTGGAGAAACTCTGGATCTATTGCCATCATTTCTCCTTTCTAATCTTGTGTTTAATCGTAATGCAGTGGGACATGACATAATGTCTTGTACCCTAGGCCAACTTTACCAATTTGTTTAGTTTCACCAGAAACACTGCATCAACATGTGTTCATATATACTTTCAGAGGTGTCAATCTGTTTTTGGTCTATATCGCCCATTGTCGATATAGCAAATGGTGCCACTACTGTGCCAACTCCAGAAGCACAGGAACCGCACTTAAACACACTACACAAATTTCATGTGTTTACCTAGAGCCCAGAGAGCCTTTCTGCTGCTGACTGGCTAAGAAATTAGACTGCACCAGCCTGAACAACATGGTGAAACCCCATCTCTACTAAAAATACAAAAATGAGCCAGGCGTGGGGGTGTGTGCCTGTAATCTCAGCTACTCAGGAGGGTGGGGCAGGAAAATCGGTTGAACCCAGGAGGCAGAGGTTGCCGTGAGCCGAGATGGTGCCACTGCACTCCAGCCTAGGTGACAGAGTTAAACTCTGTCAAAGAAAGAAAAGAACAAAAGAAAGAAGGAAAGAAGGGAAGGAAGGAAGGAAGGAAGGAAGGAAGGAAGGAAGGAAGGAAGGAAGGAAGGAAGGAAGGGAGAGAAAGAAAGAGAGAGAAAGAAAGAGAGAAAGAAAGAGAGAAAGAAAGAAAGAAAGAAAGAAAGAAAGAAAGAAAGAAAGAAAAGAAAGAAAGAAAAGAAAGAAAGAAAAGAAAGAAGGAAAGAAAGGAGAGAGAGAGAAAGAAAGAAAGAAGAGAGAGAAAGAAAGAAAGAAGGAAAGAAGGAAGGAAGGAAAGAAAGAAAGGAAGGAAGGAAGGAAGGAAGGAAGGAAGAAGGAAGGAAGGACAAAAGGCACGGAATTACAGAATAAGAAAGACATAAGCAAGAAAGAAAGAAAGAAAGAAAGAAAGAAAGAAAGAAAGAAAGAAAGAAAGAAAGAAAGAAAGAAATTAGACTAGATGCTTGTGGGAACAGGGGTAGCACATTCATGTTGCTTTAACCCTTTATCAAATGGGCCAAACATTAATAAGCACCTGCCACTGAAAAGAACTAAGTGTTTCTATTTCTTAGCTTTCTCAGCAAGAAGTCTGAGTATGGTCACACCCCTACCTTCTCATGGTCCCTTAAAGAGGATGGAAAGTTTAGGTGTTTTCAACATCATCCTATTCTAACACTAGCTTTGTGGGGAGTTGAGATGGGAGACTTGGTCCCCTGAGTTCTTCATCTCTCCCTGGGTAACTACATGTTATTACGTTTTCTTTCCACTGGTCTGTGAAGAAGTAAACATTAGCTTCATCAATATATGTAAATGGTCGGAACTCAAAGAACTCCAAATGAAGAACATTCACCCTGGTAGAAGGTTATTTCGGTATACATTTTGTAAGGAATCTTCAGAATAGCACTAGATGCCTAAAGCACAAATGGACCTTTTCCAAGAATCTGGAAGGAACCGATTCTAAACGTGAAAGATAAAAAATTCTGAGTCTGATTGCCCAAGCACCTCTATTGGTCTTTGGTCTAGACCACATCAGACAAATAAAGCAATTCCTGAAAGCACACTACCTCCCTCTGCCAGCCACCCTACTACCAAGCAACAGCTCTGCCTTCACTGCAGATACACATCTATACATTTGAATACATATATTTTTATGCTTATATTTATCTTTGCAGATAAAATTAGCAAATGCTTCTCAGAAAGCTCTCTGTAGCTCATTGTGCTCTGGTCCTTATGCCCAAAATTATTGGAGTTGTTCCTTTTTTTTTGAGATAGAGTCTCGCTCTTTCACTCAGGCTGGAGTGCAGTGGCGCAACCACTGTTCACAGCAGCTTCAACTTCCTGTGCTCAAGTGATCCTTCCATCTCAGCCTTCCAAGTAGCTGGGACCACAGGTGCAAGCCACCACACCTGGCTAATTTTTGCATTTTTTGTAGAGACAGGGTTTTACTGTGTTGCCCAGGCTGGTCTCGAACTCCTGGGCTCAAGCCATCTGCCCGCTTAGGCCTCCCAAAGTGCTAGGGTTACAGGTGTGAGCCACTAAAACCAGCCTATGGTTGTTCTTAAATGCTATCTTTATGTAACTTTATTCTCTCTTCTTACCACCCTGTTTTTATCTTTCATAAAATCACTCTCTGCTGATGATTATTATGCCTAATACTTTGTTCCTTTTTTATTTTATTTTATTTTATTTTATTTTATTTTATTTTATTTTATTTTATTTTATTTTATTTTTGAGACAGAGTCTCACTCTGTCGCCCAGGCTGCAATGCAGTGGCACATCTCAGCTCACTGCAGCCTCCACCTCCCAAGTTCAAGCAATTCTCCCACCTCAGCCTCCTAAGCAGCTGGGATTACAGGCACATGCCACCACGCCTGGCTAATTTTTATACTTTTTAGTAGAGACAGGGTTTCGCCATGTTGGCCAGGCTGGTCTTGAATTCCTGACCTCAGGTGATCCTCCCGCCTCCCAAAATGCTGAGATTACAGGTGTGAGCCACTGCACCCAGCCCTGTTTGCTCCTTTTTTGAAAGGATGAAGGTATATAAAGTTCTTAGTACAATATGTAGCACTTATTATTATTTTAAAATAAAACTGAGATGACAGCATGGTATAATGATTAAAAGAGAAGATTCTGGAGCCAGGCAGCCTACATTTGAATCTCAGCTCTGATCTTGATTAGTTGTATGTGACTTTGAACAACTTCTATAGCTTCTCTGCACTCAGTTTCTCCATCTGTAAAACAGAGATAGTCACTGCTCCTATTTCATAGAGGTGAATGAGTTATGATATAGAAAGCATTCTAGAAGTGTAAGTCATTATTTTTCCTTCCTTTCAATCCTGACTATCCACAAGAGGGACAAAGAGGGACACTTTTGTCCTCTTTATCCAAGGTTCTCATTTTACTTTAATATTTGATCAAGTTTTACATCTATTTTATATTTGAAAGACACTAAGATTTTGTTTAATAAATTTTCAGAGTATTAGTAATAATTTTTATAATCTACAAAGGCACTAAATTCCAGTAAGAAAAAAGGCAGTTAACAAGACTCAAGACTGGATGTTCCTACAAGTAACCGTGTTATGATATTTAATGGAGCAGCGCCTGAAATCCCAAACGTAAACGTTATTATGAACTACCCAACTTAGATCTAGTCTTTCCTTGGCCCACAAGTCAGCAACAATAAAATGGAAATGAAGACAAGTATATAGCACTTACAAGAAAATTAATTTCACCTTTCTACCTCAGAAACATTCAGTGATAGGTCCTTTCTCTTATACCTTCCTGAGCTGCGGGTTCTAGCGGAATGCTTAACCATTAATAAGTTATACAATTACACTTGGCGCTCAAGACAAAACAAGTCCCATATGATGGCTTACAACACATGAAATTTAGAACTTATAAGAGCATGAGAGGCCAGTGCCAACAGAATTTAAAGACTGTGGGCCTCTTCTCAGACTGTGAGATAGTCTACTTACTCCTTCTGGAGACTGGTGTGGACAGAACTGAACTCTTATTTTTTTTTTTTTTTTTTTTTTGAGACGGAGTCTCGCTCTGTCGCCCAGGCTGGAGTGCAGTGGCCAGATCTCAGCTCACTGCAAGCTCCGCCTCCCGGGTTTACACCATTCTCCTGCCTCAGCCTCCCCAGTAGCTGGGACTACAGGCGCCCGCCACGTCGCCCGGCTAGTTTTTTGTATTTTTTAGTAGAGATGGGGTTTCACCGGATTAGCCAGGATGGTCTCGATCTCCTGACCTCGTGATCCGCCCCTCTCAGCCTCCCAAAGTGCTGGGATTACAGGCTTGAGCCACTGCGCCCGACCAGAACTGAACTCTTTACAAATAATATTTTTAATATATCAGATTTGAATACTTCATTAACAGGAAGCATACTGGTTTTATCCCACAAATATTTTTAAGGGATAGTTTACACCGTTCTGAGTAGTAAGGTGAACTTACTACTACTTACTACTTACTCATGTTCATGAGCACATGCCGAATGTACTAATGGCCATATTTCAACACAGTTCTTACTTTTGGAATTTGATCTATTTAAAAAAAAATAATAGGTAGACATGCAAGGGAAAACATTTCTTTTCCACCTTCAACATTGCAAAACATCACATTGTTAATGTTTATATATTAAACACTAATCAGACACAGAACACTTTGCCAATGCTGCTACCAAAATGATGATTTTTTAAAAAAATTAATTCCCCTCTTGCTTTAAGGGAAATTCTTGGGATACATGGATCAAAATAACAACAGGCCCAATTAAGAGCACAGTCTTTGGAGCAGTTTGCAATCCCAGCTCTGCCATTGCTGGTTGTTCTTGAAAAAATTACATGGCCTTGTGAAGCTCTATCGCTGAGATTCCTTTTCCTCTTCTGTACAAGACTTCATGAGTTTGATAGGCTTTTTGTGAGAATTTAATCATAAAATCCATTAACTGTGTAACATAGTGTCTGGGACACAATGAGTAAATAATAAATGGTGAAATTAAATGATATATTAATACTAGGTATGTCCTTATCAATCTGCTCCTTTGAATAACAATTTCTGCCAAGCTCCTTAGCATAACTCTCCCACACAATACATAGAATGCTTCAAAGAGGAAAACAGAACTCTAAGAATAGGAATTTCCAATCCATTTTCTTGCCTGAGGATTATAAAACCTTTTATACTTTATTTAACTTGAGGGGGCTCTTCTTGATCAGATTTCATCACATATTTTCTTCCATTGAATGTGTTTTGTGTTCTCAGCACCCGATGAAAGGCACATGAGGGGAAACATTGACCCCAAGAAAGCTCCCAGCCAGCCACTGGCATCTCCATACCCAATCCAAACTGATCTCTGCCTGAAGCTCTCCAACTTCAGCTTGCCTTCCTACCTTTCTATCTTAGGCTATCAAAGATGGTGATGATGGAGATGATTACAGCAATGAAGTTGATTGTAATGTTAATGATGGTAACTAAGAATTATTTACCATTTATTCTGAGCCAGACACTACAAGTAACATGCAATCAACATGAAAATCATTAACAAGACATTTTGCATTATTTTTTCTGTACTGTCTCTAAATTCCAATGTGTATTTTACACATCAAGCACTTGGCAATTCAGACCTTGTACCTATTATTCACTTAATCCTCCCCACAGTGATAAGAAGTAGGTACTATGATTATCTCTATTTGACATATAAAGAAACCAAAGCTTAGAGAAGTTAAGTAACATGTCTAGTGTTGCACAGTGACTTCGTAGCTGAGAGCCAATTTGCAAGAAAATCAGACACTAACCAGGGTCTTTATTCTTAACCCCCAGGTGACACCGACTCCCAAAGTTGCTTGCAAGACTGCCTGTAGGATTACTCCAGGTCTTGGCCACTCACCCCAGATCAACCCTGCCCAACCCCATAGTTTCTAACATCTTTCTGCCCAAGTCACACTTCCTGACCTAAAATTCACAAAGACAGAGGAGCAGCAGCTACAGCAAATAATACACCCATCAGTGACTTCCATTTGATTCCCTATACTCCCTGAATGAATTGCCCCTCATGGCATGCAACAGTTATGAACCCTAATGTAGAAAAAAATTCCCATAGGGAGATCCCTGATATACTTCATGCCTTGTTTCTGTTTTTGTTTTTGTCTGTTTTTTTGAGACAGGGTTTCACTGTCTCACCTAAGCTGAAGTGCAATGGCATGATCACAGCTGTGATCCTCCTGGGCTCAAGCGATCCTCTTGCCTCAGCCTCTTGAATAGCTGGGGCTACAGGTGCATGCAACCACACCTGGCTAATGTTTTCAAATTATTTTTTGTAGCTACAGGGGTCCCCCTATGTTGCCCAGGCTGGTCTCAAACTCTGGGCTCAAGTAATCCTCACACCTGGGCCTCCCAAAGTGTTGGGATTAGAGGTGTGAGCCATGGCACCCAGTCTCTTTATACATTTTGGTCTCCAACATGAATATGCAATATATATAAATAATTAAACTCATTTTACAGATGAAGAAATAGTAAAGTAAGAGAAACAGTTTGCTGGCAGTTACATATCAAGTGGAAATAAAATCGTAATAAAGCTCAATATGCCCTCTAGAAGACCTTACCTCCTTGTTTTTCTGGGCTTTTAATTCTTCGTTATTCAAACCTCTTCACACACTAACAGCACAAAGAACCTACAGTGGAATCCACCTTTCACAGGCTCAGCTAAATGAAGATGAACAAATCGGACAGCCCCGTGGGCAACAGAATAAGTTGACACTTCAGGATGAGTTTCCTATTATTTTTTAACTAGACAGTCTAGCTTTCTCAGGGCAAGACAAAAATGTCCCAAATACTTGTCAGCAGTTTTCAGTGGAGGAAAAACTGCAGTTAAAGCACCTTTACTGAGAACTTTGAGCAGTAAATGTGCTTACATTTAGTTTGTACAACTTTGATTAGGAATTGGATGGTGAGTTGGGATCCCCCATTCCTTAGTTTTTTGCTGGAGTCCTGTAAATCTCAAAATGTCAGTCACAGGCCATTCCTTTTGGTTTATTTAAGTGGAAATTTTTAAAAAATCACTTTTTCCACTTCATGGCTCCTTTGGAGCAGGGTATAAAAATAGCGATGCCACCAGGAGCCAAACTCTGGAATAATGAAGCAGGAGAGGACAGAGCCCTGCTCAGGACAACAGAAGTCTTGCAGCCTGCCTCAAACGCAACTCTCATTTTAGCCCTTCACTTCTTTCCCTCCGTTCAGACTTGCCTCAAAGGAAGGAACCCTTTATGAGACACTCCGTGGCGTGCCCAACACAGTTACCCCGGCGCCTATCACCCTCCTGAGGCCCGGCCACCTGTAAGAACCTGGAGGGCGGAGCGGGGGAGGTTGTGCGGGGAAGCGATCCCAGGTGGAAGCGATCCCCGGTGGCTGAGAACATCCAGGAGCACCGAGATTCTCGGGGAGGACCTAGCCGGGCCCAGCGCAGGAGCCACCGCGCGTCCAGCTGCTCCACCGCTGCAGCCTCGGGAACCGGGCGCCCCAGGTCTCAGGCGCGCCCTGCAGCGGACGCGAAGGGACTCGTCCGGCCTCGGCCCCCGCAGCGATGCTCCGAGCCACGCGGGTGCTGGGATGTCCGGCCGCGACCTGCCGCGCCGCGGGGGGCGTCTTACCTGTTGATCTTGAGCGCGAACGCGCGGCGCTCTGCGCTGGGCAGAGTGGCCATGGCCCGCCGGCTGCTCGGTGGCTTCTAGGGTCGCGGGGTGCGGAGAGCTGGGGTCCGGCGCGCCGCAGAGTCGCCGCGGAGCATACCAAGCCAGGCGCAAGCCTCATCTGTCAGTCGGCCCTGGAAACTTCCGCATTTCCACCTTCTACGCTGAAATCACCCCGGGGGAGGGCCCAAGCTCCGAGCAGCGACGGCCAGCCCCGCCACCCGGCCTGGCATGCAGGCAGCGGCGGGCGAGGAGGGCGTGGACCCAGCGCGGAACTGGCCTCCGGATACTCGGTCAGACGGCGCGCTCTGCCCAGGGCCACCGACCTCTCGCAGAAAGGAGCGCGGGCCGGAAACTCCATCTGCCAGAAGCTGCCAGGGAATGTGGGCAAGTTGTGGAAGCCCCACAAAGTTGGCGAGGTCGGGAATCAACCCAGGGACTCTTAAGGCTAGGTGTTATTAAGGGTTGACACCCATTCTCGAAGAAGGCAGACAAAAAAAAAAAAAAAAGACAAAAAAAAAGTTAGTGGAATCTATCAGTTCAAATCAACTTTTGCAAGCAATATGCCCATCGTCCTTCCTGGGACACTAAATAAATATAATGGATTCATCCAAGGAATAAACATTATGAGTTCTCAAAAAATGTTTTTGTTAAAACCTGGCATAAATGCTTTTCTCTGGACAAACACTGAATGCGGCATTCTTGCGATTCAAGGGTACACTGCGTCCAGGTTTATTTCAGTTTCAGACTGAGGTCTACTAAGAGGCCCAGCCTTAAACTCAAGATACAAACAGAAAAGTCCCAGTGTTGACTGGAGTGGAAAAGCCAGTGTCCATTTCAATTTGCTGGCATGCTGCTCTAACCTGTGCTATACTAGAGTACTCTCCATATAATGCCCCCATTTACCAACTTGCTCTTAAAACATACCAAAGTAGGCTGGGCGCAGTGGCTCATGCCTGTAATCCCAGCACTTTGGGAGGCCGAGGCGGGCGCATCACGAGATCAGGAGATCGAGACCATCCTGGCCAACGTGGTGAAACCCCGTCCCTACTAAGATACAAAAAATTAGCCTGGCGTGGTGGCGCACGCCTGTAGGCCCAGCTACTCGGGAGGCTGAGGCAGGGGAATCACTTGAACCCAGAAGGCAGAGGTTGCAGTGAACCAAGATCTGCCACTGCACTCCAGCCTGGCCACAGAGCAAGACTCCGTCTAAAAAAAAAACAAAAACAAAAAAGGAAAAACACCAAAGCAAAGTATTTTGGGTTCGAACCTGCGCTATTTAATATGATAGCCACTAGCCACATGTGGCTATTGACCACTTGGCATTATGGTTAGTCTGAATTGCCAACTGCTGGATGTGTAAAATACACACTGGAATTTAAAGACAGTACAGAAAAAATAATGCAAAATATCTTGTTAATGATTTTCATGTTGATTGCATGTTAAATGATACTTTGGATATAAAAAATATGTTATTAAAATTAATTTCACCGGTTTGTTTTTCCGTTTTAAAAATGTGGCTTCATTTTTAAAAATGTAGAATTACATATGTGGCTCACATTTGTGGGCCTCATTATATTCCTATTGGACAATGCCAGTCCAATACAACCTAATTTGTAGCCTAATACTAAAATGCCTAAGGATTATATTCAGTCTTTTCCTGATATAGCCTTCCTTTCTGGTTTCAGCTGTGTCAGATTGTTTAGTAACTTTTCAGTACTGGTTAGGTAACTCCCCACCCCTGCTATCCCCCACCAAATATCAGTGCCCTTTTAAGCATGTAAGACAAATTTCACTACATAGACTACAATAGACTACATATGAAAACAAACCCAAAGAAAAATAAAGCTTTTTTGAAATTTAGAGTTTCTGACTTTCAAAATTCTCCTTATTTACTAAATTGGAATTTATGAGCAAACATTTGGATAGCAAAATACAAAGAGAACAAATGTGTAAGTACTTCTTCAAACTGAGACTCAACGAATGATACATGGAAAACATTTTGCCCCAGAGGCTTCGGTCAGCGGTGTACTATGTCAGCCTTTCAGATGAACTCCTCTGAGTTTCTGAATGTTTATGACATACACTTTCACATAGAACAAAAATATACTGGTTTCACGCAAACATAAATAAAATGTAATGAGAGCATCTCAAATTTTCAGCATTTGCAATCAAGGAAACTTTTTGGGTGAATGTGGGAATCATAAAATCTTCCATCTTACCTCAAATCATACTGCAATAGATTTAGTATTTGGTACCTAACCATGAAGGTCAGGCCAGCATTTTTATCCTCTGTGCTGTCAATTTCCTGATGGTTAGAATGGTCTCCAGATTTCCCTAACACTCTTTTAACAATTCACCATGAATGTGTTATCCATTAATTTAGTCAAATGCCTATTTTCAAGTTTGATCTGCTCTTAGATACATTCACATATCGCTGGCAAATAGCCATCCAAGTGCCTTTCTTCCTCATTCTCACTGCCTCTTTTGTTCACTATCAGCTCCCTGTCCAGAGTGAACTCTCAGAGGTCTCCTTCTTTCCGCCTCTGATGGTCTCGCTTGGCCTTCCTCTTTCTCTGTATCTTTGTGTCATTCAATTTTGTTTTTCACCTTCATACAACTCTTTCCTTGACTTCTATCTCAGACCATACATCAATTATCCTCAATTCTTTAGTTTCCCCACATCTTCTTACCTCCCGAGAAAGCCAACCTCTTTCTTTACATTGCATCTTACCTATTTTATTTAACAAACAACTAAATAACACTTATCTTGCACCGGTACTGCTCCAAGTCCTTTTATAGAAATTAATTCATAGCAACCATTAAATAATAACATTAACCCCCCCACACACCTCTCTGCAACTGGAGAAACTGAGACTTAGAGAAGTTAAGTGACTTGAGCAAGATTACAAACTAGTAAGGGCAGAGCCATTTCCTATCCTAAAGTTTTGCCTATTTCCCAGATTTCTGTACTCTAGTATCTTCAAACTCAATATAAAACTAAAATTCTCCGTCTACCTTACTTAACTGGAAGCTAGCTATCTCTCCATAATCACTCATTTTTTGGGGGGCAGTGGTGGCACACTACTTCCTCATCTTCCAGGTTTAAAACTTTGGAGTCATCCAGTGGAGGGAAAAGCAGAAAATCTGGGTTCTGGCTTCAGCTTTTTGCTAACTGTGTGATTCTGAGTAAGTCACACTGTCTTTGAATCACAGAGGCCTGTGTCTTGGAATGACTCCATCTGCTTGCCTTTCTCTGAACTTTAGAAATACGTCAGCTCTAATTTTTTTTCCTTCTGTGTCCTTCAGATCTAATCACCTACCAAGGTCTGCTATTTGTTCCTTATAAATATCACTGTTCTCACAGTGGCTTTCATTCTGGTCTAGCCCTTACAAATTAATATCTAGATAACAAAAATAAGATTTTAAATGGCTTCACTGCCTGTAACCTCTTCTTTCTCCTATCTAATCTGATTCCATCACTAGATGAAGTTTACTAAAATACCTGTTTCATCATATTTCTTCTCTGCTCATTTAGCTTTGGTGGCTTCCTGTAGCCTCTATGACCAAGCGTGACCTTTTCTCGCTAGCTTGTATGCCCACTTCACAAAACCAACTTTATTCCTTACCTTTCTGTTGGAGCAGGGAAGATCTCCAGCTTGTCCCTAAAGCAGGCATTACTCCTCTCTGCCCAGGGCCTCCCCCTGCTTATGCTATCCTTCTTGCTGTCCTTCCCTACATGACATCCAGTCTCTCCCCATCCTTCAAGGTTTGAGTCAAGTTGCCATGTTCCATCTCTGTTGGATGGAGTATCTCTTTCAGTCTACAGTAGCATTTAATTAGTTACATTACCAATAAAAACAGCCCAGTGGAATGCAAGATCCTGAGGACAGGACTACAGAAAAAAAAAAAAAAAAGTGTGATTATTTTCATGTCCCCTTCCTTCTTCCCAAAAACCACCCAGGACCTCCCCAGATTTAGTTCAAATGTCACCTTCCAAGAACATCTACTTAACATGACAATGCCCCCTTCCCTTGTCCTGACACTTTCTAACTCCTTTTCCAACTTTGTTTTTCTCCATAGCTGTTATGATCATCTGACATACTATATATTTTATTTATTTGTTTATTATCTCTTATGCTTGTAGAATAACAGTTCCATCAATGCAGAGGTTTTTGTTTGGTTAATTTGTGCCCTATCTCTAGTGTCTAGAAGCCTGGCACATAGTAGGTGCTCAAAAAGTATTTATTGAATAAATGAATGAAAAAGTGAATTCGAATGGGAATGGCCAAGTTTCACTTGTCTTCCAGGAGACAGTGACCGTTTTTACTCTTTTATTCTCTTATTTTAGTTATGCCTTTTTATGAATATCTTTCAACTCTGTTTTGTATTTATTTCTTAGTTTGAAAAATCAAACCACCACATACATTATTACTAGCAAGTAGGTATCTTTATTGTTGTCTTACAATTGGTGAAATACACAGAAATATTTGAGTGCAGGTATTTAACCCCAGCCATACTTTAGACATTAGAATTTGTAGCTCCTAATTTTCTTCATGTCATTCCTTGTTTTGTCATAAAAAAATCTTTCAATATGAAAAGAACAAAGATTAGCAAACGTTCCTTTAAAAATTATCATTGAGGCCGGGGCAGTGTCTTATGCCTGTAATCGCAGCACTTTTGAAGGCTGAGGCAGGCAGATCACCTGAGGTCAGGAGTTCAAGACCAGCCTGACCAACACGGAGAAACCCCGTCTCTACTAAAAATACAAAATTAACCTGGCGTGGCGGCCCATGCCTGTAATCCCAGTTATTAGGGAGGCTGAGGCAGGAAAATCGCTTGAACCTGGGAGGCGGAGGTTGCGGTGAGCCGAGATCGCGCCATTGCACTCCAGCCTGGGCAACAAGAGTGAAACTCCATCTCAAAAAAAAAAATTATCATTGTGTTTTAGATATATACACATACAGATTTTTAATATTTTATATGTATATTTTAAAATACATATTACTGTTTTAAATATAGAGTTTGGAATATATTCTAATGTACAATGCTATTGCATATTCAATAGGAAATTTGTACCATAGCATTTTATAACTAAAAGAATTTTGGATTAATTCATTAATGAGTGAATAAGTTCACTCTATCATCCACGTGTTTTCTGTGCATTCCCCCAGAACTTTACCAAGTGGTTACCATATGTCATGCACTGGGCTAGGTGATAATAGGGGCAAAACAAAAAATACTTGTTCCCTGAATTCCCAGAACTCACAATCCAGGAATGAGACACATGTAAAGAAGGAAAGAAGAGGCTCAGGCTCTGTGTGACAGCCCAGGAACGTTTTGCCATATAACAGTCTGGGAAAGTGAGGAAGGACAGAGAGGAAATGACTTGTTCTTGGGAGAGGTTGGTGGCAGAGAGATTGACGCTGAGGAAGAATGACTATACCGGCGCAGTAACATTGGAACTGGGTCTTAAGCAAGTTCATGAGGCAGAAGGAGCACTTGTGCAAAGGCAGGGAGACAGGGGACGCCGCCTCTTATCCTGAGAATTAGAAGAATGATGGGAGCCCAGGGGTGCAGAGTGAAGTGAGTAGAAAAATAAAGCACTGGAGGTGGGCAGGGCCTGAGTGTGAGGGTCTATTAAAGAATTCAAGCTTGATCTTACAAGTTGTTGAAACCCACACATGGTGATTGCTGTTTCTGTATCTAGGTCATGGTCTCTTGGGGGAGGCCTTGCTACCAGCAGTCCACAGTGAGGATGCTGCTGGTCCCGGTAGGGTGCGGGGCAGAGGGTGGGGAACATTATGTCTGCTAGACCTGGCACTGTCAGCTCCACCTTTCTCACCCTGAGCTCACACATCGGACACTAATACAAAACACATAGTTCTTTGTGGAAAAATTTAGGCAATTTTCCCAAAGTCATATCTCATGGAGAGAAAAAGAAATCATGGGGACAGAGAGTCAAGAGATGATCGTGTAGTCTGGTCACTTTTGCCCCTCATTTGAGTGCCTGCATGCCTCTGGTCACTGCCTCACTCCTGACTCCCAGCTTCCCCCTGCACTTTCCTCAGGCCTCTCTATTTACCCACTGGCCCATTAGTCTGTCTTCTCTTCCCTAAACCTTCCACTACACATCCTTTGGCTGGTTCTTATGTCTGGACAATTTCCCAGGCAGTCACCAAATCTTGTGAACTCCCCTATCCACCCCTTCCAGTTTCTGCTGATCCTACAGAGGGGAAAGTTGGGCTCTGTTCTATGCTTGGGGAGATCCAGTGGTGGGCTTCTATTCCAGGCTGTGGATAACATTCTGTTGTGGAAAAAAATTAATTTCCTTCTGAAGACCCCCATCAAATATATATGAAAAAAATCATATTCTTCCCATTCATTTATCTTGACCTTACTTTTTATAAGTTATAATATTGGCCTCCATTATGCTAAGAGAGAAACTCCTGCCCACCCACCTCTCACCTCCAGGCACATTACAAAGCTGTCAGCATGTTGGAATATTTCCTTTCAGTCTTTTTTAAATGAAAAATGTCTTAATCTTTCATGCTACAGTCACATTTCTGGAAAGTTTTCAGTTTTGCATTTTATATTTATTTAGCTGTATTCATTTTCTGTGTTAATCTTACTTCTGTATTTATTATTTTATACCCATTATCTTGATGCCCTCAAATATTTATTTTGTTCTTTTTTGTTGTGTGTGTTTACATGTCACCACTAGTTCTGTGGATGAGGTGGTTATAGCAGGCACGTATTGCTGTGTTGATTCAATATCCATTTCTCCCACTTCTGGGAGTAGCATCTGCATTTTCTGTATTTTCTGAAAAAGATGCTTCCTCCATTTTCGAACGATGGTCTTGATGGAGCTGCCTTCACTGTAGGCATCAAGAGTGGATCTCCAACCTAAGCCTGGCTTGTCAGAGTATGGCCACCCTGTCCTTCATAATTAAGTCAGAGGACCAATAAAAGTCAGTAAGCCTCAAATCCAGAACTCTTGCTGGAACCATTTGCAGTGGAGACTTTCTCATTTTGTTGCAAATAAAATAGAAGAGGATGTAAACCTGGACACTTCGTGGCCTTCTAGCTACCACCAGGGTAGCTGCCTGAGACAGGAAGAAGACAGCGCCAAGAGGTAGGAAAAAGAGAGATTCCTGATCAAAAGCTAATATTAATTGAGTAGTTATTGTATGCCAAGTATTATTTAAGAATGTATTGTTTCAGTTTATCTTCATTTTACAAATATGAAATGCATTGCCATTATCTCCCCTTTACAGAAGAGGAAATTGAGGCACAGATGAAGAAAACTGCCTAAGATTACCTAGCTTGTAATTAGTGGCATCAGGATTGAAATACTGGAGGTTTGACCCTAAAGTCTGCCCTTATGACAACTCCACTATTCTGCTTTCTGAGAATTTTTTTTTTTTTTTGCTTAAATTAGTAAGCTGCAAAGAGACTTAACTAGTAAAATTGAGCACAAGAAAGCAGATAAATGAAATAATTATATCTTCTTACGAGCATTTCAGCTGACTCTTTCTCACCATGTATTTACTAATTTTCCATTGGCCATATATGTCATA
Source organism: Rhinopithecus roxellana (assembly GCF_007565055.1). Taxonomy (NCBI): domain Eukaryota; kingdom Metazoa; phylum Chordata; class Mammalia; order Primates; family Cercopithecidae; genus Rhinopithecus; species Rhinopithecus roxellana. The sequence continues at coordinate 51,342,750 of NC_044564.1, read as the reverse complement.
ATGTACATGGCCATGTCCTTCCTTAGGAGGAGGCAGGATAATGCAGAGGTTGAGAGTTTGAACTCTGAAGTCCAAACACCTGGATTCACATCCTAACTTTTTCCTTATGAGCTATATGACTTTTGGCACATTACTAAATGTCTCTGTATTAAACTTTATTCATCAAATGGGCTTAATAGTGGCACCTTTTTCATAGGATGGTTGTAAAGATTAAATAATATAAAGCACTTAAGCTAAGTGACAAGTAACTATTTCTATTATTATCACTACCTGTATCCATTAGTAATGTCTATAGCAGCAACGTACTGAAAGTCCAATTGAAAGTGGCTTAAACATCTAAATTTATTACCTAAGTAAGGCAGATAAGATGGTCCAGAACTGGGCCAGCCACTCAACAGTGCCATATGAACTGAGGTTCTTTCTGTCCCTTCCCTCTGCCATCCTCAGCACATGAGCCTTTGGTCGTCATTCTTATGACCTCAAGGCTAAAAGATGGCTCCCGCAACTCCCAGCAGCCACAGCATCACAAAATGTAAGAAATGAAGAGGCCAGGGCTGTCTCCATGGGAAGTTCCATCTTTCCCAGAAGTCCTCCAGGAAATTTGTCTATAGTGTTCACTGGCCGGAAATGGGTCAGATGCTCATCCTCGGCTGCAACGGATGCTGGGAAAGAAAGAGTATCTCACTGAGAAAAGTGGATAACCCATGGTTGGCTCAGAACTATGGTGATTCATTTTCTTGAGCTGCCAAAACAAAAGAGGAACAAAAGGGAGAAGAGATGTGTAGGCAGTGAAAAGAGGCTGCCATACCTATACCTTTTATTTAAAAGATTAAGATAATATATATAAAGCACAGAGCATACTACTAGACATTGAGTATGCTCTCAGGACATGTTGGCTGTGATTTTTATTACTAGTTGACGTTTGTGTTGCTTTAGAGTCATACACTTTTTTTTTTACATGTTTATTATTATTTCCTCATAACAGATTCCCAGAAGTAGAATTTATTAGGTCAAAAGTTCTAAGCTCCTGCCAAAACTCCTGAATCTAATCATGAGGAAATAGTAGACAAACTTAAATTGACGGACATTCTACTAAACAACTACTTATGTTATATTCTTTAAAAAATGTCAGCATCATGAAAGAAAAAGAAAGTCTGAGAAACTGGTACAGATTACAGGAGACTAAAGTAACAGAGCAACTAAAGGCAATGAGGAGTCCTGGATCAGGAAAAAAAAGTGGATCTTGGATCAGGAAAAAAAATGCTATAAATAATATGTTGGAGCAGCCACCAAAATCTATATATGAATTCTGTATTTGATAAGAGCACTGTATCAACGTTATATTTCCTGAATTTGATACTCATACTGCAGTTAGGGAAACAGGGGCATAGGAGAGCCAGGGTGACACAATTTAAAATCAACTCCATCTTAAAGCTAGCAAGGCACATTCCTTGCCAGTCACATCCCATGGTCATAAGATGTTTATGGCTAAGGAAGCAGCTTAGTAATGCTTGCAAGGACAAATTCCTCCAACAGCAGAATGTCTAGATGCCTCACTATTGCATAGCAATATATGCTTTTAAGGTGATTATAGTCATGCTTTGATGGGTTTACCCACTAAAATGCCCAAGGGTAATGTTCTTTAAATTAACAAGTTACTAAATTTTGTCATGCTGTCAGCCCACCCACACATAGACATAACTTAGCTTACTTTTACTTAGATAAGACCTCTATATAAGAAGAGTTTTAAAACAAATATGGTGCATTCCTCCTCTTGCTTTCTGAGGATGCTCTACTCTGTAACTGAGTAACTTTCAATAAACTCTCTTCTCACTGCCCTCTGCAATTTGCCTTGAATTCTTTCCTGCGTGAGATCCAAGAACTCTCTCTTGGGGTCTGAATCAGGACCCCTTTTTCCAGCAATACATTTATGAAAGAGAATATCCTTATTCTTAGAAGATACACACTAAATTATTTAGGGCAAAGGGATAGAACAGTATGATGTCTACATCTTACTCTTAGGGAGTCATCAATAATGATGCTGCTGCTGCTGTTAGTAATTTCTATTAAAATCAGACTAAAAATAATAATAATAATAAAATAATTGGTTAATCTTGATGAAAAGTAAGCAGAAATTCATGGTGTGTATGTTTTCAAGATAAAAATTAAAGATAAAATATTACAAACATAATTTTGTTTTTTGTTGGTTTGTACCAATTTATAAGCAAGGTTATAAGAAATTCTATTTCATAGAGCCCTTATTGAGTTTTTTTCATTTTTGCAACTTTAATAAACTACAAGTACACTTCAAAATATTTTTAGATAAGTGTTTATCAGGTGAGTTGAATATTTTTCCATATTAGTTCACTACTTAGTTATATTTTCTTTTGTGTATGTTTATGTCATTTCCCACTTGTCAATTAGGGTCTTAGTGTTTTCCTTATTGATTTATATTCATCTTTTAAGTAATATGTGACTACTTTGGGGCATCTATCTTTAAGTAACTATGATCTCCCTAAATACCTTGAACCATTTGGAGAACAAAGCCCAGGCAGGTTTATAGAAACTTTAGAAATGTTGTTGGTCCCTGCTATCTCTCAGCATCAGACCAAATTTTATACAATATTTTGAAATGCCTTTTTCCCATTTCAGTATTCTTTAATAGCCTTCCCGCTCACTTCACCCCAACTCACTTCCCTACATAACACCATAACAATTCAGAGACCATGACAAGCACCAGGACATTTTCAGAGAGGAAAAAGCAAGCTATGTTGCTCTTGTTCATCACTCTCAATTGACTGGGCTGGAGCAGAGACTGGTTATGATACCATGACACAATCCGACTGCATGATCTCTGTGATTCTTGTGAACTATTTAGCAGCGTGATGATGATGTACAGTAAGAGATCAACTCTGGATGTTAGATCCAGCGGACATGACTGCCATGTCTCCAAATCTATGTCCCACCCATTAGCAATTTGTGTCTTTTAAGACAGAAGCTCTCAAACTTTGGCAGTATCACAATTGGCTGGAGAACTGATAACAAACCCAAAGACCCAGACTCATTGAAGTAAATGAAGCATTGGCCTTTATAGGTATACCAAGTTCCTCAAGTGATTCTGTTACATATTAAAGTTTGAGAACCATTGTTTGACAGTCATGAAATAAAAGGAAAATATTCCTAAAAGATGTAATTAAAAACTTTTATTAACTTGAATTTTAGCTTGGATTATTTGAACAGAGTTGAGAGGAATTGTTTGCAAAAATAGCAGTTAAGTAGGTATTTTGAGAGGTAGGATGCCTAACAGGGAGCACAGAGTTCAGACAGAGAAGCACAGGGTCAAATAAGTAGGTATTTTGAGAGGTGGGGTGCCTAACATGGGGAACAGAGCTCAGAAGGAAAAGCACAGTGTGACAGGGGAGCTTAGTGGTGGTATAGGAAGGCATACTGTGAACTTAAGATGCTGAAACGGTTCTCTCTCCAGGAGTAGATCATCGTTTAGCAATAAACTTTTAAAAAACTGAGTATCCTAATGTAAATGTCTATGTAACCCGTACAGTGAATGCATTACTAGTAGGTAAAATCGAAACACATCTTGGCCTGGCACTATGGCTCACGCCTGTAATCCCAACACTATGGGAAGCTGAGTGGGGCAGATCACTTGAGCCCAGGAGTTTGAGACCAGCCTGGGCAATGTGGCAAAACCCTATCCCTACCAAAAAATAAAAATAAAAAAATTAGCCCAGCGTGGTGGTGGCATGCCCCTGTAGTCCCAGCTACTCTGGAGGCTGAGGTGAGAGGTTGACTTGAGTCCAGGAGACAGAGGTTGCAGAGAACTGTGATGGTGCTGCTGCACTCCTGCCTGAGCCACAGAGCCAGATCCTGTCTCAAAAACAAAACAAAACAAAAGCAAAGAAAAAAAGAAAAGAAAAAACCCACATCTTTATTATGGTTTCCCAGTGCCTCTTCAAAGCGCATTGAGTAGGTGTAATCCTCGCCCCTCCCATACGATAGTGGGCAGACCCCATGACTTTTACTAGCCAAGATAATAATCAAAACTCCACCTTATCTTTAATGGCAAACCTTCCCCCAGTTGGTGTGTGCTTCAGGCTGTCCACCTGTGGTGGGAAAGAGAGGAAAGGAGGTATGGTTGGTGTCTTCTCTCCACTTTGTGTCATTTCTCTTTTCTTCTCCCATCCCAGCTGGCCCGCCAGTTTCTGACCTCTTGCTGTTGGAGGAATGGTAAGGAACAAGAAAGCTCTTACAGAATGGACACTGATGTAATCCGGTTTTGCACATTTTATGCCTGGTGGCTGTCCAAAACTGACGCTTTTCCTGGGGCTTGCTTGAGTCCTTTGGAAGACTGTTTTCCTGAAGACTTCTCTCCTATCATGCATCATGCATCTCTAGTTGCATGCATTCTTGGTGTTTACTTGTGATGTATTTGTAGCCCCCATCTAGTTTCCTGCTGGTAGGGCCCTCTACTCTCTAAGTGATTGTGTTGGGCAGAACCCCAAATGACCCTTGGCTGGATCTCTCCCACATGGCACACATCTGCTCTACTGAAAATGCTCATGACTTTCCTGGCCCGAGAAGCCTTGCTGATTCCGACACCACCTTACCCTGGTGCGCCAGGCTACGTTAACATCCTTGGGCCAGAGTCAGGCAGTATCCTCTGGGTCTTCCAGCTCCATTTAAGTTCATGAAAATGGTCATTTAAGCTTTCTGAAAGGTATCTTAAGAAGCCTCGGAAGAAGTAGCAGCCTTTCCCTGTTTTTCTTCCCTATAAGCAAAAGTGGGAATTCTCCTTGATAAAATCCTCCCCCAAAAAATCTCTTCAAAAATCTTGTGTAATCCAATAGTCACGGAAATGGTTCTCAGAATTGTCATGATAAGGTCTGCATATGGTGATCTGGTTTTGGAATATCCCTTTTGTTGTATTTGATTATCCCAGTGAAACTTTTTTCCCCCAACATCCTGTTACCATAGTTTCAGATATCCTGCCATTAGGCTGTATTTGGGGTCATAATTCAGGGCACTTTTGCCTGTATTGAGGGCCTCTTGGAGAGAGGAGTATATTATTGGAAAACAGTAAACAGTTAATACTTTATTTTGATTTTTTATTTTATTGGTAAAATTTATTTCAATGCAAACCATACAGAGACAAGTACATGGTGGTAAGTGTATAGCTCAATAAATCTAATGAAATAAACACACCAACATAACAGATCAAGAAACAGGACATTACTAGCTTCCAGACGCCCTACCATGTGGCTTCCCAGTTTAGTTCACTCAAGGATAATGAATGTTCTGACTATTAATGCCATAGATCAGTTTTATCTTCTTTTGAAGTTTATGTAAGTGGAATCTTTTCTGTCTGGTCAATATCATTTTTCTGAGATTCATCTATATTGTTGCCTTTAGTTGGAGACTGTTCATTCTCTTTACCGGATGGCCATCATATGAATAGACTTGGGCACTTAATATTTGATCAATTAATTTCTTCCCTCAAGGGTAGCTCAGAGATTGACTATGGCCTCCCTACACCATCCCTGATTTCAATCTGAATCCATAGGAAGATTCTCACCTTACTCTAATGACTTGCATTGAATGTCAGAAAACAGAAGTTGGATTTTTTCCAATTTTTAAACAGTTGGATTTTTTCCAATTTTTAAACAATGTACAGAGGTAGGCTTTTTCAGGGAAGCAGTTTATTATTTATTTCCATACTTTGTGTTTTATCCCATCAATCTGCTCTTTCAAGTTGGCTTAGAGTCATAGAATGTTAGAGCTGGAGAAACCACATTTTCTGAGAAACATTTTATATAAATTCTGATAACAGTTATATGAACTTCTATTTCTTCAGGAATCATGACAAATTTTATCATATAGGTCCCAAGAAAAATCTAGGTACAGTAACAACTGGAGATCACGAATACTTTTCTGAATATTTCTTGCATTGTACTTTATATAATGAGTTTGTTTTTCAATTAAAGTGAAAAGCATCAAAGCGTGATAGATTTTTTACCTGAGAATAGAATGGTCTTTTCGTTCATATTTGAATAAAAATTCAAATTTAAAACTTTACCATAAAATTAAATAATGTTGAAAACTTGTCAGCACCTACTTCATAGATTGATACCCACACTATAATTTAGAATGTGGAAGTTAAAATAGTATCTACACCCTGAATAATAAATAATATGCACTAAAGACTTTTCTTTTATGGAATTTGGCAAATGCTAAAATATCATTGGAACATTACTTTAGATTAGAATATATTTTATTAATAATTCAGACAGAGTGTGATATGGTTTGGCTCTGTCCCCCCCAAATCTCATCTTGAATTGTAGTTCCTATAATCCCCACATGTCACCCAGTGGGAGGTAATTGAATCATGGGGGCAGTTAGTCCATGCTACTATTGTTATGATTGTGAGTGAGTTCCCATGAGATCTGATGGTTTTACCCAGGGCCTTTTCCCCTTTTGCTCAGCACTTCTCCTTGCTGCTGCCATGTGAATAAGGATGTGTTTGCTTCCCCTTCCGCTATGATTGTAAGTTTCCTGAGGCCTCCCCGAACTATGAGTCAATTAAACCTCTTTCCTTTATAAATTGCCCAGTATTTGCGTAATAAAGACATACTTGACATACTTGAGTATGTCTTTATTAGCAGTGTGAGAATGGACTAATAAATACAGAGTGTCTTAATCCATTTTTCATTGTTAAAAAGGAATATCTGAGGTTGGGTAATTTGATAAGACATTTATTTGACTCATGGTTCTACAGGCTCTACAAGAAGCATGGCACCAGCATCTGCTTCTGGTAAGGACCTCATGAAGCTTCCAATCATGGGGGGAGGCCAAGGCAGAGCAGGCATGTCACATGGCAAGGGAGGGAGCAAGAGAGAGGGGAGGAGTGCCCTTCTCTTTTAGGCAGCCAGATCCCACAGGAAATTAGAGTGAGAATTCACTCAATCCTACCATATGACACCAAGCAACTCATGAGGGATCTGCCCCATGACCCAAACACCTCCTACCAGGCCCTACCTCCCACATTAGGGATCAGATTTCAACATGATATTTGGAGGGAACTAATATCCAAACTATGTCACAGAGGTATGTGTGCAACCTCATTAATTTATGCATTCATTTAACAAAATGTATAGTGAACACCTGCTATGTGCCAGGCACTGTACTAGGCTGTAGATATGACTCATAAATAAGAGGAATATTGCCACAGTCCTTAGGAGCCTAGTGCAGTTGGGGAATAGATAAGCAAACAGATAATTTCTATACCTGGTAATTGCTACTTTGATAGGGCAAACAGGATTTTGTTTGTGCTGTAAAAGCACATGAAAAGTACAAAGTCAATCCTTGGGAAGTCCTGGAATCTTTCCTAGAAAATGATATCTAAGGTGGATAAAAAGGTAGCCAGATACAGATGAGAAGAGAAGGTGGGCCAGAAATTTTAAAAGACTGAACCAACTGGATGTCATTCACTGACATAGGGTAAATAGTATGGGTGACTGGATTGGAAAATGAAAAAGGAACTAAAAGTAATTAAATGAGCTAGGGACATGAAAATGAACACTTGAGAAGTCCTGGCGAGAAGTCATCATTAAGACAACATAATGAAGTGGAAAGTTGTTGGGAGTCAGGTTGACTTGGATTCAAACCCTAGTTTCACCACTTAATAGATGTGTTAAGTTGAACAAATCCTTCAACTTTTCAGAGCCTCGATTTTTCTCTTTGTAAAATACAGATAATAACATGGACACTATAAGGGTTTTTTCTGTTGTTGTTGTTGTTTTGAGACGAAGTCTTGCTCTGTTGCCCAGGCTGGAGTGCAGTGGTTGCAATCTTGGCTCCCTGCAACCTCTGCCCCCTGGGTTCAAGCGATTCTCCTGCCTCAGCCTCCTGAGCAGCTGGGACTACAGGTGTGCACCACCTTGCCGGGCTAATTTTTGTATTTTTAGTAGAGACAGGGTTTCACCACGTTGGCCAGGCTGGTCTCGAACTCCTGACCTCAGATGATCTGCCCGCCTCGGCCTCCCAATGTGCTGGGATTACAGGCATGAGCCACTGCATCTGGCCCGGACACTATAAGATTTTAGGGAGGATTAAATGGGATCATGCATGTAAATGCACCTATCTCAGTCTCTAGCACTGCTGAACGCTCAAAAATGGGAGGTTTTGGTATTTCAGAAGAAAATCAGGTGTCACAGAGGGTTAGTCGTAACCTTGAACTATATTCAAAGACTAAAGCTAGGAAGATAGGAAGAGTTTTACAAGATCCCTTTGGCTATATAGTTAAAGTTATTAGCCGTTAGAGTTTCCCTTACAGTTGACAAGTGAACCATAAAAGTGAATGACTTGTGGTTCCTCAGATAAATTTCTGTTTTGTGGACATAATTGTTAACCAAATGCACTGAATGTAGGGATGGCCAGTAGCAAAATTATAAAGCAGGCCTGTTTGTCTTCAAACACTCCTGTGTCAACTTGTCATTTCCTTGTAAAAATGCAAAATAGACTACTGAGTAGAGGTGATCAATTACAGAAATGCATTTACTTTGGCTTTCTTCTGAAACCTAATAAGATGACAGTAAAGGGATTTTTTTTTTAAGGCAGAAACCCACAATGATGATGAAATTAGAAAGGAAGATAAGAACAACAAGATTTTGGAATTCAGAAGCCATATAGACAAGAGGTAACACACCTGAGAAAGATGATCCCTAAATTTGTCTTGGAGAAAACTTGGAAGTACCTGACTACATCATAGACCTCCCAAACAGCTTCCAAATGCCAGATACTGCCGAAAATGGGGATAAAGCTAGGGTCAAAAATAGGAGGATTGGGTTATAAGTCTGTATAAGTAGTTGTTAGATCCCTACATCCTCTTTTCAACCCTGTATAGCCAGATAATGGCCCCACTCCCAGCCTGGCTGAGGCTGGATAAGGTAATAGAGAAAGTTACTTTCTGGAGAACGTTTGGCACATTTGGGGATGGAGTTCAGTAATATAAATGAAGGAGTAGTGAACATTTATGGGAACATTTATAACCCAACAAAACCCCATGTCTTTTTACCCCCATTCTAATTCCAGACCACTAGAGATTAGAAAATTATACTCTGGGGTATCTGAATACCTCCAGAGGAAAGACATAAAGATTCTGATGTCAAGAATGACCCAACTAAATGGCCCACCCAGATAACCCAAATTGAAGCTGGTGGACAAGAAGCTTCATTCGTGGGATCAGAACTTCTTTTTTTTTGTCTTTTTTTTTTTTTTTTTGCCTTTTTTTTTTTTCTCCTTTTTGTGGAGAACGGGGTCTCGCTATATTACCCAGGCAGGTCTCGAACTCCTGGGCTCAAGCTATCCTCCCACCTCTGCCTCCCTGAGAGCTGGGATTACAGGCATGAGCCACCGCGCCCGGCAGAACTTCCAAGAAGGTTTTTTAGTACCTCACTCCTAAATTTGAATACACTACCAAAGATTATCGAACATCTAAGGAGAACTACCAGCATAAAAGGTAGAGACCAAAGCAAACAAACAAAGAAAATAATTCGGAACTAACCAAGACTATTCTGGGAGAAGAAAACTATTATTAATATCCATAGAGCGTAGTACAGCCACTATGGAGAACAGTATGGAGGTTCCTCTAAAGACTAAAAATAGAACTATCATATAATTCAACAATCCCACTGCTAGATATATACCCCAAAGAAAGGAAATCAGTATATGGAAGAGATAGCAGTACTCCCATGTTTACTGTAGCACTATTCCCAATAGCCAAGATTTGGAAGCAACTTAAGTGTCCATCAACAGATGAATAGATTTTTTTAAATGGGGTACATATACACAATGGAATACTATTCAGTCATAAAAAAGAATGAGAAATGTCATTTGCAACAACGTGGATGGAACTGGAGGACCTTATGTTAAGTGAAATAAGCTGGGCACAAAAAAGCAAATTTCACATGTTCTCACTCATTTGTGGGACCTAAAAATGAATACAATTGAACTCAAGGAGATAGAGCAGGATGATGGTTACCAGAGGCTAGAGGGGTAGTTGTGGTGGGAGGTGGGGTGGTTAATGAGTACAAAAATATGGTTAGATAGAATGAATAAAATCTGATAGTTGCTAGCACAACAGGGTGACTACAGTCAATAATAATTTATTGTACATTTAAAATAACTAAAGGAGTATAATTGGCATGTTAGTTACACAAAAAAAGGATAAATGCTTGAGGCGATGGATATACCATTTACCTGGATTTGCTTATCACACATTGTATACCTGCATTAAAATACTTGCCGGGTACAGTGGCTCATGCCTGTAATCCCAGCATTTTGAGAGGTTGAGGCGGGCAGATTACCTGAAGTCGGGAGTTTGAGACCAGCCTGACTAACATGGAGAAACCCTGTCTCTACTAAAACTACAAAGTTAGCTGGGCATGGTGGCACATGCCTGTAATCCAAGCTACTCGGGAGGCTGAGGCAGGAGAATCACTTGAACCTGCGAGGTGAAGGTTGCAGTGGGCCGAGACTGCGCCATTGCACTCCAGCATGAGCAACAAGAGCGAAACTCCGTGAAACTCCGTCTCAAAAAAAAAAAAACAAAAAAAAACTCATGTTCCCCATAAACATAAATACCTATTATGTACCCACAAAAATAAAAAATAAACCTTTTAATTGATTCACATCTTTAAAAAATACCCACAGAGGCATAAGAGGAGATATTGCACCCACTTAACAGTCTTATGCTATTTTAAAAAGGAACATTGAAGAAACAGAAAGGAAGCTCTGGGAAATTTGAACAATATATAATAGCAGAATAAAAACTTCAGAGAAAGTTTGGATGATAAACTTGAGCCAATCTCCCAGTAAGCAGAGCAAAAATATAGAAAATAAGAGTTAGAAACTGAACAGAAAAAATTAAAGGAAGAATAAAGAGTTTTTTATTCTGCTATTATATATTGCTCAAATTTCCCAGAGCTCCCTTTCTGTTTCTTGAATGTCCCTCTCTAAAATAGCATAAGACTGTTTTCGTGGGTGCACTATCTCCTTTTATGCCTCTGTGGATTTTTTTTTTTTTTTTTTTTTTTTTTTTTTTTTTTTTGAGACGGAGTCTCGCTCTGTCGCCCGGACTGGAGTGCAGTGGCTGGATCTCAGCTCACTGCAAGCTCCGCCTCCCGGGTTTACGCCATTCTCCTGCCTCAGCCTCCCGAGTAGCTGGGACTACAGGCGCCCGCCACCTCGCCTGGCTAGTTTTTTGTATTTTTTAGTAGAGACGGGGTTTCACCGTGTTAGCCAGGATGGTCTCGATCTCCTGACCTCGTGATCCGCCTGTCTCGGCCTCCCAAAGTGCTGGGATTACAGGCTTGAGCCACCGCGCCCGGCCACGGATATTTTTTAAAGATGTGAATCAATTAAAACTTTTTATTTTTTATTTTTACGGGTACAGAATAAGAAGTCCAACATCTAAATAAGAGGAGATCCACAAAGAGCAACAGAGAAAGGAGAAGAAAGGAAATCATCAATAAAATAATTCAAGAAAATCCAAGAACATGAGTTCTCAGATTGTAAGAGACTACCTGAGTGACAAATAATAATAATAATAATAATAATGGAGTTAGACCCATCCCAAAGCACATTATCTGTGCAATTTTAAAACACTGATATATTAGTTTGCTAGAGCTGCCATAACAAAACACCACAGACTGAGTGGCTTGAACAGCAGAAATTTGTTTTCTCATGGCTCTGGATGCTAGAAGTCTAAGATCAAGGTCACAGCAGGTTTGCTTTTTCCTGAGGCTTCTCTCCTTAGCTCGCAGGTGGCTGCCTTCTAGTTGTGTCCTCATATTGTCTTCCCTTGCTCAGTGTTGTCTGCGTCCTTGTCTCCTCTTCTTAAAAGGACACCAGTCATATTAGGTGAAGACCTGCCCATTAGACCTCATTTGACCTTAATTACCTCTTAACAGACCCCACGTCTAAATACAGTCATATTCGAGATTACTGGGGGTTAGGGCTTCACTGTGTGAATTTTGGTGGAATGGGGGGCAGGGGACACAATTCAACCTGTAAAAACTGGACACAAAGTGAAAATCCTGTGCTTCTGTGCTCAGAAGACAGGGAGTAGTCATACACAAAAGTCAATAATTAAACTGGTTTCTCACCAGCAATTTGGGAGACTGGAAGTTTGAAGACACAGAGCAGTGCCTACCATATTCAAAAGAGAAAAGAAGCTGGGCGCGGTGGCTCACGCCTGTAATCCCAGCACTTTGGGAGGCGAGGAGGGTGTATCACCAGGTCAGGAGTTTGAGACCAGCCTGACCAACATGGTGAAACCCTGTCTCTACTAAAAATACAAAAATTAGCCAGGTGCGGTGGTGCACACCTGTAATCCCAGCACTTTGGGAGGCCAAGGAGGGTGGATCACCAGGTCAGGAGTTTGAGACCAGCCTGACCAACACAGTGAAACCCTGTCTCTACTAAAAATACAAAAATTAGCTAGGTATGGTGGCACATGCCTATAATCCCAGCTACTCAGAAGGCTGAGGCAGAAGAATCACTTGAACCCAGGAGGTGGAGCTTGCAGTGAACCGAGACTGTGCCACTGCACTCCAGCCTGGGTAACAGAGTTAGACTCCATCTCAAAAAAAAAAAAAAGAGAGAGAGAGAGAAAAGAATTCCAGTCCAGAATTCTCAACTTCACTGTGTCAGAGGATATGAAGTAAACAAATATTCATCTCTACATTTGCCAGTCCCTGGACTTAGGCCAGATCGTATGAATAATAGTCACAAAAAGAGTATGAATGGGATAAGAAGCCACTTCTAGTCTGAGACAAGGGTAGCTGCAGCCTTCTCTGCACTCTCGCCCCCTCATTCTGACAGCTGAAGTGAAGGACTTCCAACTTCTGGAACTGCCCGATGAAAGTAGCCTTGTGTGAGTGTTGGCTGGCCTGCTTTGGTCTGGGATGCTAGTAGAAATAAACTCCTCCATATTAAGCTACTGAGACTTAAGGGATATGTTGCTGCAGCACAGACTAGTGTAGCCTGATTACTAAACCAGCCAACCCATCAACTGAATCTATGTATTCAATAAAAATATTTTAAGATATATAAGGTCTCAAAGAGTTCACCCGATGCACACTTTGTCTCAGGAAGCTACTAGAGGATGTGCTCCACAAAAATAAAAGTATAAATTATGAAAGAAGAAGACATAGGATTTAGGAATCAAGGGAATTTAGCACAAGACAGAGGAAAAGGGAATCTGCAGCAAGATCCCTGAGCTGTGCATGTAACATGAAGGGCAACAATTCCAACACAGAGCAGATCACAAGACCCTAGGACAGATTTCTTGAAGAAAATGAAATTAAAAGAATACTAGATTCATCTGAACACATGAAAAGGATATTTAAGCAACTTTTTAAGAGCTTGGGAATGAATTAATGATAAATATATGGTATTATACAACCAAAACTATAATAAAACTCATTAAAAATTGTAACTCATAAAATTATTAATTTCAGGGAAAATAAAAAGTTGAGTAGGAATGAAAAAAGAATCAGAGGATACTATAAAGCTCATCTGTGGATATTATTTACATAGTCATAATAATGAAAAAGAAATAATCTAACCAAATTAAAAGTTGGAAGTGTGGGGAGATAGAAATGGTAGAGTGTATGGGGTATTTATGTGTTGGGGAGGATACCCGTAAATTTAACATTAGTGAGCTTTACTTTATTATGCCTAAATAAACAAACTCAAGTGTCCAACAGGGCTAGAGAAGGAGCTTACAAGAATGAAGCTGTTGTGGTGTGATTCAATAGGGAATAGGTGGGGCACTGGCAACATCAATTTGTAGTATCCCTGCCAATTGATACTACAACATCAATTTGTAGTATCCCTGCCAAAATTTAACTAGGGAAAATAGTTCAATTTTAATATGCATACATCTGTGGTTGTGGTTATACAGATATATATATAAAAAATATAAAAATTTATAAATAAATAAACAAACTCAAGTGTTCAACAGGGCTAGATAAGGAGCTTACAAGAATGAAGCAGTCGTGGTGTGATTCAATAGGGAATAGGTGGAGCCTTGGCAAACTGAAGAACACATTCTGTCTAAAGTGGATGGCCACTACTTGCTCCAGCTGTGGAAACTTGGGCCATGTACTGCTAGATCTAAGGATTTTCTTTTGAGAGATGCTAGATATATACATTTTTGAAATCAAAATTATCCTGATTTTAACAACATTGCCTTATTATAGAAAACATATCTTGGAGGGTATGGGTAAGACACAATGTCCTTGAAACTGTATTTCACTGGGTTAATAAAATTGACTCCGGAAGAAAATAATTTTAAACAGTAAACCAAAAAGTGAAGGCCTTCAAAACTAACAAACCGAAGGAAAATAAAACAAAATGACAACAAGAAAAAATCAAAGAAACAAAACCCCTGGATCTTACCATTTTTCTAAGGCATGTTGATGTGACAAAATCAAAATTGCTTTGTGCTTATAAGGATCAAAGGTTATGCCTTTGACTTTATAAATTCAGAGAAAGAATTTAATTGGAATAACTTTTGTGAATTAACTGAAGATCTAAAGCAACTGGATAATTTAGATTCTGCTAATATCCAGAATATTCAAAGTTTCTGTTTAATCTGACACCAAAGAATCCATCATTTCTCTTGACTTCCAGGTTGGTCAGTGTCCTTCCTGTGTCACATACCAAACAATGTGTTAGAAATTGTCTTCTTATTCATAAACTAATATTTTTTCAGAGTAAAAAGTCAAGCAAGTAAATAATGAGAAAAAATTCAGTGTATTGTATAAACAAAGACAAAAGGCAGACCAATGGTTACCTCAGGCCTAAGCTAAAGAGATTAATTGTACACAGACTCAAAGGAACTTTTTGGGATGGTGAAAGTGTTCTCAAACTGGATTGGGATGATTGTGGCACAACTGTATAAATGTTATTAAAACTCATTGAGTTGTACACTTAAATGAGTGGCTAAGTTGTGCCTTAATAAAGCTGTAATTTTGAAAAAGAATAATGGATGATCAAATCTGTGAGCTAAAGTATGATGAAAACAGAAGACATTTACATAGTTTCAAAGTGTCTCCCCATGAGGTACTTATTAACTGCATCAGGGAAACAATAATTTTATGGTGGAGGAACCCTGCTGACAAAGTTAACATTCTAGTAAAAGCACAGGTGGATGTCATGTGCCTCCTGAAGTGATGCACAGAGAAGGATGCAACATCAATTTGTAGTATCCCTGCCAAAAATACGTAACCTGAATTTAATTATGCTGAAACAGAAGACAAATCCAAGTGAAGGAACATTCTACAAAACAACTGACCAGTACTCCTCAAGAGTATCAAGGTACTGGAAGACAAAGACTGAGCAATACTTCTGATTAAAGTAGACTGAGAAGTGACAACTGAATGCAATGTGGGATCCTGGATTAGATTTTGGCCCAGAAACAGGTCTTCAGTGAGACAACTGGCAAAATGTGAATAAGGTCTCTGGTTTTGTGGATGGTAACGTATCGATGCTCATTACCTGCTTTTGATCATTGTAGTGATAGTAAGACATTAACATTCAGGAAAACACAGTAAAGGGTATATGGGAATCTCTACTATTTTTGTAACTTTTGTAAGTTGAAATTGTTTCAAAATGGGTTAGAAAATTAAAAGGAAGTTTTCTCTTTCAGCTGGGAAAATGGCAATGGATTAATAACAAGAAATTAATGGTGAAGTGATGACTAAAATTCTACATTGCTCAGAAAGCAAGTAAGAAAATCAGTGGTTGTAGAGAAGTTCTTACATGAAGTAATACAAATAAAAATTGTTATATTTAGCATTTTCTCTTTTCTTTTTCTCCCCTCCAAATGAAACAACATACTATTCTGCATGTTTTTCTACCTAACAATATATCTTTTTAATGACTCTTGTATTTTAAACCTAAAATTTTGATTAAGCTTCACTTAATATTTAAAAAAAATACTATAGGTCACAATGATATTTGATGCAAACCTTGGAAAGACACAATCTTCTTGATCCAAGAACTTTTAGAATTCAAAGTACGATTCTGGTTATTACTCTGCTCAGTTGAGACAGTGAAATGAACATTTACATTCTGGCAACCTCAGAAGTACAATGAACAAAGGACACCACCCAGGTAGGGCAAAGGTCTGTGTGTTCCCTGTTGCCATTACATGTTATCAGATGCATGCTCTGTTTCTGTTATATTACATTATTTTTCTCCTCAGTATTTGCTAAGGAAGAACAAGTAGCTCCTCAGGCAAGTCAACTGTTAACTTTTCAGTTTTTATTTAATCTCCCAGGAATGTAACCCTTAACTTTAAAGAATGTAATGACCATAATGCTTATAAAGCATGTTTCTTAAGGAAATCGTACCTGTTTATTTAATCTATCAGATATGAATGTTATAGAAAATTAAATTTGTCCACTTAAGCTGTAGATGAACTTTTCGCCTTTCTGATCAGAAATTCACCATCTTATAGTATAGATTCTGTTATTTATCAGAATATTTCATTTGCACTCTTTCTATCCAACTTCTTCTTAGAGGCTATTCAAAATAAAGGTGCTTCTAACAGTTTCATATTGAAATACGATGCAAAGCCTTGCTCTTCCATGGTATCCTTTGAATGAGGCAAACTTATTTAGCCATTCCTCTATAGTTAAATAGTTAGGATGTTTCTAACATCTCACCTTTAAAACAATAGTGCTATGAATGTCATAAATGTTTGTATATGTAAATATGTAAGATAAATCCCTATCAGTAGAATTTCAAAAGGTGTATGCAATCGGTATTTTCATACTTATTTAAAATTTTCCATCCATGCAAAGGTTGCTAACATATTTATTTAAAATTTAAAAAATAATGTTATATGCCTCTTGTAACCAGTAATAGGATGCAAAGATTTTTTTTTAAGGTAACATTGCTCTTCTTCCCCCATTGTCTCTGTCATCTATACTACTCCCTGAGGTAGTTCATGTTATTGCAAGGGTGTGTATCATCCCAAACATATTGCTTCCACACACATATATCAGCATACACGCATATATATGTATAGCATACATATATGAGCACATATTAATATATGCCCATGCACATACAAGCATGTTTTTGTTAATTTTTACTGAAATGGAATCATACTACATACTTATGAACAAACTGCTTCTTTCACCTCATACCACTTATAATTGTTATTCTACAAATCAGTACATATTTAAAAATGCATATTTATATATAATACTCTTTCTGTTATAATTTTCTGCATGCACATGCATGCATATACATATATTCATAAACATAAAACTTAATCTAAACAGGATTTTTCTGGGGAGGCAATATGGTTTGGTTGTATCCCCAACCAAATCTCATCTTGAATTCCCATGTGTTGTGGGGGGACCCGGTGGGAGGTAACTGAATCAGGGGGCAGGTGTCTCCCATGCTGTTCTCAGGATAGTGAAAAAGTCTCACAAGATCTGATGGTTTTAAAAAGGGGAGTTTCCCTGCACAAGCTCTCTTCTCTTGTCTGCTTCCAGGTGAGACATGCCTTTCACCTTCCGCCATGATTGTGAGGCCTCCCCAGCCATGTGGAACAGTAAGTCCAATAAACCTCTTTCCTTTACAAATTGCCCAGTCTCAGGTATGTCTTCATTAGCAGCATAAAAGTGAACTAATACAGTAAATTGGTACAAGTAGAGTGGGGCATTGCTGAATAGATACCTGAAAACGTGGGAGCAACTTTGGAACTGGGTAACAAGCAGAGGTTGGAACAGTTTGGAGGGCTCAGAAGACAGGAATATGCAGGAAAGTTTGGAGCTTCCTAGAGACCTGTTGAATAACTTTGCCCAAAATGCTGATAGTGATAAGAATGATAAAGTCCAGGCTGAGGTGGTCTTAGATGGAAATGAGAAATTTGTTGAGAACTGGAGCAATGGTGACTCTTGTTATGTTTTAGTAAAGAGACTAGTGGTATTTTACCCCTGCCCTAGATATATGTGGAACTTTTAACTTGAGAGAGATGATTTAGGGTATCTGGCAGAAGAAATTTCTAAGCAGCAAAGCATTCAAGAGGTGACTTGGGTGCTATTAAAGGCATTCAGTTATATAAGGGAAGCAGAGCATAAAAGTTTGGAAAATTTGCAGCCTGACAATGTGCTAGAAAAGAAAATCCCAATTTCTGAGAAGAAATTCAAGCTGGCTGCAGAAATTTGCATAGGTAACAAGGAGCTGAATGTTAATCCCCAAGACAATGGGGAAAGTGCCTCCAGGGCATGTCAGAGTTCTTCATGGCAACCCCTCCCATCACAGGCCCAGAGGTTGAGGAGGAAAAACTGGTTTTGTGGGCTGGGCCCAGGGTCCCTCTGCTTTATGCAGTCTAGAAACTTCATACCCTGCAACCCAGCCATGAACGAAAAGGGCCAAAGTACAGCTTGGGCTATTGTTTCAGAGGGTGCAAGCCCCAAGCCTTGGTAGCTTCCACATGGCTTTGAACCTGTGGGTGCATAGAAGTCAAGAATTGAGGTTTGGGAGCCTCCACCTAGATTTCAGAAGATGTAGAAGTTTGCTGCAAGGCCAGGTCCCTTCTGGAGAACCTGTGCTAGGGCAGTGTGAAAGGGAAATGTAGGGTTGGAGCCCCCACACAGAGTCCCTACTGGGGCACCATCTAGCAGAGCAGTGAGAAGAGGGTCACTGTCCTTTAGACCCCAGAATGGTAGATCCATGGACGGCTTGCACTGTGCACCTAGAAAAGCCACAGACACTCAGTGTCAGCCTGTGAAAGCAGCTTGGAGAGAGGCTGTACCCTGCAAAGCCTCAGGGGCAGAGCTGCCCAAGAACATAGGAATCCACCTCTTGCATCAGCATGACCTGAATGTGAGACATGGAGGCAAAGGAGATCATTTTGAAGCTTTAAGATTTGACTGTCCCACTGGATTTCAGACTTTCATGGGGCCTGTATCACCCTTGTTTTGGCCAATTTCTCTCATTTGGGATGGCTGTATTTACCCAATGCTGTACCCCCATTGTATCTAGGAAGTAACTAACTTGCTTTTGATTTTACAGGCCCATAGGTGGAAGGGACTTGCCTTGTCTCAGATGAGACTTTGGATTTTGGGCTGTGGACTTTAGAGTTAACACTGAAATGAATTAATGCTGGAATGAATTAAGACTTTGGGACACTGTTGGGAAGCCATGATTCATTTTAAAATGTGAGGACATGAGATTTGGGAGGGGCTAGGGGTGGAATGGTATGGGTTGGCTGTGTCCCCACCCAAATCTCATCTTGGATTCCCATGTATTGTGGGAGGGACCCAGTGGGAGGTAATTGAATCATGGGGGCAGGCCTTTCTCATGCTGTTGTTGTGACAGTGAATAAGTCTCATAAGATCTGATGGTTTTGAAAAGGGGAGTTTCCCTGCACAAGCTCTCTTCTCTTGTCTGCTTCCAGGTGAGACATGCCTTTCACCTTCCGCCATGATTGTGAGGCCTCCCCAGCCATGTGGAACTGTAAGTCCAATAAACCTCTTTCTTTTGCAAATTGCCCAGCAACGTGAAAACAGACTAATACAGTGGGAGATTACTTCTCCATATCCTCTTTGTCTGTCAACCATATCACCTTTCCTGTTTCCTCTCCCCCAAAGGTAACCCATGTCAACCTCTGATTATGATCTAAAAATTATATGTATTTATTTATATAAATACTATTTCTTTATATATTTTGAATATATTAATGCATACACAAGTGTACTAAAGTTTATATTTCTATTGCCATCACCATCTGTAGCTTGTATGATTTGCAGAATTTCATAAACAAAAATACATGAAGTAAAAGGAACCATTATGATGTAAAAGCATATAGATTAGTATTCTGCTTACTACCAGTTTCTTTTTTCTTTTTTCTTTTTTTTTTCTTTGGAGATGGAGTTTCTCTCTTATCGCCCAGGCTGGAATGCAATGGCATGATCTTGGCTCACTGCAACCTCCTCCTCCCGGGTTCAATTGATTCTCCTGCCTCAGCCTCCTGACTAGCTGAGATTACAGGAGTGTGCCACCAGCCCGGCTAATTTTTTTTTTTTTTTTTGAGACGGAGTCTCTCTCTGTCGCCCAGGCTGGAATACAGCGGCGTGATCTCGGCTCACTGCAAGCTCCATCTCCTGGGTTCAGGCCATTCTCCTGCCTCAGCCTCCTGAGTAGCTGGGACTACAGGTGCCTGCCACCATGCCCAGCTAATTTTTTGTATTTTTAGTAGAGATAGGGTTTCACCATGTTAGCCAGGATGGTCTCGATCTCCTGACCTTGTGATCTGCCCACCTCGGCCTCCCAAAGTTCTGGGATCACAGGTGTGAGCCACCGCACACGGCCCTAATTTTTGTATTATTAGGAGAGACATGGTTTCACCATGTTGGCCAGGCTGGTCTTGAACTCCTGACCTGAAGTGATCCACTTACCTTGGTCTCCCAAAGTGCTGAGATTACAGATGTGAGCCACCATACCCAACCTACCAGTGGTATTACCCAGGGATATGAATAGCTAAGCAATACCTTAGGCACAAAGCAGCACTATTATCAAGATGCAATATGTGAACTAATCTTTCTTCTAGCATCAGTTCAGAATTAATTTTAATCTGTGTATTGTATACTGCTGCCAAAAACTCACTAACCACAATTAAATTATGAAAGTACATGTGTAAATTTATGGATAGCAATACACAATCCAAAATATGAGTTTGCTATAAAAATACAATACAAGGGTAGAATCATATTACTTATAAGTAACCAGAACTGTTAATAAGAAATTAATATTAAAATTTACTGAACTTGAACTTTGATATTTCCATAACTGAACTAAACTAATTTAATAAGCCATGCTAACAAGTCTAAAATATCAAAGGAGAATAAGGTTAAAGTTTATTATTACACATAGAAGCTACAGCTAATCAACATACTTTCTTATATTTCTTGATAATACATTGAATTTACCTTTCGAGCATGTTTTGAAGAGGTAGTCAATCTTTATGTCCCTTTTGAAGATATGATGAAATAGTTACATCTCTATTATGGAATAACATGAAGTGGTTTAAAAAATGAATGATGGGCTGCCTCTTAGCAACGAGAGGGGTCAAGTGACACAACCAGCTGACTCCCGTAGAGGAAGTCACTGTGGGGGCCAGTTCTGGAGCTGTTGTAGCCTCAGTTGCCCGGCCGGGGACCCGAGCTGAACAGTTATCTTCAGAATGTCGGGCAAAGACCGAACTGAAATCTTTCCCTCGCGAATGGCACAGACCATCATGAAGGCTTGTTTAAAGGTAGCACAGACAGGTAGAAACCTCCTGAAGAAAAAATCTGATGCCTTAACTCTTCGATTTCGACAGATCCTAAAGAAGGCAATAGAGACTAAAATGTTGATGGGCCAAGTGATGAGAGAAGCTACCTTTTCACTAGCTGAAGCCAAGTTCACAGCAGGTGACTTCAGCACTACAGTTATCCAAAATGTAAATAAAGCCCAAGTGAAGATTTGAGAGAAGAAAGATAATGTAGCAGGTGTTACTTTGCCAGTATTTGAACATTACCATGAAGGAACTGACAGTTATGAACTGACTGGTTTAGCCAGAGGTGGGTTTAACACTTGGCTAAATTAAAGAGGAATTACGCCAAAGCAGTGGAACTACTGGTGGAACTAGCTTCGCTGCAGACTTCTTTTGTTACTTTGGATGAAGCTATTAAGATAACCAACAGGCAAGTAAATGCCATTGAACATGTCATCATTCCCCGGATTGAACGTACTCTTGTTTATATCATCACAGAGCTGGATGAGAGAGACCAAGAAGAGTGCTATAGGTTAAAGAAAATACAGCAGAAGAAAAAGATTCTAAAGGAAAAGTCTGAGAAGGACTTGGAACAAAGGAGAGCAGCTGGAGAGGTGTTGGAGCCTGCTAATCTTCTAGCTGAAGAGAAGGATGAGGATCTTCTGTTTGAATAATCTTTCCTGTTCTGGTTCTTTTAGAAACCCTAACACTGGCTTCATTTTATAATTCAAATTCATTCCTTTATTTATTTATTTATTTATTTATTTATTTATTTATTTATTTATTTTTGTTAAAGTGCTATTTACACACAGTTGTCATTTATTGAGTGCTTTCTATTTGCCAGACACAATGCTAAGCACTGTATATAGTTCTTTTTTTATTATTATTATACTTTAAGTTCTAGGGTACATGTGCATAACGTGCAGGTTTGTTACTTATGTATACTTGTGCCGTGTTGGTGTGCTGCACCCATCAACTCGTCAGCACCCATCAATTCATCATTTATATCAGGTATAACTCCCAATGCAATCCCTCCCCCTCCCCCCTCCCCATGATAGGCCCCAGTATGAGATGTTCCCCTTCCCGAGTCCAAGTGATCTCATTGTTCAGTTCCCACCTATGAGTGAGAACATGCGGTGTTTGGTTTTCTGTTCTTGTGATAGTTTGCTAAGAATGATGGTTTCTAGCTGCATCCATGTCCCTACAAAGGACGCAAACTCATCCTTTTTATGGCTGCATAGTATTCCGTGGTGTATATGTGCCACATTTTCTTAATCCAGTCTGTCACAGATGGACATTTGGGTTGATTCCAAGTCTTTGCTATTGTGAATAGTGCCGCAATAAACATACGTGTGCATGTGTCTTTATAGCAGCATGATTTATATCCCTGATGAACATCGATGCAAAAATCCTCAATAAAATACTGGCAAACCGGATTCAGCAGCACATCAAAAAGCTTATCCACTATGATCAAGTGGGCTTCATCCCTGGGATGCAAGGCTGGTTCAACATTCGCAAATCAATAAACGTAATCCAGCATATAAACAGAACCAAAGACAAGAACCACATGATTATCTCAATAGATGCAGAAAAGGCTTTTGACAAAATTCAACAGCCCTTCATGCTAAAAATGCTCAATAAATTCGGTATTGATGGAACATACCTCAAAATAATAAGAGCTATTTATGACAAACCCACAGCTAATATCATACTGAATGGGCAAAAACTGGAAAAATTCCCTTTGAAAACTGGCACAAGACAGGGATGCCCTCTCTCACCACTCCTATTCAACATAGTGTTGGAAGTTCTGGCTAGGGCAATCAGGCAAGAGAAAGAAATAAAGGGTATTCAGTTAGGAAAAGAAGAAGTCAAATTGTCCCTGTTTGCAGATGACATGATTGTATATTTAGAAAACCCCATTGTCTCAGCCCAAAATCTCCTTAAGCTGATAAGCAACTTCAGCAAGGTCTCAGGATACAAAATTAATGTGCAAAAATCACAAGCATTCTTATACACCAGTAAGAGACAAACAGAGAGCCAAATCATGAATGAACTTCCATTCACAATTGCTTCAAAGAGAATAAAATACCTAGGAATCCAACTTACAAGGGATGTAAAGGACCTCTTCAAGGAGAACTACAAACCACTGCTCAGTGAAATAAAAGGACACAAACAAATGGAAGAACATACCATGCTCATGGATAGGAAGAATCAATATCGTGGCTTCATTTTAATTCATAGTGTGTAGGTTTGCTTTGTCTGGCTATTTGTTTTTTGGCCTAAGAATTTCCGGTTGTAAATTTATCTGGATGTCTGTTTATGGGATTACTTTCGCAGAATCATAATTTAGCAACCATTTATCATGGATGAAAGAGATCTGTAAAACCTGTCCAGGAACTTAAAGAATTTACTCTGAAGCATTATGAAAAAAAAAAAAAAAAAGAATGATATATGACCGGGTGCGATGGCTCATGCTTATAATCCCAGCACTTTGGGAGACCGAGGCGGGTGGATTACCTGATGTCAAGAGTTCAAGACCAGCCTGGCCAATGTGGTGAAACCCCGTCTCTACTAAAAATACAAAAATTAGCCAAGTGTTATGGTGGGCGCCTGTAATCCCAGCTACTTGGGAGGCTGAGACAAGAGAATCGCTTGAACCAGGGAGGCAGAGGTTTCAGTGAGCCAGAATCGCACCATTTTACTCTAGCCTGGACACCAAGAGCGAAACCTCGTCTCAAAAAAAAAAAAAAAAAAAAAATGATGAATGATGTATTTCTAATTCTAGTGAGAAGGAAAGAGTATCAGTGCATATTGTCAAATGAAGAAAGCAATCTCCAGAGCAAAACCTATGTATGTTCCTATTTATTAAAACAAAAGCCACATATGTATCAAATGTACTTTTCTGTTATAATTTTATGAATGCACATGTATGCAAATACATATATTCATATACATAAGACTTAGTCTAAACAGGAATATTCTTTCAGGAGGAATCTTGCTTCTCCTACAGAAAAACATCTAACATGGTAGGGGCAAACGTAATATTGGACCAAAAAAATCTGGACCTAAGTCTATTAAATTGCTTACAGTGTTTATGTAATATTGGTGAAGGGAAGTAAAATTGAGGTTAGTGAAAGAGACTCCACATTTTACCCTAATACTTTTCTACTGTTTGAATTTTTTATAATTATAATACATTCATGTATAATATATAATTTATATATAAATAGTATATATACACATACATATATATGTGTGTGTGTGTGTATATATATATTTTTTTAAATAAGAAACAAGGTCTTCTTCTGTCACCCAGGCTGGAGCGCAGTGCTATGATCATAGCTCACTGTAACCTCAAGCTCTTAGGTTCAAGTGATCCTCCCACCTCAGCCTCCTGAGTAGCTGAGACTACTGGTGCATGGCACTATGCCCAGTTAAGTTTCAAAATTTTTGTAGAAACAGGGTCTTGCTATGTTGCCCAGGCTGACCTTGAACTCCTGGCCTCAAGAGATCCTTTCCCCCTCAGCCTCCCAAAGTGCTTGTATTACAGGCATGAGCCACTGTGCACAGCCTACTTATATTATTTAAAAAACAATTAATCAAATAAGTTGGTTAGGATTAGTTTCAGTGGTATAAACAGAAACTTAAACAATGTGAAAGTTTATTTCTGTCTCCTTCTACCAGGTGAACACACAGTGTTCATCCCCTCAGGAGGACACAGCTTTTGAGGTACCATCTTGGAAGCAGAGACCAGCCCTAGCTAGACACAAACTTCCTGGCACTTTGATTTTGGACTTCGTAGCCTCCAGAACTGTGAGAAATAAATTTCCATTATTTATAAATTAGCCAGTATTGGATATTTTGTTATAGCAGCACAAAAGGTCTAAGACAATGACTGAGAGACAGAGCTATAAGACTCAAAAGACCCTGGTCTTGAAGCCAGAAAGACCTGGCTTTGCCAGTAACATGGTATTTCAATAAAGTATGATTAAACACTCTTTGAGGGACTAGAAAGGGGAAGGAAGAATGGAGATAGATCATTTGTTTCATGCCTTTTACTTACATTTAAGGAATTATGAGCAGGTGCCTATGGATTTTTGGAATATGCTTCTCTAACACTATTAAAACTAGAAAGTGAAACTTATAGCCACAAATGTCAGTTTGAAATTTCTAATGACAATAGAAGAAATTATGTAGACTCTCTCCTAAACTATTACACCATCAATCATTGCAAAACTTTTTTTTTTTCATTTTGCCCAACTTCTACTCCTGTCATTCTGCCCACTCCTATAGTATCTAAAATGTAGTTTCTGTTAGAGAGAATGGTGCACCACTCAACTCATCAGCTTGAGGGCTTTGAATGGTGTTTTCTTTCTTTTTTTTTTTATTTCATGGCAAGCTGACTTATAAGTGACTCAATTGTAAGCTAAGATTTGTTTTAACCACCAAAGATAATGAATTCAAACAATGTTACTTACAGCCTTTAATATCACAGCTCCTAAAAACATTGAAATGCACATTTTTCACCTGCTAGTCATCTTCAGTATTCTGGAGAGGAAACATTCTTTTCTGTCCTTACAGTGGTTGTATATCTTAAAAGAGGACTGTATGACACTTGAATATTGATATTCTACCTTAAGCAAAGCAGTCACAAGAATACAAGCCATTGGCCTTTGGCCTTTTAGATATGTTCCCAACAAGTTCATATGTACCCAGTGAAAAATGTTAAATAAACTGATAAATTTTAAACATTTAAAAAGATTTTATTTATTTACTTGCCACAGCTAGATAAGAGGAACTGGGTTACTTTTGAAACTCTCAGTTTCCTTTCCTCTAAACCAGTAGCTATTGCTGGCCACTAGTATGTCGTTTCCTTTGCAGGAAGTTGCAAAAATGAGAAAGAAAAAAACAAAAAACAAAACCAAGTTGGTATTATTTTTAGCTTTCTTCTTATTTGGATATAGCTACAGTTCTTTTTCTTATGGTGATTAACTTAACTATTCAAGAGAGAAAAATGAAGCAAAGGGGACTGGTAGGGAATTAGTACGGAATTGTGCCAAAAGACATATGGCAAGGTTATTGTCAAAAAGCTGAGCTGCTGAAATCCAGACAGTTTAAGAGCTTATCTGCTCTGCTCTTCTCCCACCTAGGAGGACTCCTACTACAATGCAAAGACTCAAGTTTCACCTTAATTAGGTGTTTCCCAGGCCAGGTATTAGTGCCCTTGGGAAAAAAGTTTAAGCTTCTCAGCTTCAGATCTTCCTCTGAATATTAGCACTATGGTAACAGTGGTACCTAACCCTTTGAGGGTCCAGGATTGTTTTAATGGTGAATGATTTACAAACTGAGTTTAAAATAGCAAGCAGGATCCAATTTTGCAAAATTTCATTTAATTCTGCTTAAGAAAACAGTATATTATATCAGCTTAGATCAGGAGTTGGGAAACTATAGCCTGCTACCATTTATTGTATAGCCTACAAATGGTTTTTACATTTTTAATACACTGGAAAAAAAATTAAAGAAGACCATTATTTCATGATGTGAAAATTATACGTGTTGAAAGGAAATCTTTAGAGGTTAATTGAGCAAAGAATGATTTGTGAATTAGGCAGCCCCCAGAACCAGACTAGGGTTGGTTACAGCTGGGCATTTGCCTTATTTGAACCTGGTTTGAAGAGTTGGCTGCCTGTGGTTGGCTGAAGTTCGGCGCTGTGACTGGCTGAGACTCACTACTTGTTACAAGAGTGGGTTACAGTCTGTTTTACATATCAAGTTGAGTTATAGTTTTTTATGTACTGGGAAACCTTTAGGGCAAACTTAAAATATGTAAGGAGGCAGCTTTAGGCCACACTGAATTTAACATTTCCTCCTTTTGGTCAACCTCTCAATTTTGAGAGGATGATTAATTTTGAGGTTGCCCAAAACGTTAGGCATTGACATCACTTTTTATCATCACAAATAGAGTTATTTGGTCTCTAATCCCATTGGAAAATAGCAGAACACTGGGTTTTGTAAGGTGGGAACAAGGAAACATAATAGGAAAAGAAAAAAAAAACTGATTGGTTAACATCAGATTACTTTTTAATTTTTTTTGAGATGGAGTCTCACCCTGTCATCCAGGCTGGAGTGCAGAGGCACGATCTTGGCTCACTGCAACCTCACCTCTTGGGTTCAAGCGATTCTCCTGCCTCAGCCTCCCGAGTAGCTGGGACTACACGTGTGTGCCACCACACCCAGCTAATTTTTGTATTTTTAGTGGAGACAGGTTTTTGCCATGTTGGCCAGGCTGGTCTTGAGCTCCTGACCTCAGGTGATCCACCCGCCTTGGCTTTCCAAAGTGCTGGGATTACAGGCATGAGCCACTGTGTCCGGCCAAGATTAGTTTTTTGTAAGTAATCTGTTGTTACTTCGGATTACTTTTCTGTAAGGGATAGAGCAGAGGGGACTTCCTTATTATACTGGAATCTCCTGTTTTCAGGAGAAGAAAAAAACACTCGTCTATTTTGGGACCTGCTTTTTAAAGTTTTAGTTCGATTTTGTGGTGCTTAGCATGAGTGACTCCATTTTGGTTTGGTCTGGTCTACTTGGGACTAGTGCAGGAGCTCAGTCCAAAACAGTGGCCTCTCATAATTTTGTTTAATACAGAAATTCAAATTTCAAACTTGTAGACATTTGATTTCTATCTTATTATATAAGTACCTACACAATGTCCTTAAATTTGCTTTTTGATCTGTAAAGACTAAGATATTTATCATCTAGTTTTACAGAAAAGTTTGCAGGTCTCCTGGTTTAAAAGAGCATGAGATTTAGTGTCAAGCAGGTTTGGATTGAGCCCAAGGGCTGCCATTTACTGATTGTATGACTTTGAGCAAGGTATTTGTCTTTCCCAAGCCTCAATTTCCTCATCTATAAAATGGGCATACAAATAGTATTTACCTTGGAGAGTTAAATGGGATAATGCATTTAACGTGCTTAACGCAGTGCCTATCAGATGCTTAGAGGCTCAACACATTATTATTATTGTTACTGTTGTTGTTTTAACCTAAAGTAAATGAGATGAAACAAAATAGCAAAGCTAAATGAGGAGGAATTTTTAAGTTACATCAGAAACTGTAATAGATCCTAAAATATTATAATTAAGAAATTTCATACTTATTTAAAAAGGCATTTTAAATTTAACAATGAGAAAGCCTCACTCAGAATAGATAACCCTCTTATAAGTTAAAAAAAAAAAAAAAAAAAAAAAAAAAAAAAAAAAAAAAAAAGCCCAGCGCGGTGGCTCACGCCTGTAATCCCAGCTCTTTAGGAGGCTGAGTAGATGGATCATGAGGTCAGGAATTCAAGACCAGCCTGGCCAACATGGTGAAACCTCGTCTCTACTAAAAATACAAAAATTAGCCGGGCGTGGTGGTGGGAGTAGTAGTAATCCCAGCTACTCAGGAGGCTGAGGCAGGAGAATCGCTTGAACCCGGGAGGCAGAGGTTTCAGTGAGCCAAGATCATGCCACTGCACTCCAGCCTAGGCAACAGAGCAAGACTCCACCTCGAAAAGAAAAAAGAAATAAAAATAAAAAGTCATGCCCAGCTATTTTGGGAGAACTGAGATTATAAATCTATCTGAGAAAATAAAATGACAGGACTCCACAGAATCCATGGATAAAAATTTGACTGAAGAGGAATATGGAACAGACTAAAGGAAAATTTTTATCAAGCTGTAATCTTTATACTTATACCTAAGGCTAGAACTTGAAACTGCTGAAGACAGTGTTTCTCTACAAATGCACACAGGCACCCCATTTTGATGGACAGATAGGCCGTTATTTCTTTTAAGAATAGCAGCTTTATTGAGATAAATTTCACATATGATACAATTCATCAATTTAAAGTGTACAATTTAATGGTTTTCAGTATAATCAGAGTTGTACTACCATCACCATAATCAATTTTAGAACATTTTCATCACCGCCCAAAAACCGTTGTAGTCTCTCCCCAGCCCTCCACTCCTGGGAACCATTAATGTACTTTCTGTCTCTATAGATTTGCCTATTTTGGATATTTCATATAAATGGAATCATACAACATGTGGTCTTTTGTGAATAGCTTTTTTCACTTACCATAATGTTTTGAAGATTGATTCATTTTGTAGCAGGTATCAGTCCTTTTTCCTGTTTATTACCAAATAATTTTCCATTGTATGGATAGATCATATTTTGTTTATCCATTTGTCATATTTTGGTTGTCTATCAGTTGATAGATATTTGTGGTGCATTTAATTTTTGGCCAATGTGTAAAACTTATTTGGCTCTGACTGAGGCTACATACTGTTACAATAATGCTATTAGGTCAACTTGACCGAGCTGGCCTCATAGGTTACAGGTTGCTCATTGTTAGAGATGAGACTTTAGACCAGACTGGACAACATAGTGAGACCCTGTCTCTACCAGAAAGAAAAAGAAAAATTAGCCAGATGTAATGGCATATGACTGGAGTCCCAGCTACTTGGGAGGCTGAGGTGGGAGGATAACTTGAGCCCAGGAGTTTAGGACTGCAGTGAGCTGTGATCATGCCAATGCACTCCATGCTGGGCGACGGAGTGAGACCCTGTCTCAAAAAACAGAAAGAGGGATTTTAGTATAACATTCAGCCAGTGCCATATTGGGAACCCACAAGAATGTACTTTAAAAAATATGTAAAAGAAGGTGGTGAGGGCTGTAATAGCTACTATTCAGGCAGTAATGCAGTGCTGAAAGGACATCAAGCAAACAGTGTGATGCCTGTGGGTGCAATGTTACTCCTTCCTTTAGGTTGTCAAAAAAAATCAATACTTCATAGCATTCCTGAAACGAAAAAGCTTGTGAACCATTGTGTTTAAGGCTTAATGCTATCTATTTTGGGCTGCCCATCACAGCTTTTCTCCTTTGGTAGAACAAAGTGAACTGAACCACCATGCCTAAGGTATTTGCCTCATTTCTTCCTCAGGTGGTTAATGATTACATTGTCAAAGTTGGCAAAGCATTCAAGTCCTGATTTCTCAGACTGATTATGTGTGAATATATTACACTCATTTGCACAAATATAAACCCCCTGTCTTAACTGTGTTCTGCAAAAGGTGTGATAAATACCACAAAGAAAACTTTCAAGTTATATATCCTTATCAGTAGAACTAATGGAATACACACAGTACATTTTATGGGGAATTTCAGAGAAGGAAGGAAAAGTCAACCTCTTATTTGGCACCAGGATAGTAGTAAAACATTCTATTTGTGCATCAGATAGATTTTTATGACCTAACCTGGACAAGTAACTCTTGGTGCCTCATGTTTGAAAGAGGGATAACACTTCACAGGGTCATTCTAAGAATTAAATTTGCCAAAACACATGAAAACGTTCTCAATCTTGTTAGTAATCAAGGAAATGCAAATGAAGATCACAATGAAGTCTTCTTTTGTACTCAATTGGTGAAAAATTAAGGCCTGATAATATTGACATACAGACCAATGAGATCTCTTATAATTTGCTGGGAAAATGTTATCAATTTGTACAAACATTTTGAAAAATAATTGTGCACTTCCTTGCAAAGTATAACATTTGAATAACCTAGGACCCAGCAATTCAACTCTTACACAGACTCTCAAGGGAAAGTTGCACACACATACATCAGGAAAAATGTTCATAGCAGCCCTGATCATAATAGCAAAACCTCGAACAATCGAGAGGAAATGAATAAATTGCCATGTAGCCACACAATAGAATACAAGACAGCAGTGATGCTGAAAGATATAGCAAGCCTCAGGAGTTTATATAGTATATGGATAATTTTATGAAGTTCAAAAACACCCAAAATTAAACAACATATTATCTAAGTACATACGTGGTATATGTGATAAAACTAAAAAGAAAAGACGGAATGATCGGCAATCCAAAACCAATTCATGATTGTTGTTACTATCTTACAGGACAGGCTGTGGATTGGAAGCGGGGGCGGTGCGCACAGGTACATGTAATTTACTGGTAATGTTCTTAGGTTAGGGATCAGGTCAAAGGAGTTCACTATAAATTTATATTAGAAAGGAGGGCTACTATGGATTATTGATGAGAGTGTCATGAACCAGCAAATATAATTAATGAACTTAGGTTGCCTGAAGTCCAAATAAATAACGAGAAAAAAGTAAATAAAAGTGATGCATGAATACCAAAAATTTGGAATTACATATATAATATGTAATAATAAAAAAAGAAAAGTGTCACTGGTTATCCTTTAGGTATAAAAATTACAATTAAAATTGTAATGTTATAATCTTCCATTCTTTCCCCTATGAATTAAAACTTTTTTTTTT
Organism: Rhinopithecus roxellana; assembly: GCF_007565055.1. NCBI lineage: Eukaryota > Metazoa > Chordata > Mammalia > Primates > Cercopithecidae > Rhinopithecus > Rhinopithecus roxellana. Next base: position 51,311,059 of record NC_044564.1, on the reverse strand, counting down.
TTTTAAACGAGACTAAAAGGTCAGGTTGATAAAGTCTATGCCCTGTGGGAACTGGTTAGGTCAGGCTACCCACTCCAGATTTCCAGCAGGCCGGCCTCAGCACTACCCACAGCCAGTAGCTTATTAAGGCTATAGGCGCCCGTGACACCTTCAGACAGGTGGTCAGTGCGCCCCAAGGACTCTCCGCTGCGTCGCTCAGGTTCACAGAACACGCCCAGGGGCGTGTCCAGCTCCCGTCGGGGAGAGACCACCTCCCTGGGGGGTGTGGCTAAGAGAAGAGGCCGTTCTCGTTCAGAGCCCAGGTAATCGGGGCGGGATCAACTAGCGTCGCGATGTGATGACGTCATGCCCTGGCCAGGCCTGGAGTGGCGTGCTGGGCGTGCGCGGCTGCGGTATGAAGTGTTTGTCCCAGCGGTTCAGCTGAGGTTCGGACGTGCTGTAGGCCAGAATGTTACCGACTGTTGGATCTGTGGATGAGGAAGAGGATCCTGCGGAGGAGGATTGTCCTGAATTGGTTCCCATTGAGACGAAGCAAAGCGAGGAGGAGGAAAAGTCTGGCCTCGGCGCTAAGATCCCAGTCACAATTATCACCGGGTATTTAGGTAACTAATCATCCCGGTCACAAAATGCCGTGAACTCTGGTGTCCTGGGATTTTGGGGGCTGCCAGTGCCTCTTCTCCTGAGGCATTGGGGCCTCATGATCAAGAGCAAATGGCTTTGAGGTAGGAGCTGGGTCACTTGCTCCTGGTATGGGTTCCCTCTCATCTTGGGAGTTTAGTGATGCCCGGTCCCCTCTGCGTTAGATTCCCATGTCTCAAGTGAGATCGAAATTAGCCTTTGAAACAAGGCTTTGAAGCTCAGACACGCCCCCTAATTATCTCAATGACCTCTTAGCAAGTTATCTTACCTTTCTGACGCTCATCCACCTCACCTGAAAATGGCAAAAATACTGTCACCTGTGAAATAAGGCCGGCACCGCCTACCTATTGCCATTAAAGGACGTCCCATCTGTAAAATGCCCGACATGTGGGGCTTTCCTCAGTAGATGCCGCTTCCCCACGAGCCAAAGTCCTCCAGCCAGTTAGCGGGAAGTGCTCCTATCTCAAACACCTTTTTTTTTTTTTTTTTTTTTGAGGTCTGTTTGTAAACTGCTGCGTAGGAAGTAAGAATAAAATCTCTGTCCTCCAAGACTATTTCTCAAATTAAGAACGTTTATGAGTGTACAGGGATACTCGAAACCACAAGTTTGTGAACCTCGTAGTTTCGTGAAGGGCGGTTTATGCACTTACAGTAGAAATTTCTTACTGGAAAAGTTTGAGAAATATATTTTTAAACCTTACTGTTAAATAGAAGGGCTAGAACAAATATATGACTGTATTAGAAGTTTGAAAAAAGTTAAGAAATACAAATAAAATGGTACTGTTTCAGAGAAATAATATTCCTAGATGTTGCTAGAGACAGGTACAGACTTGGGCCACCTCATGACCTTATGACCTTTTATGTAAAAATAAGAACCCTTTTTTTTTTTTTTAACTTTGTAGACTGTAAGTTTATTCCTGTTTTTTGCTCGAAAGTAATTTCATAAAGGAATGGATTTTTGGCATTTCCCCAGTTATTCAGAGGCTGCCCTATTGAGAAGTAGATCAGCTGATCATTGGAGAAAATGATCTGAAGCTCAGGAGTGAGGACTAATACCAGCAAACCTGTTGCTGAATCTAGGGATAGTTTCACTCCTATCACTGACCATTTTCCCTTTTTGAAGCACTGTTCCGTTGACTTCTATTACATTTTTCTTCTGATTTTTCCACCTGCTTCTCTGGCTTCTTTTTAAGGCTCCCTCCTCCTTCCCGCTTTGTCCATCTTTAGCTACACTTCTGTGTAATTTCTATTTTGATGTCCTACAACTTAAAGCTTAACATGTCTGAAACTTCATCCGTTCCCATCCCCCCAAATCCTGCTCCTGTGATCCCAACCATTTGGAATACTCTAAAAGCCTCCTGACTAATCTGGAGTCTTGTTGCCCTTTAATTTATTCGTTGCCTGTTAGCCTTAATGATCTTTATGTCAGTCTGATTGCGTCACACCTTTCAGTGGCGTCCATATGGGTTAAAGTTCAAATTCCTTAACATGAATTACAAGGACCTGTAGGATCTGGATCTTGCCAACCTTTCCAGCCTGCCAAATTGGCCCCGCACAATGAACTAATGTTACTTCAAAGGTGCCAAGTATTTTCGCCCCTTGCAATAGGTACTTTTTTACTGTGACTCCTCTGGCTAGATGTCCCTTTTAGGTTCTCCATAGCATTTCATACATCTCCTATTGAATATGTCATCCTGTGACAGAATTGCCTGCTTATTCACTGAATTCCCCTCCATTCCCCGCTTCCCTTGATATTTCTAAGCTCCGTGAAGGCAGAGGCTGTCTTGTTCACTTTTTCACCAAGGCCCAGCATAAATCTGTTACATATTAGAAACCTTGGAATGAATGAACTATGTCTTAAAGTGTTTTTCTTCATAATATGGTTAAAAAGCCCTAATAAGTCTTCTCTTAGGAGATTTCTTACATTCACCCTTTCCTTTCAGTTTTCACATCAGTGCCCTGTGAAACACTCATGTTGAGGGCCTCTGTCTCAGTCTTGGACTGGTTTTAAGATTTTTCTCATTGCCCAAAGTCTGTCTCTTCCATTCTATACTTCATACTTTTGTGATGTTGAGCCTCCTAAAGTACTCTAAATATAAGCCTTCATCTCTTAAAAAGCTTTGAAAGGAATATGACCTCAAAGATATTAATACCCTAATACTTCGTAAAATCTAGTTATAGGAAGATCTAGTTATATACTAGAAAACTTAATATATTTCAGAAGACATGTATTTCGCCTACATGTAAAGGTTTTTAGCAGCACTGTAATAGTAAAACACTGGAAACGATGTCCAACAAAAAAAGATAAAGAAATGATATAGTCATACAATTGAACTACAATACTATGCAGTTAGGATTTTCTTTTTTTCCTGTATGAACTCTAGTGTGTGTGGTTCATAAGACTCTTCTACTCGAGATTGACATATTAGGTTTCACATGCCACCTGCTGGATAAAGTTGGTATAGCTCTATGAATTTATCTTTACTGAATATTCTGTCCGTTGTTGACACTACCTGCCTCTATTTCTCATTTCATAAAAACTTTTATAGATTGTTTAAAGCATACTATAAGTGGCCATCTACTCAGCCTGAATTTGCCTCTGGTTAATGTTGAAATAAAATGTCATTATAAATAAAAGATCATTGTGTATAAATTTTAGGAAAGGTTAGCCTAGGTTGAAGAAACTGTTTCAACTTGTAGGAGTATTTGTAAATATTTATAAAATTGTATGTCTACATAAAATATTTTGCAATAGGTTCCAAAGGGTGCTTTAATCTTATCCTCTAGGATGTTCTATACTGTACTTAAATAATATATGAAAAATAGCATGCAAATTCTCAAAAACATTAGGATTCTTTATATCTTTTTCATATCTTTAAAATTATTTTGAATTTTTTATTTACAAAAAATGTTTTATAGGTGCTGGGAAGACAACACTTCTGAACTATATTTTGACAGAGCAACATAGTAAAAGAGTAGCAGTCATTTTAAATGAATTTGGGGAAGGTAAGTAAAGTTCAATAAATGTCATGTTGCAAGATTTTATGTGACTTTCTTCCTCTGGTGAGTTGATATTCCATGTTTAAAAATGAAAATGCAAGGTATTATACTGATGTGGATAGCTTTGGAAAAATTAGATTAATTTTTGTTAAGATTTATATGGGTTGAAAATACTAAAATTAGTTTTAATAAAATTTTATTTTGTGTAACTTTGAAATTCTTATTAATAGAATTAAACTAGATTTTTACATGAAATAAATGACTCCAGAAGTAAAAATCTAGACATATGGAAAAATGGTTTTTTTTTTTTTTTAATTTTTCTTTTTGAGATGGAGTCTCTCTGTGTCGTCAGGCTGGAGTGCAGTGGCACAGTCTCAGCTCACTGCCACCTCTGTCTCCCGGGTTCAAGCGATTGTCCTGCCTCAGCCTCCTGAGTAGCTGGGATTACAGGCGCATGCCACCACACCCAGATAATTTTTGTATTTTTAGTAGAGATGGGGTTTCACCGTGTTGTCCAGGATGGTCTTGAGCTCCTGGCCTCATGATCTGCCTGCCTTGGCCTCCCAAAGTGCTGGGATTATAGACGTGAGCCACCACGCCCAGCCAAAAAATGTTTTTTTAGGAACTAGAAAGAGACTTCTGTATGGACTTTATTGCAACTCATGAAAAATATTTGAAAATGCTTCTGTTACAAGTTTACTTTGTTTAATGTTTATTATCTGCAATGCAGTTAAAACTCAAGATTTTAAAAATAAGATAAACATATGGTCTTTATGCTCATGTATCTTAAATTATCTGTGAAAATAAGTGTGCTTAACTTCTCAACTCAAATATTAAACTGTAGTTAAAAAAAATAGTGCTAGACACGATACTTCTATTATCTTTATAGGAGTTTTTCTTCGTAAGTATGAATTGTAATCAAAGCTCACTTCTAGCCAAACAATATCTATTAAATGATTTCTTTTAAAATGTACTATTTTTTTCAGTTGTAAAAAGTAAAAGAGCTAGGTTTTATGAACAGGATGGGAAACCTGTTATATTCGATTTCTAGTTTTAATAAACTAAAGAGAAAAGTGCTTTTTAGGCAAAAATCCTGAGATTTCTAATAACAGACTGTTTTTTTCCATCATCTTATTAAATAACGTATTGCACACTGATTGCATTTATTCTTACTATTTTCTTTATTTTTTCCTGGATCATTTTCGCAATTTTATTTTTCATGGCATTCTTAGCACTTTCCTTCATGTTTCGTTAACGTCCTGTATGTAGTCTGAATTCTGTAGCAACCCCTTAGAAGCTCTTTATTAATACCTAGCTGAAATATGATAAAAACTATGGAAGTGTAAAACTACTCAATTTTATGGGGGCTCATTTGCTTACTGGACTTTCAGAACTCTTCACTGTTTGGTATATTTCTTTATTAGAGGAAAAGTAAAACATTTAAAATAATTCTTATAGATAACAAGCATTTCAAATATAGTTTATTCTTTCTTATGTAAGTATTGCTAGGAAAATGTGTGAATTTAACTAAAAGTTTATTTTTATTTTTTTATTTTTTTGAGATGGAGGGAGTCTCGCTTTGTTGCCCAAGCTGTCGCCCAGGCTGGAGTGTAGTGGCACAGTCTTGGCTCACTGCAACCTCTGCCTCCCGGGTTCAAACAGTTCTCCTGTCTCAGCCTCCCAAGTAGCTGGGACTACAGGCACCCGCCACCACGCCCAGCTAATTTCTGTATTTTCAGTAGAGATGGGGTTTCCCCATGTTGGCTAGGCTGGTCTCCAACTCCTGACCTCAGATGATCTGCCCACCTCGGCTTCCCAAAGTGCTGGAATTACAGGCTTGAGCCACGCACCCAGCCTATCAGTTTAATTTCCTTTTTTTTTTTTTTTTTGGAGTCTCGCTCCGTCGCCCAGGCTGGAGTGCAGTGGTGCGAGCCATCTCAGCTCATTGCAAGCTCCGCCTCCCAGGTTCACGCCATTCTCCTGCCTCAGCCTCCCGAGTAGGTGGGACTACAGGAGCCCCCCACCATGCCTGGCTAAGTTTTTGTAATTTTAGTAGAGACGGGGTTTCACCGTGTTATCCAGGATGGTCTCCATCTCCTGACCTCGTGATCCGCCTGCCTCGGCCTCCCTATAAGTTTATTTTTTAAATGAGCACATGATACACTGGCAAAAAACCTTCCTCAAGATGAACTAGGGGTTTTTACTCATTGGGAATATTCAGCCGTTTGTCTAACAGAAACAATTTAGAAGAAGAGTGAAAAGAAAAAGATAGATAAGGCAATCTCTTAAGAAGTTGAAGGGCATACAAAGTCCAGTATATAAAACATACTAGTTTATTTAGAAAGTTTACCCTGAACAAGAAAAAAATGCCTTCAAGATAGCTACTTTATTAAGAAATGGGGGTGGCCAAGTAAGAGGCCTGAGGAGGAAGTAGGTATGTTTATCAGTTTAGGATGTGTCTTTTTAAGGGCTTAAGTCATCTTAAATAAAAGCTGAAATAGTGTACTGTAATTTAGATATCGAGACCGCATGAATAAAATGAAAAAATATGTTATAAAATTCTGTTTCTGCTTTAAGATCTCCATTATTGAGTTATCCTTATCTTTGTTTTTTGTTGGCTAATGAACATAAGCTAAAGAGTGCTGTTTGTTAATTATTCTAGGAAGTGCGCTGGAGAAATCCTTAGCTGTCAGCCAAGGTGGAGAGCTCTATGAAGAGTGGCTGGAACTTAGAAACGGTTGCCTCTGCTGTTCAGTGAAGTGAGGAATGTGTTTACTATGTACATGGTTTACTAGAAATGTTTAGATTATATTTCCAGCTTTAATTTTCTTGAGTAATTTAACTGAATTTACATAGTTTGCTTCATTGTATTTTCAAACAAATAGAAAGTTTATAGAAAATAAACTTATTAGGAAGCATTTTCTTGAAGTGTTTCTTGCTGTCTTTTCTATCTGCTCTAATGTTTTGGTCCTTTTATTGAGTTTTTATTGCTTTTGATGTCAGGGCTTACTTAATTAATCTCTAGTGCATGAAAGTCTCCTATGTAAAAAATGATTATTCTGAATTAATACGTCATTGGTCATATTTCCAAGTGTTCAACCTTATAAAAACAAAAAGTAAATGACTATCAAAAAAGAGAAAAACCTTACATTATGTTCCACTAGTTAAGTTTCCAAGAACAGTGTCTGTTCACTAGTCTACCATAGACCCTAGAAGAGTTACCCAACACATAGTAGCACTCAAGTGTTTGTTGAATGAATTATAAAAATGATTGCTTGTATTGTTAATTTTGTGTATTCTGGTGAATTAAATCTCTTCGGCATCATTTACCCCCTTAGGTATTTGACTTTGTTTCAAATGTATTGGCAAGGATGAAATTATAACAGACTCTTGAACAACCAAAATGTAATCTGTTAAGTATTTTCCTTCACTTTTGATAAAATAAGAAAAAAGGGAAATTAAAACCTTGTATCCTAATGCAAAATAGAATTAAGTGGCATATAATCTCAGTGTCCCTTTAGCTATTATATTAAACTACTATAGTTAATAAATTTTATCATTATTTTGGATATTGGTTTTTTAAAATTTCATAAAGCTATAAAAAGATACTGACTTGGTCAGATAAAGTTTCCTCTGCTTTTAATTTTAATAAAGTATTATGTATATGATTTCTTTTTACCCATTATATATATGCATCTATTGTTTTCTCACTGGTAAATATGGGACAGACATTTTGTTAGAAGGTTAGTAGTGAGTTAAATTTTCACATTTCTAAGGATACTTTTGTCTTGAGTTGTTGAATATATTTTAAAATGTGTGTAATAATCACTTCAAACTATTTAGGTAATCAACTATAAATTATGTTTTGGTATTCTCCAGGGACAATGGCCTTAGAGCTATTGAGAATTTGATGCAGAAGAAGGGGAAATTTGATTACATACTGTTAGAGACCACTGGATTAGCAGATCCTGGTAAGAAACGAGATTATTAATAACCAGAATATAGTTCTGTGATATATTATAAATAGATGTATTAGAGGAATATCTAAAATGAGTATTAAAGCTTTCCTTAGGGTTAAAACTTTTTTTGGTTTAAAAGAGAAAAAGTACTCGGTTGCCATTTTCTTTGGCAGATGAATGAATGATCAGAGTATTGCTTGGTACTTTTAAGCTGTTAATAGAATTTGAAGTTTTATTGATTGACTTAGGATTATTTGTAAGAACAGAAGTTGTTAAAAATATGGACATGTAGGAAAAGCAGAGACGTTCTACCTCTGAGTATAGTTGTCCCTTGGCATCCATGGGGTATTAGTTCCAGGACCTCTGAGGATACCAAAATCTATGAATGTTCAAGTCCCTTATATAAAATGGTATAGTATTTGTCTATAACCTATGCACATCCTCCCATATACTTTAAATCATCTGTAGATTACTTATAATACCTAATACAATGTAAGTGCTCTGTAAGTAGTTATTAGACTGCATTGATAAGGGAATCATGACAAGAAACTCTAAACTCTACTATGGAAAGCTACAGAGTCAACCTGTTTCTAACAATGGGTTTTTGTTACCTTCTTACCAAGCTCCAATTCTTGATAAAATCTGCTTATTTTCCCCAAATAACTTTTAGATAAAATCTTTATTTTCAGTTTGCATAACAGTTAGTGCTTGTTCTGTGAATCTCACCCATACCATTATTATTTTTTTTAATCTGGGTCTCTGGCATTGGGGCGATCTGTGAAACTATTGGGGGTAATTTACTAACAGGTCATGGTTGTCCAAAAGAAATACTGAAGTATCCTGAGGGTTCAGATGTGATCAGTGGTTATTGTACTTAAAACAATTACATAATAACATCATCCCCATGTTTACAAAGTAGTATTGAATTAGGCTATTTTGGTCCTTATAGTAGACATGGATTTTTCATACCTTTCTGATAAATCTGAGTGATGATAGGACTTGGACTAATATGTTGGTGTTAAATATTATTTGAATCTGGTAAGAAAGAAAAATATATTGTATGCTTTTTATTAGAAATAGCAAATATCAGTTTATTTCATCATAGCCAGTTTTGCCACTTTATAGACAAAAACTTGATACTTTTGAGAGAGTTTAAACACGATTCAACTTTTCAGAGGAAGAAAGAAAAAGTAAAGGTCACAGAGAAAGCTTTTCTACAAATTATAGTTATAAAAAATGTGAATGTTTCTTGCTTTTAACTTTCTTTACAATAATGATTTTATTGTTTGGGTAAAGATGGAACATTCATTGTAAAAAAAATTTAAATACCTAAAAAATACAAAGAAGAAAGTTGAAAAGTAATCATCTCACTATTGTGATATACGAATAGGGGCTGGGCATGGTGGCTCATACGTGTAATCCCAGCACTTTGGGAGGCCAAGGCAGGTGGATCCCTTGAGGCCAGGAGTTCAAGACTAGCCTAGCCAACATGGTGAAATCCAGTCTCTACTGAAAATGCAAAAACTAGCCAGGTGTTGTGGCACACGCCACAATCCCAGCTACTCAGGAGGCTAAGGCACCAGAATGCTTGAAAGCTGGGAGGCGGAGGTTGCAGTGAGCCAAGATCACACCACTGCACTCCAGTCTGGGCGACAGAGCAAGACTGTCTATATATGTATATACACATATATATATACACACACACACAAGTAGGTAAATTTTATTCCGGGGATCTCTCTATGCCAGTGCTACTTGGTAGTATGTTGAATGGCAGGCAGCCTCAGCCTCAGCTGGGAGCTTGTTCGAAACGCAAATTCTTGGCCAGGCACCGTGGCTCAAGCCTGTAATCCCAGCACTTTGGGAGGCCGAGACGGGCGGATCACGAGGTCAGGAGATCAAGACCATCCTGGCTAACATGGTGAAACCCCTTCTCTACTAAAAAATACAAAAAACTAGCTGGGCAAGGTGGCGGGCACCTGTAGTCCCAGCTACTCCGGAGGCTGAGGCAGGAGAATGGCATAAATCCGGGAGGCGGAGCTTGCAGTGAGCTGAGATCTGGCCACTGCACTCCAGCCTGGGCGACAGAGCGAGACTCTGTCTCAAAAAAAAAAAAGAAACCTAAATTCTTGACCTCCAACCCAGATCTACTGAATCAGAATCTCTAAGGGAGGGGGTCCAGCAAGCTGTTTTAATAAGCCCTTCAGGTGATTCTTATACCGTACAGCCATATCGCAGGAATCACTACAGTAAACTGAATGTCACAATAGAGTGAGTAACACACATGTTTTTGTTTCCCATTGGATATAAAAGTTATGTGTTTTGGCCTGTAGTCCCAGCTACTTGGGAGGATCACTTGAGCTCAGGAGTTTGAGGCTGCAGTGAGTCATGATTGTACCACTGCACTCCAGCCTGGATGACAGCATGAGACCCCATCTCTTAAAAAAAAAAAAAAAAGGCTGTGTTTATACTGTACTGTAGTCTGTTAAATGTGTAATAGAATTGTCTAAAAAACATACCTTAATTAAAAATATTTATTGCTAAAAAATGCTAACAATCATCTCAGCTTTCAGCAAGTCATAATCTTTTTGCTGGTAGAGGGTCTTGCCACAGTTTAGGGTGCTGACCAATCAGGGTAGTGGCTACTGAAGATTGGGGTGGCTGTGGCAATTTCATAAGATAATAATGCAGTTTGCTGCATTAGTTGACTCTCCCTTTCATAAAAGATGTCTCTTTAGCACATGATGCTATTTGATAGCATTTTACCCACAGTATAACTTCTTTCAAAATTGGAGTCAGTCTTCTCAAACCCTGCTTTATCAATTAAACTTCTGTCATATTTTAAATCCTTTGTTGTCATTTTGACAGTGTTCATAGCATCTTCACCAGGAGTAGATTCCATCTCAAGAAACCACGTTTTTTTTCTCGTCCCTAAGAAACAACTTCTCATTAGTTAAAATTTTCTTATGAGATTGTAGGAATTGAGTCACATCTTCAGACTCCCCTTCTAATTCTAGTTCTTTTGCTGTTTCTGTCACATCTGCAGTTATTTCTTCCACTGAAGTCTGGAATCCCTTAAAATCATCTGTGAGAGCTGGAATCATCTTTCAAACTCCTATTCACGTTGATATTTTGATCTCCCATGAATCACAAATGTTCTTAATGGCATCTAGAATGATGAATCCTTTCCAGAAGGTTTTCAGTTTACTTTGCCCAGATCCATCAGAGGAATCACTATCTATGGCAGCTATAGCCTTATGAAATATATTTCTTAAATAAGACTTGAAAGTCAAAGTTACTCCTCGATCAATGGGCTGCAGAATGGATGTTGTGTTAGCAGGCATGAAAACAACATTAATCTCCTTGTACATCTCCATCACAGCTCTTGGGTGATCAGGTGCATTGTCAATGAGCAAAAATATTTTGAAGGAATCTTTTTTTTTCCTAAGCAGTAGATCTCAATGGTGGGCTTAAAATAAGCCATACTGTAAACAGTAAATCATGCTGTAAATAGATGTCCTGTCATCTAGGCTTTATTATAGAAAATAGGCAGATGGCCGGGCGCGGTGGCTCAAGCCTGTAATCCCAGCACTTTGGGAGGCCGAGACGGGTGGATCATGAGGTCAGGAGATCGAGACCATCCTGGGTAACACGGTGAAACCCCGTCTCTACTAAAAATACAAAAAACGAGCCGGGCAAGGTGGCGGGCGCCTGTAGTCCCAGCTACTCGGGAGGCTGAGGCAGGAGAATGGCATAAACCCGGGAGGCGGAGCTTGCAGTGAGCTGAGATCCGGCCACTGCACTCCAGCCTGGGCGACAGAGCGAGACTCCGTCTCAAAAAAAGAAAAAAAAAAAGAAAATAGGCAGAGGAGATTTAGCATAATTCTTAACGGCCCTAAGATTTTCAGGATAGTAAATGATTATTGGCTTCAACTTGAAGTCACCAGCTGCTTTAGCCTTTAACAAGAGGGTCAGCCTGTCCTTTGAATCTTTGAAGCTAGGCATTGACTTCTCTTTAGCTATGAAAGTCCTAAATGGCATCTTCTTCCAAAAGGAGTCCATTTAATCTCCATTGAAAATCTGTTGCTGGACAGGTACGGTGGGTCACGCCTGTAATCTTGGCACTTTGGGAAGCTGAGGTGGGCAGATCACGAGTTCAGGAGTTCGAGACCAGCTTGGCCAACATAGTGAAACCCCATCTCTACTAAAAATACCAAAAATTAACCTGGCGTGGTGGTGGGCACCTATAATCCCAGCTAATTGGGAGGCTGAGGCAGGAGAATGGCTTGAACCCAGGAGGCGGAAGTGGCAGTGAGCCGAGATTGAGCCATTGCACTCCAGCCTGGGCGACAGAGCGAGACTCCATCTCAAATAAATAAATAAATAAATAAATAAATAAATAAATAAATAAATAAATAAATAAATCTGTTGCTTACTGTAGCTACTTTCATGAATGATGTTAGCTACATCTTCTAGGTAACTTACTGCAGCTTCTGTGTCAGCACTTGCTGCTTTCCCTTGCACTTTTATGTTATGGACATGACTTCTTTCCTTAAATCTTGTGAACCAGTCTCTGCTACCTTCCAACTTTTCTTCTCCAGCTTCCTCACCTCTCTCAGCCTTCATAGAACTGAAGAGAGTTAGGGTTGATCTGAATTAGGCTTTGGCTTAAGGAACGTTGTGGCTTGTTTGATCATCTATCCAGACCACTTCATATCAGCAATAAGGCTGTTTTATTACCATTTGTGTGTTTACTGGAGTAGCACTTTTAATTTTCTTCAAGAACTTTTCGTTTGCATTCACAAGTTGGCTAACTGGCTCAAGAGACCTAGCTTTTGGCCTCTCTTGGCTTTTAACGTAACTTCCACACTAAGCATGATCATTTCTAACTCTTGATTTAAAGTGAGAAACAGGTGACTGTTCCTTTCACTTGAACACTTAAGGGCCATTGTAGTGTATTAATTGGCCTAGTTTCATGTTGATCATATTCTTTATGTTGTCATGGTTCTGTCATAATTCTTTTAGTTAAATATTTTAATAGTTTTGGTGCTCATTACCAGTGCTGTTGCTTCTCCATTTCTGAGTTATTCCATCTCCTGATTGAATTTCGTTGTCAGGCAATCTTTTCAAGTTATAGGTACAGCATTCTTTGGGTTCTTACACACTTCATTGATTGAAAATATTTGTCTTTTGTTTTTATATTACTTGAAGGATTACTTGGCTAGGTATAAAATTTATCAGTCACACTTTTTTCCTCCTCAACTTTGTAAATGTTGTTCCATAATCTCCTAGTGTTTGATTAGCTGGATTTCTTTGTCCATTGTTTTCTCCTTTTATTAGGAAGAATTTGTGAGTCTCTGAGTTTCAATGCTTGCTGTTTTCTTTAATGCTTAAGAATGTCTGCCTATTGCTTTCATTCCTGAAAAATAACTTGGCAGGAGGTAATTTTGTTTGGGAACACTTTCATTAGAACTTTGTGGTCACTGTTTTATTATTTTGGGACATCTAGTGTTACTGTAGAAAAGTCTGATTTTTCCCCCTCCCTCCTTGAAGCCGCTTGTTTTTTTTTTTTTGTTGTTGTTGTTGTTTTAAATCTAAAATGCCTGAGAGTTTTTTCTTTATTTTTGAAATTCAGTAATGTAAACAAGATATATCTAAGTGTCACTTATAATCATTTTTTCCTATTGCCCTTAGTTCTTCTAAGAACATTTTCCTTGTTTATTACCATGAATACTTTTTTTTGGTCAAATTATTGGATCCTCTACTTCATGACACCAGTTTTTTAATACTGAAATTTCTTTTGTTCTCCGTGTGTATTCTAATTGCTTTGATTTGTCTTTTACCTTTGCATTTACTGTGATCATCTGAAGTCTCTCTTTTTGTTAATAATTCTGTTTTCTCCAGTGTCTGTTCTGTTTTTGATATTTTAATTGAATTAATTGGTTAAGTCATTGTGTTATATAGGCTCTAAGTTTCTTTAGCACTACAAACGCATTTTCATCTTATTCTGCTGCTTCTTGCTTTTAAGCTTGTTTTTATAGGGTTGTATTGTTTTTAAGTTCTTTATTATGATGAAGTTGCTCAGAATTTTCTTTAGTTTTTTTTGGGTTATGTATCCTTCCAGAATGGGTTTTTTGCCCCTTGTGTGCCCTATTCATTTCTTCATTTTTTGTTCTTTCTTGCCTTTTATTCCCTGTATGTGTGTGTTTCCTTTTGTCAGGCTGTAATACATATGCATACATGTTTCTTCTTGATATGAGAGAACTTATATGTGGTGCTGATGGGAAATATTTGTAATACTCCACTCTCCTTACCCAAGTTTGTTTTTCTCCTGAACCCTAGTTTGAAAGCTATATATTGTTGGAGTGGAGGGAAAGAGAAGGGAAAAGTGGTGTTTGAGAGAGCCAGATGGGGCAATGTGGCTTTTAGGCTCTGCTCTCTTGAAGTACCAAGTATTTCCCTCTTGGGTCTATCCAACTGCTTATGAATAAAATACCTATGCCTTGTATGGGGACATCATTCGGCCTCAGACCTCTCATTTCTCTTTGCTCTGAGCCCTAGAATGTGACCTGACCTTCTCCTTCCCAAAGCATGGAGATGGTTAAAACTTACTCTGGAAATTTTTTTGTTGACTTTTCCCTGTATTGCTTATTCATTCCTTGGCTCTACTTTTTGCCATTTTGGAATGTATTTCTGGTAAATGTTTAGGATTTTGTAAACTATTTCCCTACAACCTCTTATTGGAGGTCGGGGTAGAGTTGGGAATGACCATCAATCACACATAACTTTGTTGCTTATTTTGACTATCAGCCTTCAAAATTTTTGGCAGGCCCTTTTATATTTGGTTGCTGCTAATTAAATGTTGGCCTTTTTGTTTTATTTTTTATTTTTATTTTTTTTTATTAGATTTTGAAGAAGGGAGATTCTAAAATCTAGTTCAGGTTTGCTCAGCATCAGCACAAATAACTTTGGGTTGGATAATTATTTGTTGTGAGGAGGTTGCCCTGTGCAGAGTAGGATATTTAACAACATCCCTGGCTTCTACCCACTAGATGCCAGTAGTATTCCCCTAGTTAAGACAACCAAAAACATCTTCAGACATTGTGAAATATTCCCTGGGGAGAAAAGCACCCTGATTTGAGAGCCATTGATCAATTTTGTTCATTCATCTTTACTCCTCCTAAATACCTACATCCAAATTTTAAATAGATCTTTCTTGTATAGTCTGGCAAGTATTATATCAAAGATAAATACCAGTTTTACAATAAAGCATTAATACACTCTTACATTTCAACTTAAGAGGCAAATATTAACAGTAGGATTTATGAACTATTTATTAGAATAAAAATCAATGAATTTTTTAGAATTACAGAATGATTTATGTGTGTTACATATTTTACTGAGTGAAAAAAATAATGCTTTTTTAAATGACTTATTGTTTGGAGTAGTGATATAGTAGATTTAATTCTTCCCCCTCATTAATTAAAATCGTGTTTTAGTCAAGAAAGTGAAAAAAATTCTTACTGGCAATTCAGTTTTTTCCCATTTCAGAGACTGACACTCTCCAGTTCTCAGTTAAATAATTGTCATGGTAAAGTAATTTCCTTGAAAAGAATGGACATTGATTCAGCCCCTGTTACTCACAAATCCTATTTGAGTCAAATTGGAAAACTATTAAGTTTTTGGGAAAAAAAATCAATAGGTATCAGGAAACCATTAGATCTTGTGGCCCTTGCTATATCTTGCATGAGTAATCACTGTAAACAGCTGACAGGTATTTCATTGTTGACACAGAGTAATGCTTGAGGGACCACATCTTGTCAGAGTAGGTGGACAGCTTTAGACATTGGAATGAGTTTGGTTATCCTTGTTTTTCTCCTACACTCATTCTTTTAGACAGCCCTGTCACTAACTGGGCCTATGATGCTTTGAAAAATCAAATACTTTCCTTGCTGTCAGTTTGCTTTTTCTTGTGTTATGGCATACTAATCAGGGTATGTGGTTTGGTACTGAACCAGTTTCTGTCAAAAACAAGTTTTAATTTATTATTTAGGAATAGTTTTTCCTCAGAGCCAGGTTTTTATACAGTACTAAATAAATAGTGTGAGAAATAATTAGTAATGCCATAGAGTATATAATTTTACTTCTAGTTCTACACAGATTACAAGTAAATTTTTTTTGGACAAGTGATTTTGGAATTATCTATGTTTTGTTTTCCTTTTCCTTTAGAGTGATAATTCACTGTTTATGATCTGAATGATTATCATATTAAAGAGATGAGAAAATAAAAATAAGTCTGATGTGCACAAAGCCATACTGCTCAAACTGTTTGATAATATCTGTTATTATTATGGCATCGGTAGAAGAATGATGTTTTGTTTATATGTGGTAAAAGTTAGTCTTTTTTAAAGGAAATAACAAGAGGGATAGAAATGGAATGGGTATAAATCGTAAAAGATTCTATTGCTATAATTCCCTTTTGCTATAAATAAAGTTTCTATCACTATAATTTCCATAAGAAGATATATGTTTACCTGTTAATTTCATCAGGGCAAATTAAAACATGGATAGAATCATGTTTCTCAGTGTTAAGAAATATTTTTATTTGATGAATATTATATATTTTCAGGTGCAGTGGCTTCTATGTTTTGGGTTGATGCTGAATTAGGGAGTGATATTTATCTTGATGGTAAGTTGAAAAACAATTTTCTTTTTTCTTGTTTTTTTTTGAGACAGAGTCTTGCTTTGTTGCCCAGACTGGAGTGCAGTGGCATGATCTCAGCTCGCTGCAACCTCTGCATCCCGGATTCAAGCAATTCTCCTGCCTCAGCCTCCCGAGTAGCTGGCGTGCCATTGTGCCTGGCTAATTTTTGAATTTTTAGTAGAGACGGGGTTTTGCCATGTTCGCCTGACTGGTCTTGAGCTCCTGACCTCAGGTGATCCGCCAGTCTCGGCCTCCCAAAGTGCTGGGATTACAGGCGTGAGCCAACACACCCTGCCTCTTTTGTTCCTAAGTAAAATCTTTATGGTTAAGCTTATTGTTGTTCATTCATATTATAACTTTAATTCCTTGCATTGTTGTTCTTTTCACACTTTAATTTAATGATGAAGTCTTTGTTCATATAGATTAAAAAACCCCAGGCAGTGGTGGAACTGGATGTCACTCAACTCCCAATTTAGTGCTTCTGCTAAGGTTTTGTTTAAAAAAAAAAAAAAAAGAGGATTTTCTGTATCCTCTGTTGTTTGATTTATGTACTTACTATAATATTAGAGTCTTTTATTTTAATCTGCCAGGCAATATGAAGATCATATTTTTGCTCTTATTTTCTCTTGAAGATAAGAATTAAATACTCCTCCCTTACTTTATTTACCTTAACAGTTTTGGGCAGTCTACTTTATAAACTTATAAATGATATGCTTTCATTTAAAATAGAAGCTTTCTTAGTTAAGCAACTATGTTTTCTCCCTTTCTCTTTCCCTTTTTCACGTTTTTAAAAACCAGTCTTTTTCTTTTTCAAAACTAAGAATCATTAAGATATTTAAGAATTATTAAATGGGCCCCATCATTGAGCTCTAATATATATGGCGTGTAACTGGTTGAATTCCTTAGGCATAATTAAACTCATTCTGTTGTTATCAGCATGTATTCAGAGATTGCTAAATGAATTGGTAGTCTGGAAACTTAGGGATATGTTATGTAAAACATTTTTATGAGTTGGATTTGGATTTGGTGAGAGATGTTAGGAATGGTATCCTAAGATGTCTTATTATTTAAGCAATAATTTCAATGTTAAGAAAATCTTGATTTTGATTATGTGAAAATAGAAATAACCTGTCTTAAGTACTTATCACATTTGACTATGTTATGAAATTTGACTTATATTTTGGATTGTAAGCTTTCTCAGTGCCAAGGAAATCTTATTTTCATATTTATTTAATTTAAAACTTTTATTTGTTTGATATCTTCTCTAGTGCCTTAAAATAATTCTAGCCACTCAGTACATATTTGAAATGCATTGACTTATTACTGGAATTTAATTAAATGGCAGCACTGGCAAGAGAAAAACAGTACATTGTTTTATTGAGTAGCATTTGTGAACTGAAATAGGTTAGTTTTAATTTTCATTCTCAAGTGTGGTTGCACAAATATTAATAAACACTTTTTTTTAAAAAAAGGTGATTAAAATGTTTTTTCCTTTGTAGGTATCATAACTATTGTGGATTCAAAATATGGATTAAAAGTAAGTTGAAAGACTGCTATGAGTGGCTCATTGTTGAGAGCTAGGAATATGGGGGTTGATTGTTTAATTTTCTTTATGTTTTTATCTGAAATTTTCTTTAACAAAAACTTTCTTCAAAAATATACCCTGAGCAATAGGTGAAATTTGTGTTTTAATTACTAGTTTGTGTTAAATATTTCTTGTCTATTACTCTGAGTTTGATTTGGTGATAAAATTTGGAATTATAATTTGTAATAAGCATATGGGGTTAGGATAGAGTTTAGTATGTATAAGTCTTCACAAGGATTCAACTCCAATATTGATAAGTTTTTCTGTTCCATAGAAGAAACTGAGATTGATAAAGCATCTGAGATCTTATTTTTCTTATTAAATTGCTATTAAACACACACAGGAAATGAGTTTTTTAAAAATATTGAAGACCTAGGTGATCGGTTAATAGGTGCAGCAAACCACCATGGCACATGTTTACCTATGTAACAAACCTGCATATCCTGAACATGTACCCTGGAACTTAAAATTTAAAAACTACATATTGAAGAAAATTAGGATGTATACATAGGATTAGTAAGAAGACTCTCTCCATTAAAAGGCATCTTGCATCGCTTCTTGGTCTTTTGGCTAAGATCAAGTGTAAAAGACATCCTGCTATGAATGTTTTTGTTAACTTCTAAGGTCCTTAAATGCATTTAACTGAAGTTTAATTTATAAAATGCATTTAGTAAGATCTTTAAAAGTATGTTGTTACATATAGTAAAATGATATTTCTCAACTCCCCAAGTGAAATACCACTAAAGGCAGAAGAGAATGAAATTATCCCATCCACTGACTTGGTCCCAATCTGAGCATATGGATAGGGCCCAAAGCAGTAATTTCTTAGAAGTTTAAATTCAGTGTTAAAAAATTTGTGTCTGTTTTGTATCCAACCTCATAATGTATCTGAACATGTTAATTTTTTTGTTTGTTTGCTTGTTTTTTTTTGAGACAGAGTCTCACTCTGTTGCCCAGGCTGGAGTGCAGTGGCACAATCTTGGCTCACTGCAACCTACACCTCCCAGGTTCAAGCGATTCCCTTGAAGCGAAACCTCAAGCCTCCTGAGTAACTGGGTTTACAGGTGCACGCCATCACACCCAGCTAATTTTGTATTTTTAGTACAGATGGGATTTTACCATGTTGACCAGCCTGGTCATGAACTCCTGACCTCAAGTGATCCACCCGCCTCAGCCTCCCAAAGTGCTGGGATTACAGGCGTGAGCCACCGCACCTGGCTTGAACTTGTTAATGTTTAAGTTTGCTTTTTTTCCCTAAATCTTTGCTGAAATTATGCTCTTAGGGGATATGTCAGGTTTGTCAAATAGTTACCAATACCTCTTCTCTGGGCCTTCTCTCCCTCGTTGATAGAGTGCCCTAATTTGAAAAGCTTGGAAGACAACTTTTTTAGAGTTTAAAATCTCAATTTATGAATTTATGAATATAATGTAAGAATCAAAGAATGATCCCAATTACAGTATTACAGTTTCACTCAGAAAAATTCCAATGACTGTTGGAAATCGTATTTCTTGCAAAATGCTTATGGAGGTAGCAAAAAATCCCAAGTTATTCATTTTGAGTGTTTATTATAGACATGTTTGAATCTATCTCTTCCATAAATTTATTACAAAATATGATATACCTATATGACAGATAACTGCTAAGACTTTTTTTTATAGACTTAAAATGCCATGCTGAAAGTCAAACTGTTTATGTATTTTATGATTATAGGAATAATTTTGTATGTATAGTTGAGTTTGGAAAAGAGTTAAATAGAATCTATTATCAGCATGATAGAGGCCAAAAAAACAAAGCAACATTCTGAATAATGCAAACACAGTAAACGTTTAACCTCCTGCCACCTTGATAAAACCTCTTAAATTATTAAATCAATATACCTACACAAAACTGACACACTGTCAGGATAATGGAAACTTTAGATTTTCTAAGTCGGATGCCAGATAATAACTTTGCCTTGATGTAAAGAATTTTCCAACTTGTCCAATTCCTCTGGTTACAAAGCTTGACCTCAGTAGCTGCTTGTGATTCAGAGAATTCTGAGGCAGTACAAGTAATGACACTTGGATAATGGGCAGCAATTTAAGAATGTCATGCTTCACAGAGCCAGCCCATCACAAGTAAAGCTGAGAAATGGTACCCTGTGGCCGGCCAGCCAAATTGAAACTGAAGTGGTAATTGATATCATGGGGTATCACTCTAATGGGATTGTCACCCATTGATCTGAAATATTCATTTTTTAATCATAGGCAAAGAATTGGACAACTTAAAATGACAGCTCTCTATTCTCAGGACTTGACACCCAGGCTACTGACATTGTTCTTTTCATTTCTACAAATGTGACAGCATTTAATGCAATAGAAGCAATGAATGAAGTTACCCAGAAAAGGTCAAGTGAGAGGTTTCTTCTTGGTTCTTCTGTTATATTGCACAATCTGTTGAAACAATTCAGTCAGAAAACAGTTGGCTTGGAAAAGGCCAGAACAATAAATAGACTGACATTATGCAATAATTTTTAAAAAACTAAAATAGTGTTAGGTCTGTAACCAATCCATTTGAAAGAAATAGTTCCTTCCGGCTGCTGCGTTTTAAAAATGACACCAGACATCTTTGACACTAGATTTATTTCCACTGTGGTCAACAGTAGTGTTCTTTCATAGCCAGTGAGTTTTAAGATAAGTTTTTTCTTTTCTTTCTTTCTCTTTTTTCGGTCCAGCTTCTTTCTTTATTTCTGCAGAAAAGGACACTCTGTAGCCCTTCATGAAGTTATGTCTACAGTGGTGTTATTTCAGAGAGTTCCTTTGTTTCTCTCCCTAACCCCCCCAAATTTATTGAGGTATAATTGACAAGTAAAAATTACATATATTTAAGGTATACAATGTGTGAATTACATTATAAAACAATCGAACTAGTTAACATATCCATCACTTCACATTTTGGGGGGGGGGAGGGGCTGGTAAGAACAATTAAGATCTGTCTCTTAGCAGATTTCAAGTATACAATAGAATTAACTACTGTCATCATGCTCTAATTAGCTCTCCATGACTTATGCATCCTGCATAACAAACTTAGTACTCTTTGACCAACATGTCACACCACTCCCTTTTAATTTCCTGTGTTTCTTGTGATAAGTTAAATTGGGGTTTTGAACCTTAGCCTTTTGAATATGTTGGATTAATTAGTACCAAAATTATTTTTGTCTTTTTTTGATACATAAGCAAAAGCCATAGTTCTTAAGCAGAGATAAGGAATAATTTGGACATCTATGTAATATAAAATATTTTTAAAATATTTTGCAAAAATTTTTTCTGCATTTACTTATATAGGTAGAATAGAATGCCAAAATTTCCATTTTGCTTTATTTTATAAATGAAAGTCGTCTGACTTAATGACCAAATGGTATATAGTGTATTATTGGAGAATGTTCTTTTGAATAGAAGACATTGGTTTTATACTTTTTTGCAGAGTTTGACTTGGGAAGGTAGGAAGTCACATGAGGGAAATGCAGGGCTGATGTCTAAAGAAAATAAATGTTAGTATGCACTTATTTTTTTAAATGTTTGTATAGTTTTCCTATGTGCGTAGGAGAGAACATTTATCCCTTCTGCTATAATTGTATATGATTACATAGAATTTTAATAGAGTTGTAAATATTGGCAGGCTTTCATTTGGGGTGATTTTCCTTTATTTTTGTATTTGATACTTTCTGACTGCCTGGAGGTAGTAAAATGTTAGTCTACCACTGTTAGCTTTGAGTGAAGAATTCTAATATTTTGGAGAGGTAAATACATTTAAAACATTGTACATTACCATGTGAAACTACCTTTTTATTAGTTACATTTAGGCATGGAAATGCAAAAACAAATCTGTAATTCTTCTGTCATATCATTTTTATGCCTCACAAATTCATAGCCAAATAGCCCCAATTTCATACGTTAAAAAAACTTCCATAAGATCAATAATATAATATCTTGAAAAATAGTTCAGTTTGAAAAGACTTTCAGTACTATAGGATGATTCAGAGGCTAATGCCTTGCCAAAAATATATCTGTTAAGTAGATTTACTGTTAAATGGGAAGAGATTTGTTGCTGCATGTTATATGGCATTTTTCATGTAACATCTTTTGTGTATCCCCACAACAGGAGGTGTTAACTGCAATTCATTCAACAAATATTTGTTGAGCCTGTGTGCCAGGCACCATTCCAAGGTCTGTTAACAGCCTTACTATCTAGAGGCAGAGTATATAACAATAGGACTTGTTGTAGCCTCAGGCCAAGATGAATTATGAAAAAAATATTAAACTTGGTCTTTTGGCATGGAATGATTTTTGATACAATACTTGCCAAGTTCTGTGACTTCCGTAATTGCAGAGTGGGTCTGCAGTTGAACAAGATTTTGCCTGAAATACTTCATTTTATTTCAGTTTTGTTTTCCTCAAAATAGAATTTGCTAAACTTTTAGAAGGAAAAAATGTTTCTTCTATAGACCTAATCAAGCTTGTTAAATAAAATTATTACCTGCTTGCTCTTAGGTTCCAAACTCTTCAGATACTCCTAATGATCATCTCCCCATGAGTTATGAAACGGGCTTGGCTCTGATATATGATTATTAACTTTTGTGTAGCATTGTACACAGACTGATTTGATGTGACATGAAAGTTTTCACAAAGACTTTAAAATTATGTTCATTTTACTTGATGGGTGTGTGTTCAATTAAAAAAAGTCCCTGTGATTGTATATAAAATATAGTATCCTGTGATGAGGAGGATGTTAGATTTAGTTTCTTCCTTTATGAATGAAAATATCCTTCTCTCATAATTGTTATGAAAGCTAAATGAGAAAATATATATAATTTATAAAGTTAAATTCAAGGATTTAATTCATTTGTAAAGTTGGCTTCAAATATAGAGTATTACTGTAATCTAGTTGCCTCTAAACCTCAGTAGCCAGCTTTTTATTGTGACAGGGAACCTCTATTGAGGTTTGAGGTAATGAGGGTAAAAATGTAATTTCCCAGAGAAGAAGCTTGTGACGTTGATGACTTTAGGGATGTAAACAGGATTATGAGGGGGAAAAAAAAAGAAACACAAAAAACCTTGCCTCCAGAGAGATGAAAACTACCACATGGGCTCTAAGTCTGTGTCAAAATATTTTTTGGAGTTAGCCTGACTCTGGAGAGGTCAGTAAAATAAACGGTTACACTGAGAGGCCAGATTAGCAAGTATGGGTTTCTAAATGATAAACTGCTTTTAGGCTAGAATCAGAGCTGAATCAGCCCTTCGACCACTTATTTGTTTCTAGGGTGTTTGAAAGGCCTAGTACTGAGTTCACGTGGTACATGATTGTGGGCTGGGGAGAAGGGAAGTATATTAGATTCTAAGAAACTGTATTTCAGTGGTTATCCTTTTTTTTTTAAAAAAATAAGTAATAATGAATATTTAGAACAAGAACAGTTTTGTAAGAAGGAAAATACCTAAAATCTGAACTAATCTTCTGTGTTTTTATGACATTATGTGAATCAAAGGGGTTTTCCTGGTAAGTAAAAGAAAAAGTCAGGAGTATGAAATCCTAAACCCTCTTCCTCCGCCTGTAAAACCCTACAGGTTCAGTTGTAGAAAAAAATTGCAAATGGGGAAGAAAAACGCTTTCAGCTAGAAAAGTTAGTTTTGAATTTGTGTACTCAGTAACAGAACATGTTGAAATTTTTATTAGATGCAAGAAGATGTCTCTAAAGTAAAATCCTTTGTGTTGACATTAGATTTTTTATTGTATTGTAGTAACTTTATTCAAACTTTATTTTGTTTAGCATTTAACAGAAGAGAAACCTGATGGCCTTATCAATGAAGCTACTAGGTATTCATATTTAAAGTATATATTGATCACTGGCTAATTGTAAAGAGAAAAATCACTAAGGTGAAAACCAAAAACAAACTAAGAAATTTTAAAACATAGTCAAGGAAAATTTATTTTCTTTTTTCCCATAGTTGAATTATTGCTATCTATTTATAATGATCTGATAACTAAACTTTTACTTAAAATCATTTTTGTCATAGCATAAAGTGAATGCTGAACACAGTAGTTCTGTAATTTTGAGGAACTCGGGAAATATTAACATTAAAAAATTTTTTTTGTTACACAATTTCTTTGGGATTGAAGATTTATGTATATATATATAATTATTATTATTATTTTTGAGACAGAATCTCACTCTGTCACCCAGGCTGAAGTGCAGCAGATCTTGGCTCACTGCAACCTCTGCCTCCCAGGTTCAAGCTATTCTGTTGCCTCAGCCTCGCAAGTAGCTGGGATTACAGGCACCCGCCACCATGCCCAGCTAATTTTTGTATTTTTTTTCTTTTTCTTTTTTTTTTTTTTGGTAGAGATGAGGTTTCACCATGTTGGCCAGGCTGGTCTTGAACTCCTGACCTCAGGTGATCCACCCGCCTCCACCTCCCAAAGTGCTGGGATTACAGGCATGAATCCACTGCACCCGGCCTAACTTAAGTATTTTTGTAACTTTTTTCCTTATGAAAATATGGTTATTATAGAAAATATAAATAAGCCAAATAGAAAATAGCAAAATTGGATTTGTGATGTACATACTATTGAAACCTGCTTTTTCAGTGAACTAAAGTTAATTTAGTTTTGAGAATTTAGTTGTATTCTTTGAGATAAAGCATAAGACCCTGAATAATTAAGGAAAATTGAAAGAATTTCCAGTTTTACTCTCCTGTTAAAAGAAAATAGAGCTTCTGATTATTATCATCTACTTTGTTATCTAGCATTCAGTCGACTGGATTCTTTACGGAAATAATATACAGTATATTTATAGTGATAAAGAAGAAATTTTTGCAATATCCTGATACATCTTCTGAAGTATAGCTTTTTTTTTTTTTTTTTAAGAAATGGAGTCTCGCTATGTTGCCCAGGTTGGACTTGAACTCCTGGGCTTAAGGGATCCTCCTTCCTCAGCCTCCTAAGTAGCCAGGACTATAGGTGTGGTCTACTGTGCCCAGCTCTGAAGTATAGTTTTCAAAAAACCTGTTTAATAGGTTTTTTAGTATTAAGTGAACTTATTCTATGTCTTTGAAAATTTTGGTAAATATTACAGTATTTTAGTACATAAACTCTTCTTATTTTCACCATATTGGATATCTGAATTTTATGCTTTTCTTCACAAAGAAAATTATGAGTTTAAAATCATCCTTTTGATTGTAAACTTTTTGAAACTTATCTGTGTAGCACAAGAGTAGCAAGTAAGAGAACTTAGTAAATACTTTGCGAATGGGTAATGTGAAATCTGAACTTGTATAGTAATGAATGCAGTTCATTCCCATTGAAAAATTAGCGGATTAGTAGTAAACTGAATCACTCCTATAGAGCACTATGTAATTCTTAACTGATATATTGATCTACATGAGGTGTTTTTATTTATTTTTAATTTGTTAACATTTCTCTTTTGGTGTATTAATCTGCATGTGTGTATGTTATTTTAAATTTCTTAATATTTCTTTTTGTTTGCTATTTTAGGCAAGTTGCTTTGGCAGATATCATTCTCATCAATAAAACAGACTTGGTTCCAGAAGAAGATGTAAAGAAATTAAGAATGACAGTTAGGTACAAAATGATAAGTGTGTTAAGTGCCTACAGATCCATATTGTATACACAGAATATTTTTTACTCTGATTGTTGCTCTGTAGAAACTTAAGGTACAAGGTTGACCTGCTTCAAGAACCATTAGGGAATCACATATGTTGTTGATGGCTAATTGTTATATAAATAGTAATGCATAAAATTAGTCCCCAGTGCTTGCAGAATATAGTTTACAGTTAATAGACTGATATTCAGGGTCTTCTCACTCCATCCTTCTTCTCCTGTCTTCTCTTTGACTCTTTCCTAATGTCAGTCTTCCCTAACTTTACCCAGGATGGTTAATTCACTTTCCCATGGATGCATCCTGCCAGTTCCTGTCTTTACTCATAATGTATTCTCACTCTGCCAATCTTTGAATTCTTTCTTGTTCCGTTTTTTTTTTTTTTAATTTATTCTATAGAGCCTATTCTGTCTCTCCCCAACGCCTATGTGAAGTCTTCCCTGACTTAAGTGGTCTCACTTTTCCCTGAACTCTCATTGACTTCATCTTCCTTAACTGTCAACCATGCCTTGTCTTCCAGCTTTTTTTTTTCTTTTTTTTGAGACGGAGTCTCGCTCTGTTGCCCAGGCTGGAGTGCAGTGGTGCGATCTCGGCTCACTGCAAGCTCTGCCTCCCGGGTTTACACCATTCTCCTGCCTCAGCCTCCCGAGTAGCTGGGACTACAGGTGCCCACCACCATGCCTGGCTAGTTTTTTTTGTATTTTAGTGGAGACGGGGTTTCACCATGTTAGCCAGAATGGTCTTGATCTCCTGACCTCGTAATCCACCCGTCTCGGCCTCCCAAAGTGCTGGGATTACAGGCGTGAGCCACCGCGCCCAGCCCCAGCTTGCTTTAATATCTTCTTTGTCCATAGCCAAGGCAGATCAGCATAGGACAATCAGGACAACGTGAATGATGCTCAAATATGTGCTAACAGTCATTTTGCTGACTGTTCTGGAGACTCCCATTCCTTTTGAAAACAAAGATGGACTTTTCAAATGAGGTTATAGTTCAGGCACTTTGTTTTGAATTATTTTGTAAGACCTGAACTAACAAAAGCCCTATACAGAGAGACATTTGGTAGCTATTATTATTGGTTATCTTTAATGTGTACAATGCTTTGAGCGTGATGCCTCAAAATTACTATGCTTAGTATTTGTAAGTTCTACTGACATCAGATTTTGAATCTGTCATCTCAGTTCATATAGTACATATTATAAATTGAATCAATAAAGGTAAGGCTCATTAGATTATTTGCAATGATTAATGATTGTGGAAGAAAGAAATTCATATTTTTTCCACATATTTCATCTTATTTTAATAGTAAAGTCCTTAAACTTTATTATAAACAAAATATAATGTCTCCATGTGAAGGGTAGGTATTGTTGCATCGTGTTGAAGATCACACGGACCTTGGAATCTGCTTGGGTTCTAATCCTTGGTCTGTTTCTCATTGTCTTAGGGAGCTTATTTACCCTTTTAAAGCCTCCTCTGTAAAAGGCATAATGCCTATCATAAGTTTGTTTTGAGTATTACATGAGACAATGTTGGTAAACTTTGCACAGTGCTGACACATAGTAAGTGCTCTGTTAGCTATTATTATGTAATTTTTTTCTTAGCTTACATAGCAAGTTCAAGATATAGTAAAAAAGGTAAGAAAGAAAAAGATGGCTGATTTTGAAAAGGTGAAAGTGATGAATGAAGATTGCTTTTACATTTTTTGACACTGGCCTTCTAATCTTGTTTCTCTTCAAAAATCTTGTGCACCATTGTGATTGCTAAGAAGAACACAATCTATTTAGCAAACGTTTTTGGCATAAAAGGAATGATAATTATTACTTGGCTTTTATATCCTTATAGAGACCTAAATCTCTGACACTGACAATATTGACTATTAGCCAGCTTGTTAACAGTACTAGAAATGAATTTGGAAGAAGCAATTTGATAAATTACACACCCTTTTGGCTTTTACCCTCCCTTTATATCAGACTTGTGACTGACTCAGAATCATATTTGGGGAGTTGAAAAAAGGTAAACATGTTTGAGAGGGAATAGCCATCAGACTATAGAGTGTATTCAAAAAAGAAGATTAAGAATTTTGTAAAATAGTGGAGAGACTTGCCTCAGAATCATTGTATGTGGGAAGCCTTACTCATGAGAACAAACTTGAACAAGTAGCAAGAATCTTGGGTAAGTAACCCTAAAGACAATTGAATTCATGATAGAGAATTGACAATTGATGATAGACAATGGAAAAGATATATAGATGAAGTATACAGTGTGTTGAAAAGATTTTAACACGTACTTTTTGGTGCCATACAAAGCCATATTCTATAGTATCAAAAGAGGGAGAACAGGCATAACGGGTAAAGAGCCTAGTTAGGGAACTGAAGAGGTTATTCTATAAAGGAACCTGGGATGTGTGACTTAGAATTACTGTGAATACTAAGGACAGGCTGGGGGCAAAGCCACTTACAACCAGGTTTTTATTTTTAGTGTGTATATTAGCCATTTCTACTATGTATGGCTGAGGAAGAAAGTGACCACCATAAAAATTTTGAGTATCTACTTATTTTTAAGAACATTAGGATAACTGACTACTTATGAATGACTTTTTCTAAAGTGAAGCATCTTTTTATTAATCACAAAGTAGCCCTTAATCTGACAGTTGGTGAAGTTTTGTATATATGTTTTATTGATGTATGAATGGAATATATGTGATTTATGGTTTGAAGGAAAATCATAATTATTTTTTAAAGCAAGTTTTGTTTTTCTGTTTTTAATTTTTTAAATATTTTTAATAAATAAACACAGATGTATTTGTGTATGCTTATTTCCTGTTTTAGAAATAATGTACTTTGTAGACTTTTTAAAAAAGTTAATTTTTACTTTTAAACTTTGTCTTCCTCATTTATTATTTATTTCAGATCCATAAATGGACTAGGACAAATCTTAGAAACACAGAGATCAAGGTACTTTTAAAAAGCTATTCCTAATATACTAACAACAAATCGTTTTAGTTATTAATAATAAACATTAAGTAATTGACAAATACACTTGATTCTAATATAAGAAAGACGTAAGTGCATTTAAAAAGAATTGGATCCAAAATGTTATTTGGAATGCTCTTAATAAGTTAGTTTGGCATATTTAGCTAGTACATTTGCCTGTCTTTAAAACTAAGATTACAAAGCCATGATAACACTATGTAAGTGTTTGCTTAAGGAGGAAGAAAAGACTTCTTTTTTTTTTGAGACGGAGTCTTGCTCTGTCGCCAGAGCTTGGGCTGGATTGCAGTGGCCGGATCTCAGCTCACTGCAAGCTCCGCCTCCCGGGTTTACGCCATTCTCCTGCCTCAACCTCCCGAGTAGCTGGGACTACAGGCGCCGCCACCTCGCCCGGCTAGTTTTTTGTGTTTTTTAGTAGAGACGGGGTTTCACCGTGTTAGCCAGGATGGTCTCGATCTCCTGACCTCGTGATCCGCCCGTCTCGGCCTCCCAAAGTGCTGGGATTACAGGCTTGAGCCACCGCGCCCGGCCGGAAAAGACTTCTAAACACTCAAGAGGATAACTCAGTACAGAAATCTGAAGAAGTATATTGAGGAATCTTCTCTTAATTTGAAGTCTTTAAATGGCTTTTTAATATTTTAAAAGCCTTCTTAGTGTTTCATAGTTGCCAGAAAATACATGGAGTCTTTACCGTGAAGTTCCTGACAAATTCTTTTATTAAATTTTGATTTTCATTTTCTTTAGGTTCTGTTCCTAAAACATCTGTGAAGTGTGTTTCTGTAGATTAAACTCTGTTTTCCATTGAATGTTATCTTAATTTCAGAAAATTTCTGTGCAGGGTTATTTTGTTAAACTCATTTTTTTTTTTGGTGAGAAAGGCTCAGCAGCTGATAGACTCAGCAACAGGCAACCAGGAGCTCTGAGACTCACAGCTGGCAGTCTAGTTCAACTCAGTCTCTACTTGAGAGATTCTTTCTTTGGAATTACAGCAGAGGCCTTAGGTGAGTGGCTGTCTGCTATGGCAGAGATTAGAGGTGCTGACAGACTGCCATAAGTGTTAGGCAGCAACAGCAGCAGCTGCTTATATGCATGTGAACAGCTGGGGAATTTGGTATGCATTCTCAGGAGCCACTCATCTGCTGGTAGAGGTAGCAGAAGAATGCCCTTAGTGTAAGTCTTCTACAACCATACACCAAATGTGCTCCCCACATTTCAAATTCCATTGTAGAAAGTCTCTGATAATCTCATTTATACCATGAGCCATTCCTCAGTATCTGTCTTCTTCCTGTTAATGTTCTACAATTCATTTCTCCTTAATTTTTCTCTTCTTTACAAAATGTCACACAGACAAGTGCATAATACTTAAAGAAGCTTTTAAAAATAATGGTCATAAATAGCTATGGTTCTGTCTTAATATTCGTATTTATAAACATTTTCAGTCAAGTCTCTTCTTTTGTTTTCATTTTGGAAATACCCATGTCCTGAATAAAAGTTTCATCTTGATTAGTTTATTATGTAACAATTTAGTTGGTTTGACATTTCTAACTTTTATTTCTAATATTTGCTTTATTATAGAACAGTAAACATGCAGTGATTGATTTTTGTTACTTCAAGTGGATGAGTGAGCAAGTAACTAAAATCTTCTTCTGTGAATTCTTCTTCAGTGTATGGAGGTTGCCAATGCATCTGAGAATCTAGGGACTTTCTGAAATAGTACTTCCTTGCTATGAGGACTGAAGTTGTATTAGAATCCTTTTCAATGAAGATCAGATGTCCTGAGTAGAATTCTTATTATTGGGTCCTGAATCTTACGTTAAATATTCTCTCAAATTCCTTGAGGCATAGCAACTTGAGCTTACCAGTTTAGAAACTGGAGATTTGGGCTGGGTGTGGTGGCTCAGCCTGTAATCCCAGCACTTTGGGAGACTGAGGTGGGCGGATCATGAGGTCAGGAGATTGAGACCATCCTGGCTAACATGGTGAAACCCCATCTCTACTAAAAATACAAAAAAATTAACCAGGCGTGGTGGCGGGCGCCTGTAGTCCCAGCTACTCGGGAGGCTGAGGCAGGAGAGTGGCATGAACCCGGGAGGCAGAGCGTGGAGCTTGCAGTGAGCTGAGATTGCACCACTGCACTCCAGCCTGGGCGACAGAGTGAGACTCCGTCTCAAAAAAACAAACAAACAAACAAAAACTGGAGATTTGGTTAACAAAATAGTCAAAGTCACTCTTATAGAAGTTTTGTTTTATTGTTTGTTTTTAAAAATATTTTACTATTGTGTAGCTGACAAGTACTGACAATAAACTGCTATAAGCATGTGTAGGAAAAGGCTCGCCTTGAGTAGTTAAGAGTAAGGAAAAGGAATAGTGTGTAGCATCGTCTTATTGGTAAGACTTAAGTTGATTTACTAGCAAATGGAAGTACTAGTGAACCACACAGATTTCAGATATAGGAGTAAAAGATGAGAAGATGTGTCATTTTAATCTTCTCTAGACTTTTTCCTAATTTTTAGAAATGTAAGTGGACTGAACAGAGGAAAACCAAAACACAGTTGGTCAATAATAAGTTAAATTAATTTGACAAACTGCCTGCTATGCATTTCATAGCATTTTAAGGACTATTTAAGCAATGGATAAGGCAAAAGCTGCCTTTAAGGAGATCAGTCATTGGGGGGCAACAGAGAAGCAAACGAAGAAAAAGGCAACATATTAGATATTAATATAAATACAAGAATTTTAAAAGCACAGAGTTCTATAATAATAGGAAAATAGAGGGAATGATTACTCAACTTTTCTTGAAAAAGAGTCAGGAAAATATTGACCGAGAAGGCAGTCATTGACCTAAGTCTTAAATAATGAGTAAGACTTTTACAGATGAACCAGGGTAGGGACAACTTTCCAGGTATAAGGAAGATTTTGTATTCCAGGGACCTTTGAATATTTTAGAATGGCTAGAAAACTTGGTATTATGTAGCACAGAAAAAGTGGTATGACTGAAGAGATAGAGAACTTACCACAAAGGGTCTTGAATGCCATGCTACATAGTTTGGATTTTCTTCTGTAGGGAGCAAGGAGTTAGTGAAGGGTTTTAAAAGCAGTATGACTCTTGGGAGGTAGATTCAATGTGGGGCTAATCTCTGAGGTATAGGAAATACAGGAAAGAGGGGCAACAGGTCGGGTAGTGGTGGAAGTAGGTTTGGAAAATGTGATTAGTTTTGTAAACATTTTTGAGTTTGAAGTGCCACTGGGGAAGGCATTTGGAAATTTATTTCTAAAGTTCAAGACTGAGCTATCATTGCAGTTTGCTCAGCTATTTACTGAGCTATCTACTGTCAATTTGAGATACTGGATACTTGGATTGGCTGGTGCACCCTGTTTGTGAGACTCACTGGAGTTTGAAGAGATGACCATTGGAAAATATCCCTAAGTAGTAGCTGCAATTCCAGCCCCACCTTGGAGAGCCAAAACGCTCTTTGTTTTCACTCTCCTGTCCTTGGTCTTAAAGCTACTTAAGCAGCTTTTAGACATAGGGAAAATTGAAAGCCTCTCCTTTAGGAAAAACATTAGGTACTTCTGGAATAGAGAGTTCAAGGTATTAGGGGAAAAATGAACTTTTGAAGCTTTTTCTTTCCCTTTTTTGTTTACTTCATTCTCTTATTCAGTTTTAAAATGCTGGTAATGGTTTTTTTTTTTTTTTTTTTTTTGTCTATTTTAATGCTTTGGAAAAGATCTGATGGTTTTATCTCCAAAGGAGGAAATTAATTTGATGCCATGGAAATTAGTTTTCTAGCCATATGCCTTGAATGAGTGAAGAATTTCTTTTTCATGGTGGTACTAAATTTGGGGAAAGCTATAGAAACTTTCATCTGGAAGCTTACACTTTTCTTCTTTATTGAAAATTTGGTGAGAGACTTGGATATTTTATTATTTTCTGTAAAAGAGTATAGTTTGTTGTACAGATCTAATAGTGATCCTTTTTTTGGAAGTATGGAAAGAATCTGAGTAAAAGCAGAATTACCTCTGGATGACATGTATTCTCAAGGACACTGTCACAGTGAAACAGTTTATTTAGAAGCTTATGTTTCCAAATTGTTGAATTTGATATTCACAAAATTGGCATGTGTAAACTTTATTAAACTTTAAGCTCTTTCTTAAGATGAAGATGACAAACTTGGAGGGAAACTCCATTCATTTGGTTTATTTTTATTTTTATTTTTTATCTTTTTGAGACAGAATCTCACTCTGGTTTGAGACAGAATCTCATTCTGTCCCCCAATATGGAGTGCGGTAGTGCGATTTTGGCTCACTGAAACCTCTGCCTCCTGGGTTCAAGCAATTCTCCTGCTTCACCCTCCCTGTAGCTGGGATTACAGGTGGGCGCCACCACACCCAGCTAATTTTTGTATTTTTAGTAGAGACGGGATTCTGCCACATTGGCCAGGCTGGTGTCAAACTCCTGGCCTCAAAGTGATCTGCCCACCTTGGCCTCCCAAAGTGCTGGGATTACAGGCATGAGTCACTGTGCCCCTCATTTGTGACCTGTCAATATAAATATGCTCAGTAGTGGAGGGAGGGGTGGGGAGTGAAAAAGGAAATATGTTTAATATTAAGACTTTGGCCTCTTAGTGTAAACTGATATTCAAAAATTTCTTCATAGAACGTTTACTTCTTTGCTTGATCATTTTTCTAATTCTGTAAATCTGAAATGCCCAGAATTTGAGTTGTTGTTATAGTCTATTAACATAGAACTTTGGAGTAGTAAGATGGGAATTTGTCTGCCTTTTGCCAAGACAAGCATTCGTAATCTAACACAGTATTGTTGCCACGAGTATGAGTATGTGATAGACTGTTGAGAATAAACAAAGCAGGCACAGTTGGTCAGTCCTAAGATAAAGGAGATGTTTTTTCTTATATGTTTGTACATTAAAAAAAAAAAAATCTTGAATCTGACCAATGATTTTTTTTTTCCCTTGTAAGAAAATTTAACAAATGTTTGGCAAGCTTCTGGAATCTAAATTTGAAATTATACATTTGTCATTTTCTTTAAACATTTCTTCACCTTAACTTTGACTATGGAGAAATCTCTATCCTCTGCTGTATTTTTTTTTTTCTGTGCCAGGCTGGAGTGCGGTGGTGCAATCTCGGCTCACTGCAACCTCCACCTCCCAGATTCAAGTGATTCTCCTGCCTCAGCCTCCCGAGTAGCTGGTACTATAGGCGCGTGCCACCACACCCAGCTAATTTTCGTGTTTTTGGTAGAGACAGGGTTTCACCACGTTGGCCATGGCCAGGATGGTCTTGATCTCTTGACCTTGTGATCCGCCTGCCTCAGCTTCCCGCAGTGCTGGGATTACAGGCATGAGCCACCGCGCCCGGCCTGTCCTCTGCTGTTTTCTGAGCTTATGTTAAAATTGTAACTCAATCACCAGTCTTTATAAATTTGCTTTTTTATATTTAAACCAAACCTAATGCTAATTGTGATGTTATTCTCACCTGATTTGAATCATTGAATTCAATTAAATAAATTTAATTATCATTAAATAATTCTAAGAGAAATGATGTCTATTCGGATGGCGGGAATTTTCTTTCTACATGCAGCCCCATTCTGAATGAATGAAATCAAATCACGTGAAGATCAGGGTCCTAGAGTAACTTAATATTTTGTACATTGGTTATTTGACTTCTCGTTTTTATATTACATGTTATATCAAGGGACGGGGAATAAAAGAAATACAAAAATTGCAGAGGTATTTGGAATGTACCTATTTGTTAATTCTATTTGTCATTTCTTTTGTTTCATCTTTTGAGTAATAAGCTGCTTGGAAAAGTTTCTGTTCTTTAGCTGATTTTTTTTTTAGCTATAAAAATGTACTTGGAAAGCTCATAAATTTCAGGATTGAAAAGATAATTGAAAGTTAAAAAAAAAGCTAATTCATTGAAGTAATAACCAAATAATTTTCAATCTTGATTCAACTGTGATTCAAACCTTGTATGATTTGCCCACTTCTATGAATTTTATGTATACAATTTTTTAAGAGTCAGAGATTTTTTTTCTTGATTAATTGGATGTATTTTCACAGAATTTCCAGCTGCTCATGTTAGTTTTCTTCCTTTTAGAGTTGATCTCTCTAATGTATTAGATCTTCATGCCTTTGATAGTCTCTCTGGAATAAGGTATGTTTTGTATAATTTGCTTACTTTTATTGTTATGTACCTTTTTTCCCCATAGTTAACGGGAATGATTTGCACAATTGCATCCTTGATTTAAGCTTCCTGCCATTCCTTTGGCGTACAAGACCATTCTTAATGAGATGTGTTCTTGGAAGTTTTACTGATTGGTTGTTTGGAAATCATATTGCATTTTCCTGTAGAAATTATAGTGTAAATGATAGTTA
Organism: Rhinopithecus roxellana; assembly: GCF_007565055.1. Classification (NCBI taxonomy): domain Eukaryota; kingdom Metazoa; phylum Chordata; class Mammalia; order Primates; family Cercopithecidae; genus Rhinopithecus; species Rhinopithecus roxellana. The sequence goes on along the minus strand of NC_044564.1, from coordinate 51,276,140 downwards.
ACTTTAGAGGCTAATTGTTAACACTTCTACACTAAACACTATGTATAACACTCTTTCCATGAGAAAATGCATGAAATACATAGAAAACTTTAGCTTAGGGTTCTCACACAAGTAACTCTCTTCACTTTAATAATGGATTAGTTTTCTGCCTTCTGTGGGGAATCTTTTTGGTAAGGGAGGGAAGAAAGATTAGTTATTCTGGTGCATCAGTATCTTTTTCTTTTTTTGTTATAGTGTGAACGTCTAACATGAGATCTACCCTCTTAACAATTTTTTAAGTGTACAATACAGTATTGCTAACTATGGGCATGAGGATGTGCAGCAGATCTCTGGAACGTTTCACTCTTTATAACTGAAGCTGTATACCCCTTGAATAGCAGCTTCCCATTTCCCTATCTTTGTAGCCCCTGGCATCCACAATTCTACACTCTTTCTGTGGGGTTGACTATTTTAATTACCTGACACAAGTGGAATCATGCATTATTTGTCTTTCTGTGACTGGTTTATTTCATGTAGCATAAAGTCATCAAGGTTCATCCATGTTTTTGCATATGGCAAGGTTTCCTTTTTAAGGCTGAATAATATTCCATTTTCTACATATACCATGTTTACTTTATCCCTTTTTCTGTTAGTGGACATTTAACTTGTTCTCACAGCTTGGCTATTGCAAATAATGCTGCAATGAATGTCTCATAAGTCTCATATATGTCCATATAAGATCATGAACATGGACATCTCTCTGGGTATTTTGAATTGGTGGGGCAGGTTTGCTTAAGGGTAGGCATGGTGGGTGGCTCTATACTTGAGATTTCTAATTCTCATTCCTATATGTATTTCTTTTCTTTTTTATTTATTTATTTTTTTGAAATGGGGTTCTCTGTCACCCAGGCTGGAGTGCAGTGGCACAAACATGGCTTACTGCAACCTCGACCTCCTGGGCTCAAGCTATCCTCCCATCTCAGCCTCCCGAGTAGCTGGGACCACAGGCATGTGTCACCATGCTTGACTTTTTTTTTTTAATTTTCTGTAAGCATGGGATCTTGCTATATTGCCTAGGCTGGTCTCAAACTCCTGGGCTCAAGTGGTCCTCCTGCCTTAGCCTCCCAAAGTGCTGGGATTACATGTGTGGGCCACCACACCCAGCCTTATATATATATTTCTAATTTGGCCTTAGCCATGCCCTAATTTTTCAACTAGTTTTTTTTTTTTTTTTTCCCACCTTCAGTCTGTAGTATTGTTCACATTTTGAAAACAATACCTACAGTAACCTGTGAGGTAGGACACGATAGTGTTTTATTGGACCCCTTTTACTTTATAAATTGGAAAAATTAAATTTGCATGTAGTTTGTAGGAAAAAAAAAAGAAAGAAAGAAAGAAAAAAGAAATTGATTGAGATTATTTCAGCAACCAGAAGTCTGGGATAGGCAGGGCAGTTATTCCTCCATCTCAGTTTGGAAACTGAAGCTCAGAGAATAAACTTGTCAGTGACAGAGTTATTCAAGAAGTTGTCTTCAGTTGAGAGATATGTTTTTCACCTGTAGCTCTGGTATTGGAGCAGTACCTTTTTAGACTAAACAAATTATGGCTAAAATTATAAAGGTATTTTCGGGGTACCTGGAAAAAATCAGCATTTTGCTTTTCTAGTTCCTGTTGGTAGGAAGGCAGAAAAGTCTGGTGTACCTGAATTACATGTGAGTTATTTCTATTTTTCTAAAAATTCTTATAAATTATGCATGGTTAAAATGACCACTTGTTGTTTTATGGTAAATATAGTCATATCCTTTCAAGCCACTACTGTACAAAGTTGTGAAATCTCCCTGAGCCTTTTTCCCTCATGTCAGCTTCAGGTGTCCAGTATCACTTATGCTTGATAATGATTGTATGAAAATCATTCAGAATTATACTGTGTTTTTTCATATGAAACTTTTGTTTTACTAATTTTGAAATGACTGTTCTTCCATTAAACTAATATAGCCCTAAGCATAAATTTGGCTTGTTCATTTAAAAATGGTCCTTTTTTCCCGTCTTAGTTCTGGCTTTACTAGGGAGATGGATTGGCTGAGGTTGTCATCTAATTCTGGGAGCTTAAGAGCCTTTGTCTTTTGCTACCCATTTCTGAAATAACCAGAAGTCTAGTCCATCCTAACTTTTCTCTTGATGATCCTTTTCTTCTTTTTACTTCAAGGCTCCAGGCCTTCATTTGGCTATCAGTGCTCTTTCACTAGTTAGCCATGATCCCTTTCATCCTCCACATCTGGATTAGAACTACTAGTTTGATACTGTGGGCAGTTTTGATGGTTACAGATCCTGTGATACATTTAAATATGTTTATGAGGGGGAAAAAATGAAACAATACTGCATGAAATTTGCCTTTCCTCTTCTTTTTTTTTTCCTTGGAGACAGAGTCTGGGTCTATTGCCCAGGTTAGAGTGCAGTGGTGCGACGTCGGCACACTGTACCCTCTGCCTCCTGGGCTTAAGCCATCTTCCCACCTCAGACTCCTGAGTAGCTGGGACTATAGGCATGCACTGCCACACCTGGCTAATTTTTTACTTTGGTAGAGAATGGGGTTTTGCTATGTTGCTGAAGCTGATCTTAAACTCCTGGGCTCAAGTGATCTGCCCACATCAGCCTCCCAAAGTAATGGGATTATAGGCATGAGCCACCACACTTGGCCTTTTCTTTTTTATATATTTATTTAATTATTTTATTTTATTGAGACAGAGTCTCACTCTTGACACCTGGGCTGGAGTGCAGTGGCTGTCATGGCTCTCTGCAGTCCTGAACTCCTGGACTCAAGTGATCCTCCCATCAGCCTCCTGAGTAGCTGGGACTACAGGCTTGCACCACCATGCCTGGCTACTTTTTTTGTTTTTACTCTTTTGTAGAGACAGGCTCTCACTACGTTGCTCAGGCTCATCTTGAACTCCTGGCCTCAAGTGATCCTCCTACTTGACTTCTCAAAGTGCTGGGATTATAAGCCTGAGCCACTGAACCCAGCACAATTCGCCTTTCTTAAACTAATTTATCTCTGTTCGGTCCAAGAGCTTGCAAGTTGGTTGTCATTTAATATGTTAAACACTGAAATATTTTTTAGTTGAAATTTTATTTTTTCCCTTTACGTATTGTATCTTTTAGCATTTTATTTCACTAATAAGAATTAGAGTATGAAATAATTTCCCACCTTGATATTCAGTATATCAATTTTTGTTTTTCCTTTCTACTTCTGTCTTTTGCTGTAATTTGCTGTAATACAGGTACTTTCATTAAGGCATCCAGTTCTTTATATCATTCCATATTTTTACTTGGGAGAAATAGAAATGTTGCTAATTCCATCTTACTGACAATACCTAAATTATTGTTTCTTGTAGAACATAATGGTTTAAATATACAAAACACTAAACTGTTTGAGATTTTTTACATTTTATGTGTACAGAATTTACATTTTATGTGTGCAGAGATGCAAATTGTTATAAGATTACAAGTTAATGTGTAAGATGATTTCAGATTCGTGAATTTCAGGTTGTGGTAGCATATGCTTATCCACTAGATTAGTCTTTTAAAAATGTTTATGACAGGGAAAAAATAAAGGGCATGAAATTCTGAGACTTACTGGGAACTAAACTTAAGATGCTCGTTGTTACTTTTTTTTTTTTTTTTCTGCATATGAAGTTTTAGGCAGTCATTGTCCAACAACATTAAATACTGAACATATGGGAAAAGCACATGATTTTTCAAAATGTTTTTCTGAAGTAATCTCATTCTACACTTAAGAGCAGTTATAATGCTTTAGTGACACTTGAAGTAGCTATTTAATGTGATCTCACCACTATAGAGAAGGCTGTTGCATGACTTTTTTGTGTGTGCTTAGCTGCTAAACAGGAGAATCTTTTCCTGAGCAACCAGCTGGGAAGGATTTAATTTGACATTCTCCCTACTAGGACCCCCCAAAGAGACTCATTCCCTCCAATAGTTCCTGCAAGTTCTTTCTCTTTCCTAAACTTGCTGTTACTAATTTACCCCTCACTGTTCTTCAAGGCAAAACATCTGCAAGGTTTTAAGTCCTTTCTCCCTCCTGTCCTGTCCCCATCAGTGTTGAAATGTATGCTACAGTTGTTATGGTTGTAATTTGTTATGCCATATTGATCTTCTTGTGCTTTGCATATCAGAACAATGCATTTTTAACATTCTGACTTTCTTTTTCTCTCAATTGGTAACTGACTATATAGAAAATTTATGGATACTATTTGTTTTTTAAATAAGTTCAGGGGAAAACATTGATAAAGGAAAATTTATCCTTTAACTTTCTTTAGGTGCCAGCATTATTTGCACATTAGGAAGCAGGAGAAAATTAAGGAACTCTGAGCAATACTAGAATGGTTTTATATATATATATTTAAGCTTGTATTAAACCTGTTGGAATGGTAAAGAAATCTACTGACATATTTAACCACACAAAATAGTGTTGCTAAAAGATTAATTTTTTCTTTATTGTGTGCATATGTGTATATATGAATGTGTGTTTTTTTAAAAGAAATTTTTTAAAAACTTAATCTGCCAGCTTTTCTCTATTGGAATTTGTGAACAACGTGTAAAATTGGAATTACGGAATAGTAAAATAGTCAGTTATGGAAAGTCACTTCATTATCCTTGTGTCACTAAATAACGTATAAAGTTAAATCAGAAGTGCATTCATCTCTGAATTTCTAATCAGTGGTTTTTAGTTTGCAGAAAAAACTTCAGCATGTGCCAGGAACACAACCTCACCTTGATCAGGTAAAAAAAAAAAAAAAAAAAAAATCTAAATCCAAAATTCCTAATGAATGTTTTTAAAGGACGTCTTTAACTAAATTGGCTATGTTTAGGACTATTTTATTGTAACCTTTTTCTAAAATGGTATTTTTGAACTGTGTTGATAATTTTTGGAATCTTAAATGCTTTTGACATAGTCTAATTCAATTTCTTAACACATAATAGGAATTCATCAAACCAGATTTGTTTTAGAATCTGAGGAAATCATGCTTTCTAGCCTTTCCATTCTGTAGATTACTTAGCATATTGATTAGTTCTGATAGGGAATACTCCTGAAAAGCAGCCTGGGGGTTCTGTAGGCAGTCTGTTTTTAAGTATGTTGAATTGTTTAAGGAAAGGTCTGATATTACCATGGCTTATTTAAATAAAAATTGACTTTTTGAGTTTCACCTTCAGGTGAAACCGGCTGGGCACTATAAATTTGAACTTCTTAAGATGTTTTTAATGCTCTAAAATTCTAATGCTCTAAAATTCTAATCCCTAAGGTAAATATCTAAGATGCTAGGAACAAATTAAATATAATTTTACTGTACTTGTGTTTCTGTTAAGCAGATCATAGATCGTAGAGCTTTAGGATAACTTCTTTGTTCCACTTAAAACCCTGAGGGGTGGAGTAGGGGATGTGTAAGTGAGCAGTGTGCCTAGTCTTCCTTCCTCTGTCTCCAAGTGATCACTCAGTTTTTGAATTGCTGTTGGTTGTAATAGGTCCAGGATAACAGCTACTTGCATTTGTATTCATTTTGGTTCATATTTATGAGCAGGTTTACTACTATGTTTGTGACACCTTTCCCTGTGAAACTTTTGTTAGTAGGATATTCCTCTTCTCTTCTCTTTAAAATGAATAAATGAGAGAAATACAAGTCCTTGGAGATAGAATTTATGGTTTAAAAAAAAAAAAAAACCCAGTTCTTTATGATAGTCGATATCTGTCATATAGATGAACATGAAGCACATTTGAGCTTCTGGGTAAAGAACATGATGCCAAGAATCATAGGGATGAAAAGATGAAGAAAATGCAGTACTCACTTACCATGAACATTTGGAGCAGCCAGTGTCTCAACCCGTAGAATCTCGAATGATCCCCTATTGTGGCAGTTATGATACCTTGTACTTTAGCTGAAATGCTTTTGCCTTGCATTAGTCTATAAATTCCTTAAATGTAAAATCTTTATTGCTTAGGACAGGGCTTGGTGGATACTCAGTGAATATTTATTAAAAGAATGAAAAGCTTTTGTAATGGGTTGGTAAGTCAGAATCAAATGGGAGCTTTTTAAAAAAAAATTTGATAACTCAGTAGTTCTCACCCCTCAATCTCCAGGATTGGGACTTGGGTATGTGTATATTAGTGTATATTTTTAACGTTTTGTTATGGAAGATTTCAAATATATAAAAGAGTAAACAGAATAGTAAAGTAAACCCCTTCTGTGCATCACCCAGTTTAAATGGCATCAACATTTAGCTGATTTTATTTCACCTATCCTCCCAACATTTCTTTTGCCTGGAGTATTTAAAAAAACAAATGTTTTTTTAATAGAAAATTTCAGACGTGCATAAGAGTAGAATAGTATAATGAGCCTGTATGTACCTGTTGCCCTTGCTGGAGTGTATGAAAGCAAATTCCAGACATTATGTCATTTTACTACTAAATAGGGCATGTCTATATATTTGAAGCCTCTGCAGGAGCTTCTGATGCACTGTCCTGCTTTAGATAATATAAAGATAGAGAAAAATAGTATCACAGGCAAAGGGCTATGGGATTCAGAGGCATAAACAATTTCATTTGGTTCAGTGGATCTGAGGTATAAGGGAGAAAATGTATCTTTTCCTCGCCTATCACTAGATTAATGGCTGAGATCTCTCTAACAGAAGACCAACTATCAAGAGAAATTTCAACATACCAATTTAGTAAGTTTTACTTGACACAGGAGCCTTCATAAAACATACCTGTGTATGTTTTATGCTAGTTACGATGTGGAAGAGGATAGTAATGGAGAAGCATAATTAGATAAAACAGTATGATCTAATAATAATAAACTGGGAAGAACTTAGGAAGGCCTGTTTGCTCAGATTTTTCTCTGTGACCCTTCACATTCAGACTTAAGGATGTTCTTTTCCTCTGTGTATAGAGAGGGCACCTCTTAAATGAGGGTCTTATAACCTGCATCAGCAGAAGGTCAGAAAATCTTTCCTAGGTTTTATGACCTGCTTCAGGACAGAAGGTGAGAGTGACCTTCCTGGTTCTGCCATTTTTTCAAATACTGAGGTGCCATATTTTGGGATAGCATGTCCTGAACCCCATCAAATGCTCCATGAAGATAGTTTTTTGTTTGTTTTGGTTTGGTTTATTTCTTTGCATACAGTAAAGCATGCAAATGTGTAATTTTAGTGTACAATTCAATGTTTGGGTTTTTTTTTTTTTTTTTGAGACATAGTCTCGCTCCGGCTGGAGTCTCACCCAGGCTGGAGTGCAGTGGTGCGACCTTGGCTCACTGCAACCTCCTCCTTCTAGGTTCAAGCAATTATTGTGCCTCAGCCTCCCGAGTAGCTGGGATTACAGGCATGCACCAACCACGCCCAGCTAATTTTTTTTTTTTAGTAGAGATGGGGTTTCACCATGTTGGCCAAGCTGGTCTCAAACTCCTGGCTTCAGGTGATCCACCCTCTTCGGCCTCCCAAAGGGCTAGGATTACAGGTGTGAGCCACTGTGCCCGGCCTCAATGTATTTTTAAGTATATTTGTACCTATATATCTGTCTATATGCACATTCAAACACATATCCTTCTAACTCCCACTCAAATCAAGATATAAAAGGTATCCAAAATTATAAAGAGTTATTTTTTGCCCCTTCCCAGTCAAAGAAGGGGGGGTAAGTGCTAGTCTGACTTAATAGAAAATAGCCTTGAACTGGTAGGATTTTTTTGACAGGAAGAAGTAAGGAAAAGAGCAATATGGATGTTTAAAAATGTGAAGGTGAGAATCTTATAGATGAGTAGGTCTCTGGTACAGAAGTCTTAGTGGAGAGTTGGTACTGGAATCCCGGTCTAAGGTATTAGGTTTTAATTTGCTAGACAAAGAGAACTCAAGCTGTGCTGTCTAGGAGTGTTATGTAAGCTAGATTGGACTTTAGAGTCAGGAGACCATGTGGGAAGATACTGTGTGATGAAGGCCTGAAACATGTTGGTTACAGTGAGACTAGAAATGGCATAAATCCAGAGCTGTTTCACTGGTAGACTTGCCTGAATATCCTATCTGACTGAGTATGGATCAGAGAGAAACGAAGGGGTGATGGAAAACAAGCCTAGACTGACTAGAGAAACCTATAAATAGAAAAAGTGGGAAGGCAAAGTGATTTGGATGATAACGCCATATATTCAGTTGTCCCTGGTGGCCAGATATTATAGTATAGATATTATACAGGCAAAGAAGAACAGAGGGCTAGAGTGTGAAGGTACAGATTTTGAGTTTAAGCACATTAGGGGGCTTAGTGTTCTGGATGAAGAAAACATATAGAAGTTATTGCATGTTAGGTATTATTGTTTGCAAAAAAGTAGAAAATGGAGAAATAACCCAGTGGGTTAAAGAAGAAACAGACTAAATAAACAAACCTGAGTAAATTGTTCTTAAATTTTATTTTAGAGACAATTCCTTATTTTGCTTTAGTTTTCTGAATTATTGCCTCACTTTTCTGTTTCTTTCTGTGTCCGCATACATGGAAAAAGGAATTAATTTTAGATTCAAAACAAAAACTGGAAAAAAAAGTCTGCAATGGGTAATACCTAGGACATAGTATGTATGTGTTATTAAGGCTCTATCCCTGATTTTTTAATGCAGTTATCTATTTTTCATTGATTCTTTGTTTATTCCCCATAAGGAACACCTGAGTTTGGAGAGTGGGAAGGTGGATGAGAAAACCCAAGTGACAAATAATGTTTAGTTTATTATTAGAACCGACTATCAGTTGTGACCCTAATCTTCTGCACTGGGAATTACAGATTTTTTTCTTTTTTTTTTTTTTTTTAATTTTTCACATTAGAAATGTGAAAATAGTTTATTGATGTAGGAAAACATCTAGTTCCAAAATACAGATCACCCTTCTTGAGCCCCATGATGCATTATCTTAATTTTTAAACCCTTTTTTGCCTCATACTGGAGTTTATTGTACCCCTTAAAAATATTAAGTCACATACTTAACCTGACAAAAGCAAAAGTCATTATAAAAATCTTTAGGCTGGGTGTGGTGGCTCATACTTGTAATCCTAGCACTTTGACAGGCCAAGGTGGGTGGATGGCTTAAAAACCCAGGAGTTGTAGACCAGCCTGGGCAACATACTGAAACCCCTTTTCTACAAGAAATACAAAAAATTAGCCAGGCAAGGTGGCATGTACCTGTAATCCCAGCCACTCAAGAGGCTGAAGTGGGAGGACTGCTTTAGCCTGGGAGTTCAAAGCTGCAGTGAGCCATGATCGTGTCACTGTACTCCAGCCTGGGCAACAGAGTGAGACTCCATCTCAAAAAAAATTATTAAATTAAAATCATTAACAATAAATCTATTTTGAGTCGTATTTTGAGACATTCTCAATATAGTTTTCCAACTTGCATTAAAATACATTTTAAACATTTTTGAAGACTAAATTTCTTTTTTTTAAACTGACAGTTAATGTTTCATTTGACAACCTTTTGCTGTATATTTTTATGTGGACTTTTAGTTATTGTAGTGATTTCTTTAATGAAGAAAGAAAATAATTGTCATTTAAAAATGCATATTATTATTACCTTAAGCTATAAAAATAATTGAAAAATAGAGTATGTTTATTAAGATTTAAAAATAAGTATAGCCATGCACTGCATAACAGCGTTTTAGTCAGACTGCATAAGATTACGATGGAGCTGAAAAATTCCTGTCACACAAATACTTACCATTGTGTTATTATTTCCATACACTTCTCAGTACAGTAAAATGTATGCTGTACAGGTTTGTAGCCTAGGAGCAATAGGCTATATACAGCATAGCTTAGGTGTGTAGTAGGTTATACCATCCAGGTTTGGGTAAGTACACTATCATGTTTGTATAACAACAAAATCGCCCAACAACTCATTTCTCTTTATGTATCCATGACTGTATATTTTTTATTGTGGTAAAAAACACTTAACATGAGACCTACCTTCTTCACAAATTTTTAAGGATACAATACAGTATCGTTAACTGTATGTACATTGTTATACGACAGATCTCTAGAACTTTTTCATCTTGCATGACTAAAATTATACCCATTGAATGGCACCTCCTCATTTTCATCTCCCTCTAGCCCCTGGTAACCACCATTTTACTTTCTGATTTGGTGAGTTTTACTGTTTTAGACACCTGATATTAGTGGATTCATGCAATATTTGTCCTTCTGTAACTGGCTTATTTCACTTAGTGTAATGTCCTCAAGATTCATCCATGTTGTAGCATATGAGAGGATTTTTTTAAGGATACATAATATTTGGTTGTATATATATATTACCACATTTATTTTATCCATTCAACTGTCCTAAACGTTTAGGTGGTTGTTAGTGTCTTGACTGTTGTGACAAAATAAGTACTTTTAAAAGTCTCACATTTCCAAGTTCAATTTGAACCTTTTTTTAGTTTACTTGTACTTCTCATATCAAGCAAGAAAGCACTTTTCTGCTTTTCCTATTACTAGTAACAGTGGAGATTAAATATCTCGTATGTTTTGGGGCGTTCTAGAGCCCCACACATCACCTGTTCCTTTCCATACTGCCACAACTGACACTCTCTGGAAAGTGCCACCTCCCGGCAGCAAGCCAACCAGCACAAAAATAGCACATTAAACCAGCAAAGCTAAGAACCCTCATAGAGTCCATTTCACCCTCCTACGACCTCCACTGGAACAGGTACTAGTATCCACGGCTGAGAGACCCACAGATGGTTCATATCTCCTGACTGTGCAGACTACCCCCCAGTACCAGCCTGGAGCCTGGTAGACTTACTGGGTGACTAGATCCAGAAGAGAGATAGTAATCACTACAGCTCGGCTCTCAGGAAGCCACATCCATAGGAAAAGGGGGAGAGTACTACATCAAGGGAACACCCCGTGGGACAAAAGAATCTGAACAACAACCTTCGGCCCTAGACCTTTTCTCTGTCAGAGCCTACCCAAATGAGAAGGAACCAGAAAACCAACCCTAGTAGTATGACAAAACAAGGTTCTTTAACACTCCCCAAAAAATCACACTAGCTCACCAGCAATGGATCCAAACTAAGAAGAAATCCCTGATTTACTTGAAAAAGAATTCACTAGGTTAGTTGTTAAGCTAAGGCAGCAGAGAAAGGTGAAGCCAAGTGTAAGGATATCAAAAAAAAAAGTGAAGGGAGAAATATTCAATGAACTAGATAGTATAAATAAAAAATCAAAACTTTAGGAAATAATGGACACACTTATAGAAATATAAAATGCTCTGGAAAGTCTTAGCAATAGAATTGAACAAGTAGAAGAAAGAAATTCAGAACCTGAAGACAAGGTCTTCTAATTAACCCAATTCAATAAAGACAAAGAAAAAAGAATAAGAAAATATGAACAAAGCCTTCAAGAAATCTGGGATTATGTTAAATGACCAAACCTAAGAATAACTGGCGTTCCTGAGGAAGAATAGAAATCTAAAAGTTTGTAAAACGTATTTGGGGGAATAATTGAGGAAAACTTCCCCAGCCTTGCTAGAGACCTAGGTATCCAAACACAAGAAGAACAAAAAACACCTGGAAATTCATCACAAAAAGATCATTGCCTAGGCATATTGTCATCAGGTTATCTAAAGTTAAGATTAAAGAAAGAGCTGTGAAACAAAAGCACCAGGTAACCTATAAAGGAAAACCTATCAGATTAACAGCACATTTCTCAGCAGAAACCCTGCAAGCTAGAAGGGATTGGAGCCCTGTCTTCAGCCTCCTCAAACAAAACAATTTATCAGCCAAGAATTTTGTGTTCAGCAAAACTAAGCTTCATATATGAAGGCAAGATACAGCTTTTTCAGACAAACAGAATTCACCACTACCAAGCCACCAGTACAAGAATGCTAAAAGGAGCTCTAAATCTTGAAACAATTACTGGAAACACATCAAAACAGAACCTCTTTAAAGCATAAATATCACAGGACCTAGAAAACAAAAATACAATTAATAAAACAAAAACCAAAACCAAAAAAACAAGGTATACAGGCAACAAATAGCATGATGAATAGAATGGTACCTCACATCTCAATACTAACATTGAATATAAATGGCCTAAATGCTCTACTTAAAAGATACAGAATTGCAGAATGGATAAGAATTCACCAATCAACTATCTGTTGCCTTCAAGAGTCTCATAAAGACTCACATAAACTTAAGTAAAGGGGTGGACCAAGACATTTCAAACATCAAATGTGAGCAGGAGTAGCTATTCTTATATTAGACAAAACAAACTTTAAAGATAAAAACAGCAGTTTAAAAAGACAAAGAGGGATATTATATAATGATAAAAGGCCTTGTCCAACAGGAAAGTATCACAATCCTAAACATATATGCACCTAACACTGGAGCTCCCAAATTTATGGAAGAATTACTAATAGACCTAAGAAATGAGACAGACAACAACACAATAATAGTGAGGGGTTTTAATACTCCACTGACAGCATAGCACTGGACAGGTCATCAAGACAGAAAGTCAACAAAGAAACCATGGATTTAAACTATACTTTGGAACAAATGGAGTTAAAGGATAGATACAGAATATTCCATCCAACAACCACAGACTATACATTCTGTTCAACAGCACATGAACTTTCTCTAAGATAGACAATATGATAGCCAACAAAATGAGCCTCAATAAATTATAAGAAAATTGAAATTATATTAAGCACTCTCTCAGACCACAGTGGAATAAAACTGGAAATCAACTCCAAAAGGAACCTTCAAAACCATGCCGATACTTGGAGTAACCTGCTCCTGAATGATCATTGGGTCAAAAATGAAATCAAGATGGAAATTTAAAAGTTCCTCAAACTGAATGACAATAGTGACACAACCTATCAACCTCTGGGATACAGCAAAGGTGGTGCTAAAAGGAAAGTTCATATCCCTAAATGCCTACATCAGAAAGTTGGAAAGAGCACAGACAATCTAAGGTCACACCTCAAGGAACTAGAGAAACAAGAACAAACCCAGCAGAAGAAAGGAAAGAAGATCAGAGCAGAACTAAATGAAATTGAAACAAAACAAATCCAAAAGATAAATGAAACAAAAAGCTGGTTATTTGAAAAGATAAATAAAATTGATAGACCATTAACAAGATTAGCCAAGAAAAGAAGAGAGAAAATCCAAATAAGCTCAATAAGAAATGAAGCAGGAGATACTACAACAGACACTACAGAAATACAAAAGATATTCAAGGCTACTATGAACACCTTTACGCACATACACTAGAAAACCTAGAAGAGATGGATACATTCCTGGAAAGATACAACCCTCCTAGCTTATATCAGGAAGAATTACCCTGAACAGACCAGTAACAAGCAGGGAGATTGAAATGGTAATTTAAAAATTACCAACAAAAAAATGTCCAGGACTATACGGATTCACAACAAAATTCCACCAGATATTCAAAGAATTAGTACCAGTATTCCACAAGAGAGAGAAAGAAGGAATCCTCCCTAAATCATTCTATGAAGCCAGTATCACCCTAATACCAAAACCAGAAAAGGACATAACCAAAGAAGAAAACTACCGACCAATATCCTTGAACATAGATGCTAAAATCCTTAAGAAAATTCTAGCTGACTGATTCCAACAATGTATCAAAAGGATAATCCACCATGATCAAGGGGTTTCATACCAGGGATGCAGGGATGGTTTAACATACATATACGCATAGTCAAAGCAAGACTAAGCAAAAAGAACAAATCTGGAGGCATCACATCTGATTTCAAACTTACACTATAAGGCCATAGTCACCAAAACAACATGGTACTGTTATAAAAATAGGCACATAGACCAATGGAACAGAATAGACAACCCAGAAATAAACCCAAATACTTACAGCCAACTGATCTTCAACAAAGCAAACAAAAACGTAAAGTTTGGAAAGGATACCCTTTTCAACAAATGGTGCTGGGCTAATTGGCTAGCCACATGTAGAATGAAAGTGGATCCTCATCTTCCACTGTATACAAAAATCAACTCAAGATAGATTAAAGATTTAAATCTAATACCGGAAACTATAAAAATTCTAAAAGATACCATTGGAAAAATCCTTCTAGACATTGACTTAGGCAAGGATTTCATGAACCCAAAAGGAAATGCAATAGAAACAAAGATAAATAGCTGAGACTTAATTAAAGAACTTTTGCACAGCAAAAGGAACAGTCAGCAGAGTAAACAGACAACCCACAGAGAAGGAGAAAATCTTTCATAATATATATATATCTGACAACAAATATCCAGAATCTACAACAAACTCCAGCAAGTCAGCAAGAAAACAAACAATCCCATCAAATAGTGGGCTAAGGACATGAATAGGCAATTCTCAAGAGAAGATATACAAGTGGCCAATAAACATAAGAAAAAATGCTCAACATCACTAATGATCAGGGAAATGCAAATCAAAACCAGTGTGATACCACCTTATTTCTGCAAGAATAGCCATAATAAAAAAATAAAAATAAAATAGTAGATGTTGGCATGGATGTGGTGAACAGGGAACACTTCTACACTGTTGGTGGGAATGTAAACTAGTACAACCACTATGGAAAAAAGATTCCTTAAAGAACAAAAGTATGGCTGGGCATGGTGGCTAACGCCTGTAATCCCAGCACTTTGGGAGGCTGAGGCGGGCGGGTCACGAGGTCAGGAGATTGAGACCATCCTGACTGACACGGTGAAACCCTGTCTCTACTAAAAATACAAAAAATTAGCCGGGCATGGTGGTGGGCACCTGTAGTCCCAGCTACTCGGAAGGCTGAGACAGGAGAATGACGTAAACTCGGGAGGCAGAGCTTGCAGTGAGCAGAGATTGCGCCACTGCACTCCAGCCTGGGTGACAGAGCCAGACTCGGTCTCAAAAAAAAAAAAAAAAAAAAAAAAGGCCGGGCGCGGTGGCTCAAGCCTGTAATCCCAGCACTTTGGGAGGCCGAGACGGGCGGATCACGAGGTCAGGAGATCGAGACCATCCTGGCTAACACTGTGAAACCCCGTCTCTACGAAAAAATACAAAAAGACTAGCCGGGCAAGGTGGCGGGCGCCTGTAGTCCCAGCTACTCGGGAGGCTGAGGCAGGAGAATGGCGTAAACCCGGGAGGCGGAGCTTGCAGTGAGCTGAGATCCGGCTGGCCACTGCACTCCAGCCCGGGCGACAGAGCGAGACTCTGTCTCAAAAAAAAAAAAAAAAAAAAAAGAACTAAAGTAGAACTACCATTTGGTCCAGCAATCCCACTAGTGGGTATCCACCCAGAGGAAAAGAAGTCATTATACAAAAAAGATACATGCACACGCGTGCTTATAGCAGCACAATTCGCAATTGCAAAAACGTGGAACCAACCCAAAGGCCCATCAGTCAATGTGTGGATAAAGAAACTGTGGTGTGTATGTGTGTATATATATATACACACACACATACACACACACACACACACAATGGAATACTCCTCAGCCATAAAAAGGAGTGAATTAATGGCATTTGCAGTGACCTGGGTAAGATTGGAGACTATTATTCTAAGTGAAATAACTCAGGAATGGAAAATCAAACATCGCTATGTTCTCACTCATAAGTGGGAGCTAAGCTACGAGGATGCAAAGGCATAAGAATGACACATTGGACTTTGGGGACTCAGGGGGAAAGAGTGAGAAGGGGATGAGGGATAAAAGACTACAAATTGGGTGCAGTGTATACTGCTCAGGTGATGGGTGTACTAAAATCTCAAATCACCGCTGAAGAAGTTAGCTAACACCACCTGTTCCCCAATAACCTATGGAAAGAAAGAAATGTCTCATGTTTGTGCTTAAATTGGCCTTTAATACTTACCTTTAGCGATTCTCTGAGTTTGGATTAAAAAATAGTTTTGCTGTTTTTGTATTTTCTGTTGTAAGCCTATATGATTATGTAATGGTGAGTAAAATTGCTAGGCCAGATATGCAGTTCTAGGAAGTTATGCAAAGCTGTGCTTCAGTATATTATTTTCTACCTTTTTAAAGTCATTTTGAGCTTGGCTTTTGAGCCTCTATTTTCCAAGATGGGGTTTATGTTTTTATAATGTTATGTTTAGCCCTTGTGTATTTTCATCTCTGAGTTTGAAATTTGGGGTTATATTGGCAAAGGGAAGTTTGGGTTTTAATTATGTGACCTGTTAGAGGAAATGTTAAGCTTCTGTTTCTTTAGGGTAGACAGTGAGAGATTTATCAAGATAAAGAAGAAAAATAAATCCTAAAGTTAATATTCAATACATGATGATGTCACCCTTACTAAAGCCAAAGAGGGCATTATCCTATCATTCTCACCGCTAAGAACTCTTCTCCTCTTGGCACATGCTTATTCAGTTAAAGATAAGCCAAGCCTTTCTTTTGTATTTTTTTTTTTTTAAGAGAACAAATTTACTTTAGTTTTGAGTTTTATTCCTGGCTCTGGGTAGCTTGTTTTTTGACTCTTATTTCCCCCAATTTATAAAATGAAATAATTATCTTCACTGCCCAGGATTGTTGTGAAGAGTAAGTCAAAAGATGAAATGAGGTGACTCAGGCAAAAGTATCTGGCCCTGTGTAGTGAGTACATTGTATGTGTTAAATATATTCTTATTGCTGAGAATCCACGAAAGAATGAATTAATGAGGACCCTTTCATCAGGGTTTTTGAGTGGGTTTTTAAAAATACAAGGTAGGCCGGGCGCGGTGGCTCAAGCCTGTAATCCCAGCACTTTGGGAGGCCGAGACGGGCGGATCACGAGGTCAGGAGATTGAGACCATCCTGGCTAACACGGTGAAACCCCGTCTCTACTAAAAATACAAAAACTAGCCGGGCGAGGTGGCGGGCGCCTGTAGTCCCAGCTACTCGGGAGGCTGAGGCAGGAGAATGGCGTAAACCCGGGAGGCGGAGCTTGCAGTGAGCTGAGATCTGGCCATTGCACTCCAGTCCGGGCGACAGAGCGAGACTCCGCCTCAAAAAAAAAAAAAAAAAAAAAAAATACAAGGTAGTAGTTTGTGTAAATACTAAACCCATTGGTACCGCTGCAGAATGTAGGAAATGGAGTTGTTAATTCCAAAAAAACAGCACACATGCTGAGGAAAGTATAATACGTAATATATATGGTTTAGGCAATGTAAAATTCCATGAATATGTACCTTTTCATCTTAAAATTTGTGATTTAAAAATACATTGATATGACTATAAAGAATTATTATTGTTTCCCTTGATTTACAGAGTATTATTACAATCACATTTGAAGTACCAGGAAATGCAAAGGAAGAACATCTTAATATATTTATTCAGGTGAATGCAATTTTTAACTGATTAATGATTTATCAATGGTTTTGTTACATAGTTGTTGCTATTAGCAATGGTTGGTCTTATTAAAATATGTCACTTGATACAGAATCTCCTGTGGGAAAAGAATGTGAGAAACAAGGACAATCACTGCATGGAGGTCATAAGGCTGAAGGTACAGTTTACTGTTGTAGACTTTTGAACAAAGTCCTTTTCTTGGCTGTTAAAAAAACTGTATTTGGTTTTAAACAGAAACACTGGTTTTAGTACAAATCATCTTTGTTCATTTTTCTTTATTATTTTCATGACTGAAAAGGAGCTTTGGAAATCGCTGCATAAGGCATGATTTATTTGCATAGCTTCCTTTAGGGTTGCAGCTAGAACAACCTGTGTGCTTTGAAATGTTATCTTCTGCTCTCTCTGCCCAAGTACAGAGAAATAATGTTGCAAATCTCACTTCTGCTGAACATTATGCTTCCTGATGCATTTAGCAGACACTAAACATTTGTCATACTCTAAACAAAGTTACAAAGGACTAGAATAATTCTTGTTCTGTGTTTAGAAACCCACTCACATTACTTGAAATTTGGGTATTTAAGTCATGAACGGTATTTCTTCCAGGAAGCAGTGATTCTAGGTGTATGCTTAACCGTCATCAAGTTGAGTGTCTACTCTTGTGTGCTCACAAGTGTGCACAAAGTTTTTGGTATATTAAGAACATTACTTCAAATAAGTTAATTTCATCCCCATAGGAGCCAGTTTATCAGATAATTCGTTTCTCATTTCTGCAAATCAATACAAAATGAACTTTTATTCAGATAAATATAATAGTTTTTCTTTATTTCATCATTGTTCATTGATTGCAACCCATTTCTAAAACAAATTATTTAATTTAATATAATATAACCAAAATCCTTTAACTTCTCAACTTTTCCCACTAAAACTGTGAAACATTATATAAAATCTTTAATCAATAGGATATGATATATATTTCATCATTTTGTTTCAGGTTTTGGTTGTGATAAATAACACTGAAAAACCATCCTAATATATGTACTAACTTTATCATTAGAAAAGGAGATTGTTTAAAAAAAAATCAATACACAGAAACCTTTTTTGAAAATTAAAAATATTAAGAAACTTTTTGTAATTCACAAATAATTGGAATTAAGTAATTTTCTCAGCTTAACAGTTTGTATTTTTAAGTGAATATCAATAATTCATTAACATTGATGCTCTATTTCTGCTTTTAAGTTTGAACTGAGACTGATTAATGTTCAGTCAATTCTCCTTTGAGCAGGGATTGGTGTCAATCAAAGACAAACCACAACAAGTGATTGTCCAGGGTGTCCATGAGCTCTATGATCTGGAGGAGACTCCAGTGAGCTGGAAGGATGACACTGAGAGAACAAATCGATTGGTCCTCATTGGTAAGTCACAAAGGATTAACACTTCTAAAACAAAGTGAAAAATATATTTGAAAGGGATATCATGTGCCACTTAAACAGATTAACCATTCAGGTCCTCTTTTATAACTAAATGAGCTTGTGGCCAATGTTTCGTCTTTATCATGTTATAACATTCATAAAACCTTGTTAGGACTTTTGTTCTTTTTCAGTTTTAGAAAAGTGATTAATCCAACCACCAATGTGGTTTTGATATACTTAACTAGAAAGTTAAGGATGGAATTACTCAATTACTATTCTTTTTGTAAATTTCTAAACACCATAAAGCATTTAATGAACTGCAATTGATAGGTGAACTGTGTCATTTTAATAAGCATAATGTAATCATGTCATATTTCGTTTTGTTTGCAGGCAGGAATTTAGATAAGGATATCCTTAAACAGCTATTTATAGCTACTGTGACAGAAACAGAAAAGTGGCGGACAACACATTTCAAAGAAGATCAAGTTTGTACATAACACTAGAAGCATTTATTATCAAAAGGATTGGCTAATAAAAATGTTTCTATTGGGTATATTTCAAGCATTTATTTATTACTTTAGTTACGAATTCCAATATACTTTAAAATGGTATTTTACAGCATACATAAAATGTAGCAAATCAGTGTTGTAAAACATTGAACATTCATACAATTATATATAATACCCTTTTTTTTTCTTTAAGAATGACAGTTCACAAAAATACCTTTTGAAATTGACTTTGGAGTTTACATACACTGAACATGAAAGTTTATAACAATGATGATAAAACTTTCAACATTGTCAGTTTTTCTTAGAACTTCAGCTGATTGCAGAGATATAATGATTACATTGTTATTAATTTTTTTAAAACAAGTAAATGTCACCATTTTATTACATGAAATAAAAGGTTATGACTATTATTGATGTTGTTGTTGGCCACCTGATCACCTGGCTGAAGGAGTGTTTGTCAGATTTCTCCATTGTAAACTTACTGTTTTCCCCCATTTCATACTGTGCTCTTTGGAAGGAAATCACTGTGCAACGCGCACACTAAAAGAATGAGGAGTTGTAGTGTACTTTCTTGGGAGTGGAGTGTCTACATAATTAATTGAAATTTTTCTGCAAGGGACAGTTGTTGCTTTCGCTTTATTAGTTCGCTCATTTATGTTTATCAGTGTGGACACATGAATATTTTATACTTTGGGTTACAATTTAATACTACTTTATTTTGTTGCTCAAATTATCCCAGCTTTGGCCATTGGGAACTCTTTCTGTTTTCTCCTGTTCCACCTTTGACATACCCCCGTCAATGTGGGTTTTGTGTTTTGTTTTTGAGCGCCTCCTTATTTTTCTCCTTTCATTTTTTTTTTTTTTTTTTTTTTTTGAGACAGAGTCTCGCTCTGCCCCCAGGCTGGAGTGCAGTGGCCGGATCTCAGCTCACTGCAAGCTCCGCCTCCCGGGTTCACGCCATTCTCCTGCCTCAGCCTCCCGAGTAGCTGGGACTACAGGCGCCCGCCACCTCGCCCGGCGAGTTTTTTGTATTTTTAGTAGAGACGGGGTTTCACTGTGTTAGCCAGGATGGTTTCGATCTCGTGACCTCGTGATCCGCCCGTCTCGGCCTCCCAAAGTGCTGGGATTACAGGCTTGAGCCACCGCGCCCGGCCTCACATGCCATGCAGGGGGCGCTGGGGAGGAGGCATCTGGGATTTTGTGGTTGAATAAGACACCTGGCCTGGCTCTCCTGGAGCTTAGTTTAGTAGGTCACACAAGCAGTCATTGGCAAATTTGGGATTCAAACAAATCTGTTAGGCTCAAACCTGTCTGTTATTTGCCCCTACAAGCTGCATATAAACTGAGGAGCCTTAAAGGATAGAAACTTCAGGAGTAGCGAAGTTTTAAAAAAAGATTATCAAGAAAACTGTTTTCCAGATTTTATCCTGAAGGCACTAGCTACTTTAAGCTATTTTTTTTATCATATTTTGCGCTTGCAGTTGGCGTTTGATTTCTCACTGAACATTCATTGTCATAGACACTGTGACAATCAATGGCATAATACTATTTTATGCTGCATTTTTATTAGATGGCACCTCAAAGATTCCCCAAGTAGGTGGGTTTTAAATTATTAATATATACTGTGGCATAGTATCTTACTTGGTATTTTAATAAGATCTTTATTAATATAACAAATATTAAGTTTTATCCCCTGTAGTGCTACTTTAATCTCTGGGCTAATTTTAATGAAGCCAATCTAAAAATTGTGTTACTTCTAAGGATGTCGAGTGAGTGAGTTGAACAATTCTGCTGTCATATTGCCCCTCCCCAGTGCAGATAGTGAATGAGGACCCACTGATTTAAAGGCAACACTACAGCCACTTCTTGCCTCACTGAAGTCCCAAGTTTTATTATTAAGGTAAAAGCACTTAATGTTGACATTTCTGAAAGAATGAAGAGGCCGGGCGCAGGGGCTCACGCCAGTAATCCCAGCACTTTGGGAGGCCGAGGCGAGCAGATCACGAGATCAGGAGATCGAGACCATCGTGGCTAACACGGTGAAACCCCGTCTCTACTAAAAATACAAAAAATTAGCCTGGCATGGTGGCGGGCGCCTGTAGTCCCAGCTACTCAGGAGGCTGAGGCAGGAGAATGGCATGAACCCGGGAGGCGGAGCTTGCAGTGAGCTGAGATCGCACCACTGCACTCCAACCCGGGCAACAGAGCAAGACTCTGTCCCGAGTATATAAATAAATAAATAACCAACCAACCAAATTAGCTGGGCATGGTGGCGGGCGCCTGCAGTCCCAACCACTCAGGAGGTTGAGGCGGGAGAATGGCGTGAACCTGGGAGGCAGAGCTTGCAGTGATCCTAGATTGTGTCACTGCACTCCAGCCTGGGTGACAGTGCGACTCCATCTCAGGGGGAAAAAAAAAGAATGAAGAGCCAGAGCCAGGCATAGTGGCACGCCTATAGTCCCACCTACTCAGGAGGCTGAGGTGGGAGGATCACTTGAGCTCAGGGATTCAAAGCCAGCCTGCGCAACATAGACCCTGTCTCTAAAAATGAATTGGTTAAAAAGGATGAAGAAAGGAAGGAGGAAAGGGAGAGAGAAAAGCCCTTATAGACTGGGTGCATTTCTTGTATGTAGGGCCACTTTGTCAGAACAGGAATTTTCACACTAGGCCCACACTGTTATGTGTGAAATCAATTAGTTGGTTATGGCCATTTTTAAAAAAACGAAATATCAGTGATCACTATAGTGTAAATATATTGTTTTGTGAAACCCATCTTAGATGTGTATTATGTCTGTATGTGTAAGATTGTGATATAAAAGGTATTTCTCACTGTGGTTAAATATTCAAAGAAGTTGGAGAACCATTGCTGCAAGGGGACAGAGGGCTCCGTATGAGCTCTCCTGCCTTCCCTGAATAAACTCACACAATTTAGTGCTGGGACATTTGAACCTCTTCTGAAAATGTGAGTCAGGGAGAGTATCTTGGGGAGATCGGGAGGAAGATAGAAGGAGCAAAGCGACATACCCCCTGAAGCCCCCTATTCAGCTTGGGAATGTTGTCAGAACCTAAAATATAATTCAGCTCACCATTCCGGGTAAGGACAGACTCTACCAAAGAAAATGGGTGATTACCAGCTGTGAAACACTAAAACATACTTTTTCGGTTACACATTCCTTTACAAACAACCGTGTACATTTCGGCCCCCCGCCCCACCATTTCTTTTCTCCAGGAGGGAAGGCTGCATGTCGAGGTGGTCATAGATTGTTGAGTATCATACTTTTCTACCTCGTTTTTATTTGCGCGGTTTTAAATGCGCCTTAACCCATGCAAAGCCTGGCCAAGATTGCTGAGTATCACACTTTCCTATCTCGTTTTTATTTGTGCGGTTTTAAATGCACCTTAACAGAACCCATGCAAAGGCCGGCCAACTGGCTGGCTGCGCGGGATGAGTAGAGCATCTTCCTTGGTGGCAAGTGAGTGCGAGGAGGAGGGGCCTGGGCTTTTCTCGGTCTGGTGTTTGCCCAGAAGACCCTCATCATTGGACTGCGTCAGGAGGGAGTGGCACCGCTCCGAGGTAAGGGAAGAAGGGTTATAAAGCAGGGAGTCCACCACACATGGTCTTGAAGTAGCTTTTATAAAAGGCAAAGTGCATCTTTGCCGGACGTTGTTGGAAAGGAATAGAAACAAGCAGACGAAAACATCCCAAAGGGTAACCACTAGCGTTCCTGCTTCTTGCAACATTCATCCCAGGCCTCCAGCTGAGCCCGCCCTAGGCCAGGTGATCAGCCGGCCGCCACATTCCCTGCAACTGAAGCACCTGCTCCTCCATGAACTCGCCAAGAGCTGAGCGCCTTCGCTCCACACCTCAGCGCAGCTTCCGGGACTCCGATCGGGAAGAAGGTAAAATCGATGTCCTGGGAGAGGAGGAAGATGAAGACGAGGGGGAGGACGAGGAGAAGGAGGCGAGCCAGTCGTTCCTAGAGCAGTCGCCCCAGCCGGGGCTGCAGGTGGCACGGTGGGGCGGGGGTGCGCTTCCCCGAGAGCACATCGAGGGCGGCGGCGGCCCGAGCAACCCCTCGGAGTTTGGCACCAAGTTCAGGGCACCGCCAAGGTCTGCGGCGGCCTCTGGAGACGCCCCGCAGCCGGCAAAGCCCCCGTACTCGTACATCGCGCTCATCACCATGGCCATCCTGCAAAGCCCTCACAAGCGCCTCACGCTCAGTGGCATCTGCGCCTTCATTAGTGGCCGCTTCCCCTACTATCGCCGCAAGTTCCCCGCCTGGCAGAACAGCATCCGCCACAACCTCTCGCTGAACGACTGCTTCGTCAAGATCCCCCGCGAGCCGGGCCACCCAGGCAAGGGCAACTACTGGAGCCTGGACCCCGCCTCCCAGGACATGTTCGACAATGGCAGCTTTCTCCGGCGTAGGAAGCGTTTCAAGCGCCACCAACTGACCCCGGGAGCCCACCTGCCCCACCCCTTCCCTCTACCTGCTGCACACGCCGCCCTGCACAACCCCCACCCAGGCCCTCTGCTTGGGGCCCCTGCCCTGCCACAACCTGTCCCGGGGGCCTACCCCACCGCCGCCCCCGGGAGACGCCCGTGTGCTCTGCTGCACCCACATCCTCTTCGCTACCTACTGCTCTCGCCCCCGACCTATACCGAGGCACCGAAGAAAGCAGAAACCGGGGACCTGGAGACCCCGGGCACCCTTCCGGTGCTGCAGCCCTCACTTGGTCCCCAGTCTTGGGAGGAGGGCAAGGGTCTGGCGTCGCGACCGGGAAGCGGATGCATCTCTTTCAGCATTGAGAGTATTATGCAAGGGGTCAGGGGAGGGGGTACAGGGGCTGCGCAGAGTTTGTCCCCGACCGCCTGGAGCTACTGCCACTTGCTCCAGCGACCATCATGTCTGTTGCATCCCCAGGCCGCTGCCCCTTTGCTGCATGTATCTGCCGCCGCCGCTGCTCGGACAATTTTGCAACAACAGCAGCAGCATCAGCAGGAGTACTGCGCCAAAGGCTGCGCTCCAACCAAGGGCGCGGTGCTGGGCGGGCACCTGTCGGCCGCCTAGGCGCTGCTGAGGTATCAGGCAGTGGCAGAGGGCTCTAGGCTGACTTCGCTGGCTGCTCCTTTGGGCGGAGAGGGGACCTCACCGGCTTTTTGAGTATCACCCACGCCCAGTTCCCTGGCCAATTCCGCAGGGCCCTCCAAGAGCCAGGTGGGAGGGCGGAGCCACCCGCAGCTGCTCACTCCACCTTGTGCGGCCCATACTGGGCGTGTGCATCTGAACCCCGCTGCAGAGCAAACAAGAACTTCTGTTCCCTGCAAAATGGTTAGAAAGAAACAGCTGGATTACGTTCCTCTAAAAAACCACCTGAATGTAACCTTCGCAGGGCGTCAAGTCGTTTTTTCTTGCCTTCGGTTGTGGCTTCTACGGCTTTCCCGATTCGCACATTTCCTGGGGGACTATGAACGTGAGTGGGGTATTTTGTTCTGGCATTAAAAGAAAAGCAAACAAACAAAAACACAGCTTCCGATGCAAACATGTCCCCCCTTCTTTACTTCCTTGGAACTGGAAGTATTATTCCTAAGTCAAGTGCAAAATGCTTCCGCTCTCTGTCTTCCTGATAGGGATGTTTAATGTAAGTAGCACATTAATTTCAGAACATTGATTTCTTATCTGTGTGTCTGACGTGCCATCTTTAATGTTAAAAGTAAGCCTAGTTATATAGACGAAATAAAATGCTAAGTCACTACACTACATTGTTTATTTTCTATTACGTCTCATTCTTCCCTTTCTAAATGGAACTTTTTAAAACCCACGTTATTTTCTCTCAATTTATTTTCACAATTCATATTTATTATAGATAGCAGAAGTAATCCATGTTAATATGGACTTAAAAACTTCCAAATATTTGAGGTTGAAAATGTCCTGGCTTTTAAAATAGGAAATTTACTATTTATGAGACTTCCAAAAGAAAAAACTAGGAGGGCATGTAAATATATTCTCCATATATTTTTCATCACCCCCCAACAAGCTGGAAAACAATTTGAGATCAATTTGAAATACAGTGGCCAACATTTACTCAGGGAAAATAAAAAGGCTTTATATATGTTTTAAAGCATTAGAATTTTCAAAACTTACTCCTTAAAAACATTCTGGGCCGGGCATGGTGGCTCACGCCTGTAATCCCAGCACTTTGGGAGGCCGAGGTGGGCGAATCACGAGGTCAGGAGATCGAGACCATCCTGGCTAACATGGTGAAACCCCGTCCCTACTAAAAGATACAAAAAACTAGCCGGGCGTGGTGGGGGCGCCTGTAGTCCCAGCTACTCAGGAGACTGAGGCAGGAGAATGGCGTGAACCCGGGAGGCGGAGCTTGCAGTGAGCCGAGATTGTGCCACCGCACTCCAGCCTGGGCGCCAGAGCAAGACTCTGTCTAAAAAAAAAAAAAAATTCTGAAGATTTTGCGACTAGAAAGGTTTAATTGTTACTTGGCGTCAGGGGACGGGATGGGGGGAAACCAGACAAGAACGCCCATCACGAATTGCTGCCCACAAAGAAAACAAATTTCTAGGAACTCGGCTGTTTTCCCCTGTTCTGAGTGGGGTTCCCGATTCCGTGCCGCTTTGAGGGAAGCTGCTCTGTGAATGTGAGAAAATTTTTCCCCCAGCCCCCATCTACCCCCCACCCTCCAGCTATGAATTTCTTAGCTTCAGGAGGGAGGACAAAAATGGAGACACACATTTTTACAGAAGTCTAATTGGCCGATTTTTACTCCGACTGCTCTTCTCCATCTCATCTCTTGGAATTTCTTCTGCATGACCTACCTGAGATCCCCTACAGGAGACTTCCTCCTGGCTCCTGCGGTTCTGAGGACGTTCTGAAAAGTTCCCAAGCCCCACCCTTGGTAGCTGCCCAGACCCCAGCTTCCAACTCTTCCCTTTTCTTTGCACAGGTAGCCGTTAGCCCCATAGCACC
This sequence comes from Rhinopithecus roxellana, assembly GCF_007565055.1. Classification (NCBI taxonomy): domain Eukaryota; kingdom Metazoa; phylum Chordata; class Mammalia; order Primates; family Cercopithecidae; genus Rhinopithecus; species Rhinopithecus roxellana. The sequence continues at coordinate 51,249,898 of NC_044564.1, read as the reverse complement.
ACCAGCGTCCGAAACAGATCACTGTTAGCAAATTCGGCAGAGCTGGGGCAGTCTAAGAGTTTGGAAACAAACTGAGAATACAGGGGTCCTATTTCATGCTAGGTTCTCGCCGGTTCACGTTCCAACTCCCCTCTCCCCTTTGTGCGAAAACGTCTCCAGACTGACTTTCATTCATTTATTGTCAACAAACGTCCTGGCGGAGCGGCTGAAGCCGGCCGCTGAACACAGAAGGGACTTTCTTTAGGCTTTCTTGGCACCCTCCGAATTTTCTTCCCTTGCCCGAGGCCAGACCAACACAGCTACAAACATGGGTGCCAGAGGGTCAGACCCCGTGCCAGAACGGCCTCCAAGCTCTTAATTTTTGTCTAATGAAACCATATCCAAAGACGAATATTTAAACAATCAGTTCAGTGGCGTAGTAAATTAGACATTCATTATTCTCTGATCAAACAGGAACTTCGGGTCCACCTGTTTGGAAGCACCCAGGCGGGGTGGAGAGGTACGGCCTTCGGGTGTGACCCTCAGCGGTTGCCCTGCCCGGCTCGCGGAACGGACGATCACCTGGCGAGGCTACGAACCCGCCAACGACACCGAGCACTTGCCGGGCAGACCAGGCGTTGTGGAGGCGCGGCAGCCCCCCTAGGCAAGGACGCGTCCCTGGGGCGCGTAGTGCTTGGCGCGGTGACCAGACCTGGCCGCCTTCCTGACTGCACTGAATAAGAGGCCACACTCTGGATCCCAGGCCGGGTCCCCGCGGTTCTGCAAGGAGGTCCCGGACGCCTCACAGATCCCGGGCTTCAGTAACCGTGAGGTTCGGTTTTAAAATCGCGGCTCTTCCAAGTTGCACGAAGGGTTCAGGGTCGAGGGTCGAGGGTGGTCTTCGACCCTCGGGATGGTCTTCTTGAGGACTGGCTGATAGCTAAGCCTAGAGCTGCCCAGGAAAGGAAGCAGAAGAGCTGGAGCCGAGCGCGAAGGGCTGGGAGGCGCGGGGAGGCCCCCTCTCCCCTCGCCATACACTGTCCTGCCCGCTAATCTCACTAGTAACTGTTTCCCCCCTGCTTCCGGTCTGCCAGGCACCGGATATTCCTTTAGCACTCCCAGAACTCACTGAAGAAGACACTACAGAATTCTCCATTTTCCAGACTAGAAGTAGGTAACTCGGAGAAATTAAGAAACTCTCCCGAGGACCCTCAGGCAGTAGCACCTGGCCGGGTTTGCTTTCTGAACCACTAACTCCGCGCGCGCACGCCACCTTTCCTGCCTGGGCCTCTTGCGGGTCGCAGGGGTGGAAGTGGGTCGCAGGGGTGGAAGCCTGACCTGGGCCAGGGCCCCGAATTCTTCCTCCAGGCCTCTGTCCCACGACCCCCGGCGCCAGGAAGCGCGTTTTTCTCCCTGAGACCCAGTCGCGCCGAAAGACTCGCACGGTCAGTTCCATACCCCGGCGGCCCGGGCTGTGGGTTTTCCTGGAAGCCTCTGCCGAGCGCGGGGAACGGCGCCGCCAGACTGCCCTAGACCGCATTCCGGCCCACGCCTGACTAGAGCACTCTGCTTCAGAGAGGAGCGTTCTGTGCGTTGTTCCTCCCTGGTGTAATTTTCGTTCTTTTTCCTCTCGTGGTCCCCAAGAACCCAGGCACCCCTCGATGTAGGCGCCGTCGGTACCGGGAATCCCTCCCCTGGGCTCCCTGCAGGCCCAAAGCCACCTCCTAACCCCAGCCGCCTTCCCGAGGCGGCGGAGGTGGGCAGCTCTGTGCTCCGCGCCGCCCCACGAAGCCGGAATTCCTCTCCGGAGTCTTGATCCAGCTCTCCACTTCGTCGCCCCGCACTGGATCCTGGCAGCGTGAAACTTGCCCAGGAAGCTGCGCTGCGCTGACCTGGGGTGAAGGTCCAAGAGATGAAGGGGTCGGGGGAAGCGGGCTGTCGCAAGGAGGTCAGAAGGTCCGAGTCTACAGGAGTAGGAGTGGAGGTGGTGGCCCCTGGAGAGGAAAGAGAACGTCCAGGAACCGGTGAACTAGGGGTCTCCGGAGACTGGCCGAGGGCTGCAAGCAGAGGGGCCTGTCGGTTGCCAGCAAGTCCCACGCAGGTGCCTTCTGGCATGGCGGTAACACTCTACAGTCCGGATTCTGTGTACGTTGAGTATCCAAAATGAATAAAGTCTGTTTATACATTGGAAAGTAGCTTATGATTCCAAAATCTCATCTCTAGGCTGCCTAGATCACACGGCCCCATTCCTTTCATTTTTACTTAATAACGGTCGTTAGAAAATTTAGAGAAACAGCAGAAACCACGAGACAAATAATGGAATCAAATGGCAGTAAGGATGAACAAGGCTGGAGGGGAGATTTAGCAAATGGTGGTTTCTGAGAGTTTGCACCAGTCCTTCACCACATTTTGTTGGAAGTGTGGGGAGTCATGATTCTCATTCCTCCCCAGCCTTCTGGAAAAATGCTCAGAAATTTCTTTCCACCTTAACAGTCTAAATAGTAACCTTATTCTAATTGTTAATGTAACCTTCTGGTAATTTCTACAAAAATATTTTAGTTTTTCTAGCTATGTTTTCATGTAATCACTGAAATTCTTTTTAATGGATTTTAAACATTCATTGATTCCATATACACCACCTGCAAAAAACTTTCATAGGTGATCGCTAACAATAGAAAAATTCGCCCCATCCAAAGAAAGCGTTAGAGTAGAAAAAGAAAAAGGATTTGAGAGTCCAGTATGAAATTCAGTTAATGGTTAGTTCTCTGTTACTCAAGTACCTTAACATTGTCAGGTTTACCTGAACATAAACTTCATTTCCTTAGTTGTTCTGAGAAGGAAGGGATATGTTTATTGAAATCAGTAATTAAGAATATTTTGGGACAGTTATAGTTTGCTTAGCCAGTGAAGCAGTTTCATTCCCAAATCCAGGCAAAGAGAACAATAAGATTAAATGTAGACTAAGATATTTCCTTTTTGTCAAATAATGTGATTTTGCTATGTATAGAGGAGATGCCTATAAGTAAGGGCATATTTATGACCAGTAGTTCCTAAAATTAAGGGGACTATTATTGTGTTATTCAAGGTATCAGTTGTATAGGACACATTATGTCATATTTCAAACAATGTTTATATTTTCTTTAAATTTAAAGAGATTAGTGTAATTAACCTCTATGTATTTCTCCTCTGGTCCAACCTTCTGTCTTCTTTATCTGCTAAGCGTCCCCTCCCCACTGAATTATTTTGAATCAAATCCCAGATAGTCTATCATTGTATCATATTTTTGAATATTTCTCTAAAAGATAATTCCATCAATAAGCCTGGGAGCAGTGGCTACTCCCTGTAATCCTACCTCTTTGGGAGGCTGAAGTTGGAGGATCACTTGAGACCAGGAGTTCAAGACCACCCTGGGCAACATAGCAAGACTCCATTTATAAAAAAAGAAGATTCCTATCAATGTAGCCGCAATACCATTATCACACCTAAATAATCCATTAATAGCATCCATTTATCCAGGCAATATTTAAATATCCTCAATTGTCTAAAAACTTTTTGTTTCGTTGGTTGGTTTGAATTAGAATGGTAATAAGGGTTATGTATTGTGTTTGGTTGATATGGGCTATTATATCTCTTTTAGATTTCCTCAATCCTTTTTTTTTCCCCCCTTGCATTTTTGTGGGAGAAACTGAACTGTTTGTCCTGAAAAACTAGACATTCTGGACTTTGTAGCTGCAGGCAATAGTTTTTTTGGCAAAATATTCCCAGGGATAAGGTCTTTTATTCAGACTTTTGAATGTTGGCAAATAATAATATTGTTTGTAGAGGGAGAAGGATTAGTAAAGATATTTTGAAGAATCAACTATTGAAAAAACAAATTTTTATCAGAGTAAGCATGGATCTAGGAAAGATTATGTGAAATTTTCCTAAATGCAAATACAATCTAAAATTGTAACGTCTTACAATTAAAAAACATGATTTTCTGTATGTTTATAGAAATACAAATGATGAACTATTTCATTGAAAAATTTAAATCTAGTTTTATTTTGATAAGAATAAAGTTTTTTATATCTTTAATATTTTAGTTGAAGATCCAAAGACATTTTATGTTAAAACTTTAGGTTTTGGCCAGGTGTGGTGATTCACGCCTGTAGTCCCAGCACTTTGGGAGGCTGAGGCTGGCGGATCGTGAGGTCAGGAGATCGAGACCATCCTGTCTACCTTGGTGAAACCCCGTCTCTACTAAAAATACCAAAAAATTAGCCGTGGCAGCGTGTACCTGTAGTCCCAGATGCTGGGGAGGCTGAGGCAGGAGAATGGCGTGAACCCGGGAGGCGGAGCTTGCAGTGAGCCGAGATGGTGCCACTGCACTCCAGCCTGGGTGACAGAGAAAGACTCTGTCTCCAAAACAAACAAACAAACAAACAAACAAACAACAATAAACAAAACACTTTAGGTTTTATATTGTTTTGTGTTTTAAAACAAAATCTAAAATGTGGTAGTATCCATGAGGGGCAGATAGAGTAATATCACAAATTCTGTGCTCATAATTCATTTCAGGGTAACTTAATTAAAGGGACTCAGGATTTGAACGATATTAGATTAGACATAAAAAAAGTTCACTTGAGTGTAAGACATAAGTGATAAAAACCGAAGGTAGCTAACTTTTTTAGGCTTCTTATTTCTTTAATGAGTATGCACGTGAAATAAAATTTCCTTTTCCATGTCCATTTTTCCATGCTACATTGGGCTTCTATAATTTCTTCTATTTCATCCTGCTGTTATTTTCATGGGTTTCTGTGTGCACCACTACCTGCAATCTCTGAGATGGTGAAAACAAAATCTTATTCTTCTTTATATTTCAAACAATTCCTAGCACATTATCAAAAATACATGATAAAATTTATTGTGTCTGTAATACTGGTAAGCATGTAAAAGGGTAGTGTATATATAGGCTTAAAGTTTAGATAGATCTAAATATTATTCAAATTACTAAATTATTGTTTTAAAAAGTATTATTTTCCTAGGACAAATAGACATTTTTAGAAAAGGCTGGATTTGTAATACTTTAATTAATAGGTCACAGTTCTTAAGTATTTAATGCCGATTTGGTAAGCAACTGATGTTTTATGTAATGCTGTCAGGTATTGTTTATTTGCGTGTATTTTCTGATGCACTGGATCCAGCACTTCATAGCACATGATATATCTGTTTATAATTTATACAGATGTATTTTCATATATATTTGATGTTTGATGGCATTGAAACTTTAATCTTGGAATAGATTTTAAATTTTTATTAAAACTATTTAAACACCTACTGTAAGGAAACAACTCTTATTTGTTGAAATAAAATGTAGATTCATGTTTCCTTGGGGACTAGTCTAGTTTCCAAGGATAGATGGCAGTGAGGAGTTGGGTCTCTAGATGGAATTTCTGTTGGTTTGGATTTCAGTTCTGCTGCTTACAAGCTTTGTGACCGCAGGCAAACAACTTATTCTCTCCAAGCCTCAATTTCCCCATCTACATAATGGTGATATGTATAAGTTTCACCTTACAGGGCCATGGTAGGGATGACATGGAATAGTGCATATGAAGTGCTTAGCACAGTGCCTGGCACATGCTCAATGCCCTATACATGTCAGCTAGTATGTAATGATGCTAATAAACATGTTGTGTCCCTAAGCATGTGTGGGATCTCTCCTGACATCCTTCTCTCTGCATCCTGGTCAGTCTTCACATGGTGGGCATCCTTTATTTCCAGGTACACACAGCTGGTATACAGAGCATGCTGTTTCTTTCCTGCCAGAAGGTTCCTGCTGCAGCTCTCCTGCTAGTTTGGCTTAGCCTTCTGGTGTGAGGAATGAGTCACATGTACCATCACTTCCCAGGACCAACAGGACCTATCAGGAGAGCTGTCCCTGCTTACACAGAGAACTGCCCTTGCCTAACACTGAAGCCTGGCAGAGTAACATGAAATAGCCACAGCAATTCTAAAATGAGAATTAGCATGCCTAGAATAACAGGTATGTCCTTCTCTTGTACTTTATCACTTACTTCATTTCTGCTCAGCCTAATTTTCACTTGATGTGTAGGTTTATTTTTTGTTTACTCATTCGGAAAATGTTGACTGAGGAATTACTCTGTGTTAAGTGCTGCGTTAGGAGCAAGGGATACAATGATGATCAAGGCAGATGCAGCCCTCACCTCCAGGTTGTGGAGTCCTGATAGACAAGGAAGCAGGCAGCTGTAAGATGTGTGAGAAATACTGCGCTGGGTCAGCCCATGGTATTAGGAGAGCAGGTAAGGAAGGGTGGGGACAGGAGTGGTAAACCTGGAGGAAGAGGCACCTAAGCAGAGTCCAGAGGGCTAAGGAGGAGTCAGCAGGTAAAAGAGAGGAGAATCATGACATGATATCTCCACTGTAGGGCACGGCTAGCTGGCTGGCTTATCTGCTGTAGCACCGAATTTTTGCAAGACTCGCTGAGTATTTCTTATGGACTTGTGAACAAATCTGGGCAAGAAAACGACATAACTTCTTTTATGCCCTGCCCAAGAAAGCCACCTGGAGGGGCAAGGGGACCTTAGCAGAAAGAAGCTGTAGGTGGGGGGAGAGCGGGGTGATATTACTCCCCATATGGTGGGGGGTGGACACCTCCCTGTCATACAGCTCGTAATATCCAGTGGAGGAGAGGGGGATAATATTACTCCCCAAATGGGGGGGGAGGGTTTGACTTTCCCCTGCATTATTGGTAATATCACCCCCCTCTCTCCCGCTAAATATTAAGTACAATATCACAAGTGGGGTGTGCACCCCCAGCGATATTTGGAGTAATATCAACATCTCCTCCTCTGGATATTAGAAACAATATCGCAGGGGGGTATACACTTTCCACTGGATATTAGGAACAATATCACGGGGGTGTGTGCACACCCCCTGCGATATTGAAAGTAATATCACCTTCTTTCTCCCTGGATATTAGGAACAATATCACAGAAGGTGTTTACACCTTCTGCAATGTTGGGAGTAATATTATCCTCTCTCACCCTAGATATTCAGAACAATCACATGGGAATTGTACCCATCTGTTTATTGGGAGTAATATCATCCTCTCCCTTTCTGTATATTAGAAACAATATCACAGTGGGGAGCGTACACCCCCAGGAATGTTTTGAGTAATATCATCCACTCCCTGCTTGGATATTTGGAACAATATGACAGGGGTTGTGTACACCCACTGCGATAATTGGTTTAATATCCTCTATCCCCTGGATATTGGGAGTAATATCAATCTTTAGCCCCTAGATATTAGGAACAATATCACAGGAAGGGTGTATACACACTGTGCTATTGGGAGTAATATTGTTTTCTCCACCCCTTGATATTAGGTACAATATCACAGTGGGGATGTACATCCCCTGGGATATTGGGAGTAATATTAATCTTTTCCCCTGTGGATGTTAGGAACAATATCACAGAAGGGGTGTACACCCCCAGCGATATTGGGAGTAATATCATCCTCTCCCAACTTGGATATTAGGAACAATATCACAGGGGAAGTGTACAACCCCTGCGATATTGTGAGTAATATCATCCTCTCCCAAAATGGAGATTAGGAACAATATCACAGGAAAGGTGTACACCTCTTCTGATATTTGTGGTAATATCATTCCCTTCCCTCACTGATATTAGGAACGATATCACAAGGGGGATATACACCCCCCTGCGATTTTGAAAGTAACGTCATCCTCTCCACCCTGGATATTAGAAACGATATCACAGGGGAGGTGTACACCCCCTGCTATATTGGGAGTAATATCATCCTCTCTCTTTCTGGAAATTAGGAACAATATTACAAGGGAGTGTACACCCCTTGTGATATTGGGCACAATAACATCCTCTCCCCCTGTGGATATTAGAAACATTATCACGGGGGTGTGTACACCTCCTGTGATATTGAGAATAATATCGTCGTCTCCTCCCCTGGATATCAGGAACAATATCACAAGGTGTGTACAGCCCCTGCGCTATTGGTCGTAATATCATTCTCTCTTCCTCTGGATATTAGAAATAATATCACAGGCGGAGTGTACACCCAACCCCCTGCGATATTGGGGGTAATATCATCTTCTTTTAACCGGGATATTAGGAACAATATCACAGGGGGCATGTACACTTCTTTTGATACTGGGAGTAATACCATCCTCTCCACAAGTAAATTGTAGGAAAAATATCAAAGAAGGTGCATACACCACTTGTGATATTAGGAGTAATATCATCCTACCTCACCTGGATATTAGAAAAAATTTCGGGGGGCGTTTACACCACCTGCGATATTGGGAGTATTATAATTTTCTACCCCAGTGGATATTTAGAACAATATCGCAGGGGCGGTGTACACCCTCTGCGATATTGAGAGTAGTATCATCCTCACCCTACCCTAGATATTAGGAACAATATAACAGGCGGATTATACACCTGCTGCAACATTGAAAGTAATATCATCCTTTTCCCCCTGGATATTAGGAATGATATCTTATGGGAGTTTACAGCCCATTCCATTTTGGGAGTAATATCAACTTCTTCATTGCTGGAAATAAGAAACAATATAACAGTGCTGGTGTACACATCCTGTGATACGACCAGTAATATCATAAACTCTCCCCCGGGATATTAGGAACAATATCAAAAAGGGGTGTATACCCACAGCGATTTTGGGATTAATATCATACTCTCCCCCATGGATATTAGGAGCAATATCAAAGAAGGAGTCTTTGATATTGTTTGTAATTTCTAGAGGGAGAGATGTCCACCCCTTGCAATGCTGACAGTAATGTCATCCTCTCCCTCCCTGGATATTAAGAGCAATACCACAGAGTTACTGTATAGCCACTATGATATTGGGAGTAATGTCATCCTCTACCCACTGGATATTAAAAACAATATCACAGAGGGAGTGTACAACCCCTGCGATATGGCTGGTAATATCATCATCTCCTCCACTGGATATTAGGAACAATATCACAGGGGTGTGTACACCTCCTGCACTATTGGGAGTAATGTCATTCTCTCTTCCTCTGAATATTAGGAATAATATCACAGTGCCGTGTACAACTCCTGCGATATTGGCAGTAATATTATCCTCTCCCAACCTGCATATTAGGAACAAAATAATGGGGAGTGTACACCCCCTGCGATACTGGGAGTAATATCATTCTCTCCCCTACTTAATATTAGAAACAGTATCCCAGGAAGAGTGTACACCCTCTGAGATATTGACAGTAATATCATCCTCTCCCCACTTAAATATTAAAAACAATGTCATGGGAGGGGTGTGCACCCCTACAGTATTGGGAGTAATATCATCCTCTCCCTCCCTAGAAATTAGAAACAATATCAAAGGGGTCGTGTACACCCCCTGTGATAATGAGAGTAATATCATTCTAATCCCCCCTGGATATTAGGAAAAATACTATAGAGGAGCTGTACACCCCTTGTCATATTGTGAGTCATATCATTTCTCTTCCCTTGGATATTAGGAACAACATCACAGGGGGTGTCTCCAATGTTATCTTGAAATTATTGTCATCCTCTCCCAAGCTGAATATTAAAAACATTATCACGGGGGTGATGTGAACCCTGCAATATGGACAGTAATATCGTTGTCTCCCTCCCTAAATATTAAGAACAGTATTACAAGAGGGGTGTATACCCCTGAGATATTGGGAGTAATATCATCCTCTCTATATTTGGATATTAAAAACAATATTACAGGAGAGGGTGTATATTAGGAAAAATATCCCAGGGCGGGAGTACAACCTCTTTGATATTGGGAGTAATAACATTATTTTCCCTTCCTGGACTTTAAGAACAATATCACTGGGTGGGTGTACACCCCCTGCGATGCTGGGTATAATATCATCCTCTCTACCCTAGGATATTAGGAACAATATCACAGAAGGGGTGTACAGCCCCTGTGATATTGGGAGTAATATTATCCTCTCCTCTTGGCGGTATAAGGAACAATATCCCATGGTGGGTGTACATCCCCTGCGATATTGGGCGTAATATCATTGTCTTTCAACGTGGATATTGGGAATAATGTCACGGGGGGGTGTGCACCCATAATAATGTCACAGTAGGGATGTACACCTTTTTCGATATCATCCTCTCCCCACGGGATTGTAGGCAAAATATCAAAGGGGTTTTATAACTCGTGCAATATTGGGAGTAATATCATCCTCTCCCTCTGGATATCAGGAACAACAACATCAGTTATTAATACTAATAAATATAATAATAATTAATAGTGTCATCGATATTAATACTTATAATAACGATAGTGAAAATTAATATTATTCATAAATATTAAAGATTACTATTAATAATTAATAGTAGTATCGTTATTGTTAATAAAAATAATATCAGTAGGTAATGTTACTTAATTAAATCAATAGTAAATAAATAATGATGATATTAAAATAATATTAAGATTAATAATTAATGTTATTGACAAATAACATCAATATTAATAATTTTAATCGCACATAATCATATAATTAAAATCATTAGCTATTAATAATTAATAATATATTTTAATTAATATTAAGATGGATAATAACTATTAACATTAATAATTAACAATATTATTACTCCCAATACCCCCAGGGGTGTACACCTACCTGTGATATTGTTCCTAATATCCAGTGATGGAGAGTATATTAGTTTTAATATCGCAGTAGGTGTACACTCACCCTGTGACATTGATCCTAATATCCAGGGGGTAGAGTATGACATGAGTCCCAATATGGCAGTGAATGGACACCCACCCGGTGATATTGCTCCTAATATTCAAGGAAGAAGAGTATGATATTACTCCCAATATTGGAGGGAGTGTACACCTCGTCTATGATATTGTCCTTGGTATCCAGAGGGGGAGAGGATGATAATAATTCCAGTATCACAGGCTGAGTTCACCCACCCTGATATTGCTGTTAATATCCATGGAAGGGAGAGGATGATACTACTCCCCATATAGCAGGAGGTGTACACCCACCCTGGGATATTGTTCCTGATATTTATGGAGGGGAGAGGCTGATGTTATTCCCAATATCTCAGGGGGTGTACATCCACCCTGTGATATGGTTCTTAATATTCAAAGGCCGAGAGGTTGATATTACTCCCAATATCGCAGAAAGTGTACACCCCCGTGTGATACTGTTCCTGATATCCAACAGGGAAGAAGATGGTATTGCTCCCCATATCGCAGGAGGAGTACTCCCACTCTGTGATATCTTTCCTAATATGAGGGGGGCAGAGGATAATATTATTCCCAATATTGCAGAAGGTGTACACCCCCCCGTGATATTGTCCTTAATATTCCAAGGTGGAGAGGACGATATTACTCCCAATATCGCAGAAAGTGTACACTCCCCAGTGTTATTGTTCCCATGATCCAGGAAGAAAGAGGATGACATTACTTTCAATATCGTAGGGGTGTACACGCCCCCAGTGATACTGTTCCTAATTTCAACGTGGGAGAGGATGATATTACTCCCAATATCGCAGGGGTTATAAACACTCCTTTGATATTGTTCCTAATATCCGGGGGACGGGAAGAGGATGATATTATTCCCTATATTGTAGAGGGTGTACATCCCGTCTTTGATATTGTTTGTAATTTCTAGAGGGGAAGATGATATTACTCACAATATCGTAAACACACTGTGTGTACACCGTGGATCGTAATATCCAGGGAGGGATATGACTCCCCATATTGCGGTGGGGGGGATGCCACCCCGCCTGTCATATTGTTTCTTATATCCAGGTGGGAGAGGATATTACTACCAATATTGAAGAAGTGTACACGCCGCCTGTGTTATTGTTCCTAATATCCACGTTGGGAGAGGATGATATTATTCTCAATATCACAGGGGTTGTACACCCTGCCTGTGATATTATTCCTATTATCCAGAATACAAGAGAATATTACTCCCAATAGAGCAGGGGCTGTACACCCCCATGTGCTATTGTTCTTAACAGCTAAAGGAAGAGAAGATGATATTATTCTTTATACCGCAGAGGGTGTACACCCACCTGTGATATTGTTCCTAATATCCAGGGAGGGAGAGCACGATATGATATTATCCCCAATATCGCCGTGTGTGTACACCCACTCTGTGATATTACTCCTAATATCCAGGGAGTAGAGTATGATGTTACTCTCAATGTAACAGTGGGTGTACATCCACCCAGGGATATTGCTCCTAATATTCAGAGAAGGAGAAAAATGATATTACTTCCAATATCACAGAGGGTGCACAACTCTTCTGTGATATTGTTCCTAATATCCAGAGGGGGAGAGAATGATATTACTTTCAATATGGCAGGTTATGCACACCCACCCTGTGATATTGTTTCCAAAATCCAGGAAGGGAGAGGATGACATTACTTTCCATGTAGTGGGAGGTGTACACACACGCTGGGATTCTGTTCCCAATATCAAGGCGGAGCGGGAGATTGTAATATTACTCCCAATATCGTAGGGGGTGTACATCCCTGCTGCAATATTGTTCTTGTCATTCAAAAAAAGACAGGATGACATTACTCCAGATATCGAAGAAAGTGTAAACCCCCGCGTGATATTGTTCCTAATATCCAGAAGGGGAGAAGAGGATATTAATCTTCATATCGCAAGGGTTGTACACTCACTCTGATATTCTTCTTAATATGCCGGGGTCGGGTGGGGGGAGAGAGGATAATAATATTCCCAATATCGCAGGGGTTGTACACCCCCATGTGAGATTGTCCTTAATATTCAGAGGCGGAAGGGATGATATGACTACCAATATCGCAGAAAGTGTACACCCCCCAGTGATACTGTTCCCACGATCCAGGCGAGAATAGGATGATATTACTTTAAATATCACAGAAGGTGTATATGCCGCCAGTGATATTGTTTCAAATTTCAGCGTGGGAGAGGAGAATATGACACCCAATATCGCAGGGAGTAGAAACACTCCTGTGATACTGTTCTTAATATTCAGGGAGGAAGAGCATGAGAGGACTCCCAATAAGACACAGGGTGTACACCTGTGTCTTATTTCCAGTGAAATAGTTCATAATTTCCAGAGTGGGAGATGATATTACTCAAAATATCGTAAACAGGTTGTGAGTCCAGCGTGGACCATAATAGCCAGAGGGGGAGAGGGGGGTGCCATTACTCCGTATACGGCGGGGGATGCCTCACCCCCCTGCGGTGTGGATCATAATGGTCATGGGGGGAGAGGTGGGTGCCATGACTCCCCATACCGCGGGGGATGCCTCACCCCCTTGCGGTGTGGATCGTGATGGCCAGGGGGGAAACAGGGGTGCCATTACTCACCCTGTACACTCACCCTGTGACCTTGATCCTAATATCCAGGGGCTAGAGTACGACATGACTCCCAACTGAGCAATGAATGTACAGCCACCCAGTGATATTGTTCCTAATATTCACGGAAGAAGCCTATATCGCAGGAAGTGTACACCTCTTCTGTGACATTGTTCCTAGTATCCGGAGGGGGAGAGGATGATAACAATTCCAGTATCGCAGGCTGTGTTCACCCACCCTGTGATATTGTTATTAATATCCTGGAAGGGAGAGGATGATATTAGTCCCCATAGAGCAGGAGGTGCACACCCACCCTGGGATATTGTTCCTAATATCCATGGAGGGGAGAGGCTGATATTACTCCCAATACGCCAGGGGGTGTACACCCACCCTGTGATATTGATCTTAATATTCAAAGGCCGAGAGGTTGATATTACTCGAAATATCGCAGAAAGTGTACACCCCTGTGTGATACTGTTCCTGATATCCAGAAGGGGAGAAGATGATATTACTGTTCTTAATATTCAGGGAGGAAGAGGATGATATCACTGCCAATACACACGGGTGTACACATTCTGTACACTGAGGGTGTACACCCGTCTGTGAAATAGTTCATAATTTAAAGAGGGAGAGATGTTATTACTCACAACATCGTAAACAGGCTGTGAGTCCACCGTAGATCGTAAGAGCCAGTGGGGGAGAGGGGGTGGCTCTTACTCCCCACCTCGTGGGGGGTGCCTCACCCCCCGCGAGGTGGATCGTAACAGCCAGAGAGGGGAGAGGGGGGTGCCATTACTCCCCATACCGCGGGTGGTGCCTCACATGTTGATTAATGGCAATCTCTTTCCTCCTGGATCCTAGATACAATTTTGCAGGGTGTGTGCACGCAGACTGCGAGATTGAAACTAATATCGTCGTACCCACTTCTGTATATTAGGAACAATATTACGAAATGGTGTACAGTCTTTGTGAGATTTCGGGTTATATCATACTGCTTTTCCCTGAATATTAGGAGAAACATCACAGGGCAGGGGCACCCGAACTACTATATTGGATGTTACTCCCCTGTCCACCCCCCTGCTATACGGGGAGTAATATCACCCTCTCCTCTCCTAGATATTAGGAACAATTTTTCAGTGTGGGTGTACACAGCCTTCGATATTGAAAGTAATATCCTTTTCTCTCCTTTTGGATGTTAAGAACAATATCACACAAGGGGTGTACACTCCCTGCATTATTAGGAGTAATATCATCCCGTGTTTCCCTGAATATTTGTAGAATTATCACAGGTTGGGTCTACACCCACTGCTATATTGGGGGTAATATCATACTCTACCCGCTGGAAGTTGGGAGCAAAATCACAGGGAAGGAGTACAGCCACTGTGATATTGGAAGTAATATCATGCTCTCCTCCACTAATTATTAGGAACGATATCACAGGCGGGTGTACACCTTTTTTGGTATTGGGAGTAATATCATCATGTCTTTCTTTAGATATTAGAAAAAATATCACGGAGGGGTGTACACCCCTGCACTTTTTGAAGTAATATCATTCTTTCTTCTTCTAGAGTTTGCGAATAATATCACAGGCGGGGTGTACACCCCATGTTATATTGGAAGTAATATCATCTTCTTTCAACCTGGATATTAAGAACAATATCATGTCGGGGGCGTAACTTCCTTCAATATTGGTAGTAATACCATCTTCTCCACCTCCCCTCTGGCTGTAAGAAACAATATCACTGGTGGGGTGTACACCCTTTGCAATACCGGGAGTAATATCACCTTTCTCCTTGTGGCTACTAGGGACAATATCACAGGGTGGGTGTACACTTCCTCTGCTATTGGGAGTAATATCATCCACTCTCCCCTTGTATATCCAGAACTATATCACAGAAGGGATGTACACCCCTGCGATATTGTCAGTAATATCATCCTCTTCCCCTGTGATATTAGGAACAATATCACAGGGTGGGTGTACACCCTCTGCTATGTTGGGAGTAATATCAGCCTCTACTTCACTGCATATTAGGCATATGCGTTACATACTATATCACAGGGGGGCTATACACCCCTTGCGATACTGGGATTGTTATTATCCTCTCTCCCACTCAATATTAGAAACAGTATCACAGAAGGGTGTATACTTCCTGCGATATGGCCAGTAATATCATCGTCTCCTTCCCTGGATATTAGGAACAATATCACAAGGTGTGTACACCCCCTGTGCTATTGAGAGTAATATTCTCTCTTTCCCTGGATACTAGAAATAATAACACAGGCGGAGTGTACACCCCATACCCTGCGATATTGTGTGTAATATAATCCTCTTTTAATCTGGATATTAGGAACAATACCACAGGGGACGTGTACACTCCCTTCGATACTGAGAGTAATATCATCCACTCCTCCTGTAAGTAGTAGTAAAAATATCAAAGAAAGGGTGTACACCACTTGCGATATTCTGAGTAATATCATCCTTCCCCCACCTAGATATTAGAAAAAATATCACGGGGGGTGCAGTGTACACCACCTGCGACATTGGGAGTAATATAATTTTCTACCCTCGTGGATATTGAGAACAATATCACAGGGGCGGTGTGCACCCCCTGCGATATTGGGAGTAATATCCTAACCCCTCCTAGATATTAGGAACAATATAACAGGCGGTTTATACACCCGCTACAACATTGGGAGTAACATTTCACCCCTGGTTTTTAAAAACAATATCTCATGGGAGGTGTACGGCCCATTCCATTTTGGGAGTAATATCATTTTCTTCATTGCTGGACATAAGAAACAATATTACAGGGGTGTTGTACACACCCTCTGATATTGACAGTAATATCATGGACTCCCCCTCTTGGGGATATTGGGAACAATATCAAAGGGGGGTGTACACTTCCAGTGATATTGGGATTAATATCATGCTCTCCCCCGTGGATATGAGGAACAATATCAAAGAAGGGGTGTCCACCCTTTGCGACATTGACAGTAATATCATCCTCTCCCTCCCTGGATATTAAGAACAATATCACAGGGTTGTCGTACACCCACTGCGATATTGGGAGTAATATCATCCTCTACCCCCTGGATATTAAAAACAATATCACAGAGGGGGTGTACACCCCCTTCGATATGACCAGTAATATCGTCTCTCCCACTGGATATTAGGAACAATATCACAGGGTTGTGTACACCTCCTGCGCTATTGGGAGTAATATATTCTCTCCTTGCATATTAGGAATAATATCACAGGTGGGGTGTACACCTCCTGCGATATTAGCAGTGATATCATTCTCTCCCAACCTGGATATTAGAAACAGTATCACACGGGGGACGTACACCCCCTTTGATACTAGTAGTAACCTCATCCTCTCCTTCCCTACAGATAGGAAACAATATCACAGGCGTGGTGTACACCACTTGCAATATTGGGAGTAGTATCATTCTCTTCCTCTCTGGATATAGGGAACAATATCACAGGGTGGGTGTACACAGACTGCGATATTGGGAGCAATATCATCCTCTTTCCCTTGAATATTAGGAGCAATATCAAAGGGGGTGTATACATTCACTGCTATATTGGTAGTAATATCATACTCTACCCCCTGAAAATTAGAAGCAATATCACAGGGGGGCTGTACACCCACTGTGATATTGGGAGTAACATCATGCTCTTCCCCCACTCTCCGGATATTAGAAACAATATCACAGGGATGTACACTTCCTGCAGTATTGGGAGTAATATGCCCTCTCTTCCCCTGGATATTAGGAACAATATCATGGGGGGGGGGGTGTACCACCACCTGTGATATTGGGAGTAATATCATCATCTCACCCCCTGGATATTAAAAACAATATCACAAGGAGGGTGTTTGCCCCATCTGATACTGAAAGTAATGTCATCCTCTCCCAACCTGGACATTAGAAACAATATCACAGGGGGAGAGTACACCCCTTTCGATATTGGTGGTAATATTATTCTCTTTCCTTATGGATATAAGAAACTATATTACAGGCAGGGTGTACACCCCATGCAATATTGGAAGTAATATCATCCTCTTCCTTCCTGGATATTAGCAACAATGTCACAGGGGATGATGTCTGCTTCCTATGATTATGTATATTAATCCACTCCCCCACTGGATATTAGGAACAATGTCATGTGGAGTTGTACACCCCCTGCAATATTGGGAGTAATATCCTACTCTCACCCCCTAACTATTAGGAACAATATCACAGAGGGGTGTACACCGCCTGTGATAATGGTAGTAATATCATACTCTTCCCCCCTGGCCATTAAGAACAATATTGTGGAGGGGTATTGGGAGTAATATTACTCCCTCTCCCCATGGATAGTAGGAACAATATCACAAAGTGGGTGTACATATCCTGCGCTATTAGGAGTAATATTATCCTCTCTTCAGCAGGAACTTAGGAACAATATCACAGGCGGGGTGTAAAACCCCTGCGATTTTGTGAGTGATATCATTCTCTTTCAACCTGGATATTAGGAACAATATAACAAGAAGGGTATACACCACCTGGGATATTGGGAGTAATATCATGCTCTCCCCCAAGGATATTGAGAACAATACCACAGGGGCAGTTACTCCCCTGATAATACTGGGAGTAATATCATCCTCTTCCCCCCTAAATTTAAAAAACAATACCACAGGGGGTTTGTATACCTGCTACAACTTTGGCAGTAATATCATCCTTCCTCCTGTGGATATTATGAAGAATATTGCGGGCGGATCACGAGGTCAGGAGATTGAGACTATCCTGGCTAACACAGTGAAACCCTGTCTCTACTAAAAAAAAAAAAAAAAAAAAAAAAAACTAGCCGGGCATGGTGACGGGTGCCTGTAGTCCCAGCTACTCGGGAGGCTGAGGCAGGAGAATGGCATAAACCTGGGCGGCAGAGCTTGCCGTGAGCTGAGATCCGGCCACTGCACTCCAGCCTGGGCGACAGAGCGAGACTCTGTCTCAAAGAAAAAAAAAAAAGGAGTATTGCATTGCATGGAAAGTGTATATCCCCTGCCATATTGAGAGTAGTATTATTTTCTCCTTTGCTGGACATTAGGACCAATGTCATAGGGAGGTGCACACCATCTGTGATACTGCCAGTAATGTAGTCTCACCCCTGAGATATTAGGAATAATATCGCAAGTGGGTGTACACACCCTGCAATATTTGAAGCAATATCATCCTCTCCCTCTCTGGATATTAGGAACAATGTCACAGAAGCTGTGTACACTCCCTGCGATATTGACAGTAATATCATCCTCTCCCCACCTGGATGTTAGGAACAATACCACAGGGGAGTGTACACTCACTGCGATATTATGAGTACTATAATCCTCTAACCCTAGATATTAGAAACAATATCACAAGGGTAGGTAGTGTACCCCTCTGCGATATTGGGAGTAATATCATCCTCTCTGCCCCTGGATACAAGGAATAATAATAGTGGTGGTGTACACCCCCTGCACTATTGGGAATAATATCACCCTCTTCCCCCATGAATATTAGGAACATTATCACAGTGGGTGTGTACACACCCTGCGCTGTTGGGAGTAATGTCATCCTCTCTTTCCCTGGATATTAGGAACAATATCACAGGAGGGGTCTACACTCCCTGCGATTTTGGGAGTATTATCTCCTCTCCCAACCTAGATATTAAAAACAAAATAACAGGGGGGTGTACACTCCCTGCGATTTTGGGAGTAATATCATTTTCTCCCCCACGTGATGTTAGGAACAATCTCCCAAAAAGGGTGCACACCCTGCGTGATATTGGGAGTAATATCATCCTCTCCCTCACTTGATATTAGGAATAATATCCCAGAAAGGGTGTACACCCTCTGCAATATTGGGAGTAATATCATTCTCTCCTTACCTAAATATTAGGAACAATATCACAAGGGAATGTACACCCCTTATGATATTGGGAGTAATATCATCATCTCCCTCCCTGAATATCAGGAACAGTATCACAGAGGGCATGTACACTCCCTGTAATATTGGGAGTAATATTATACTCTTCCTCCCTGGATATTAGGAACAATATCATGGAGGGGGTGAGCACCCCCTGCCATATTGTGAGTCATATCATTCTCTCTACCCTTGGATATTAGGAACAATATCACAGGGGGTGTACTGAATATTAAAAACCATATCACAGTGTTGTTGTTCACCCCTGCGATATAGACAGTAATATCATTGTCTTCCCCCCTAAATATTAAGAACAGTATCACAAGGGAGGTGTACACTCCCTGTGATATTGGGCATAATGCTATACACTCCCCCGCTGGGTATTAGGAACAATATCACAAGGGGTGTGTACAAACTCTTCGATATCGGGAGTAACATCCTTTTCCTTCTTGGACATTAAGAACACTATCACTGGGTGGGTATACACCCCTTGCGATATTGGGAGTAATATCAGCCTCTCCCCCCTAAGATATTAGGAACAATATCCCAGGGTGGGTGTACATCCCATGCGATATTGGGCATAATATCATCGTCTCCCGACCTGGATATTGGGAACAATGTCACAGGGCGTGTGTGCACCTCCTTCAATATTGAGAGTAATATCCTCTCCCTTTCAGATTGTGGAAAAAATATCGATGGGGTTTTACAACTCATGCAATATTGGGAGTAACATCATGTTTTCCACACCTAGATATTAGGAACTATATCATAGGGGCTGTACACTTCTTGTGATATTGTCATCCATAGGAGGTGTGTACACCCCCTGCGATATTGGAATAATATCATCCTTTTTCTCCTGAATATTAGAAACAATATTACAGGGGGATGAGATATTGGGAGTAATATCATTTTCTCCCCCTCTGGATATTCAGAACAATATCACAGGCTGGTGTACACCTCCTGCGATATTGCCATTAATATCGTCATCTCTCCTGGGATATTAGGAACAATATCACAAAACAGTGTATACCGGCTGGAATTTTGGAAGCAGTTTCTTCCTCTCCTTTGCTGGGTATTAAAAACAATGTTACAGAAGGGGTGTACACTCCCTGCTATATTGGGAGTAATATCATCCTCTCTGTCCCTAGATATTAGAAACAATGTCACTGGGAAGTGTACATCTCCTGCAGTATTGAGAATAATATTATCCTCTCACCCCCTGAATATTAGGAACAATACCACAGGAGTGGTGTACATCGCCTGCGAAATTGGGAAAAATATCATCCTTTCCACCTTTGGATATAAGGGAAAACATCATAGGGCAGGTCTACACCCCTTGCAATATTGGGAGTAATATCATCCTCTCCCCCCCGGATATTAGGAACAAGATCACAAAACGAATGTACACCCACTGCGATATTTGGAGTAATGTCATTCTCTACCCCCTGGCTATTAGGAACAACATCACAGGGGGATGTACACCTTCTGAGATATTGGGAGTAAAATCATCCTCTCCCCCCTGGATATCAGGAATAATATTAATACTTGTTAATATTAATAATTAAAAATTAGTAGTACTTATTAATGCTAATATTTATAATATAATGATTAATATAACTATTAACATTGATAATTATACTGATGATAATAATATAATTGTTAATATTAATGAACAGAATATTACTACTAATAAAATTATAATAATTTTAAACAAAAATATTAATATTAACTAAAATAATATTAATAATTTTGAATGATATTAATATGTGTGATTAATATAAATGTTAAAATAAATGCTTAATAATTAATAACACTATTACTCCTAATACCGCAGTGGGTTTACACCCATCTGTGATATTGTTCCTAATATCCAGGGAGGGAAAGCATGATGTTACTTTCAATATCACAGTAGGTGTACACCAATGCTGTGACATTGATCCTAATATCCAGGGTGCAGAATATGACATTACTTCCAATATAGCAGTGAGTGTACATCCACCCGGTGATATTGCTCCTAATATTCATGGAAGAAGAGAATGATATTACTCCCAATATTGAAGGGAGTGTACACTCCTTCTGTGATACTCTTCCTAATATTCGGAGAAGAAGAAGATGATATTTCTCCCAATATGGCAGGCTGTGTACACCCACCCTGTGATATTATTCCTAATATCCAGGAAGGGAGAGGATGATATTACTCTCCACGTAGCAGTTGTACACCCACTCTGGGATATTGTTCCTAATATCCGTGGAGGGGAGAAGCTGATATTCCTCCCAATATCGTAGGGAGTGTACATTCACCCTATGATACTGTTCTTAATATTCAAAGATGGAGAGGTTGATATTACTCCCAATATCGCAGAAAGTGTACAACCCCGAGTGATATTGTTGCTAATATCCAGAAGGGGAGAAGATGATATTATTCCCCATATCGCAGGAAATGTACACCCACTCTGTGATTTTTTTAAATATGCAGGGGGCGAGAGAATTATATTATTCTTAATACCGCAGGGGATGTACACTCCCCCTGTAATATTATCCTTAATATTCCAAGGAGGAGAGGATAATATTACTCCCAATATCACAGAAACTGTACACCTCATCGTCTCCCCATTTTGATATTAGAAACAATATCACAAGGGAGGTGTACACCCCCTGCGATATTGGCAGTAATATCACCCTCTTCCTTCTAAATATTAGGAACAATATCCCAAAGAGGGTGTACACCCCCTGCGATATTGCGAGTAATATCATTTTCTCCCCTCATGGATATTAGGAGCAATATCACATGGAGGTGTGCACCCCACCCTGTGATATTGTTTGTAATATCCAGGAAAGGAGAGGCTAATATTACTCCCCATATCACAGGGAGTGTACACCTTTTTGTGATATTGTTTATAATATCCGGTGGGAAGAGGTGGATATAACTCCTCATATTGAAGTGGGTGTACACCCAGCTGTGATACTGTTTGTAATATCCAGAAGGGGAGAGGATATTACTTTCCATATCACAGGGGGCATACACCCCTCTGTGATGTAGTTCCTAATATCTACGGGAGAGATGACAATATTACTTCCAATATTGCAGAGGGTGTACATTCCCCTGTGATATTGTTCATAATATCCAGGAAGGGAGAGGATATTACTCCCATAATCACAGGGGGTGTATACCCAACTATGATATTGTTTGTAATGTCCAGCGGGGAGAGGATGGTATTACTTCTAATATTGCAGAGGGTGTACACTCCCATGTGTTATTGTTCATAATACCCGGGGGGGGAGAGGATGATATTACTGTCAATATCACAGGGGGTGAATGCCCCACTGTGATATCATTGTATTATCCAGGGGGAGAGGGAGAGGATGATATTACTTTCAATATCGTGGATGGTGTACAAATTTTTGTCATATTGTTCATAATATACAGGAAGGGAAGGATGACATTATTATCAATACCACAAAGAGTGTTCACCCTTCTGTGATATTGTTTGTAATGTCCAAGAGGGGAAAGAATGATATTACTCCCAATATCGCAGGAGGTGTACACCTTCTGTGATATTGTTTGTAATGTCCAAGAGGGGAGAGGATAATATACAAACAGTATCACAGAAAGTGTACACCCCGCTGTGATATTCTTCGTAATATCCCGGAGGTAACAGGATAATATTACTCCCAATATTGCAGGGGATGCACCCCTTTCTGTGATATTGTTTGTAATATGCAGGGTGGGAGAGAGTGATATTACTCTTAATATCCCAGGCAGTGTACACTTTTTTTGTGATATTATTCCTAATATCGAGAAGGGGAGAGGATGAAATTACTCCCAATATCATAGTGTGAGTACACTCTCCCGTGACATTTTCCTAATATCCAGAAAGAAGAGGATAATATTACCCCCAATATCACAGGTTGTGTACATCCTTCCCCTGTGATATTGCTCCTAATTTAAAAAGAGGGAGAGGACGATATTACTTTCAATATCACAGGGGGTGTATACCCACAGAGTGATTTGCTCCTAATATCCGGTGAAAAGAGGATATTACTCTCAATATCGCAGAGGGGGTACACCCCCCTTTGTGATATTGTACCTGATATCCAGAAAGGGATGATATTACTCCCATAGTCGTAACCGGTCTACACCCCCTCTGTGATATTGTTTCTGATACCCAGAGTGAAGAAAGATGACATTACTCCCCATATTGCAGAAGATGTTTACCCTCGCTGAGATACTGTTCCTAATATCCAGTTGGAAAGAGGATAATATCGCTCCCAATATCGCAGGGGGTGTACACCCCTTCGGTGAGATTGTTCCTAATATTGAGGGAGATAAGAGATAATATCATTCCCAATATGGAAGGGTGTGTACGCCCCCCCGTGATATTGTTCCTAATATCCAGGCGGGGTAGAGGATAATATTACTCCCAACAGAGCAGGAAGAGTACACTTCCCCTGTGATACTGTTCCTAATATCCAGGAGTGGAAAGGATATTACCCCCAATATCACCCCACCCTCCACCTTGATATTGTTCCTAATATTCCGGGGTGGAGAGGATGATATTACTCCCAATATCGGAGGGGATGTACACCCTCCCTGTTACATTGTTCTTAATATCCAAAGGGGGAGAGAATGATATTACTACCAAGATCACAGTGGATGTACACCCCCATGAGATATTGTTCCCAATAACCAGGAGGGGGGAAAATTATATTACTCCGAAAAGTGGAGGAAATTTCCACCCCTGCTATGATATTGTTCCTAACATCTAGGGAGGAAGAGGATGATATTACTCCAAATATTGCAGCAGGTGTACACCACCCCTGTGATATTTTCCCTAATATATCGTGAAGAGAGGATGATATTACTCTCAATATCCCAGGGGATGAACAACTTTTTTTGTGATATTTTTCATAATATCCAGGGGTGAAGACGGTGATATTTCTACCAATATCGGAGGGGGTGTGCACCCCTTTTGTGATATTGTTCCTGATATCTAGGGTGGGAAAGGATGATATTACTTCCAATATTGTAGGAATTGTAGGCCCCCTTGTGATACTGTTCCTAATATCCAAATGGGGAGAGGATAATGTTAATCCCACTATCGCAGGGGGTGTACACCCCTCCCCGTGATATTGGTTCAAACCTCCAGCAGGGAGAGGATTTTATTACTCTCAATATCGCAAGAGGTGTACATCACCCCTCTAATATGGTTTGTAATTTCCAGGGGAAAGAGGATATTACTCCCAATATTGCAAGGGGTGTACACCCCCCTGTGATATTGTTCATAATATCCAGGGGTGAAGAAGATGATATAAATGCCAGTATCACAGGCAGTGGTCACCTTCCTGTGATATTGTGCAAAATATCCAAGGTGGGAGAGGATGAAATTATTCCCAGTATTGCAGGAGGTGTACACCCCCCTGTGATACTGTTCGCGATATCCAGGGTGGTAGTGGATGATATTATTCCCAATATTGCTGCAAGTGTACCCTCCTTCTGTGATATTCTTCGTAGTATCCAGGGAGAAACAGGATACTATTACTCCCAGTATCCCAGGAGTGTACACCCTTCTGTGATATTGTTCGTAATATCCAGGAGAGAAGAGGATGATATTACTGCAAATATCGCATGGGGTGTACATCCCCTGTGTTATAGTTTGTAATATCCAGAAGGGGAGAGGATATTTCTCCCAATATTGCAGAGGGTGTACACCCGCCTGTGATATTGTTCGAAATATCCTGGGGAAGACAATGATAGTACTCCGAATATCCAAGGGGGTGTACATGCCCCTGTGATATTGTTCACAATATCCAGAGAAGGGGAGAGGATGATATCAATCCCAGTATTGTAAACACCCTGTGTGTACGTCTCCCTTTGATATTGTCCATAATATCCAAGGGAAGAGAAAATGATATTACTTCCAATATCGCAGGGAATGTACACTCCCCTGTGATACTGTTCGTAATATCGAGCGGGGGAAAAGATGATACTACTCCAATACCGCAGGTTGTGTACACTCCCCTATGGTATTATTCGTAATATCCAGAAGGGGAGAGAATGATATTACTCCCAATATCCTAGGGGTTGTACATCCCCCTGTGATATTGTTTATGGTATCCGGGGTGGGGGAGAAGATGACATTGCTCCCCGTATTGCATGGGGGTAAACCCTCCTGTAATATTGTTTGTAATACCCAGGGGAAGAGAGGATGATATTACTCCCAACAGCGCAGGATAAGTACACACCCCTTGTGATATTGTTCCTAATAACCGGGGAGGCGAAGAGATAGATATTAATCTCAGTATCGCGGGGGGGTACACCCCCACTGTGATATTTTTCTTAATATCGATGGGGGCAGGGGATATTATGCCCAATATCGCAAGGGATGTACACCTCCCTGTGATATTGTTCCTAATATCCGAAAGGGAAGAGGATAATATTACTTTCAATATCACATGAGTGTTACACTTCCCTGTGATATTATTTCTAATATCTAGGAGGGGAGAATATGATATCACTCTCAATATTGCAGCGGGTGTACACGCCTTTTGTGATATTGTTCCTAACATATAGAAAGGGAGAGGATGATATTATTCCCAATATCGCACAGGGTGAACACCTTTTTTGTGATATTGTTCCTAATATCCAGCGGAGGGGAGGGGAGACGATGATATTACTCCCAATATTGTAGGAAGTGTACACCCTTTTTTTGATATTGTTCCTGATATCTAGTGTTGGAGAGAATGATATTGCTTCCAATATTGCAGGAAGTGTACACCCCGCTGTGCTATTGTTCCTAATATCCAATGGGGGAGAAGACAATAGTACGCTCAATGTCACAGGGGGTGTACACCCCTCCCCCCATGTGATATTTTTCCTAATATCCACAAGTGAGAGAATGATATTACTCCCAATATCACAAGGGCTGTACAACACTCCTGTAATATGGTTTGTAATTTCCAAAAAGGAAGAGAATAATATTACTCCCAATATTGCAGAAGGTGTACACTCCACTGTGATATAGTTCACAATATCCAGGGTTGAAGAGGATTATATGAATGCCAATATCGCCCTTATGCCCTCCTTTGCTAAAGGTAGATTCTCAACTGCAACTGGCCCCAGTCCCAGGGGAAGAAATCCAAACCCTTACACAAAATTGAAGTCTTGACTATTACTTAGAACTGATATTTTAATTTTACTAAATTGAGACTATATTGTATGACATGAAATAGCTAAATAACTTTATGTACGTGTGTGGTAAAAAGCACCTAAGATAAAATTTACCATCTTAATAGTTTTTCAGCATACAGTTCAATAGTGTTAAGCACATTCATGTTGTTTCGCAATAGAGCTCCGAACATTTTCGTTTTGTAAAATTGAAACTCTACACCCATTAAAAAAAAAAAAAAATTCCGAACAATGAGAACACATGGACACAGGGTGGGGAACATCACACACCAGGGCCTGTCGGAGGGTGGGGGGCTAGGGGAGGGATAGCATTACGAGAAATACCTAATGTAGATGACAGGTTGACAGGGGCGGTAAACCACTATGGCAAGTGTATAGTGTATAACAAACCTGCATGTTCTGCACATGTATCCCAGAACTTAAAGTATAATAAGCAAAACAAGAAAACAAACAAACTAACAAAACCCCCAACCCCTTTCTACTCTCCACCCTTCCCGCCAACCCCCTAGTCCCTAGTAATCACCATTCTACAGGCAAAGAACTTTTTATATTTCCTGACAGTGACCAGAAAGGCATGGGTGGGGACAGAGTGGGTGGGTGGGTGTCTCCTGCGTGAGTTTTGGGGGATTATGGAGTAAGATCCCCAGAGAGCAGATCTAAGGACACAGTGAGAGACAATAGAGTTTCCTGTTTCCCCTAATGATTAAACTTAGTTACAGATCTGTGCCTGCCACTGGGCAGGGTTTTGTCTTAGTTGTCCTATCCTCAGTGCCTAGCATGGAGGCTGCCACGTAGTAGATATTCAATAGAGATCTGTGAATGAATGGATGCATTTTATGTAAGTGTCATTGTTTTGCAAAATGTATACTTGTCATAAATTTTCATAAAATGTTCTAGAAGATAGAATACTTGGAGTAGTATAACTTGAAGTCAATAGACCCTGAAAGGTGGAACTTGGGAGTGAAAAAGATGAGAGAAAGCGGGATAGGGTGATGTGTTCTTGTTGCTTGTTGCTTTCTTCTTTCTCTCCTTCACTAAGGAGGGGAGCCATCCTTCCTTGCTGCTCTAACCCCAGTGCTCCTGCTTACACACTTTTGTGCCTCCCAGTTGCTAACTAAGCCTGCTGTGAATGCCCCTGCCAGTGTCCCTTCCCCAATCCAGAAAAACTACATTTCTGTGTGTGGCGAACCGTTGGCCCTGTGGCTGCTGGCACCTTGCACAGCCTTCCTGGCCGTGTAGCCAGTTCTCCACTGCACAGCCACTGGGGGAGCCCTTCCTTTCTGATCCTTCTCAGCTCCATCCTTCTAGCATGGACATGCCCTGCTTTTGCCCTCTCTGTTCATCCAGTCCCCTGAACCTGTTGGGCCCCAGCACCTAAAGGGGAAACTTCTTTCATTTTCCATTTCCTCAGATTCAAATAACAAAAACCAAAAAAAACCCAGCCTGACTCATTGTAGGCATTCAATATGTGTTCGTTTCTACTTTCACCTCCTCAGACCACAGCCTCCAAGCTGCTGGCCTCCGAGCAGTCCATGCACTGAATTTATCCTCTCCAAGCATCCTTTTCACAATGGGGCCCGGAAATGTGAGGGGCAACAATGCTTTTCATAGCACAGCCTTTGAAATTCTGCCTCCAGCCTTGTTCTCTGGCCCAGTCAATCTCCTCACTGTCCTAGCCCAAGACTTACCGGCTCTGGCCTCCCTGAGTTGTTTCATCAGCCTCCAGTACCCACCCTACTCCATCTCTGACCAGATCCTAAGCTCCCTTCCCAGCCCTGTTCACATCCCACTGGCCTTAAGACAGCTTTCCTGGTCCTTGCCATCTCACTGATCACCCTTTCCTACACATTTCTGTAAATCCAGAACTCACCCATATGTCGCTCATTTCATATTATTGTTTCATTTTGTATTATTTCCTATTATTTTACAATTGCTAGCCTTTTCTCCCTGTGATGGCTTTGTATTATCTCACCTTAGTGAAGCCAGAACTAGGTTTCCCAGAATCTCTTTCCCTGTATGGCTCTGGATTAAGGTTGGCCAATGATGGAGAAAGTTGCTCAAGAATTGGAAGGCAGAAGCAAAGCAGCAACTGTGATGTTCCGAAGGTCAATGAAGAGCACCTGGCACAGGTCGCTGCAGAGCTGCGTGCCATCTTGCAGATATGAGTCCACAGCCAGAACCCTTGCTCCTATAGCTCTACCTGATCCCATCTTTCAGCTCCCAGAGTCCCAGACAGGCACGTGTGGAGCTCTGTGGCAGAGGGTGCCATCTTCTTATTCTGATTGTTACCAGCAAAGAAATTGGAGGTAGTGACAGACAGACATAGATTTTAATTTGTCTTTGTGGGTTCTAGTTCGTTCTCATGGGTTACAGTTTGTCCTTGCTTTCTCCCATGTTATATGCAGCTTTTCTTCCTGACTGATGGCCCTGTTGACCTGCAGTGACTTCTGGCCACCACCAGACACAAAGATATCAGCCTTCCAAAGACGTCTTCATCAGCTCCCACAATTGCATGAAGTCTAATTGGTATAATAAGTTCCTTATTGCATATCATGCTTAGTAGTTCTGCTTCTCTGATTGAATCCTAACAGACACATTCCCTCTTAGGTTATAGACACCTTGAAAAAAGGGGCCAGTGGCTCATGCCTATAATCCCAGCACCTTGGGAGGCCAAGGCTGGAGGATCGCTTGAGCCCAGGAGTTTGAGACTGGCCTGGGCAAATAGTGAGACCTGTTTCTACAAACAAAGCAAAAAAGTTAACTGGGCGTGGTGGCATGTACCTGTAGTCCTAGCTACTTGGAAGACTGAGGCAGGAGGATCACTTGAGTCCAAGAGTTTGAGGCTGCAGTATACTACCATCACACCACTGCATTCCAGCCTGGGCAACAGAGTGAGACCATCTCTCTTAAAAATAAAATAAAATAAAATAAACAAAGAAAAGGGCCAACTGATATCCCTTTTCCCCCTGGAATCTATACCTGTGGTCAGCAAAATCTTATTTTAGACTTTATGGGCCACATGAAGTTTCTGTTGCTTCTCTCCCCCTTCCTGCCCTTCCCCTCCCCACCTCCTTCTTCTAGTACTACTATTTGTTCTACTTCTCTTCTTCCACTTTTCCTCCCCCTCTTCCTGCTTTATTTTCTTCTCCTCCTTTTCTTCTTCCCCTTCTTCCTCCTCCTTTACAACTTTTTAAATTTATTTTATTTATTTATTTTTTTTTGAGACAGAGTCTCGCTCTGTCCTCCAGGCTGGAGTGCAGTGGCGCAATCTCTGCTTACTGCAAGCTCCGCCTTCTGGGTTCACGCCATTCTCCTGCCTCAGCCTCCCGAGTAGCTGGGACTACAGGCGCCCCCACCACGCCCGGCTAGTTTTTTAGTATTTTTAGTAGAGATGGGGTTTCACTGTGGTCTCGATCTCCTGACCTTGTGATCTGCCTGCCTTGGCCTCCCAAAGTACTGGGATCACAGGTGTGAGCCACTGCGCCCGGCATCTTTACAACTTTTAAAAAATGTAAAACTATTTTTGGCTTACAGACCATACAAAAACAGGCCATAGTTTTTGGATCCTTGATCTATTCTAGACCAATCGTTCTCAAAGAAATGGCCTTGCACTCTAGAGAGTATTTTTTGGGGAAAGGGCAGGCACAGTGACTGGGGGGTATTACTACATCTATTAGGCAAGGTCTAGGGATGATGAACATCCTGGACTATACCAGGCAGTCCCACCCAAGAAAGAAAAGCACATGTAGTATTCAAATTCGAGTCACCAAAATAACACCTCCTGCAGTGGTCTGCATCTGTAGCTATCAATTCCATAGTGACTTGTGTGTTTAAATGAAAACATCTGACTACTTCTTCATCTTGTAGGTTAGTTTTGCCTGGGCATTTGAACCAATTTTCAACCTTTATTTATTTAAGTATTTTTTTCTGTCCATCCTCCTCCTAGAAATTCCAAATTCACTTGTATCAGGTGGCTTAAAGGTGTCCCACAGCTTGATGATGCTCTACTATTTTTTTTTCTTTTTAGTATTTTTTTCTCCCTGTATTTTATTTTGGATAATTTCTATTGCTATGTTTTAAAATTCACTTGTATTTTATTCTGCAATGTCTAATCTACTGTTAATTCCATCCAATGTATTTTTCATCTCACACATTGTAATGTTCATTTCTAGAAATTCAATTTGGGTTTTTCTCTGTATCTTCCATAGTTTAAAGGCCCAATCTTTACTCTAGCTTATAGAACATATGAAATACAGTTACATTAACGCTTCAAATGTCCTTTATCTGCTAATTTTATTCTCCTATCTACTAATTCTATCATTGATTTTTATCCTCATTATGTGTCATATTTTTTGCCTCTTCACATCCCTGATGATTTTTGATTAGATGACAGAACTCACCAATTTTACCTTATTGGTTGCTTGCATGTTTTTATATTTCTATAAATATTCCTGAGCTTTGTTCTGTCACACAGTTAAGCTACTTGGAAGTTGAGCCTTCCAGATCTTGCCTGTAAACTTTGATAGGTGATAAGAATAGTATTTGGTCTAGGGTTGTTTTGCTCACTACTGAGGCAGAACCCTTCTAAGTACTCTATCTTAATGAATTATGAGATTTTTCTATTCTGACTGATGTTAACAGGGACTGTTTCTGGCCCCCTGTGAGCATTGGGAATCCTCTAATCTCTTTAATCTTTGTGGATGATTCTTTTTCTATTCTCAGGCAGTTTTCTTTTTTCTTTTACTTTTTCTTTTCTTTTCTTTTTTTTTTTTCTGAGACCGAGTCTTGCTCTGTTGCCCAGGCTTTGCATGATCTTGGCTCACTGCAACCTCCACCTCCCGGGTTCAAGCGATTCTCCTGCCTCAGCCTCCTGAGTAGTTGGGACTACAGGTGCGTGTCACCACACCCGGCTAATTTTTGTATTTTTAGTAGAGATGGGATTTCACCATGTTGGCCAGGATGGTTTTGATTTCCTGACCTTGTGATCCACCCACCTCAGACTCCCAAAGTGCTGGGATTACAGGTGTGAGCCACTGCGCCTGGCCTTTTAGGCAGTTTTCTTACCTGCATACTCTGATCACTACTCTGTTAAACAGTCAAGGAGGGTAAGTATTCTCTTCAGATTTCCAGAGCTCTCTCTCTGTACAGCCTTCTCCTCCTCAATATTCTGCCCTTCTGAATTGTAGCCGTGTTGGCCTTCCCAGATTCACAGTTCTGTCTTCTCAACTCAGGAAGACCTCTGAGCTCCATCTGCATTCTTCCTTCCTGTGCTGTGGCCTGGAAACTTTTATATGGTGACGGGGAGGTCAGTTGTGGGGCTGGCCTCCTTTGTTTCTCATCTCTTGAGGATCACTGCCCTTTGACCCTTGAGTCCAGTGATTGATTCCCTTTGTTGCTTGAGGGCCATAGTTTTGTATATTTTGTCCAGTATTTTTGTTGTTTTAGGTCAGAAAGTAATTTTGGTTTCTGTTACTCCACCTTGGCCAGAAGTGTAAGTCACTTACCTAAGCATTTATACATCAAAATACTGCATATATAATTTTAGTTTAAGCTACTTTTAAAAAATCTCCTTCATTTTCCATTTGGCATTCTATTTAGGGTATTACATTGATTTTTTGGAAATTCTGTTATTGGCAGTTTCTATTGCCTATCACTTCCATTTAAAGATAGTGCATAGGATATTCTAAAATAGCTGTTCAACAAAGAAAAATTGGGCCTGATAGGGTGAGAATCACAGCTCGAATACCTCAAGTGACCTTATGATGTATTGTCTAAAGGAGACACTTTTGACAGTGAAAGAGGGTGTTGTTAGTAAATATATCAGGACTATGGCCTAAACCAGGACTATCCCAGGCATCCTGGGACATATTTGTACCCCATTTCTATTTTATGCCTTTATACAATTCTCTGCTTAATTCTACAAGCCTTTATTGAGCCTGCTTTCTTTGTCCAGCTGAGTGCCATGTGCTGACATCACTAAGATCAATATGGCAAACTCTGAAAGATGGACAGAGAGACAGGAGATGGTCCTTTATAATGCAGTGTGATCTGTGCTCCAATAGAGGTGAGCACAAGGGCCTTAGGAAGGCTCAATGAAGAGCATGCCTGATGGCAGAGGAGGGTACTTAGGTTAGAAAAGATGAGTCAAAGTATGTTCATAAGGAGCGTGGGATGAGAGGTGGTGGGAAAGGTGTTCCAGACAGTGTGTGTCAAGGCCAAGAGCCAGGGGAACATAGGTAGGACTGTTTTTTCTTTTCTTCCAAGAAGGAAGAGTGTTCTGATTGACTGGAAAACAACGCACATGGAAAGCTGTACGGAAATCAGAGGGGAAAGGTAATACTTATAGCAACAGCAGTTAATATTTAGTGCCCAGTTACCACATGCTGGACACAGTTCCGGGTACTCTGAACATATTTGCCCATTTAATCATTACAACAACCCTATGAGGTAGGTACTATTATTATCCTCATTTTCAGGTGAGGAATCTGAGGTGCAGAGAGAGTAAGTACATTGCCCAGGGCCACACAAGTATGTGGTAGGTCCTGGAGTTGAAAGCAGAGCCCCTTCACTCTAAGCTCCTGAAAGCCAGATGCTACAAGGCCTTGTAGTGGAGGAATTCCAAGTGGAGGAATGCTAAGGACATCCTCCTGTAGGCAACCAGGAACCCCTGAAGCATTGGAAACAGGAGAGCGGCTTAAAACAAGGTGGTATAAGAAAGTGCTCCCAGAGCAGCATAAAAGTCGGCTGTAGTGGAGGTCTCCACTAGTCACAAGAAGTGGTGAGAGGTTGAGCTAAAGCAGCTGCAGCAGGGATGCAGAGGATACATTCCCCAAACCCTTATGGGCAGAGTCCTTTGGCCTCAGTGACCACGGCGAAAGGTGCAGAGGAGAAGCCCAAGAAGATGCCAGGTGTCTGGCTTATGCCCCTGTGTGAATGTGAAGCCTCTCATAGACACGCAGCTTACGGAGGAAAAGCAGGTTTATTTGGGAAGGAGGCTTCTAGACTATGACTTCCATATTAGCCATGTAGGTTTTGAGGTGCTTGTACAAGTTCTAGGTGGAAACGTCCAGGAGGCAGTGGGGAGCTCAAAGTAGATCTCAGGAGAGAGGCTTGGGCCACAGGCTTGTGGAGTCATCAGCATGGGGGTGGGAGGAGAGCCGGTATTTGGACGAGATTGCAGTGGAGCACAAACAGAGTGGGAAGAGGTGGTGACGAACCCAGGAGCTCCACCGTGCAGTAGATGGCTGTGAGATTAGGAAGCAATGAAGGAGGCCGAGAAGGATGTGGGGGAGAAGCATCAATAAGGAATAAATGAGTCGCATGTGCTCCAGAGGGGCCAAATAAAGACTGGATTTGGCTCTCACAGGTCATACATGAAAGAATCTTTGGAACCAAAAGGAAAATCATAGTGGTTTAAGGGGTATATTCAGTTTCTAAGTCTGCTGTCACAAAACACCAGAAACTAGGTGTCTTGTTAAAACAACAGAAATTTATTCTCTCACAGTTTTGGAGGCTAAACATTCAAAACAAGGTGTTGGCAGCACCAAGCTCTCTCTGAAGATGCTAGGAAGGATCTATTCCATGCCTTTCCATTCGCTTCTGGAGTTTCCTGCAAGCCCTGACATTCCTTGGCTCGTAGATGCATCAGCCCAGTTTCCGCCCCCATCATCACATGGCCTCCTCTGTGTGTGCGCGTCTGCATTCCCTCTCCTCTAGTCTTCTTCTGAGGACACTAGTCATAGTAGATTAAGGGACCTCCTAACTAATTACATCAGCAACAACCCTGTTTCCAAATAAAGTCACATTCTAAGATTCCTAGGAAGAACATGAATTTTGGGGGGGGGGTGGATACTGTTCAACCTGGGACATGGGGTAAATAAATGGTGAGGAAGATTACAGATTACTTTAAGCTAGAGAGGGAGATAGGGTTAAATGTAGGATATCTTTTTTTTTCCAGGACAGGAGAGGTTTAAACATGTTACTACATTGAATAAATGAAATAGCCATGGACATGGAGAGGCTAAAGATTCTGAACTAAGTACAAGTACTTGATAGAGAAAGCTCCCACAGGGCTGGGGCCTGGAGCGCAGATGGATGGATCAACTGTGGGCAGAACTGGAGCATGGGAGGGGTGTGCAAATGCAGATGTGTTTGAGGGTGGGGGGCCAGAAGCTGAGTGGGGTGCAGCGTGACAGTGCAGCTCTGAGCATGCTGGAGGTGTTCACCAAGCAAATCAAGAGCAGATGGCAGAGTGAGCAGCTGAAATAACAGCTTGTGAAATCAACCCTACTTTGTGGGGAGAGGATTAGTTAAGGATTCTAGCCATGGGAACCAAGAAGAGGAGGATAATCTGTTCATGCCTATTATGGGGCTTTGGGGGAGCAGTTTCAGCCTCAAACTGGAGAATGTTTTAGAAGGTCAGAGAGAGGAACCCTGAAAATCATGTGAGCTGGCCCCTCACTTTGAGATGAAGTGTCCACACAGCAGTAACGCCGCCCTCTATGTGGTGGTTCTAGAGTGTGGCAATCTGGAGGGGTCATTATGGAAAAGGGCTGAAGCATAAGAATGTAGGCCCAATACTGAGATAGAAAGAGGATTCTCTGAGATGACGTAGGCAGGGTGATGGTGCTGGAGGTGGGTGTAAGAAGCCCTCTGCTGCCTCAGTCCCAGCATGGAATTCAATTCATCAAGAGCAGAGCCAATCACCATTTAGGCCCCCATGTTAGCCTTAATTTATTCCTTAGGTGTGGAGAATACTCCTCAAGATGCATTCAGAGTGTAAGTTACCTCTTCCTCAGCAGAGGACTGCCCAGCAGGTTTGCAATTCTGTCATTTGGAAACTCCCAGATGTCTCCCTTGGCTCTTCCCATTCTTTTGCTTCAACACATTTTAAGACCAGGCCCCTTAACTGTAGGATCAGCATGAAAAACAAGTAGGTTTCAGGAAAAATTATCCCAAATGGAATCTCTACTGCACTCTGTTTGTCAGATGGAAGGCTTAAAACAGTGTAACAGTTTTTACAGAGTGTATTTATATCACACCAGTTTTGGGTCCATAGACAGGGGCTTTTTCTAGATCAAACCGCGCAATTGTCCTGTTGATCCTGGCCTAAAATCCGAGTGGATAAAAAATATTTTAGGAGAGATGGTATTCTAACGCTCAATGGCAAAAATCAGGGCTGAGCCCTAAGCCCATGTTTTCACACATATTATACAATTCAATATGTTGCGCTACAGCTAGAACACTAGTTCTCAACTGGGGCGATTTTGCTTTCCAGGAGATGTTGGCAATGTCTAGAGACATTTTTTTTTCCATTTTAAAAAATTGTGGCAAAGCACATAACATAAAATTAGCCATTTGAACCATTTTCATGTGTATAGTTCAGTGGCACTAAGCACCTTCACATGGGTGTGCAACCATCACCACCATCCATCTGTAGAACTCTTTTCATTTTGCAAAACTGAAACTCTGTACCAATTAAACACTAACTCCCCATTTCCCTCCTCTCCTAGCCCCTGACAACCATCATTTGACTTTCTGTCTCCATGATTTTCACTACTCTAGGTCACTCAAATAAGTGAAATCACACTGTGGAGACATTTTTGATGGTCACAACTTGGGGTGGGGTGCTGCTGGTGTCTAGTGGGTAGAGGCTTGGGAGGCCACTCAACATCCTGCAATGCACAGGACAGTCCCCACAGGAAAGCATTAACTAACCCCAAACCTCAATCCTACCAAAATTGAGAAACTCTGAGCTAGAAAAATCCCATTAGCAATCTCATGCCACGGGTTTCACACAACAACTTACTTTTTTGCTCTAACATGGAGCATCCTTAATCAGCAATCCAGGCTGGTGGGAGTTCTATCCTGACCTGGGCTTCAATGATGACTGAAGCAGGAAAAGGATCAGTGATAAATTGTGTCCTGGCTTTTGAAGCTCCCATTGGAAGTGTCCAGGTCATTTTCGGTCACACTTTCTTGGCCATATCAAATCAGAGGTCCACATCTCACTTCAAAGGGGGTAAGGAAGTGCATTTTTACTCCGAAGAAGTACAACCACCACACCTAGCAATTAAAAATAAACCTCATAGTGTTACCACCTGCTTGAAGTGCTGAGCTCAGAGCAAGCCTACCAGTAGGAGCGGTGCAGGCTGCAGGTTTTTTGTTTTGTTTTGTTTTTTGAGACTGCACTCCAGCCTTACTCTGTCACACATGCTGGAGTACAGTGGTGTGATCACAACTTATTGCAGCCTTGACCTCTCCACACAAGCAATCCTCCCACCTCAGCTTCCTGAGTGGTTGAGACTACAGGCTCATGCCACCACACTCAGCTAATTTTTTGTATTTTTTTGTAGAGATGGGGTTTCACTATGTTGTCTTGGCTGGTCTTGATCTCCTGGGTGCAAGTGGTCCACTTGCGTTGGCCTCCCAAAGTGCTGGGATTACAGGTATGAGCCACCATACCTGACCCAGGCTGCATTTAATGTGGCGTGTGTGTGCTGCCCACAAGAGTTATTCTGTGGCTACCTCGTTCTGCATTTTCATGTCTTGCGGTCAAACCAGCCCTACTTCCAAATTTTCTCTCTGCTTCTGCCTTATCTCCTTTTTGAAACTTTAGATTACCTGCTTCTTCAGCTGCAGACCTGCCTCTTCTTTTGGGCTTGATGTTACCTCCTTTTGGCTCAGATAACCTGAGGCAACTCTGCTTAGGCAGATGACTTTGTGTCAGAACCTCATGACTTTGGCCTACAGGCTCTTGCATTAGACCGTGGTCCACTTCTCAGAAAGTGATACAACAGCAACTATGCTGAAACTTAGGTGATTGTGTTTGGAAGAGATTTCAAATATTTAAATGAGTAAAATCCTTATACTCCATCCAATAGGTCATTTTTTAAAAAGAGGTTGGTGGCTTTTCACACTGGTTGTACACTAGGGTCACTGGAGAGCTCTTAAAAATATTCCCCATTTCCAGCAATTCTGAATTAATTGTTTGGGTTTTTTCTATGAAGCCTGAGAATCACAGGTTGACCCCTTCAGTTGGAGCACTTTGCATACTATTCATCCTGGCTGGTCCTGTGAAGAACTCATCTCCTTAGGAATTGGAGACTCTGTTTTGAGAAGGTGGTTGATTGGTAACTCCTGCTCTTAAAACCATTTTGTTTTTGTTTTTGTTTCTGTTTTTCCTATTCTCCATTGTAGAACCCAGAACTGTGGGGCCTCAATTAAATAAAAAACTTACTCAAACATGTCAGATGATTTTAAGGTTTTTTTTTTTTTTTTTTTTTTTTTTGAGACGGAGTCTCGCTCTGTCGCCCAGGCTGGAGTGCAGTGGCCGGATCTCAGCTCACTGCAAGCTCCGCCTCCCTGGTTCATGCCATTCTCCTGCCTCAGCCTCCCGAGTAGCTGGGACTACAGGTGCCCGCCACTGCGCCCGGCTAATTTTTTGTATTTTTAGTAGAGACGGGGTTTCACTGTGTTAGCCATGATGGTCTCGATCTCCTGACCTTGTGATCTGCCCGCCTCGACCTCCCAAAGTGCTGGGATTACAGGCATGAGCCACCGCGCCCGGCCGATTTAAAGGTATTTTTAAAGGAAAATTCTTACCCTACCTTGAGAGTTCTTGTAGAATACTCACTTCCATCTGGAAGTGAAATGGGCCTTCGCCTAAGTGAGAAAAAAAATAATATTCATCACTTCCTGAGGGGCTCCTGTGTGATTAGCATTGCACTGAAAAATTTTTACATATATTATTTAAAATCCTAGATACAACCTTGCAAGGTCGGTATTATTATTGCCTCTATTTTGCAACTGAGGAAATCAAGGTCCAGAATGATTAAGCAAGATCACACAGGTAAATTGGTACATTTGGGTTTCACACTCATATCCATAAATCCAAAGCTCTGGGTCTTTTTATTACGTCGTGCAACATAAACTCAGGGCAATTCAGGACAAGTTGGAGTCAAGACTTTTGCCCCCTATAAATATAAGTTCTGACTTCTAGATATTTGGAGCAAAATGTGCACGGCTTCCTGTGTACTCAGAAGTGCCCTCAGGGACCATTTCAGACTCTCTAACTGGCATCCACGCACTCAGCAGAAAAACTACATCGAATGGATGTATTAACTTTCTGGGCCTCTAGCTTTCCTAAACTCTATGTCTATTAAAGCAAATCCTCGCAGACATGTCTCTGACCGCACTGTCTTCAATATAACTCCAGAAAAGCCTCCATAAAAATAAATATTACTGGTATACCCTCCGCTTCTATTGAGAGCCAGACCCCTGGCCCAGGTGAAATGATTGCTCAGAGAATGCATGGGGATGACTTTTAAAGGGGGCCATGATGCTAACTTGAGGAGGAATATTAAGAACCAGCGGCTGAGACCCCAGTGGTTACTCCAGAGTTTGTATGGGAGAGTTTGTACTGTATTCAGAATTAACTGAAGTAGAGGGTGGGAGGGCTGGAGAGTTATCTTGAGCAGTGTTTGCATACCCAGCACACCATTTTCACCTCCATCGTGTATTTATTTGGGTGACTTTGGTAGTGGGCCACTGGAGCTTAAAGGGATTTAAAGTACTCCAGTTACCCCAGGGCACCGCCATTGTGAGATATGGAGTCAGAAAGAGATTGTAGTCAGTGACGGTGACATCAAGATGTTTGGGTTGAAAGGGAAATTATTTTGATGACAAGTATCTGAACAAGGTTTCTGCAACTTTTAAGAACAGACATTTGGAGACATTTTCCATGGTGTTTGTAAGTCTCCTGTTATAGGGTCCATGTAATAAAGTTCTCTTTTTTTTTTTTTGAGACGGAGTCTCCCTCGCCGCCCAGGCTGGAGTGTGCAGTGGCGCGATCTCGGCTCACTGCAAGCTCCGCCTCCCGGGTTAACACCATTCTCCTGCCTCAGCCTCCCGAGTAGCTGGGACTACAGGTGCCCGCCACCACGCCCGGCTAATTTTTTGTATTTTTAGTAGAGATGGGGTTTCACGGTGTTAGCCAAGATGGTCTCGATCTCCTGACCTCATGATCCGCCCACCTTGGCCTCCCAAAGTGCTGGGATTATAGGCGTGAGCCACCGCGCCCGGCCGTAAAGTTCTCTTTTAGCTCATATTCTCTGGCTAACTAGGACAGTCACAGCTCATTCACTTTCAGCTTCTAAAATGTTGTTGATTTTCTCCTCTGTTTGTACTTCTCCAATTTTCTTTGACCTTATGGGATTATGTCATTTAAAAAACTCCTCTTTATGGTTTTGGGAGAAAGTTGAGACAATGCCACATTTCTCCATAGGGGTTTGGGCATCCTTTGTGGTCTTCTTCTATGTCTGGATATTTGTGTATTTTTCTTCCTCAGCAGAAATGCACATCTCATGGGCCTGCTGGTGGGGAGTGTTCCTGACTTTAGGGTGGATTTTGCCGGATTTGTTACCTGGAGTGGCTGGAAGAGAACATGTTCTGAGGGGTGAGTGCACATTGTACGAAAATGAGCATTCAAATCCCATCAGGCCTGGGAAGCAAGAAAGCTTAGACAGGAGACACAGAAAGGCGTCAGGGACAGGTCAGGAACAAATGCCGGAGGAGGGGTGAAGCTGAAGGACTCAAGAGCCAGAAGACCATAACCAAATCAGGGACCTCAAAAACTCACTCTTCTTTTGTTTTTTCATTTTTCGTTTTTTTCTGAAACGGAGTCTCACTCTGTTGCCCAGGCTAGAGTGCAGTGGTGTGATCTTGGCTCACTGTGACCTCTGTCTCCCGGGTTCAAGCGATTCCTGTGCCTCAGCCTCCCTCAGTAGCTAGCTAGGATTACAGGCATGTGCTACCATGCCTGGCTAATTTTTGTATTTTTTGTAGAGATGGGCTTGGCCCGGCTGGTCCTGACCTCAACTCCTGACCTGGAGTGATCTGCCAGCCTCGGCCTCCCAAAGTGCTGGTATTACAGGCGTGAGCCACCATGCCTGCCCTAGAAGCTCATTCTTATTGGCCAGAAGATAGAGAGTGATCTAAAGTCT
The DNA here is from genome assembly GCF_007565055.1 of Rhinopithecus roxellana. NCBI lineage: Eukaryota > Metazoa > Chordata > Mammalia > Primates > Cercopithecidae > Rhinopithecus > Rhinopithecus roxellana. Next base: position 51,209,421 of record NC_044564.1, on the reverse strand, counting down.
CCAAGCCAGGTCAGACTGTTTTTAAGCCTTAGGGCTAGTGTATTAATGAACGAGGTTCAAGCTTCTATGGTATGGGAACTGAGGGGCACCACAACACTCAGCTTACTCAAGGGACCAATTCTAGCAGCCTTCGAAAGAGCCTGAAAAAGGTAGTCTTGAATTAGTTTCCGGGTGAAAAATATTTGTCCCAGTTGAAGCAAGTGTTACTAGTGACTGCCTCTGCTATGGAAGCAGGGGTTACCTGCTTACCTGTGAGCAGTAGGATTTCTTGGGGTTAATTTTGCAGGAACATGTACCTCCATGTGGCCAAACAAGCAGGCTTGCTTAGATTTGCATCATAGGATATTAAAGTGGAAAGGAATCTTAAACATCTAATTGAGGGATGGCAAATTGGGTTCATTGTAAGGGTCACCTCTGACCCTTTGGTTGTGGCTGTGAAGAGCATTGGGTGGGAAGAATTCCATAGTTTTTTCTAGAGAGAGACAGCTACTCATTAGAGAGTCTAGTGGGCATGGAAGGGCGTGAGTGGTTGTGCATGTAACAGGATTTTGCCATCCCTAGTTCTAACCCAACACTTTGAGAGCTGAGGCTCAGAGACATGAGTGATTTATAGAGGTCCTTCCTTTATTGCTTTTATGTCATCACATCTAGAATTAGGTCTTCTGCTTCCAAGAAAGTCTGCCGCCTCATTACCATGTAACATAGTTAGGTTCTCCATTTCATCTAGAAAATAAATATTTATTGAGGGTTGGCTGGGTGCGGCTGCTCATGCCTGTAATCCCAGCACTTTGGGAGGTCAAGGCGGACAGATCATTTGAGGTCAGGAGTTTGAGACCAGCCTGGCCAATATGGTGAAATCCTGTCTTTACTAAAAATGCAAAAATTAGCCAGAAATCGCCTGAACTCGGGAGATGGAGGTTGCAGCGAGCCAAGATTGCACCATTGCACTCCAGCCTGGGCGGCAGAGAGAGATTCCATTTCAAAAAAATTAAATAAATAAATAAATAAATTCAAAAAATCTTTATTGAGGGCCTACTTGGTTTTTAGTACTGAAATAGGAGTTGAACATAGAGCAGCGAATGAATAGGCCAAGTCCCTGTTCTCCTTGCTGTTACATTTTAGGGGAGGAGACAGATTAGTAATTATTAGGAGAAAGCAGGAAATTTCTGCTTTCAGGGGTGGGATACTAGAAGGTAAATCATGATGAAAGGAAATTTTGGGACAAATTGCTATAGCATAGATGTATTTTAGGATGATTGGGGCTGTGTGCTGTGAGCACAGGATCTCCGGATCAGTCCAAGGGCACTAGGAACCTCATTTCTTAAGACTTGCATGCACTGTAGGTGGCCCTTTGTGTCCCTTACTCTGGCCAAGCTCCGTTCTTCATCATGGCCTTTGCACTTGCTGTTCTCTGCCTGGGGAAGAATGCTCTTTCCCTAGAGATCCAAATGGCTCACTTCTTCAGTGTCTTCAAATCTCTGTCAAATATCACCTTAACAGAGAGGCTTTCCCTGGCCTCTAGAGGACAAAGTAGCACATTTTCTCACCCACTTACCCTTCTTCATAGCACCCCTCACCACCTGCTGTATTATTTGTTTATCGTTCAGCTTTCTCTCTAGAATGGAAGATCTATGAGAACAAGAATCTGTCTGCTCACTGAGGTGTTACCAGACTCTAGAAAAATGTCTGGCCCATAGCAGGTGCTTAATCAACAAGTTTTGAATGAAAAGTGGAGGAAAAAAAGATAGGAGAAAGCACACTCATGAACAAGAGTGCTGGGTAGGGTAGGAGAAGAAGAGGGCAATGGATCCAGGCCCTACAGGGATTCACTGTCCAAGCAGGAAGTCCAGGGAAATCAATCAGATGAACTGGAGCTGCTAACATCCCCTGCAACCTGGGAGCCAGCGCATGCAATGCTCCAGTTGGGTCTAAGGACAGAAGGAGGCTAATGAACAGCCACCTTCGGAGCCACAGGGTCACTTCAGTCCTCCCTGTTTATTTCCAAACTGCTGAGAGTCTTATGTACATTTTCTCTTCTCACTTGCCTCTTCACATCCCTAGCTGCCACAGGAATTTATGGCTTAAAGTGGGAAGCAGGGTTTATATATGTTTATATAAAGTTATATTTTCCCCCACCTCTTTGTTGGAAGAAAACTCAAATGTTAAAATTCTTAGGAGCCCAGGAGTTCGAGACTAGCCGGGGAAACATTGCAACCCCATCTCTACAAAGAATGAAAACATTAGCCAGGAGTGGTGGTCCCAGCTACTTGGGAGGCTGAGGCAGGAGGATCATTTGAGCCCAGGAGGTTGAGGCTGCAGTGAGCTGTGATGGTGCCACGGCACTCCAGCCTGGGTGACAGAGTGAGACCTTGTTTAAAAAGAAAGAAAGAAGCACCTAGAAAGGACACTAGAGATAAATCTAGTTCATGCTTCTTGTTTTCTATGGGAGGACACTGAGGTCCAGGGTCACACAACTCATAAATGGCCAGCCTACGGAAACCCTGTAAGAGGCGGAGTGTGAGGAAAAGGCAGGCACTTGTGATAACCCCACTGGTGGGCAGGAGCTAAGCCTCCACAGGTGGGGAAGGGAATTAACCCGAGGACACCGGCTCCAGTCTGGTGGCTCGAGATGCTCAGGGGACTCCAGTTAGAACTAAGGGAGGAGGCCAAGGCAGACGCTGTACTCCTCTGCCTGGATGTATGAGGGCAGCAGAGGAAGAAGAGTTGGCAAAGCAGCCCAGAAAGACATGAAGAGTAGGAGTGAATGAAAGCAGAGCTTGCCAGAGATGGCAGATCAAGGCAGGGAGTTAATTTAAAGGAGGTGGAGGCAGCAGCCAAGGGTGCACAGTGATTCAAACTTGGAATTGGTTATGGGCTAAGGAAACAGCTTTCTGTTTCACTGCTGTGAGAGGCAACCAGGTTGCAAGGAATGGAGGAGAGGAGGGACGCGGGAACACGGAGGAGTGAACATAGACAGAACCTTCCAGATGTTGGCTGAAGATGGAAAGGAGAGGGAGGAGGGGTTCTGGAGGGAGAAAGAAGTTAAAGAGTATTTCTTTATATGGGGAGATATGGGAGTTTTGGGTTTTATTTTTGGCTTGTGAGAACGAGCTAATCTTGTATAAAGGGATAAAGAATTTTTAAAAAAATTTATCTCTGAGCCTTAGGTCTTTCACCTTTAAAACAAGGATAAAAAATCTATGTTGTTGGCTTATGGGGATTAAAACGTGAAAACACATGAGTAATGCTTAGTCCAGTGCCTGGCACATTATAAACACAAAATACATGGTAGCTATTTTAAATATTTTATTATTATAAACTTATGTAATGCTCATCTGGAGGCCTAGGAAACTTATTGAAATTATTTTAAATCTTAGTGTCTTATATTTATCATTTATGGAGTATAGTAGATTAAGAAATTCTTCATGTATTTTGAAAGACTGGGCTGGAAACATGCCCGAAGAAGCATTATTTTTATCTCTCATGTACATGTGGCCATTATACATTTTAATTAAGTGTTATTATATGAGCCAAATTCCCTCTTCATGGGTGTTAGTGGGAGTTGACCTCGCAGGAGAGAGGATTTGGTTGTGGATTTATGACTCACATCTGCAAAGGGAGTAAGGGTGAATTAGAACAGGAAACTCTGATACGCAGTTTTACTATGTTTTCATTTTGATGTGAAACTCTGTAATCCAAGATTGGGGTAACTTTTCATATTTTTAAAAAATACTTCTTTATAGGCTGGAGTGATCTTGTGTAAGCAAGGATAAATCATAGATGTTAGAGAGGCGTTTGCCTCTGTGCTGTTTGGTGCAAATTTCATGAAAAAGAGCCAAGGGGGTGGGTGGTGGTTGTCAGGAAACCAAGGGATGAGATATTTTTCTTTTTCAAAGACGACACCTGTGATGCCAGCTAGTGAGCATGGGCGAACAGAGCGGAAAGGAATTCGTTACAGTCCTAAAGAGGGATAAACGCCATCTGCTGTCAGATTAACTCCAGCAAACAGCCTCCCTCAGTCCTAAACACTGACTCAAAAGCATGTTGATTTCAGTGTGAGAAACAGATGTGTAAAGGTAACTTCTCATGAGGTAAAATATAAAGCAACATGCCTAGGTCTTACAATCATGATGCTGAGTGCAACTATAAGAAAAAATGGGCTTAATGATATGTCATTATGTAATTTAAAGCCACATTTGCATATAAAACAACCTTGCCTATTTCTACACAGACACATATATATATATATTTGTGTGTGTGTGTGTGTGTAACAGGGTCTCACTCTGTTGCCCAGCCTGGAGTGCAGTGGCACCATCTCAGCTTACTGCAGTCTTGACCTCCCAGGCCCAAGTGATCCTCCCACCTCAGCCTCCCGAGTAGCTAGGATTACAGGCACAGGCCACCATACCTGACTAAATTTTTTTGCTTTTTAGTTTTAGTAAAGATGAGATCTTACTATGTTGCCCAGGCTGGTCTCAAACTCCTGGGCTCAAGTGATCCGCCCATCTCTGTCTCCCAAAGTGCTGAGATTACAGGCATGAGCCACTGTGCCCTGGCCAAGATATAATGTTTAAGGACACATATTAAACATACTAGAGAGGTTGCTGATGGGATAGGGAGGATAAGTGTGAGCATCACAGACAAGAGGGAAAAAGCAAAATGAGAGAGCGGCTTTGCCCAGATGGACAATGAAAATGTGCTATGAGTTAAAGAGTATGATTTTTAAAAAGAGAAAAATCTTTTAGTCATTGGTCTTCTCTTTGTTCTGGCTTAATGAATCTGCTACAAAGGCAAATCACTTTCAGGCAAACTTGCAGTCCTAGTGGTAACATCGGCTTCAAGGACTCCTCAAGCAGTTTCGGGTGGCTTCCTGAGAGTGACAGAGAGGAACTGTGTTTTTAGCCAAGTATCAGAACCAGGGCCACTGCCTGCCACCGAACCCCAGCGGGCACCCCCACTTTGTGTTTATCCATGGTGGCTATGCTTGCCCACCTGGGTGGGAACCCCTAGAATGACTCCAAACTTTTCCAGGGACTGCATCCCAGGACATTTTTACAATTTATGTGTAGACTTTGTTCTGGTGGAAAAGTTATTTTATGAATATGAAACAAGCAATTGGGGTACCTACCTTATGGCATTTTTTACATTGAGAGTGTTAAAAAATACCATGCCCCCCCACCCCAGCCAAAACCCTGACAAACAGCCAGGGAAGCTCATGCAAAAAAGTATTCTTGGGCTTGTATGCCTGCTAACAAAAAATTATCACAGAAGTCTGCAAAAAACACAATCTTGCACAAAGCCCATAGCAACTTTACACACAACAATGCTTCTGAAGGATATTTGCCCAACAACTGCCTCTCCAACCTGGGCTGGCATCACCTTTGTTATTGATCTTTGTAGCCAAGGATGATCATTTCAAAATGATCATATAATCTTCCTCATTTTTTCTTTTGTCTTCCTTTACCTCCTATGCATATAGTTTACTATGCATATAGTTTACTCTGGCTTGCCTATTTCCATTGCAAGGCTCTGTTTCCAAATGAATATGTTTTTCTTGTGGAGAGCCTCTCTCTGTTTGTTATTTAGGTTGATAAGAGAAATGTGAACATTTGAGAGCTCAGGTAAAAAGCCTTAGTTTATATTTAAATTTTTTTTCACCTTTAGTTGCTTACTTCCACTACAACTTGCAGGTGGGCTTTGAAAAGTTCTTGGAATAAGTTTGAGCTTTGATCTTGTAAGGTTCATTTAGCAGAGATTCTCAAAATGTGGTCCCTGGACCTGCAGCATCAGCATCACCTGGAGGTTGTTAGAAATGCAAATCATCGGGCCTCATTCCAGACCCTGAGCTGGAAACTCCAGGGGCAGGGCCAGACCCTCTGTAGCTGAACAAGCCATCCAGGTGGTTTTGATGCAGCTAAAGTTCTGGAATCACTAATGTAGCCCCATTTTGAAAACTTGGCTGTACAGGCCTCCCTAGCTGGTAAGATGCCAGCATTTTTTGTTTGTTTTGATACAGGGTCTTGCTCTGTTGACCAGACCGTGACCTCCTGGGTTCAAGCGATTCCCCACCTCAGCCTCCTGAGTAGCCGGGACTACAGGTATGTGCCACCACCAAGCCCAACTACTTTTTGTACTTTCTTTTTTTTTTTGTAGAGATGGAGTTTTACCCCAGGCTAGTCTCAAACTCCTGGACTCAAGCAATCTGCCCGCCTCAGCCTCACAAAGTGCTGGGATTATAAGCATGAGCCACTGTGCCCGGCCCTGCCAGCTTTGTATAAGCTAAGGAGTTTTTAGAAATACCTAGACTCAGGGCAAACCTCAGACACTTAAATCAGATTCTCTGGGAGGTGAAGCCCAGGCACTGATATTTTTAAACTCTCTACAGATGGTTCTCATGTGCTGTCAAGTTAAAGAACTGCTGATCTAGATCAGGGCTTTTCAAACTTTAATGTGCACGTGAATTACGTGAATTACTATGAATTAGTCTGCATAGGCCTGGGGCTGGGCCTGAGCTTCTGCATCTTTCTCAAGTCTCTAGGAGATGCTGCTGCATCTGGGCTGCTAACCACACTTGGAGATACGAGGTTTTGGAGAGCAGAGGAAAGACCACGAACCATTAACCTAGGGGTTGGTAGTCCTGACTTCCAAGCCAAGGTCTGCCTTTACATGGCTGGCACCCTGCTTGGACTCCTACCTCAATTCTTTGGGCCCAAGGTTTGTCCTGCCTCAGAAGAATGTCAAGAAAATTGAGTGAGTAATGCAGAATTGTTTCTTAAAGTGTGTGCAAATGCTCCGTGAATTTAGAGAGTATGTGGATGCACATTACTAAACTTTAATAGTTGTGAACATGTTGTTATGAGTACTTAGAACAAGTAATAATGGCTTTTGATGTATAGTAGTAATAAAACTTCCTTTTAAAAGGCATGTATTTAAGTTTCAAAAGTGGGGCTGTTTAAAAATTATGAAATAAATAATAGCAGAGGTAATTGACAGAGCAAAATTATGAAGGCAGGATGAGAATGACTCAAGTTTGGGAAATGCTGAGAAAGTAGATGCCCAAGGGCTATAAAAACTTAAAAAAATAGGCAGCACTTGATTTTAATTGGCTGAATGAGATGATGTGTTTGATCATTTATGGGGCTGGCATTTGGCAACATGCACTGGGTGGCTAGGATCACTGTTTATTCAAAAATATTTGAGTGTCTACTTTGCACTAGATACCCTTTTAGTCTCTTGGGAAAGGGATTGGGAGGGGCAGGCAGGACAAAAACAAATCATGTATGCCCACAAGAAAATTGCAGGAAGATAAAAGCCATGAAATAAACTCTGTGCTTCTAATTTAATATTTTTTCTATAGATTATGAGAAAAAAGTTTTGCTCACGGTCAGCTAGGAAAGCTGTCTTAGCACAACCATTCATTCTTGCACAAATCAAAATCAAGAGGAGTCGGAAGACTCCATTCTGACAGCTTCTAATGGAGAAGCTAAATTTACTGGACACAGGGAAAATTGCTGGGCTCTAGGGCCTGTGCTCATTTATTGAACTAGATAAATGGTCTTGGTGTAGTCCATAAGGACAAAACTCAGTGAGCCTGAAAAGGAAGTCAGTGACTCCGGCTCAACATAAGAATGTTCTGTGATTCCGAAAGAAGGATGTAGGAGTGTGGCACAATTCAACCATAGTCTGTGGCCCTGTGCCTCAGGCTTGACATGAGTGGGATTTCCCAGGTGGTCATTTTCTCCTTATCTATCTAAGACATTGGGAACAAATTACTTGACCTCCTCTGGGCTTCAGTACTCCCACTCAACAAATTACAGGACTGGGCAGTCGCTAGACTCTCTTTAGGCATCATATTTTAGTTTCTGTGATTTTAAATTTGAGAAGGGGTGTCTAAGGGAGAATACGTAGGGGAGGGGGAAAGGCTTATTAAAAGTGTAGTTAGACACTGAATTTTTAAGAATTGCATTTTGTAATAACACCTGTACTTAATCAGGACTGATAATCTTACCTGATGATAGCACCTGGAGGAATGGCTGCATTAAAAAATGAAAATGAAAATGAAATAAAACAAGACCTTATTTGAACTTAGCAATAATGCTGATTCCTCTTTTTGATTTGAGGAGGTTATAGCTGTTGTAAATGCTTGAATTGGGTCTGCCCAGGCAAGATAGTCAAGAGTCCATGTCTGATGAATTTAAACAATGTAGACAATAAAAAGGGTTGCTTAAACTGCCCGTCTTTTACCAAAACACATTTGCAAATGAAAGAATAACACTTCCATTTAAAAAAAAAAAATTTGAGATGAAGTCTTGCTTTGTCACACAGAGCGGAATGCAGTGATAAGATCTTGGCTCACTGCAACCTTTGCCTCCCAGGTTCAAGTGATTCTCCTGCCTCATCCTCCGGAGTAGCTGGGACTACAGGCGCTCATCACCATTCCCACTTAATTTTTGTATTTTTAGTAGAGACAGGCTTTCACCATGTTGGCCAGGCTGGTCTCGAACTCCTGACCCCAGGTGATCCACTGACCTCGGCCTCCGAAAGTGCTGGGATTAGAGGCGTGAGCCAACAGGCCTGGCCAAAAAATTTCTATTTTTAATTGCAGGGTCTGGGGAATTAAAATGCATCCATAATTTCTTGTGTCTCTCTGCTCGGGCTTGCATGAATGCAGAGGGATGGGGAAGACTTCTTAGGCAAGCATCCCCCTCTTGTCACCTGCCATCTGGAGAGAGAGGGCTGTGATTTATCTCACTCTAATCAGGAAGGACCCAATGGGAGGATGGAGAGGTCTGATGGCTTTGTTGCTCCATGTGGGAAAGAAACGGACAGAGTGAATTTGTGTATGATCCCTAAGGAGAAAGTGTCTTTGTGCTGTATCTCTTTTTGACCTGGAGACCCTGAAAGCAAGCTAGTTACAAGTTGAAATAGGCCGTTTCTAAAGTGTGATTTTGTTTGTGTTTGGGTCTTGATTACAAAGGAAAAACAAAACAAAACACTTAATTTATATACACCAGATGTAGTGCAGGATCCCCTGGGCTATCTTTTCAGGTATCAGGGACCTTTGATGAAAGTCACCTTCTCATCTCGGAGTCATTTCCTATTGTTTAGCAGAGCCTGATATTAACATTTCCTTCCAACTGTTTGCTGGAATCTGTGTGTTCCCTTCAAGTGATGCATACGAGGTGCACAGGTTTCCTGCCACTGTCATCCTAATCTTTCCGTGGAGACAGAGGAGGAGAAGGGAGACCGCTGAGCCAGGCCCCAGCTCGCTTTTCTTTCCTGACTCAGTTCGGCTCCTCTGCACTTCTCAGCTCTTGCTGTAGGTGGTGATGTTTGACCATTTTCTTCATGTAACCTCCACACGGTAATATAAATGCATTCAGAGGATGACCTGGTATCAAAAAAAAATTCCTTTTGATTAGTAGAATCAACTTATTTCTCCACATGATACTCTTCCCACTGAGACACATGGAGACAATTCTGACTCCTTTAGGTTTGCAACCTTGAGATTTCTCTCAGATGCAATAAAAAAAAATCAAAGAATTTTGAGGGGGCACAGTGGTGCCTAGTGCACGATCATGTTTGTCTGCTAAAACGTAAAAGGGAAACTGGTGGGTTTAAGGATGCCCAGCAGCATGACGGCTGCCAGTGTAAATGAGCAGTGTAGAGAGAGGGGAGGAGGGAGGGGACTACAAACTTCAGAATATGAGCTGATCGTTTATACACTAAAAAAAAAAAAAAAAAAAAAAAAAAAAAGTCGAAAAGGGAGCCCAGGATGGTACAGGAAAAAGGAGAAGGGAAGATTTGCCTTACAGTTAATCAGGAGAGTCCATAAGGGTTGATTACATGTGTGATAGCCTTCAGTTCTTTTTTAAACAAATGTGAAAGTTTGCATGTATGTATGTATGTATGTATGTATAGCTCCGTGTATTACCATTATTGCACTCAGCAAATGGATTTACTTCCTTTATCTCATGGGCCCCTTCCCACTCACTCCTGGCAGCCCTTTTTCCTTTCTCCTTCATCCCAGAACACCAAAGAAGAGATGTGCTTCCTAACCCTGGCTCCAGGGGACTTTATGCAATGTAAACAGTGCCTCTCTAAAGTGGCTCACTGCTTAGAGAACATGCGTCCCATTTTAAAACTGTGACTCCTTTATATTTTGCAATGCTTATTTTAATAAGAGACATTGGACTTGTGACTTATTTTTCATGGAGGAGTGAGCTTAATGGCTGAAAGTAATCGATAAACTTGTTTTTCCTCCGATGCCATCAGTCAAGGTCCTATGGCAATAGTAAGAGGATGACACTGGGCTGGCACCCCCTCCATAACATATTTGGACCATTCCCCCCCCCCCAGAATGCACATGCAATAGCTTTGGTCTGGAGCGTTCTGGCAAGAGAGAGATGGTGTACTTGGTTTCCTTCTGTCACACTTTTGGTGAAATGAATTAGACTTTTAAATCAGGAAACTCAGCGAGATGAGTTAGATTTTTACACAAGAGCAGTGGAGGACTTCCAGCTGGTTGGGGGAATGATACGGAAATATCTTGCTAAATCAGGGTCTGGTGGAATGTTGCTCCCTTGGCAGGCTCCTCTTCACAGGGAGCAATCTGTGGGTTGCTTATAGAACAGAGCGAGCAGGAGGCATAGCATGGTCTTGCTCATGGGAAGACCCGGTGGTTCAGATGTTTGTCATTAGGAACTGGGTGTGGGCTTTTTCAAGTTAAACTGAAGCAGCAGTTTTATTAGGAAGAGCCTCCCAGATCAGCATCTTCTGTTTCTGGATACTCTCCCTTTGAAAAGCCAGATTTCAGCAAAAAGCATTGCTAATGGTGAAATTGCACAATTGAAACCCAGTGGGAGCAATGGGAAAGATGGAGACAGAGGTGGTTATATCATGTACTTGAACAGTTTATTTAGAGGCTGTTGACATTAGAATAACAAGCCAAGACAAACAAAAATACTCATTTTGGATGAAAATATTGTCTTTTCATGTTATCATAGATAGCTGAGTCCTAAGACTTATACGGAAACACATTTTCCTAATGAGTGGCTGATTTTTTCTGGTTGTGCAAGTAATATCCAAATTATTATACAAATTTTTGACTCAGGAGCAAACATTGTATTGCACATTGAGCTAATCACTTACCCTTTCTAAGGTAAGCCCTCACCTCTGCTTTCCCTTCATCTTGTCATTTCTGTTTGTTGGGTATAGGTTTCCTGTTGGTTCTTTCTATTGGCTCCGATGTAATATGAATGAAGCTCTTAACATCCTTTCAGACATAAACACAACTTAGCTCATTGTTTCTGAGTTCATATGGAGGTTTTCTTGCCCCTGAGACTTTCACATCAGACAGCTGGATGTTGCTGTGTTCAAGGCTCTATATGTTGATTTTGTATCCTACAACTTTACTGATTTCACCTATTAGTTCAGTTCTAACAGTTTTCAAATTTTGTTTTTGTTTTTTAAATATTGTGTGTTTCATTTTAGAGTCGGGGGTAGATGTACAGGTTTCTTACACAGGTATATTGCATGGTGCTGAGGTTTGGGCTTCTAATGATCTCACCGCCCAAGCAGTGAGCACAGTACTCGATATGTAGTTTTTCAACCCTTGCTCCCACCATCCTTCCCTCCTGCCTTTGGAGTCCCCAGTGTCTATTGTTCCCATCTTTGTGTTGAGTTCTAACCTTTTTTTTAGTGAAGTTAGTAGAGTTTTCTGTATATAACAAGATCATGCTGTCAGCAGAGACAATTTCACTTCTTCCTCTCCTATTAAGATGCCTTTCATTTCTTTCTTTCGCCTAATTACCCTGAGAAGGGGTGTCTGTGGGCATCCTTGTCTTATTCCTGATGTTAGAGGAAAGGTTTCAACTTTTCACCATTGATTATGGTGTTAGCTATGGGTTTGTCATTTATGGGCTTTATTTTGTTGGGATACAGTCCCTCAATACGTGATCTGTTGGGTGTTTTGTTGTTGTTGTTTGTTTGTTTGTTTGTTTCACCATGAAAGGGTTTTAAATTTTGTCAAAAGCTTTTTCTATATCTGTTGAGATGTCCATATAGTTTCTATCCTTTATTTTTCTAACATGGTGTATTATATGTATTGATTTGCTTATGTTGAACCATGATTTGATCATGGTGAATGATTCTTTCAATGTGCTGTTGAATTTGGTTTGCTAGGATTTTGTTGAGGAGTTTTGGATCTATGTTGATCAAGGATCCTGGTCTGTAATTTTCCTTTCTTGTAGTATTCTTGTCTGGCTTTGGAATCAGGGTAATGCTGGCCTTGTAAGATGAGTTTGGAAGTGTTCCCTCCACCTCAACTTTTTGGAAGAGTTTGAGAAGGACTGGTATTTGTTCTTCTTAAAATGTTTGGCAGAATTAATCTGGGAAGCCATCTGGTTCTGGGTTTTTCATTGATAGGAGACATTTTCTTACTGATTCAACCTCCTTGCTTGCTATTTGTCTGTTCAGATTTTTAAATTTCTTCATGAGTCAGTCTTGGTAGGTTTTATGTGTCTAGGAATTTATCCATTTCTTCTAGATGATCCAATTGGTTAGTGTTTCTTAGGATCCTTTGTATTTCTGTGATACTGGCTATGATGTTTCATCTTTCATTTCTGATTTTATGCTATATTGAAAACGTGAGGCATAGCAGAGAGGGGGCACTGCTCAGGACTTGGGATATAAACTGGCAGATGTTAAGGTGGGTGATTCTGGTTAACTCAGAAACTCCAAAGTCCCGTGTGGAAGAATTAACTGCCTGTACTCTCCTAGTAATGTATATCCTTGGTCAAAAAAAGACTCAGTTGAGAATGTTGGATGAAGGAATCAAATCAATATTCATCATTATATTGAAAACAAGTCAGATTGACTGTGGTCTTTTGACAGCAGGCCAGTGGCTGAATCTATTAGAACAAAGTTAGGGCAGGTTCAAGGGAGAGTCCTGAGATCGGTATTCTTTGTTTCATCCAACTTTGCCTTTCAGTTTCTTCTCCCCATGCCTACAGGATGTCCCTGCACAGCCTGTAGGGTCCCTTCCTTCAGTACCTTGCCTTACTAAGGGGAGAAAATTAGTTTCCCAATGGTAGCATATATTTAGCCTTCTAAGATTTCTATTTCTATTTTAGGGGAGCTCTAGGAAAAGAGCAGATTACTCTAAATCCCCAGGTAAAAATCTGAAATAGTGGAATTTCATATGACCAGGAGACATATTTTGGGGCAAGGGAGCTTTTCACAATCACCTGGACATTCAGGCACCTGCTTCTTCAATGCCTAAAATATGCCTTCAATTTAGTAGGTTAATTCCTCTTCCTCTTTTTCAAATTTCAAGACAATACATGTAGTGACTGAACAATTTGAATCCAAGTTTCACTATTTAACTGCCAGTGTGACCTTGGGCTAGTCACTTAATCTTTTCAAGGCTCAATGTCATCATATAAAGTGGAAGTACAAACAATCCCTGACTTACAATATTTTGACTTATGATTTTTCAACTTTAAGAGAGTTTAAAAGCAATACACATATAGCAGAAGCTGTACTTTGGGTACCCATACAACCATTCTGTTTTCCACTTTCAGTACAGTATTTAGTATATTACATGAGATATTCAAAGCCCACTTTATTATAAAATGGGCTGTTAGATGATTTTGCCTAACTGTAGGTTAATGTGAGTGTTCTGAGTGTGTTTAAGGTAGACCGAGCTAAGCTATGATGTTTAGTAGGTTAAGTGTATTAAATGCATTTTCAGCTTACAATATTTTCATAAGTTTACTGGAATATAGCCCCATTGTAAATTGAGGGGTATTTGTAGTAATGATATCTCTTCAAGGGGACTTTGTGAGCCTCTCATGGGAAAATGCATACACAGATGCATATAAATATGTAATCTTTCTTTTCCATACCTAGGTTATTCTTTAAGGATATTCAAAAATCTGGAAACGGTTGCCTCCAGGGAGATAAATGGTGGTGGGTTGGGAAACTTTTAACTGTATACCCTTTTGTACCTTTTGAATTTTGAATCAGATGAATGTATAATCTACATAAAATATTAAGATTAAAACATCACCAAATAACTTATCAGGAGGTTGGTAAACATAAAGGAAGGCCACCATATGGTGACTGTATTTTATTCAGTGTGGGTCACTGTTGGGCACTTCATAGAGCTTATTTCATTTCATCCTCACAAGGGCTGTAGGAGGAAGGGGCCCCAGAGGGATTCATGGTTAAAACAGCAGAGTAGGAGCATTTGGCAGCTATATTCCGTGTAGGTGATAACTTTAAAGATATTTTTGTTATAAAATGTTTCAAAAATACAAAAAATATAGAGAAGCAGTTTTCTATAGTTATTAAATGTTTTTAATGGGTAGTCATAGAAATTATCATCCAAAGTGGGATATTCTTGAGAGAAAAAGGAGGTTCTATTGATAATTATGGTGGGATAACAAACTTAAGATGAACATCTCTAGACAAACTGGGTTGTATGGTTCCTGGAAAACAAGGAGTACTGTAAATGTGAGTCCTGCCTTGTGCTTCTTCCTGGCCCACATTCTCTCTCTCCCACCGAGAAAATATGATCTTGATAGAGATATTCATTATGGCAAGGCAACCATGGCAAACATGATCTAGATACACCGTTCAAGTTTTTTTTTTTTTTATACTTTACGTTCTAGGGTACATGTGCACAACATGCAAGTTTGTTACATATGTATACATGTGCCATGTTGGTGTGCTGCACCCATTAACTCGTCATTTACATTAGGTATGTCTCCTAATGCTCTCCATCCCCCCTTCCTCCTCCCCACAATAGGACCGGGTGTGTGATGCTCGCCTTCCTGTGTCCAGGTGATCTCATTGTTCAATTCTCACCTATGAGTGAGAACATGCGGTATTTGGTTTTCTGTTCTTGTGATAGTTTGCTGAGAATGATGGTTTCCAGCTGCATCCATGTCCCTACAAAGGACACGAACTCATCCTTTTTTATGGCTGCATAGTATTCCATGGTGTATATGTGCCATGTTTTCTTAATCCAGTCTGTCACTGATGAACATTTGGGTTGATTCCAAGTCTTTGCTATTGTGAATAGTGCCGCAATAAACATACGTGTGCATGTGTCTTTATAGCAGCATGACTTATAATCCTTTGGGTATATCCCCAGTAATGGGATGGCTGTGTCAAATGTTATTTCTAGTTCTAGATCCTTGAGGAATCACCACACTGTTTTCCACAATGGTTGAACTAGTTTACAGTCCCACCAGCAGTGTAAAAGTGTTCCTATTTCTCCACATCCTCTCCAGACCGTTCAAGTTTTATGCTGGTCCTACCTATGTGTGTCTCAGGAACTTTCCAGAGATTCCTTTGAGTGCTTCTAAATTTTGCATAAATGGGATGTTGTCACTTGTCCCTTTTTTAAACCAGTAAGCCATTTTCCCTTCTTTTCCTGGAAAATTAAAGGAACAAGAACTAGGAAATAATGTATTAGTTAAGGTTCTGTTGATTGAAAGCAACAGAACCTAATTCTGGCTAGCTTAAACCATGGTAGGATTTAAGGAAGAATGCTGCAGAATCTTAGGTATCTTATGGCTGGGAAAGAGGAGGTTCAGGCAGTTCCTGGGATATTAGCAACAGGTAGCTGTCAATTAACTGCCCCTGCACCACCCGCTGCTGCCGTCATCAATATGGCACACCACAATGGCTCCCAGCCTCTGTATGTCTGGGTTCCAGTGTTCAAATTCTAGAGACAGCAAGAGAAATCGCATTTAGTCAGGCATCCTTCCCTAGGTCACTCTCCCTGTATATGGTCAGAAATGCAGGATTATGTAGTAAAGACACAGCTACTGAGGGCCCACTTCACTGTATTGGGACCATTTGCAGAGGAGGGAAAATTGTGAGCTATGCACTTAAAGACGTGATAACCATAAGTTTGCAGAACAAAAAATTGGAGAAGAGAAGGATAACACTATGCTACAATTTCTTCTGAAAATGGACTAAGGGAATAGCATTTCCATTTGGAAATTCTCTCCTGGCATTTCAATATTTATGGATTCCTGAATTCTGAATTCTGAGAAAAATCAGTTGAGAAATTAGGAAAATGGCGAGAAACATTCTAATTTTCCTGTGAGAATTACAGCTTAATAGTCAATATAGAGAACTTACTGGCTTGAAGAAATGCACTGACTTTAAGATGAGGAAGCGCTGACATGTGGAGATGAAAGTTAAGCTGAACTGTATAGGAGCAGTAAAGGAGCCTCAGTCAGACTTTCTTGTATCTGTTGCTGTGTTATAAGTGTATGTTCATGGCCTTATCCACTGCTACCAGTGAACCATTTCTGCAAATAAACTTTCATGTGTTCATAGGCATAGTATATATTTTACAAATCCTATGAGAGGTGTTCTAAGAAATGCCAAGTTTTAGAAACAAAATATGCCCTTAAATCGGCAATTTTGTCAGTTGCTTCATTCTAGTGCTGTTCATCTTGCCAGGAGATCAGAATATTATGTTATTTAAATAGTATTGGAGGGGATAATTGATGCCTTGTTAGTATAACAATGTCATGTAAACAATGATTAAAGCATTAAGTATTTGTGATGTTACTATCAATCTTTAAAGGACTTTTCTTTAGCATTTATTTGGTGATAACATCCATTTCTTTTTAATGTTTTCTCTATTATCTTAATGTTGTTGGATTTTATAATCTTGTCATAACATGTTGGCTCATAATAATCATCATTTGTTACATCTTTTTAAAACAGAAGACTACTAAAACTTTTCATATAATCCTGTTACAGAAAAAACAATTATTGGCTTGTTATTATAGTCACATATTATTTTTCAAAAACTTATAAGTGAAGTGTTATGAAAATCATATGAATTTGGGAATTCCCAAGCATTTGCAGAAATTCTATTTCCTTGTTCCCAAATCCCAATGATTAATATCTGCCAGGAGTCGGAAAACGGTGAAAGGAAGTAACATCCTATGTTGGATACCTGGTAGGGTTAGTGAAGAAATGTTATTGCTGGGCTCTGTGTTACTCTCACGAATGATGCCATTGAGGAAGTCACGTTTGTTGAGAGGAAGGCGGATACACAGAGTTTTGCTGCTGTGTATTGGATAAGAACCTCCTGGTTGATATCAGCTCCTACTGCAAGTCAGAAAAATCAATCCAATGATAAATGAAAAGTGACCAATGTGCTGGGAAATAACTTATGTTTTGGCTTCAGAGGAAATTTTAGAAACAGTGCAAAGTGAAACATAAAAACAAACTATGAAGAGGTTCATGAATTTCCCTCTGAAGCTGATAGCCATATTTTAGCAGATGGAGCTCCTACCATTGGCACAACTCGGGTTGAAACAGTGTGTCCAGGAAACCCTATGTTAAAATGCAATGTGTTGGGAATATTGTTCCTCTATTTGCTTGAGTTAATTTTTCAAATTAGTGTACTCTAGCTCAGCTGTGCTCTGAGGGAATGAAAAAAGATTGGTAGAATCTGATGGAGAACACTGGTCAGGCAGGCCACATAGAATCCCTGGGGATGGTGGTTCCTGATAAATGGGGGAGGAGGACCCGAGCCAGGTTTGGGCTGGGCTGGAGGAACATAAAGATGGGATCTACTCACAATTCCCAAAACTGAGGGGTCCTGATAACACATTATTTCACTCGCAGCCATGCAAATTCATTATTTTTATGGATGAAATAGCTTTAAAAAACTAATTTACATGGGAATGTTAAAATATTTATATAGAGATTATTGGGAATCCCCTCCTAAAGCCCAAACATAAAAACTACCAAAAAAAAAAAAAAATTCTGTGTAGGCTAAGATTGCAAATGACTGATGGAATATAATTTAAATTAAACATGGAAAATATATTTCCTCTTTAATAAAGATCTAAATTATACCCTTTTTAGGAGGCTTCAGAAATGAAATTCAACTATTAAAAAAGTATAGAGATGCCTTTAGAAAATAAACTTTTCTTTTGCTGTATTATATAACAAAGAACTTTGATGAGAATATGTCCAAAGTTTTTAATAATCAAGTACACTGATGTTTCTAGGTATTATGGAGAACACCTAGAAATTAAATCTTCATCTTTGGCAGACCAGAGGGCTATTATTTTTAGGTAAAACAATTAAAATCTGCTTTTAATAAATCACAAATTTTGCAAGTTAGCCATTAACAGTAAGTGCTTTTCAAAGATGGGCCCAATACATAAGAAGCCAGGAAAACATACCTGCATTAGTTTTGCCCGTCAACTTCTTATGCTGGCCTCAGGAGATGTATTAACAGCATTCAATATTTTAAGTAGGCTGGATGTGGTGGTTCATGCCGGTAATTCCAACACTTTAGGAGGCTGAGGTGGGAGGATGGCTTGAGGCCAGGAGTTCGAGACCAGCCTGGTCAACATAGTGAGCCCCTCGGTCTCTCTGAAAAGAAAAAAAAAATTTGGGTATCCTGTGGCTACCTCCAAAAACAAACTCCAGAGGAACTGGATTTCTTTTTGTTTGTTTCATGTGTCGGGATAATGGCTTCTTTTGCAGTTACTTACAAAGCATTTAAGGGTCAGTAAAAATATTTTTTCATCCTTAATAACATGAATTCTCTAATTTGTATGTGATATAATGCTAGATATTGTGCCAAAACGGTTACATAGACATAATCCATGCCCATTTTCAAATATAATACTAATATAGAGAATAAGAATCATTATTATTGTAGTAATTATTATTTTAGTAATAGTAGTAATAATCGTAACAATTACATCAAACACTTATTAAACACTTATTATGTGCCAGGTACTGTGCAGACAATTTCCACATATTAGCTCTTTAAATGTGATCATGAGCCCCATGAGTTAGGTAGCATTACGTCCATTTTATAGATGCAGAAACTGAGCTTTGAAGAGGGAAAGCAGCTTGTGCAAGGCCATGCAGGCAGTCATTGATAAGGGTGGGAAGCAAGAAGTTGAAGTCTGAGATGTAAGTTCACAGACACAAGTACACATACATTTATAAGATACTCGTATGACATGTGGGGTTGCTTGAAATAGATAATTGATTTTCCCCAGCACCAGAAAGTGTTTGGACAGATTTCAAAGGGATCTAGCACTTCTTTAGAGGACTGCCCTGTGACATTTTTCCGTGTGATTTTTCTGCCTCTTGTCTTATACTTTTGGCATTTCTTCTGCTTTTAGAGGCTATGAGTCAACAGCATATTTTTAGTACCTCCTGTGTGCCTAGAAGTGGCCCCTGACTCAATGGGAGTGTATAACTACCATGGGCCAAATCGATGTGCTTTCCTGTCAGCCAGGGGAGTATGGAAGAACACGCTCCCCTGATTCCAACAGAACTTGCTGCCACTCTGATGTCTTCATTGTAAGGTCTCTAAATGAATGTTCAAGAAATTCATGTTAGAGGCACGTGTCATATGTGTAACTTGTAAACATTTGTGTACTTGTCTCTGTGTCCTTACACCTCAGGTTTCAACTCTTTGTTTCTCACCTTTACCAGTGACTACCTGTGTGCTGTGTGGCGTTGGACCAATTGCTCTCCCCCTCTAAAGCTCAGTTTCTGTATCTGTAAAACAGATATAATGCCATATATACATAGATATAGATATACATACACACATATATATACACACATATATGTGTATGTACATATACATACATATACAAACTGAAATACATAGTTATATAAATATTTCAGTTTAAGTCTCAAAAATCACTGAAGAGTATTTTTATAATGCCCTTTGGCAATTTTACCTGCTGCCTTTGCACATTCTGGTGAATTTCTAAATGGAAGTCTGACAGAGATTAATCTTTTAATGCATCATAAATAAAAAAGAAAATCACAGAATGATGTAACTGGAGAGGACTCTGGGTATCTAAAGTGTTTCATGAAAGATTAATGTCCTTAATCTGTTTGTGTTTTGGAAAAATCCTCCATGGTCAAATAAAACTTGGCAATGTTGGATTGAAGTCAAATAGGTTTTTTTTTTTTCCTGCAGAACTTCACAGTCTTTAATATGCTAATGTGTTTTGTGAATCTACAAGACAAGGAATGAAGTGTTTCAACACTTACTTTACCCAGATTCTCATTTTGGGACAGGCTGATCAAGCTGAGTCAGCTAGTCTGTTCTCCTGATGGAGATGATGGCTGATGCCTTTTTGAGAGCAAGAGAGTCCCCAGGGGAAGCAAGGATATATCAATTGCTCCTATTTCATGCCAAGGATCCTCAGTCTCTAGAGACTCAGAGAAGGCTGAAAGGCTACCCTAGGCCATCAGGGCTACCATTCATTGTGACCCAATGCTACAGAGAAACTCTGAGCTCAGTGCAAAGGAATGACCAGCCCTTGAGAATCAGGAAAATTTATTTGTTCCTGACCCAGTCCACTGAGGACATACAAGGAGTGGGGCGGGGGAGTGTCACCAGCTGTGGTTACAAGCCAGTGTGATTCTCTTTCACTAAGAAAACTGGTCCCTGTGAGTTTAGGTTGGGAAGCACCAGGTTAAAAAATGTTTAGGCCAGGAGTGGCCATTTACTGCAGCCTGGGTGACAGAGTGAGATTCTGTCTCCAAAAACAAACAAACAAACAACGATGTCTTCTACTGAGAACCTCTCAGAACTCTTAATACGAAAGTGTGCATTGTGAAGAATGGGAGTAGAGTGTACAGGAGTTTTAAAAGCTACTTGGTCATGAAACTCTCGCTTTGTGCAGGATTTGAGGGGCACTAATATTCTGAGGAAAATACTTTGGGAAACACTGATCTAATCCAAACTTCTCATTTTACCAGCAAACAACTGTGGGGCCCTCTCAGTTTCCTTTCTCCATCATTGTGACAAATTCATTGGAATTAATTCAATTAAAACTGGGATCAGTTTTGAAGAGATTTATTTATCAGGTAAACCTCTTTCATACATTTCGAGGGAATTTTGAGTTTCCATAGTCAAAAACCACAGATCAGTTTAACCAACCTTTATGGAATATCACCTATGCCCAAAGACCCTTTAGCTACAGTGATGGTCTACAAAAATATAAACTGTAATTCTTGCAATACAGGAGATTAGTAATAATGGTAAATACAACGATGATGACACTGTGAATAGCTAACATTTATTGAATGCCTTTCTATTAGGCACTTTACTAAGTATTTTAATCCTCCCAACAATGTATGAGGTAGGGATTATAATAATTCCCATTTTATAGTGAGGACCCTGAGGTTAGGAAATTATCCTAACTTAAACGTTAGGTATAAGCATGAATAGAAAGGTGTTATCAGCCTATAAGATATTCCTTTATGAGTGATACAAGTGCTATATAAATTCAGAGAAAAGAAAAATAGTTTTAGAAAGCCTTGATCAGTGAGTGTGAAGTACATGGTGGCCCAGTTACTGTGTGGTTGCCCATCTCTCCTCCCTCTGGGGATCAGCACCCCCTTACTTGGGAAGAATTGTTTTCCTTTTCACTGTGAGGTTCTTTCTGGCTATGCGGTGGGGCATACTGCCTCAATCTAACCCTGTTCCTGTCTTTGAGAACCTTGAAATTGGAACCAAGGGAAGAGGATTGCCTCTTGAATGGTAATTCTCTAAAATCTAGTCTGAGATGCTGATGCCTAGTCCCTGGGTCTGTGGAAGGAGCTGGGCTGTGAGAGCGGAGAATGCTGTTGATGTCAACAGAGAGGCAGGTGCTAGGAGCAGAGAGATGGAGGCCTGGAGGGTTTCTGGGCATCTCTGAGGCTTGGGGGTTGGATCATTGTCTTCATTGCTGGAACAAAGGACTTACCATACCTACTCTTCTGGGAATGAAACTGTCCTGCTTTGCAAAATAAAATGTCATTAGAAAGAGATCTTAAAAACCCCACACCATAGAGATGTGCACAGATCCCTAGAAGTATTCAAGTTCTGTCTGTTGGGTGCTAAACCAAGACTCTCAAGTATGTTCTGAAGAGAAACTGGTGTGTGTAGGCTGTGCACTCCCAGGGAGATAAAAAATTAGGAACTTTATGGGTTGGGCTTGGTGGCTCACACCTGTAATCCCAGCACTGTGGGAGGCCAAAGAGGGTAGATTGCTTGAGCTGAGGAGTTTGAGACCAGCCTAGGCAACATGGTGAAACCCCATGTCTACAAAAACTACAAAAATTAGCTGGGCGTGGTGGGATATACCTGTAGGCAGGAAGATCGCTTGAGTCCAATAGGGAGAAGGTGCAGTGAGCCATGATTGTGCCACTGCACTCCAGCTGGGTGACAGGAACTTTATGGGGAATGGGATGTTGGAGACTGAGTAGAGACTAGAGGAAAAAAACCCCAAAACAACCTCCCCCAACTTGCCATACCATTCTTTAAAAAAAAAGTTAATTGACAAATTAAAATTGTATGTATTTATGGGGGTGTAATGTGATGTTATGATATATGTATACATTGTAGAATAAGTAAATCCAGAGAATTAATATAGTCACCTCAAAACCTATTTTTCTGTGGTGACAACATTTGAAATTTACTGTCTTAGCAATTTTGAAATATATAATGCTTCACTGTTAACTACAGTAACCATGCTGTGCTGTAGATCTTAACAAAATGTTCTTCCTGTCTCAACTAAAACATTGTACTCTTTGACAACATTTCTCCATTCCTCTCACCCCCTCCAAAAACACCCATTCTTTATGTTGAAGAGAATGGCTAAAAAGTCCCAGCCAGTTTCAACTGACAGCTTCAGTGTTTTCCCCATCACATTTCAATGTTATTAATAAAAAGGGGAGGGGCGATATATAATTCGGACAGGCTGAAAGTACCATTGTAACCACTTTCTTGACTTCACAGAAAAAGTCCTCTTGTTTTCATCTGTAAAATGGGAACTGCATGAATACCATTCTTCTTTTCTTCAGCCTGCAAAGAAAAAACAGATGCAAAGCCTTTTATCAATTGCAAAACGGTATACAATGTGTGTTATTATTCACAGTTGTCTTACTGTGACCAAACACTTTATAACCCTGTGGCGAGTCATCCTCACTCTCAGAAAGTGAACAATCTTTGGGGGAAGGAGAAGCTGCAGGATATTTCAGGATGGTAGCCTTGGTGGGTCCAAAAATTCTTTGAGAGAAATGGGAGATAGAACTTTCTTCCTGCTTTGGGTTTTATCCTGTTAGTCTTGTCTCTCTTCACTCCTATTTTCTATGGAGAATTTCCTGGTTTTGGAGTTTTGGTGAGTTTTATGGAGAGGAGGCAGAAAATCTTTAGCTCCAGCAGAATGAAAGGATACACGCAAAGGAACCTAGCACAGTACCTGGTACCCAGTTCTCTTTTAACTTGGTTTTATTCGTTCACTCCTGGTAGGACATTAATAAGGGTTTTGGCCCCTCCTATTGAAAATGATTAATTCAGTTAAGAGTCCAGACAGTGTGGACAAATACAGGGTAGGACAGCAGGAGCTGGGTAGGGAGGGTGAGAAGGGCGGGAAGAATAGGGAAATACGTGTCGTCTGTGTTGCTGCTGCTGTTGCAACCACCACAACAAACAAACAAGTGAGGAAAAAAAAAAGAAAAGAATTGTCCATACCGGAAAGTGTGCTGTTTTGGAAGACGCTGGGGAAAGTGTGGATGGCTCCAGTGGGTCCTGTTGGATTGAAGTCTGACAGTGGTGATTCCCTTCAACAAATGGTCGTGGTGGGAGGGTACACACACACGCGCGCGCACACACACACACACACACACACACACACACACACACACACACACGCAGCGCCCAGCCTCCGATTTCAGCACTGGCAGGAGATAACCATTCTCAGCTCGCCTTTCCAGGGTTATTTTTGGCTGGGGCTGTTCGCTGATGGCAAAAGGTTTCAGCCCCCTCCCAACTCCCTCCCTGTCCTGGTTCTGAAGAGAAACTGGTGCGTATAGGCTGCGCACTCCCAGGGAGACCTGGAGAGGGGCCGGGCGCGCGAGCGGAACCCGGACTCTGCCCAAAGTCTCGCCTTCCCGCCGGCTGTTTTCTGGCGGAGGGTGTGCCCCGGAGGGCGGCGATAGCGGGGGAAGGCTGGGGCCAGGCGCGGGTGGAGGCGTCACCGGGGTCGGGCTAGCAGGCCCTGGAATCGGGCTTTTGGGACACCCGAAAGTGAGTCCAACTTGGGAAGAAACTGAGGGCACCTCGGGCGGTCTGGCAGCAGAGAAGGTGGGCGGGAGAAAACTTTATAGGAAGGCAGAAGCAAACTCTGCCAAGGGAGTCAGTGAGCGGCCTTGGGGAGAGGAGGGGCAGGAGGTCCCCCGGCGGGCGGGTGCAGGGCGCAGGGCGCCGACCTGCTGGGGAGGGGGCCTGGGTGCGAGGCGGAGTCCCGGCGCGCAGCCAGGCTGGTGGGGGCCCCCCGGCAGGCTGCAGATTCCCTCGGGCTCAGGGAGCCGCAGGAAGACCGGCCAGGAGGCGCCATGGAGGGGAGTCCCATCCCGGTGCTGACGGTGCCCACCGCGCCCTACGAGGACCAGCGGCCGGCCGGCGGCGGGGGTCTGCGGCGACCCACCGGCCTCTTCGAGGGCCAGCGCAACTACCTGCCCAACTTCATCCAGAGCGTGCTGTCGTCCATCGACCTGCGCGACCGCCAGGGCTGCACCATGGTGGTGGGCAGCGACGGCAGGTACTTTAGCAGGACGGCCATCGAGATCGTGGTGCAGATGGCCGCGGCCAACGGGGTGAGTGACCGGATGCCCCTCGCTTCCCGCCGCGCGGCCGCCGTGCGCTCTCCTAGCCCATGTCCCCCGACTGCCTCCGGGCCCAGTTGGGAGGCCCCCGCCCGGCTCCGCTACCTCACTCCGGCTTCCTCAACCTCCAGCGCCCCACCCCCGCGGCACTCGCAGCCTCCCTGGTGCATCCCAGGCACCGGGTTCTATTAGTACTCACCGCCCCCAAAAACCTTGAGGGGTCTTCGTCATTCCTGGAGCCACTTCGGGCGCCCCGAACTCTTCTCCGACTCTGGCCACATCCTGCACCTGCTCATTTTTCTTTCGGACATTGTCTTGCCCGGCCCTGTCGTTTCCAAGGCAATTCCGGGTTTTCCATATTGTTCCCAACACGTTCACTGCCCACCGTCCCCACACAATCTTCTTTCGCAGGCTCCCAACAAAGTCCCCCTGGCCCATGCCCTTTTTGCAATAATCTCCCAATCCCCTAAGTCTTAGCTCTGCTTATTTAACAGTAGTGGTGTCTCAGAACACACACACACACACACACACACACACACACACACACACACACACACGATCCCTGACATATTTGGCAAGAGTGAGCCCTGAAGGTTTTTAATATTTTGCTTATTTAACCCGGTGGAATTATTGAATGATTTATTTAATTAGGGTAGGGATGGAGTGGATCAATTTGTTTGATGTTAAACAGCCTGAGTTCGCAGTTCCCAGGAGGCATATCTCTAAATGGTCTGAAATGAGATTTGCAGTGGTTTTCTTAATGCAATTCCCAACTTCTCTCCAAATGCCTTTTGGCATTTGACAACATTTCATGCCTCTTCCTCTTTCGGTTTGCATCCTTGTTTCCTCTCCCTTCTCCCACGACCTCAGTAGTCTTCTTTTGCAATCCAGATTCTCAGACTTCGGATTTTTCTCCCACTGCCCCTTTCCTCACTGTCCTGTAACTAGAAGCACCTTTTGGTATAGCCCCATATCCCAGTTTCCTCTTTCCCAAGTCCGGCAGCATCTCAAGGACCTCTACAAGAGGGATACCTAATTTCAGGGGTCTCTGAATTATCTGTGGAAAACATTGTCTAAAAAAGTAATTTCATCCTTATTCATGCAACCAGACCCACACTCATAGAATTTTTCTTTAATGGAAAGTCTCTTGCAGATGTATAAATGACTGTTAACATATTTAAAAGCAAAACTGAACAATTCCCTGGCATTTGAATTTTCTCCTTCCTTCCAACCCTCTCCTTTTCATTTTCTCATTTATTATTAAAAACATTTTTAAAGGATCTTCATGCTTCATATTTATCTACTATAATTCCTCCTCCTCAGTGTCACAGGGATGGGGAAAGATTTTTTAAAAAACATAATAAAAAACAATTGGGAGAAAGAGGGCCAGTGGTGTTGGGGTGGGTGGTGGATTTGACTCCAGCAGACAATGATGCTGGAGATACGGGGTTTGTATTTCTCTCTGGCTGCTCACTTGGGATTGATGAAGGTTGGCTAGAATCAGGGAGTTGAAGAGAGGTTGACAAATGGTTTTTCACTCTTTTCTGACAAGGCTCTTCCCATGGAGTGATGGAGAATAATGAGCCTTGGGAGAGCTATGGGAGCTCTCATACTCCTTCCCCAGCCAATTTTTTTAGGGAGTGAGAGAAACATGGCCTGTCCAATACTTGTGTGTCAGGATATTTTTGAAGCTACAGTTGTTGATCTGCATGGGAAAATTTATGTCTTATTTCTTGGCCCACTTTACCATAAGGACTCCTCAGTTTCTTACTTCAATGGGTCTTCTATGACAAACACACTTTATTAACTCTAAGAGTGAAATTTATTTTAGCAGATAATTAGCATAGATCAATTATGCTTAAAATAGAGTCACATTTAACCTACTAGCTGTTATAAAGGACAGATGACAAATTAAAATCCACATAGAAGCATCAAGTCTTAAATAATCTGAAAGTACTACTTCTAAGAGGGGTGGGCATGGGTGAAGGGAATGGTGGACATATTTCAGAATTTCAAACAGCCAATTTTAACCAATCTTTTCCTCATTTTCTTCTCCTTCTTGGGGTCTTATGCTAAAGTGAAATGATAGCCATAAGGCTGGCTTCAGGAGAAAGACGGTCTAAAATAACTGGATAATTGTAAACAAAATTGGTCTTGAATGATTGAAAATTGATAAGAATGTGCTTGTCTCCTGATTTGGCACATTGAGTTAGACTCAGGAGTACTGAACTTGTATTCCAAATGCTTTGATCTTTTTAATATCCTATTGGATAGTCATAAATAGGCTAGAAAAATAGAAAACTAGAATTTATTTTCTTTGAACTGACAAATCTGACCAGTGGGCTGCATTCTTTGTGTCTGAAAAATCTTGGTTTTGATTGAAAAAGTTAATTTTACAAAGCAATTTTTTAAATTAAATTTCATTTTGTTTTTTTGAGACAGGGTCTCGTTTTGTTGCCCAGGTTGGAGTGCAATGGCACAGTTGGCTCACTGTAGCCTTGACCTCCCCAGGTTCAGGTGATCTTCCCACCTCAGCCTCCTGAGTAGCTGGGGCTATAGGTGCACGCTACCACGCACAGCTGATTTTTGTGTTTTTACTAGTGATAGGGTTTCTCTATGTTGCCCAGTCTAGTCTCAAACTCCTGATCTCAAGAGATCT
Organism: Rhinopithecus roxellana; assembly: GCF_007565055.1. Taxonomy (NCBI): domain Eukaryota; kingdom Metazoa; phylum Chordata; class Mammalia; order Primates; family Cercopithecidae; genus Rhinopithecus; species Rhinopithecus roxellana. The sequence goes on along the minus strand of NC_044564.1, from coordinate 51,182,075 downwards.
GCCTGCCTTGTCCTCCTAAAGTGTCATGAACCACTGTGCCCAGCCTACAAAGCAGTGTTCTATGAAAAACTATAGTTACTCTTTGATTATGTAATTGCTGGAGGAGAAGAAAAACATGGAATTTCTAAAATAATGAACTATATTACTTACATTTTAATATCTCATAAAGTTTGAAATAGACATTTCAAACAAACATGTATAAAAATTTTTACAAATTAAAATATACAATTAAAAACATTATAAAATTTTATTATAAAATTGTAGAGTCAAAAAACATAAATATAAACAATTTTTTAAAAAATTTATTTTGGGATTTCCCAAGGAGTGATGGAGAATAATGAGCCTTGGGAGAGCTATGGCAGCTCTCATACTCCTTCCTGGGCCAACTTTTTTAGAAAGTGGGAGGAATAGACCCTGTTCAATGTTTATTGTGGCTTAGGATATTTTTGAAGCTATAGTTGTTGATTTGCTTCAAACTTTAAAAATTTTATTATAAAATTATGGGATGTAAAAAAATGTATAAAACTGAGATTTTCAAACTTTCAGAAAAGCAGAGATGAGATTAATGGCACTCATAGACAAACATAGAACACAGATTGTAAACATTTTGCTATATTTGTGTCATGATTATTTTTTGCTTGTCTTTGAAAATATATGAAAGAAAATGACATTTTGCCCCTAAATCTTTAGTACAGATTTCTAAAAACTAAGAAGATTTTCCTGTATAGTTACAATATCATCTTTTCAAACAAAATAAAAAATCTTTTTTTATATCATTTGTTACCCAGCCCACATTCAGATTTCCTCAGTTATTATGAATTGTCCTTTTAGTTTTTGAGACAAAGTCTTGCTCTTTCACACTGTCTGAAGTGCAGTGACACAATCATAGCTCATTGCAGCCTCAGACTCCTGGGTTCAAGCGATCCTCCTGCCTCAGCCTCCTGACTAGCTAGGACTATAGGTGCACACCACCACGCCCGGCTAATTTATTGTTCTTGTAGAGATGGAGGTCTCACTACGTTGCCCAGGCTGGTCTCGAACTTCTGGCCTCAAGTGATCCTTCCAGCTTGGTCTCCCTGAAATATCTTTTGTGGCTGGTTTGTTCAAATTAGTTTCTTCTAATCAAGGGACACACATTGCATTTGATTATTTAGCTCAATACTTTTTTAACTTAGAAAGTACCCTCACTCTTTGTTTATATATTTATTTAATGAAATTGACTTGTTGAAAAACTAGTCAGTTGTCCTGTAGAATATTTCCCCTTCTGGAATTTTCTGGTTGCTTTTTATGGTGTCATTTAACTTTTCACTCTGTTTTCTGTTTTTCTGGTTAACTGGAAGTTAGTTCTAAAGGCTTTTAGGCCTGCTATAACAAAATACCAAAAACTGGATGACTTATAAACAACAGAAATTTATTTCTCACAGTTCTAGAGACTAGCAAGTTCAAGATCAAGGCATCTGCAGTTTTGATATCTGGATAGGACCAACTTTCTGGTTCATAGATTAGCCTTCCTGCTCGGCTCTCACATAGTGGGAGAGACTAACTAGCTTTCTGGGGCCTCTTTTATAAGGGCACTAATTCCAATCATGAGGGCTCTGTCCTTACGACCTAATGACCCCGTAAAGGCCCCACCTTCTAATACCAGCACCTTTGGGGTTAGGATTTCAACATATTAATTTTGGGAAGACATACATATTCAACCCATTGCAAGGTTTAGTTAGATTCAGGTTCAACTTCTTTTTTTAAAGAATATTTCATAGGCAATAATGTGTATTCATATCCCATCATTAGTGATGCTGAGATGATCGCAAGGTTAGGGTGGTCACTGCCTATCTCCTCCATTATATTCCCCCTTGGGTCAAGTCAGTAGTCTGTGACATGAACTTTGTACTATGTATATTCAGTTATATTCTGTATCACTATCTACTTGATTGTTTTAGCATTTATTAATGATCCTTGCTTGAGATGAGTAATTCATTAGGGGTTTCAAAATGGTGAATTTCTAATTCTCTAATTCTATCTACATGTTTTAGCTGGCATTTTTCTATAAGCAGATCATTTTCTTCACAACTGGGTTATTTGGCTACCCTGAAACATAGTTCCTTCTGGAAAGGCAGAACATATGTTTATTTCTGTCTTTTCAAAATTACTGGTGTTTGGAGTGAATATTTGGTGAGTTACCCACCTTCACAAGTGACAAATGAATTTTGTTTTGTCTCACTTTTGCTTTTTAAAATAGCACTGTGGATGCTTGGATTTTTATATTTAATTTCAATGGATTAGGGAATAAATGAGAAGATAGTTTTTATCTGTTTCTACAGTTTTTATGTGGCTATGTGAACTTACATTTAAAAATTTCCAGAAATATTTTAATTCCCCTTTAAAAATATAAACTATGTCATACTATAGAGCAAAAGAAAAACTGATCATGTAAAGAGTAAATAGTATAGTTTAAATGAATTGTGGTTAAGCTTAGTTGGTAACTAATTAGTTTTTTATTTTCTTTCTATTTTTATCTGCTTCAGAGCCTCTTCCGCGGTTTAGATCTTCTATGTATCAAATTATTCTAATCTCTTAAAAAGTTTAAGAGCTAAAATACAACACAATGACTACAGGAATGCCTTTGTCCTTTTCTGGGTGGGTACACCTAAGGCAACTTCTTTTCCTCTTCTTTGTTCTCTTCTTTCTTATTCTTAAATCACCTTCAATATTGGACAGATGACAGCACTGTGCCTGCCTCAAGATGCTTCTGACATTTTCTTTTCTTTCTTTCTTTTTTTTGAGATGGAGTCTTGCTCTGTCACCCAGGCTGGAGTGCAGTGGCACGATCTTGGCTCACTGCAACCTCCACCTCCCGGGTTCCAGCGATTCTCTCACCTCAGCCTCCTGAGTAGCTGGGGTTACAGGCGTGCGCCATCACACCCAGCTAATTTTTTGTATTTTTCCTAGAGATGGGGTTTCACCACGTTGGCCAGGCTGGTCTTGAACTCCTGACCTCAAGGGATCTACCTGCCTCGGCCTCCCAAAATTCTGGGATTACAGTTGTGAGCCACTGAGCCCAGTTGTTTCTGACCTTGTCTACAAGTCTTCTTTCTCTGGAGATGACATTTTGTAATACCACTGTTCAATAGATGTTTCTCTGATGATGAAACTGTTCTATAATCTGCATTGTCCCGGCCACTAGCCATATGTGACTACTGAACACTTGAAATGTGGCTAGAGCAACTGAAGAACTGAATTTTGCATTTTACTTAATTAATTAAAATAGAAATGCAAATAACCATAAGCGGTTAGTAGCTACCATACTAGACAGCAATGATCAAGAATTTAGCATTTAAAATAGATTCTGTTTTGTTTTCAAAAATGGAGGCTGACTGTTACAACCCAAAAGAACAATAGGTTAAATTAACATAAATCACCAACACTACATACACATTTGGGAAATCCAAACCAGATTTTTTTCTTGTGATAACCACACCGTCTTTTGACTTTAGCCTTGGAGGTAATGGAGTATGGCAGAAGAAACCCTGTATCAGCAGATGGAAGACTCACCTTCTTTTCCTAGCTCTGCCATATATTGACCAAAAGAGTCAAAGTCCATTCAGATGGTTGAAGGGCCTTGGAATTTTGTTTTTGGTTTACACATACTAGTTGGAGGGCAGATGCGTTAGCCTCTTGAAATACCCAGAAACCACTTAGGTATGACAGCATCATTTAATTATCCTGGGAATCAGATGAAGCACTGCATATGAAAGCATTTTGTAACATTGATAGCACTGGGAAATGTAAAGAACTTTTACTGAAATATAAAGGCATATGGTCAACTGAATATACCTGAGATAATTATGATTTGACTGTATGTATTGAATATAACCTGTAGCGGGCCCCTTGGTAAACAACTTACAGTTTTGTTGCAAGTTTTAGCCAAGAGAAAATTTGTTGACTAGTCATGCCCTATATTGGCCACATGATGAGCAGCAATGTATTAACATGCAGTGCACCTTGCAGAATTCAAGAATGTCTCAGTGTCTTGTGAATAGGAAGTTGAAATACAGTGGTATGCAGAAGGCTGGCTCAGTTGGAGCCTTGGATTGTCCTCCGGATAGATGTTTGTGCAGGTTGTATTTGATTCCAGTTGGCCATGAGAAGCTGGTTGCTCTAAAGAATGAGAATATACTTGGTTTGGCATTTACTAGAACTATCTGGGGAACAAATCTTGGCGTGGCCCCCAAACCAAGCAACAAAGATTTGGAAGTGGAGCAAAGTGGGATGTGGTGGTGGCTCGGGGAGGGAGAGAAGGAGGAAGGGTAGAAGTAAAGGAAGGAGGAGAACCTGTGCTTCAATACCTAGGGCTTCTTTCCTGGAATAGATCTGAGAGTCTGGGATCGAGTGGCTAATATCTCATCTCTAGAAGGGAGAAAGAACTGGGTGGTGATTGCTTTGTATTTTCTACTGGACTTCACTATAGAATAGGTGAGTGGAATGGGCTACTATAGTCCAGACATTAGGGAGGACAGGTTTGTGATACATTAGAAAACTTGAATGAGCCCTTCCATGATTCTCTCTTCCCTCTTTCTGCTTCCCTTTCTGAATCCCCATCCCCAAATTGTGGAATTAGCAAATCTATTATGTGAACAACAGCAAACTTACCAGAGCCCTTGGCTCCATCTATCTCCCTGTTTGTGTCAGTTCATTCTGGATGCTTTTAGTCTGTGGTCTTCATTCACTCTTTTTATGGGGAAGTAGAAGGAGTGGGAGAGGTTGTGAGAACAGCTGGGTCCTCCCAGTTGCTGGAGTGGTTATTTTAAGCTTTGTTTAATGTGTCCAGAGACCCAGATGGCATTTTTAACTAAGCTGCTTTATTAAATCTTGTGATAAAGCATAGTGATGTTTATTGAAAAGGCAGACACACATCAGCAACATTATGCGTGAAACTTGCTCTAAGAATTTTCTATAAAACATCTGTTCTCTTTGAGCCTTTTGCGAACTCTGGAAGTTTGCTAGTTTCTATACAGACTTGAGGATAAGAAGTTGGAACTCACTTTTGGAGAAGTCCAAGCATAGGTACTGGAGTCATTAATCCTAACTCTCTCAGTTTTAAGGCCCCGGATACCCTTCTGTTAGACAACAGTAACATGAACAAGCACTGTAATAGCATTTAAACAAGATTATTTGGAAATAATGGACAGGAAAAATTAGTATAAATTGTTCAGGGATTTTAAAATTAAAGATAAAAAGCTAGGGCTTCAATGGCCTGTGTCAGCCTATAGCCTTAAGAGTTAATTCACAAACATTCAAGGTTTGGCCAGTACGCCTCCACTACTTCTACTTACCCCAGTCAAAGGGACATTTTTAGATTCTTTCATCTGATTTGACTCTCTTAGTTACAAATAAGAGGATATCTAGAATATATATGTGACTCATTAAAATGAAAATCCACCTTCTCTGAGTCTTCAAATTTCTTTCACATCTTACATTTTTAGTGACATCAACTTTTGGAGTCATGTCTGTAGTTGTATGAAAAGAAAAGTTTCAGGAACATTCAACCTCAAAAGTTCTTTTTCTTAGTCTGAAGTCATGGAAGCATTTGACTTTTACTTTCTCTTTTTAAGTTTGGACTAGTAGGTATTTTGTATAAATATATTTAATTGTTGCCTTTGTATTGTTTTTCTCTAGTAAACATCCTGGGTTTTAGCTACCAATATCCAGTTTTACATTTAGGGATTTCTAATGGAAAGAGAAAGGAATCTGAAATCAGAGGACAAGAATTTATTCTACTTGACAAAACACATACAAAATACTGGAAGGAGAGTTTTACAACAAATATTTAATATCTATGACATGTAAAAAGGTTTTCCAAATCAAGAAAATTCAAACAATTCAATACAAATATCATCAATAATAACACATGAACAGGTGGCCAACCTTATTAATAACCAGATAAATATAAATTAAAACAATCCATCAACTTGTAAAAAAGGATGAAATTACCCAGAGTTGGTGTAGGTGTTGGAAAATTGTCATGTTTGTATACTGTTCATAGAAGTTAAATTGATACAACTTTTTGGCCAGGCAATTGGGAAGTATATATCTAAATTAATAGAGTAGTTGTCTTAATAACCCAGGAATCTTTTAATCTAAGAATCTATATTGTAGATTTTTCTAGAACAAATGTACAAACTTCTATGTACAAGGGTACTCACTGCAGCATTTTGCTAAGGAAAAACTCAGAAAAAAATCTATATGTTCAACAGAGAACAGGTACATAATTTATGACACAACCATACAATATACACCACTAAAATAAAGGATATAAATTTATATGTAGTATGAAAAAGATGGAAATGATAGCTGGTTAGTGAAAAACAGCAATGACTGGAATATTGTGTGTAATGTAATCCCGCTTTTCTCTATATTATGTAGGCATAGAAAATAGGATTAGAAAAACATACTCCAGTCAACAGTGGGTATCGCTTGGGTGGAGAGAGTGTAGGATGGGGAAGGAGAGTCCCTTTTCCTGTCTATTCCATATACATCTCTGGATTTAAAAGATCATATATGCATTTGCATTACCTTCAAAATTAAAACAATAATGAAGACAAAAGGAGAAGCTTTGGATTTGAATCATGATACTATTGTTTGCAACTTACATGACCGTGGAGAAGTCACCTCCTGGGGTTTATTTCCTCATCTATAAAAATGGGGAAAGTAATAATACTTGTCTACATATCTTCTAGGGTTGTTGGGAGGACTGAATGTGATGATGGGTTACAGCATTATGAATTATTTTATTTATTCATATAATACAATTATTATAAAAATATTTTGCTCTGATTAAAATAAAAGAAGGATGACTTCATGTGTGTGATTTAGTCCTAGTAGCTTTACTAACCAGAAGGCGCCTGCTGATGTGGTGATCACAGTTGCTTTGGTGCAGCTTCCTCTTGACTTTTGGCATTTCTCCATGCTGCTAGCTCAGGCTGAGGTGGTGACTGCTGAACGTGTGATCTCCTCCCCATCCCAGCACACATTTTTGTGCGTACTCACACTCATGCACCCACAAACACACACATGCGCACTCTATCACAGTACATGAGGTGGCAGCAGCTGCTTCAGCGTAGACTTTCACACAACATAAAGGACTTTTTTGGTGTGGTCTGTGCATTATTTCCTGTTAAGCATGAGCTGAGTCAGTGCCATGCTTTTCCATCTGAAACCTTTCTGAGGCTCAGGCTGTGTTAAGAGCAAACCCTCTCCCCTCCATGCCCAACCCATGGCCCCCTACTGAAGCCAGATCTTAATCTGCTCATTTCATGAGGATTTTCAAACCAAATGGACTGGGCCATGTGAGAGATTACTGAAAGGAACAGACCAAGCAGAGGCTAAGAGACTCCATGCTAAACTGCTGAGTCGTCTGAAAATGCACAGCTGCAGGAGCTCACGGTGCTTTAAAGTACTTTGGCAGGATGTTTGTCAGGGAGCCTGTTCCTGCAGCCCTGCTGAATGTTTGGTTAGGAGGCATAATCTTTTTTTGGACAGGATCTCCCAAATGTAAAGTGATAGATGCTAATGTGGAATATAATACAGAAGATCCAGCTTGGCTGTCATAAATAACAGTAAATTGTTTAATCTTGCTGAGTTGTAAATCTATGATTGCCAGAGGTCTTGAGTTCACTGGAACATAGTATGGGGGCAGGGGCACTTAACAAATAGGCAGTTATTATTTTCCAACCAGACAGAAACTGGTCTGATGGAATTCATCTAAAGATGCATACAAATGTATTTTAATTAATTGTGACAATAACTCAGAGAAAACACATGGCCCTAAAGAGGCTGAGGGGTTTTTTTGTTCTACCTATAAAGGTATATGTATATTCACCTATATTCTACCTTATATATAAATAAGAGAATGAGTTTCTGTTTTGGGGATATGTATTTATGTGTATCTATATAGGTAAATAGACACATACATAATTTCTGTCTACCTATTAAGGTGCGGTGCCAGATGGAAAGTATTTTTAAGCATTTAGATAGTTTGTTCTATAGCATATGTGTGCACATAGCCTCCCCATAAAGCTTTGTCTCTTTTCTGGATATATTTAACAAGAGGCTAGAACAGAGTCCAAAATGTCAGAAATGTTTGAACATTCCACAGAAATGAAGGAGGTGTTTCCAAATGACCTATGTTTCTATGGCAATAAATATAACTTGTGCTGAGCTGGATGGATCAGGAGTAAGGAATTTAAGTGGTATAAGTATGACTATTCCAGGCAGAAATCTACCTTTTAAGAACAGCTTTGTGCAGTGAGCTCAACAACATTGATCAGGTAGCAGGCCAGTTCGGCAGTGCCAGTTAGAGACACAGATGGGGACAATCAAAGAAGATGCAGGTCAGGACAAGGATGCAGATATATACCTGTCACTACCATGGACTTCAGCAGTTTCTTAGTGAGCAGGTTTATGATTAAAGAATAAATACATCATTTATATGTAAGCATATTACAATTAATTTGCTGTTTAGTTATTGGCAAACTACATCTAGATTTTAGTTTTTAGGTTTTTTTTTTTTTTTTTTTTTTTTTTGAAACAGGCTCTTGTTCTGTCATCCAGGCTGGAGTGCAGTGGTTATCCTAGCTCACTGCAGCCTTAAATTCCTGGGCTCAATGGATCCTCCCACCTCAGCCTCCCAACAAGCTGGGACTAGAGGTGCACACCACCATGGCTGGCTAATTTTTCTTATTTTTTGTAGAGATGAGGTCTTGCCATGTTGCCCAGGCTGCTCTTGAGCTCCTGGCTTCAAGCCATCCTCCTATCTTGTTGGGACTATAGGTGTGACTCACCATGCCTGGCCTACATCCAGTTTAATTTATACCACAGTGTGGGTTTAGTCCTCAAACATGTTTTTGTTTTACATGTAACAATTTGAGGTAAAAGAACATTTTTATATTGGTCAGTAATGGTACATTTAAATAATGGAAGACTATATCCATTAAAATCATGTTGTGGAAGAATATTCAGTGACATGGAAAGATTGACTCAAGGGCAAGCGAAACGTGTCAGGAGTCTGTTAGGTACTAGACACTGTAAACTGGGTCTTGGCTGTGTTACTTCCTTGCATCCTCCATCACGTGATCTTTTAGATAACAAAACCGAGATACATACGGATTTGAGATCTTGCTCAGAGTCACTCAGGCAGTAGGTGGCAAAGTCAATTCTTAAGTTCTTTCCCATTGAACACCAAAATCTCAGCTTACTTCAGAGCACTCAACTCTGCTTTCTTGACTCAGACCCAGGTAGACCCAATGGACACTTGTAGTTCTTATCCTGGGATTCAGCTGGGATGGTCATCTCATAAAATGGCAACAAGTGGGGCCCTTTCTTGTTCTAGTGAGTCAGACTCTATACCTTAAAGATTTCAGAGCACTTCCTATGTACTGAAATTGCCTAATTACCAGGAAGGACATACTTCCAATTTTCACCACCTCCATTTTGCATCCAAGGAAGATTAGATTTCTTGATCTTCTCAATGAAATCTTGAGAAATGGGTGAGCTGATTGAAGAACAGAACTTGGGTTGCACTTCCAGATGCCTGTGACTTTTCTGTATTTGTTCAGATATTAGGAATTGATTGTGAAATCCATGTTGTTTTGATGCTAATGAACTCTCATCTCTCTCTCCAGCATGTGTGTAAAGACTTCCATAGGTACAGGAAGTTGAGGATGAGCTCTCTTACTTCCATCTGGTCTCCATGTAACAAATCATATAACTGCACAATTATCCAAATGCAAATGAAGAAGTCCCTTGATGTTCGGATAACCACATTCATGCCTTGAGTTTGTTATTTCTTGAAATTGCCCTTATCTGTCTCCTGTTTACCCAGGGACAACACTACTTAAGGGCTGGCACTCCGCAACCCATGGCAGCTTGGCTTTGGGGTTTCTTCCAGTGTTTTGTTTCTGTTTTTAACCGAGAAGACAGGGAACAGGCATCTTTCTGTGTATGGCTTGCCACAGGACTTATAGATGGACATGGTGGAGGCTGTGTGGTCCTGGAGAACACTTCCTCTGTGAAGCATCAAGGAAGTTTCTGTTCATTGTGTCTTCACTCTCTCCAATTCACTTGGGGAGTGATAGGGATTATAACACAGTGAGCAGAGGTACTGGAGAATGTCATGCTTAATTTTCTTTTCTTTATTTTTTCTTAAATGACATTTAAAGCTAAAAGAGAATCAGAAAAGGTAAGTCTGATTTAAGAGAGTTCACACATGAAAGCAATCCTGCTTTCACGATTGTTATGTCACAGGAAAAACTCACTGAGAGTCAAAATTATGCACCTACTCTGAGATTTTAGGTTGAGTGTTTAAATATTGCCTCGCTGCTCTCTAGGACTTTAATTTGAGCTAATTAGAAACTGACCTCATACTAAAACTAATTTAGGAAAGAAGTTATTGATGTTCTGAAGAAAAACAGCTGTCAGAAATAAGATCATTAAAAAACCATAGTTGTATATGGCACAAAATGTAAAGGAATAGAATAACATTTTATCTTTCTTGGGACACTGGTCTAAGGCATGTGAAAGGGCATATTGATTCCCTTGGCACCTGCTATGCCCATTCTCAGGTGAAAAAGCCCAATGACATAATTTAGGTGAGGTTTAAGGCTTGATGGGAGGCATTGGTGCCATTAGAAGGACAGACATAAAGAGTTCCTAAGCAATGGTATCATGGGAAATAATTGCACATTCCTTTCTACTATGTCTTCATTTCCTCAAGCATTTTAGAAGTCATGGCTGGGTAGGAACAAATTCATCCTGAGTCTGTCTGTGTGTTTGGGAATGCATATGCCTCGCAGATGTGTCTGCAGGGTCTGTGTGATAATGTCCATATATGTGATAGATGTGGATCCTGGGATGTGTATCTGTGTGCCTCCTATGTGCATGTGTGTGAGTGACAGTGGACTAGGGTCCACTTTGCCCCCTTTTCCATGTGGAGTTGAAGGAAATGCCCCTTAGTGGCAGTAACATCTACCTGGGTGTGTGTACCTTCTGGAGAACTGGGTGAAGTTGCCCTTCTTCCAGCCAAAGCCAGACCCTATGGTGTGGGACATTCAGTGGGGAGCAGCAGAATGCCATGGGTTGGTCCTCCCTGGGCTGTGGTCTGGATTTCACTGGGGAATGAAAGTCAGATATTGCTTGCTTCAATGCTGTAAACAAAACTAAGTCTAATTATGTAAGTAAACCATTTTTTCCTTGAAAGGTAGCGGTCTGCTGCATTGACAGAGGATAGTATTTCTAGAACTTTTTCAGAGAGTCAAATGGTAGTTTAAGGGATAATCTGCTACCTAAAGATGATTTTTTTTTTTTTTTTTTTGAGGCGGAATCTCGCTCTGTCGCCCAGGCTGGAGTACTGTGGCCGGATCTCAGCTCACTGCAAGCTCCGCCTCCCGGGTTCGCGCCATTCTCCTGCTTCAGCCTCCCGAGTAGCTGGAACTACAGGCGCCCACCACCTCGCCCGGCTAGCTTTTTTTTTTGTATTTTTTTAGTAGAGACGGGGTTTCACCATGTTAGCCAGGATGGTCTCGATCTCCTGACCTCGTGATCCGCCCGTCTCGGCCTCCCAAAGTGCTGGGATTACAGGCTTGAGCCACCGCGCCCGGCCAAGATGAATTTTAAATGTTGGAGGGAGTTGTGGGATTTGGGGAAGACAATAGAATAATTTCTGTCATAGTTAATTTAACAAAGAATTTTTGTTTGTAGAATCTGATCTTCGGTGGATTTTAACAATCCTCTTCTTTCTTGGCTTTTCAGGTAAAGACATAGAGCCTCAGAGAAGTTAAATGATCCTATGAGAGCCTCAGAGAAGTTAAATGATCCTATGTCAGGGGTAGAGTCAAGACGCATACCTATGCCTTTTAACTTCAAGTTGAGTGCTTTTTCTTTATACGAAAGGGCTTCCAAAAGTTATCTTTCTTTTTATCAATGATTAGATCTTGAAAGCCATACCTTTTCTGATGACATTTATCCTGGGATAATTGGCAGAGAGAGGTGAACAGAAGAGAAGACATAGACACACAGAGAAGAAGGTGACATGAAAACAGAGGCAGAGATTGGAGTAATGTGAACACAAGCTCAGAAATATGTGGAGCCATCAGAAACTGGAAGAGGCAAGGAAGGATCCTCCCCTAGAGCCTTTTGATGAGGCAGGCCCCTGCTGACACCTTGATTTTGAATTCTGGCCTCCAGAAATATAAGGGAATAAATTTTAATTGCCTTTAGCCACTAAGTTTATGGCAATTCGTTATAGTAGCCTTGTGAAGCTAATACAAACTTTGTATTAGGTTGCAAATTTTGCATTCATTTCCTAGGACTTCCATAACAAATTACCACATATTTGGTGGTTTAAAACCACAGAAATTTATTCTCTCACAGTTCTGGAGGCCAGAAGTCAAAATTAAGCTATTGGCATAGCCACACTCTGTAGATGCTCTAGGGGGAATCTGTTCCCTGCCTCTTCCAGCTTCTGGCGGCAGAATACATTCCTTGGCTTCCTGGGTTTGTGGCTGCATCACTCCAATCTTTGCATCGGTCTTCATATCTCCTCTTCTTTGTGTCTATTCTACTAAGTACAAAGTGCTGCACCTTCCGTGATGGAAGTGGCCCAAATTAACCAATCTGCTACGAGGTAGCTGGCTGATCACTTGGGGAATGGTACCATAAGAAGACTCAGTGTTGGTCCCTGCTGCTGGTAGAGTAGGCACTCTGCAGTGGCCATAGCCAGGTCAGCCTTGGTGAGTGAAAGTCCATGTTGTTGAGCCCGTGCATAGCCTTCATGCCTGCCATGACGGCCATGGTATTAGACCATTCTTGCATTGCTATAAAGAAATACCTGAGGCTGGGTAATTTATAAATAAAAGAAGTTTAATTAGTTCATGGTTCTGAAGGCTGTACAAGCCTGGTGCCAGCATCTGCTTGACTTCTAATGAGGCCTAAGGAGCTTTTATTCAAGGTGGATGACAAAGTAGGAGCAGGCATATCACACAGCAGGAGTGGGAGCAAGAGAACAAAAGAGAAGGTCCACATACTTTTAAACAAGCAGATCTCATGTGAACTCAGAGTGAGAATACACTTATCACCAAGGGCATGGTGATAAACCATTCATGAGGGATTTGCCCCCATGATCCAAACACCACCCACTGGGCCCTACCTCCAACACTGGGGATTACATTTCAATATGAGATTTGGAGGAGACAAACATCTAAACCATATCAGCCACTTTGCTCATGAGCCCATTGGACAATGACAGGAATGGCTGGGGGAAAGACACTCATTGACATCCACAGAACTGGTCATCCTATTATTAAAATCCTCCTCTGCCTAGGTCACCATTTGGTGAGTGTCCATATGGGATACAAATATCTTCACAATTTTCCATGTCTTACCTTAGAAGCCCCATGACCCACTCTCTCACATCTCCTCCAGTACTTAGCCCTCAGATGATAGGACAACATCCAGCAATACCTCTTCTCTCTGGTATTGATGGGTTAATGAGTAGATCTCACATAGGTAAAATTTCCATATATCTAGAATTTAATCTTCTGTTAATTCTCCAATTATAACTAAAATATTTCAGGTTGAAACTTGATTCAAGTGTAGTTACTCACTTTAACCTTCTTAAACAGAATGCATATTGCCTTTTCAAAAATAACTGAAAGTTAATAAAATAAAAATTTATAATCTCTCCTACTTAATAAACTTTACGTGTTTAGTTCTGCATTTTTCTAAGTTCTTGCCCCAAAATGGACATAATTTTATACTGTAATAGCATAAAATAATTTTGCATTTGACATTTTTGATTTAGCATTAAACTATTGCTTGTGTTTCTTTCGCTACTGCTTAAGAAAATGTGGGTAGTTGTAATAAATAAACCTGAAACGTAGGCAATTTTTATTGCCTTAAAAACAATAGAATGTTATTTCTCACTCACACAATAGTCCAATGAGGATGTCCCTGGTGGGCAAAGACTCTTGTCTACCAAATGGGAACCCAGGTTCCTTCCTTCTTGTGACTCTGGCATTGCCTAGAGCCACATGATTACCTGTACTGAATCTGTAGGAAGAGAAATAAGCAGTGTAGAGATGATATATCTGTTTTCTAATATCCTCAGCCTAGAAGAAACACACATTACTTCCGTTCTCATTCTCATACTAGTTTATCACCCATTGTCCAAACGCACCATGTGGCCACACCTAGATGCAAGGGTGGGTTAGAAAATGTAGCCCTTGGCTGGGCAGCTGTTCCTCAGCATTGACTCTGCGCTATGGAAGCGCATCCTAAGTTTTTGTGGACTGCTATCCCAGTCTGTCACCACTATACAATCTTCATAATTTTCCCTTTAAATGGCTGAGAGAAAATTTTGAACCAAAGTTACAATATTTTTCAGATTCTTGATTCTCCAGACTTATTACTTGAGGGCAGTGGCTAAATTATATTCAGTTCTATATCAAAAGGTTCTTCCATATTACCTGTTTCCTGGTAGATACTCAATAAAATGAGTTGAATGACTACATAAATTTTAGCAAGACCATATGGAAAATAATTTATCATGACTTTGGATAATAATGTGGGTGTAATTATTGTCCTTTCTCTTTCCTGACTTGATTAATAGCACCACTATCCATTAAGTTATTAAAGGTAGAAAGCTGAGATTATTCTTGACTCCTTTTCTCACTGCTCCTATATTAGTTAGTTATTGCAGTGTAAGAAATTACCATGAAACTTAGTGGCTTAGTTGGGGCTTGATGGAGTCTGGAGGATCCACTGCAAGATGGCTCAGTCACTTGGCTGGCAAGGTGGTGCTGGCTGTTAGCCTCCCATCTGATCTTCCTCCTTCCGCTCCTGCCTCTTCAAGGTATTTTTCCCAGAGCAAACATTAATCATTCATTTTTTCCCATTGATTCAACAGATATTTATTGTATACTTACCATATGCCAGGTTTGTTCTAGGTTCTTGGGATATAGCAGTGGAAAAAAAAAAAATCCTTGGGTCTTATATACAGTGGGGAAATAAACATATAATGTAGAAAATTAGATGGTAATATGTGTGTGCACATATATTTATTATCTCTCATCATTTCTATGAGACAGGAGATGGGTATTCTGGCTTGGAGACTCACATGAAGCGACAGTTACATGTTGGTATGGGTTTGGTGGTATGAAGGCTTGGCGGGGGCTGGAGGATCCACTGTGAGATGGCTCAGTCCCTTGGCTGCAAGGTGGTGCTGGCTGTTGTTGGCCAGCCTTGCTTCATCTTCACAGGGCTTCTTGAGCGTCTTCATGACATGGCGGCTGGCCTTTCCCAAAAAGAGCAGTCCAAGAGAGCAGGGCAGAAGTGTCCATGCCATTTATGGCCTCACCACGGAAGTCACACACAATTACTTCTGCAATATATACTGATTACCCAGATCTGCACCATTCAGTGTGGGAGGAGACCACACAAAGGCACAAATGCCAAAAGGCAAGGACCACTGGGGCCATTTTGGAGGCTGTTTACCACAGCCCCTCTCTTTCATATTTCAGTCCACCTCATATTCTGTTCATCCTCCTTCCAAAAATATATCTCAAACCAAATGACTAATTTTCATTTCTGTGGGCTCTAGCCTAGTCCAAGACTCTGTCAACACTCGACTTGAAGAGTCTCCCATCTGATCTTCCTCTTTCTGCTCTTGCCCCTCTTCAAGGCATTTCTCCCAGCGAAGCCATTCATCATTCATTCATTATTCTCCATTCATTAATTCAACAAATATTTATTGTACACTTACCACATGCCAGATTTGTTTTATGTTCTTGGGATATAGCAGTGAAAAAAAAAGTCCTTGGGCCTTACATACAGTGAGAAAATAAATAATATGGAAAATATTAGATGGCAATATGTGTGATCCAGAAAATTTATAGCAGGGTGAAGGAACTAGGAAACAATAGAAAAGTTAGGGACTTTATAATACTATAAAGCTATAGTATTATATAGGGCTGTCAAGGGTGTTGTCTCTGATTAGCTTACATTGAAACAGAAACTCAAAGGATGTGAGAGGGCAGATATGTTAATATCTGGGCAAGTATTCTTAGCAGAGGAAAAAGAAAATGCAAGGGCCCTGAGGCGGGATCATGTTTGGTGTGTTTGAGGAGTAGCTCTTCTGTTCCATTGTGGCTGGAACAGAAGAGTGAGGGTGGGAGGGCAGTGGAGAATGGTAGGTGATGGAGGTCAGATTATGTAGGGCCTTGTAGACTATAATGAAGACTTTGGCTTTGTTTTGAGTTGGTGGGGGACAAGGAAAGCTATTGGAATGTTTTAGTGACTTGATGTGACTTACTTTTTAATAGGACCATTTGGGCTGCTCAGCCCATGATGTTTAAAAATGCAGTCAGGTCACTTCCACTGTTTAAAACCTTTCAATGAATTCCAGTTGTACTTAGAATAAAATCTAAGCTCCCTTAGCTATTATTATTATGTTATTATTAAAATTGACATCCTTTATTCTCTATTACAGCAGTCTAATTTCTTTCTAATATGTGCCCCACTAGTAACTATTACTATTATTGCCTATTTGTTTATAATCTGTCTCCTCTACTTGAAAATATGTAGCCTGGGGATCTTGTGGATTTCCATACTAAATCATCCCAAGGCCGCTTTTTTGGGGGGGGGGGGGGAATGTGTGTGTGTGAGTGTGTGTGTATGTGTTAATCTCTTCTGTATCTTTTTTTCCCCTGATCTCGCTGATTGTTATATTTGGTCGGCGACTGACCTCTAGCAATGATGGTGCCAGGGCAACTTTGCTGTTGGACTGTGTGTTGAAGTTTGTTTTGGCTTGTGGGTTATATCAGTACTTATCAAATGAATTATCTGGAAAGAGAGGAGAGGATCTTATTAAAATACAGGTTCTTATTCAGTAGGCCTCGGGTGGGCCTTGAGGTTTGGCATTCTCTCTCTCTCTCTCTCTGTTTCTTTCTCTTTCTTTCTCTCTCTTTCTCCTCTTTTTCTTTCTCTTTCTTTTTCTCTTTTTCTTTCTCTTTCTTTCTCCTTCCTTCCTTCCTTCCTTCCTCTTTCTTTTCCTTCCTTCCTTCCTCTCTCTCTTTCCCTCCCTCCCTCCCTCCCTCCCTCCCTCCCTCCCTCCCTCCCTCCCTTCCTTCCTTCCTTCCTTCCTTCCTTCCTTCCTTCCTTCCTTCCTTCCTTCCTTCCTTCCTTCCTTCCTTCCTTCCTTCCTTCTTCTCGCTCTGTAGCCCAGGCTGGAGTGCAGCAGTGCCATCTTGGCTCACTGCAACCTCTGCCTCCCAGGTTCAAGCGATTCTCTCGCCCCAGCCTCCAGAGTAGCTGGGACTACAGGCGTGCACCACCATGCTCAGCTAATTTTTGTGTTTTTAGTAGAGAGAGGGTTTCACCATGTTGGCCAGGCTGGTCTCAAACTCTGGACCTCAGGTGATCTGCCCACCTCAGCCTCCCAAAGTGCTGGGATTTCAGGTGTGAGTCACCACACCCAGCTGAGGTTCTGCATTTCTATCAAGCTCACAGGTGATGCCCATGCTGCCAGCCCTTTGAGTAACAAGGGGGCTTGATTACCAAGCTTGGCTGAACATTGGAATCACCTGTGGAGCTTTAACACTACTAATGCTGGGCTCTTGACGCCAGAGATCACAATATAATCAGTCTGGAATGTAGTCTGAGTACTGGGATTATAAAAAGCTTCATAAGGGATTCTATTTTGTAGAAATATTGAGAACTACTAGATTGGATGATATTGAATCCAATTTTAAAACAAAGTGTAGCAATAAATGTTCTTCAGGGCTGTGTTGCTGACTTTTTAAAAAGTCAGTTTTCTAGCTCTAGAAAGAATCTGGTTGCATCCACAGATGACCTCCAGATCTCTGCTTAGCATGACTGGGTAATTTCTCCAATGCCTCCAGCACATGCTGTCACTTAACAGCAGAAAAAGAATTCCTACTTTCAGGAGAACAGTCATTCCTGAAGTACAGATGATGAGGTTGTAGTAAATCAGTCCCCTTGCTTTCTGAGCTTGTTCTAAGTTAGAGGAAGCAGAAGAAGTAGAGAAGCACTCCATTCTTTTTTCTTGTAATCTCTGGCATGTGTACAGGCACAGTTTCTGAGTCAGTACCAAACTAAGAACTTCTTGTGTGATTCAAGCTAATCCCTCGGTTATCAAAAGCAGATGTTTCAAACTACTGAAGATCAATGAAGCATATCCTATTTACAGGTTAATAATTGACTACTAGATGTGGGTGCCCCAAATGTTCTTAGAGACATGAGAAAGGAGAGACAATGTCAGAGTTCCCCCTACTCTGCCTCCCCTAATCTAAAGCCCACTCTATTCCTTTTGTCAAGAGATTGGCTGTATGTTAACAGAGCCTGGGGCACTTTCCTGTTGAAATGCCTTTAATCTCAAGCAACTGGATTGATTTTATTTTATTTTATTTTTGGATGGTTTAGATTGGACGACTGATTATTGGACAGAATGGAATCTTGTCGACACCTGCCGTCTCCTGCATTATCAGGAAGATCAAGGCAGCTGGTGGAATCATTCTAACAGCCAGCCACTGCCCTGGAGGACCAGGGGGCGAGTTTGGAGTGAAGTTTAATGTTGCCAATGGAGGTATGTGGTTCAGAATATGCTTAATAATCACGATTTCTTTCCTCTTATATTATTATAGTCTTACAGTGACCCTTTGATGATAGACAAACAAGGAGAAGAGGACCAGGCTCAGAAAAATTTAGTGAGGTGCCCGAAGTAATCCAACAAGGAAGTGGCATAACGGGCTCATGAACCCATTTGGGGAGTCTGTTGGTCCCCTGTACTCCTCAACACAAACAACTGAATAGTTGATGCTTATCTGATATGGAAGGACTCTGAATATTAAAATTAAAACATACCCTGAAGGTCGTTGTCTGAATGACAATGACCCTCATTTTACACATGAACAAATCAAAGGCCTGAGAGGCTGAGTTACTGCTGAAGGCCACAGGGTTGATCAGGGTAAGATTAATGACTTTTAGCCCAAATCCTGGGCTCTCATTTTCCTACAGTGTTGACGTTCTCTCAAAATCATAGAATTATTTCACTTTTACTTAAAGCAATTTATAGTTTGAGGGTCCTTAGTGAAGGGGGTGGAATATATATATGAGGGTAAATTTCTTTTAAAAATTGAACACACACAAAAATAGGGAGAATAAGAAATAGATAACATGTACCCATTATCTTGTTTTTCTATTTTGCTTATCTTTTTTTCTGAAGAATTTTAAGGCAAATTATAGCATAAGAACATTTCACACCCAAATATTTTTGTATGCCTCTCTTAAAAAGAAAGACATATTGCTGCATGACCATGTTAACATACCTAACAATAATAATGCTAATTCTCCGATATCACCTGAAAACTAATCTATAATCAAAATCTCCAATAATCCCCAAAATAACATTATTATTATTTATAGCTGTTTTATTCAAATCAGGATACATCTAAGGACCATGCATTTGCTTGGCAAGTCTCTTAAATCTGTTTTAATCTAGAACACTGAGTTTGCATGAATGTGGGTAGGAGCCAAATTTTAACCAGCAACAGTTACCATTATAAATTATTCCTGATCCCAGGCAAAACAGTGCATTCTGAAGGGAAAACTTGCTATCTATCCCTCCTTGCAGACGTTTTACACATCATCCAAACAAAGTGTATTCATGTTGAATATTTAAAAAAAGCAACAACATTGTAACCACAAAGCAGAAAACTAAACCACCAAACCACAAAGGTAGACAACAATTGAGGAAGAAGGGAACAAATTATCTACAAAATAACCAGAAAACAATTAGCAAAATGGCAGGAGTAAGTCTTTATCAATAATAACCTTGCTTGTACATGGGTTAAACTCTCCAATCGAAAGATATAGAATGGCTGAGTGAATCAAAAACGAGATCCAACTAGATGCTGCCTACAAGAGACCCATTTTTAAACTTTAAGAATAGGTATATACTGAAAGTAAAGGGATAGAAGGAGATATTCCATGAAAAGAGTTACCAAAAGAGAGCAGGGATGCCTATACTTATCTCAGATAAAACAGGCTTCCAGTAAAAGCTGTTCCAAGAGACAAAGAAGGTCATGATTTAATGATAAAGAGGTCAACTTATGAAGAGGACATAACAATTGTAAATGTATATGTATCCAACATTGAAGCACTTAAATATGTAAAGCAAATATTAATGGACATGAAGGAAGAAATATACAGCAATATAACACTAATAGGGGACTTCAGTATCCCACTTGCAACAATGGAGAGATCAACCAGACAAAAAACAAGACAACACTAAATTTGAACTATACGTTAGACCAAATGGACCTACCAGACCTATATAGAACTTTTCATCCAACAACAGCAGAATATACATTCTTCTCTAGCATACATAGAACATTCTCTATGATAGACTATATGTTAGGCCACAAAATAAATCTTGACAAATTCAAAAAGATTGAAATCATGTCTAGTATTGTTTCCAACCACAATGGTATGAAGCTAAACATCAGTAACAAGAGGAATCTTGGAAAATTTACAAATATGTGGAAATTAAACAATATGTTTATGATGAGCTGATGGGTCAAAGAAGAAATCGAGGGAAATTAAAAAATATTTTGAAATTAATGACAATGGAAACACAATGTATCAAAACCTACAGTATGTGGCAAAGTCAGTTCTAAGAGAGTTTATAGCAATAAATGCCTACATTAAAAAAGGAAAAAGATCTAAATAAATAGACTAACATTATGCCCCAAGGAGCTAAAGAAAGAACAAACTAAACCCAAAGTGAGCAAAAGGAAGGAAATAATGAAGATAAGAACAGAAGTTAATAAAATGTAGTACAGAAAAACTAGAAAATATAAATAAAATCAAAAGTTGGTTCTTTGAAAAAATAAAATCTACAAACCTCTAGCCAGACTCACTAAAAAAAGCCGACTCAAATAAATAGAAATGAAAGTGGAGACATTGCAATAGATACCTCAGAAATGAAAATGGTCATAAGGGATTATTATGAACAATTTTATGCCAACAAATTGGAGAACCTAGGAGAAATGGATAAATTTCTAGAAAAAATAACCCATCAAGATTGAATTGGGAAGAAACAAAGTTTGAACACTCCAACAACAAATAAAAAAATTGAAGAAGTGATTAAAAACTTTCCAAAATAGAGAAGCCTAGGACCAGATGGCTTCATGGCTGAATTTTATCAAACATTCAAAGAATAATTATTACCAATACTTCTTAGACTCTTCCAAAAAATAGAGTTACAGGGAATACTTCCAAACACATTTTATGAGGCCAGCATCACCTTGAAACCTAAGCCAGATAAACATATTGTAAGGAAAGAAAACCATAGGCCAGTATCTCTGATAAATATTGATGAAAACCAAATTCAACAACACATCAAAGAAATTATGGATCAAGACCAAGTGGGATTTATCCTTGACATGCAAGACTGGCTAAATAGAATGAAAGAAAAAACCACATGATCATCTCAATTGGTACAGGAAAGACATTTGGCAAAGTTCAGCATTCTTTCTTGACAAAAACTCTTAACACTTTAGGTATAGAAGGAAAGTTTCTCAACATAACAAAGGCCATTTTGAAGAAACCCACCACTAACATCATAATCAACTGAGGACAACTGAAAACTTTTCCACTATTTAGTACATGGCAGGGATGCCCACTCTTGCTATTTCTATTCAACATGGTATTGGAAGTACTAGCAAGAGCAATCAGACAAGAAAAATAAGTAAAACTCATCCAAATCAGAAAGGAGAAAGTAAAATAATGTCTATTTATAGGCAATATAATCCTAAATACAGAAAATTCCAAAGATCTCGCACACACACACACACACACACACACACACACACAAATTTTTAGAACTAATAAATGAATTCAGTAAGTTGCAGGATACAAAATCAACATACAAACACCAGTAGCATTTCTATACATAAATAATGACCCAGCTGAAAATAATCAAAACAATTCCATTTATGATAGCATCAAAAAAATACTTAGGAATAAATTTAACCAAGGAGGTGAAAGACTTGTATACTGAAAACTATAAAACATTGATGAAAGAGATTGAACAAGACACAAATAAATAGAAAGATATCCTGTGGTCATTGATCATGGATCAAAAAACATTACTATTATTAAAACATTCATACTACCCAAAACAATATACAGATTTAACACAACCCCTATCAAAATTTCAATAACATTCTTCATGGAAATAGAAAAGCAATACTAAAATTTGTATGGAGCCACAAAAAACCAAAGCATTGCTGAGGAAAAAAAGTTGGAGGTACCACAATTGCTGATTTAAAATTGTATTATTACAAAGCTAAAGTAAAAACAAAACAGTATGATACTGGCATAAAAACAGAAACATAGACCAATGGAACAGAATAGAGAGCCCAGAAATAAATCAAAATGTATATAGTCAACTAATTTTGGACCAGGACACCAAGAGAATATAATGGAGAAAGAAAAACCCTCTTCAATAAATGGTGCCTGGGAAAACAAAAATGTGAAAGAATGAAATTGGACCCTTATTTTATACTATACACAGAAATAAACTCCAAATGAATAAAAGACCTAAATGTAAGATCTGAAACCATAAAAATCCTAGAAGAGAACATAGGGAAAAAGTTACTGGACATTGGCCTTGGCAATGATTTCTTGGATATCACATCAAAAGCTAAGGCTACAAAAGCAAAAACAAATAAATGGGACTACCTCAAATTAAAAAGCTTTTTCAATTTTTCATTTATTTTATGCACTTTAAAATCTCTGTTTAGGTATTCTTTTTTAACATTTTAAAATGTATTTTTATATGAGTCCCTGTAGATTTGCTGTATCCTTTAAAACACAATTATTTTAATATATGTTATAATTGTACATATTTTGGGTGTGCATATGATGAAAGTCGTTGGAGTGGAAGATATACATCAAAGAAATTGGAAATTGACAAGGAATTCAGAAGTTGTTGATGAACTCTGAAATTATCAACATGAATGGTTAAACGGCATCATAGACAGCTATCTAGAGAGACAGTACTTGCTTTCCTTTTGGAAACCAGTGTGCTTTGGCATTAAAACTCAGGGACTGGAAAATGATGGACACAGCCAAAAACATAGTGTGGTGCCTGGGGTGTAGGGAGTGGAGGGAGATATTCATGCATTCTGTAATCTGGCAACCATAAAATAATACAAAAACTAAACAAGACTACCTATTCTTTAAGTTTCGTGAAGGGTAAAAAATGGTAAGGAGTGAAGCAAAGGGCTATGTTTATTTCTTTGAGGTCTTCACTTTTCCCACACAACAAGAAAATTGTTGGTAAAATCTTCTGGGCTGTCTTCTCTCCCACTTATTAAACTAGGACTATTGCTGTTCTTTTTTATGAGCTTTTATTGGGATACGGTGATGGTGCTACACTCTAAGGCAGCGCTGTCCAAGAGAAAAATATTATGAGTCACATACACACTTTAAATTTTTAGTAGCCACATTAAAAAAGGGAAAAGAAACAAGTGAAATTCACATTGTATTTTATTTAAACTACTATATCTAAAATATTATTATACCATGTCATCAATATAAAAATTATTAATGCAATCTATTGCATTTTCTACTAACTCTTCAAAATTTGGTGTGTATTTACAATTACAGCACACTTCGACTAGCCACATTTTAAGTGCTCAACAGCTAAATGTGACTAGTAGCTTTTATTGTGTTGTATTGGACAATGCAGTTCTAATGACTGAGATATTTTAAAAATCAAGAAACAATTTTTGTTCAGTAGAAAGTTACAGTATAGTTGACAAGTAAGATTCATACAGAAAGCTATACATCTGTCAATTATTTATACTTTAGATCTTTCAATCTACTTATTTGTTTTTCAACCTTGTTACAAAACAACAAAAATCTAAAATGGCTTGCATTAAGATATACAAGGTTAAAAAAAAAAAAAAAAAAAAAGCAAAATCCCAAAAGGTGAAAAGTATTGATTTCATGTTCAATTTATTTAAAGTCTAATACTACTTGTCAATTTGGCCTTTCGCGGAAATGCATCATTTATTTTTAGTTGAACTTCATTTTAGAAACTGGGAAGTGACTAGAGATTATGAGTTGGGGAAAATAATTAACTTACCCTGCTAAGCTCACACATCAATTATGCAGCAGGAGAAAGCATAGTTTCCTCTTCTAGGTGCACTGGGGAAGCTGCAGTGTAAATCTGGAATCCCTCACTTCTGTCAAATGCATATCCTGTTTGTGTCTCATATCCTGAATAAAGCTGATTACGTAACCAGGTTTCCCTGGCAGGTGTGAAGCTATTTTTAGGAAAGATGTGTCACTACTTAGAAGTGGATTAAAACAAACAAACAAACATATGGGTTGTTAGTCTACATAGAACAGGTGAGGCTGACCAAATTTCCACCATAGTGGATGAGTACAGTATAAGAAACGTCAAGGCTAATTGAACTGTGAACCATTGATCATTGTTTAGAGAACAAATGAATCTTTCTCTGCCTGGTGGAGGAGGATGGTGACATTTCTCTGTTTGAAATTCATGAGACTTTTAAAAACGTGTATTTTTGGTGTTCAAATGTTAGGTCCTGCACCTGATGTTGTCTCAGACAAAATCTACCAAATCAGCAAAACGATTGAGGAATATGCTATATGTCCTGATCTGCGAATCGACCTATCTCGACTAGGAAGACAAGAATTTGACCTAGAGAACAAATTCAAACCATTCAGAGGTAACAGGTTTTATTTTGAAGAAGTCAGAGTAACCATGTGGATGGGGCTGACTGGTTTCTGTAGGGAAGTACATTCATGAAAATTATTCCATTGTCACTCTCAGGGGTGACTCTTGATAAATACGTGTAAACTTAATGTGGTGTAGAGAGAAGACATGAGAGCAGCCAAGATATTCAGAACTGGAAACTCTCAAAAACCACTTCCCAAACTCGGTATCATTTTCAACATAGGAAAAATTTTATGGTTGACTTCATTATAACATTCCAAGAATAGGCTGTGAATTGCCAAAACTTGTCTAAGCAATTAAGGTGAAGATGCTGGAATGCCTTAGTTAAGAAGGAACCTAACAAGTCAGTGGGGTTATTAAATTTCTCATGAAAGGTAGGAGTTTCTTTTCCAAGCCATAACCAAGCTTGGAATAATTATACATCAGCTTACTGAATGCATAATTATTGATCACCTACCCTATGCCAAGCACTGTGTTAGGAGATTTTACAAAGGAATTCAGTAACTACCAAATATATTTAGGCAAGTGATTCAAAAATTAAAGAACCAAAATGAGATTGTCAAAACTATTATCTTATATTGTAAAACAAATATAACTTCTACAGTACTCAGACGATAGTTTTTTTATTTTATAGATTAATTTTAAACCATATGACAACATTAATAACATGTGTCTGTATATCATTTCCCCCCTTATATTTTATCCTATTGCTTTTTCCTAGAAGGCATAAAATAGCAACAGATCTAACACGTTTTATTTTTTTAGTGCTACTATAAATTTGAATACAGTTTGTATTAAGATGGTATCCTTATTTTAGAAGTAATTTAGCTTAGCCTAAAAGATGAAATACCTGGTTTGTGTCCATGTGATATTTTAGGGACAGAGAAAAGCTTTAAATGGATTGTGTGGGGGTCACAGTATTGGCCCAATGTTACCAAGTCTTTCTTGAGAAGTTTTGAGTCAGTTGTTTGCTTAGGTAATGAGCACAAATTTGCAGAGAGCCATGATATTCACTGGAAGCAACAGTGCCTGCTTTTGCTAATCTAGCTGGGAGAATGCACAGGCATATGCGTGCACACGCATGGGATGGCTGGACAATTGAAGGCAAGGGGTACATTATATTAAGCAAAATGATTTCAATATGCTGATTACATAAGGTTAGAAGGACTGGGCTTATTTTTGGCATCTTCACAACTTTTATAGTTGTCCAAGAGACTCAAATCTTCGTGAGCTCTCATTCAGGCTCATTGCTGCAGCCACATTGCTAGTGCATGAATTTTCTAAAATGTTACTGATACCAGGAGGTGGGTAGAGGGATTCCCTGGCTTCCGAGAATTTGGAGATAATCGTTTGGGATAATTTATGTGCTGTATTCTTGCTGGTTCAAGTGTTGAGCAAAGCTTGTGTTAAGTAGAAATAATTCCTTTGCATTTTACTTTGAAGTGTCAAGAGCATGAACTAATTGATGTGAACTTTCAATTTTTCCTGACGTCTTGCTCCCTCGTTTTTCACATTTGTTTGGTACTGTGTGTTGCCTATTATAAATACCAAATGTATTTAGGCAAGTGGTTTAAGAATTGAAGAGCCAGAAAGAAACTGTCAAAAATATTATCCTATAATGTAGAGTGAGTAAAACTTACAAAGTACTCAGGGCATAACCTTTTGTCTTACAGATTAATTTTTTTATGGTGGTAAAATATACATAACAAAATTTACCATGTTAACCATTGTTAGGTGTAACTTTATACAGATTAATTTTTAATTACTTTATAGATTATTATGCTCCTCATGTAAAAAGATAATTAAAAATTACCCATGTTACAAATATAATTATATTTGAATGGACACATAGATTACATTGACTGAAGTGCAAGAAAAAATATTTTTAGATATGTATTTGATCAGATGAAGGGATAATATTATATGGCACATTAAGATCTCATCCATTAAATATCACACCTGGATTTACTAAAAATTATTGAAAGTGCATTGGTAGTATCTTCAGTGCAAGTTTAAAAGTATTTCAGGGTTTCAAAGTAGTATGTATTTGAAAAATCTGAAAACAATATACCTAAGTTTCAAAATTTGGCTATGAATTTAAAAAAGCAGGGCTCCTAGACAAATTTTGGCACCTAAAGAATTGATTTACTACTTCTTGGACAAGTACTTTCTGAACATTAGTTATATACTGATTGACAAGTATGAAAAATGTATTCTGAGCTTTTTGGTATGTCAAATATATGAATAAAACTTTCTGGATTCCTGGTTACTGGGTGGTGCTAGAAGCTGGAGAGCATTTGTGTTTAATGAGAATTTCTAGATATTTGCCATTCACTTGGAAATTGGGTGGAGATTGGGCATGAATGAGATTTCATGCAAACTCAGGACCAATTCTGCACTCGAATCTGGTAGGCACAATGGCATTTGGAAAATAGGGGTCACTACTGAGGTCACTTGCTGATTTGTTTCATACCAGCTGAGTCAGTCTTTGGCCAGCCCCCACAGGAAAGGCAACTGGATATGCCAAAATGCCTCTAAACATTGAGATGTGTGCTGTGTGCATTTTTTGGGGGCAGGGAACTGGGGGCAGGAGTAACAGGGCACATTTTTATCTTAATTTATTCTTGTGGTTGATTTTTTCCTTGCAAAGAAGAATTTATAACTTGGTATCATTTATACCCACTGAGCACTTGAAAAGTTTGTAGTATCTTGATTGTGCCTTGATTTGTGATTTTTGTCAACAAATGGGCACTTTACTTCCCACATCATGTGTAGGGATATGATGGGCTTGTGATCAGAATTTCACGCTGTTAAGGTAGTGATTCTTTTTATGCTTCCAAGTATCTTTCATGAGTACAGTCAATGACATTTTCCTTTATTTTTCTATCTTTAGTGGAGATAGTGGACCCAGTGGATATCTATCTCAACCTCCTTCGGACCATCTTTGACTTTCATGCCATCAAGAGTTTGCTGACTGGGCCCAGCCAACTAAAGATTCGCGTTGATGCAATGCATGGAGGTAAGCTCATAGTTTTCTCCAAATCAGTGGGCAGGAAATATTGAGACCTCTACACCCGTTGGGTTTCAGAGGTTACGAGGAAAGTTGGATTCATAGATATTAACACAACATGTGTATGTTCAGATGTTTGGAATGTTCTGGAAAACTTCAGGACCCTTATTTCTGTCTTTGGATGTAAACAAAAACAAAAGTTGAACAGATGAGTTTGAGGTTATGCATGTTTGAGTGTGCAGTATAGTAAAACTGTTATTTATTTGATCATATGCATGGCATAAACAGTCAAATCGTTCAAGATTTATTATGAAAAAATCTGTACCCAACTCCTGTCTTCCCCCAGTTACCTTCCAGAGTTAAACTTTTTCAATTTTTTTCAGCTGTTTCTTTTTTGTATTTATCTCCCTATCATTAAATATTATGAATATACAGGCTCTTGTTGATTTTTCAGTTTTGAGCATTACTGATTTCATACTATGGAAACTGGAGCTGCAGCTCTTTTTCCCCCTCTCCACCCAGCATCCACCTCTCCACCCACCCTCTCCACCTACCAGTTAGGGAATCCAAGCATGCTTCCCTAATTATATCATCAGTTTGGTAAGATCAGTATCTAGTGTTTACATTACCACAACACAGCTGAGCCATGCAATATGCTATAATTATATTTCCTTCACAGTACAAGTTTTTGGTTTCCTTGGAAATAGCAATTGTCTTGTTTTCTCATTGCTTGGTTTTAATCAAGTGTATTTACCACTCTTAATCCTCAAGCTCTCCCCCAGTGTCTAAATCTCCCTTCACTTCATTTTCCTGGAGACTTTGATCTGCCCCACTCTGCACTGGTTGCTCTCTGAGCATGCTGCCATCATGGAATCTCCCTTTATCGTCATGGTAGTAATTCTTTTTACACATCTCTTATGTTGAATGTCCTTTTCCCTGGTTTCTTTGTCTGACACCTTGATTTACTCCTACATTTTGGAGGAACATGTTCTCCAGGAACTCTGTGAGAGAAAGCTCATGGTAGGTAAATATTTTGAGTATTGTATACCTGAAAAGTATCATGTATCTAAAATATATACAATAAAATATTGTATATATTTTATTCTATACTTGCTCTTGATTAATATTTGACTGATACGGAAATCTAAGTTGGATATTATTTTCCTTCAGAAGTTTGATGGCATTGCTCCACTGTATTATAGCTATTATATTAAACTTGAGAAATCCAATGGTGTTCTGATTTTTAATCCATTGTATTCCTTTTTCTTCTCTGGAAGCTTTTAGGACCTTTGACTTGTCTTCAGTGTTCCTCTGTTTTACAATAATGGATCTTAGTGTGGGACTCTATCTTTATTATGTTGGACACCTGATGGACCCTTTCAGTCTGAACACTTGTGCCCTTTAACTCTGGAAAAGTTTTTGAATTGCTATTTAGTAACCATTTTGGTTATTGTTCCTACTGAACTGATCCTTTAATTATTCTATTTCCCCTTCTCCTCCCCAATTTTTCATCTCTTTATTTTGTTCTACTTTCTGGGAAATTTCCTTGACTTTATCTTCCAGTCCTTCAGATCTACCATTATATTTTTAATTTCCCAAAACTTTTGTTTGTATTTTCCAAAGATTCTGTCTTTTAAAAATAGCATCCTAGTTATGTTTCATGGATACTATATCTTTTTAAACTTAAGTTTACTGAGGTATAATTTATATACAGTAAATTTACTCCTGGTAGGTATACAGTTTGATAAGGTTTAATCAACATATACAGTCATGTAACCAGTATCACAATCAAGATAGAACATTTCCATTACCCCAAAGAGTTTTTTGCAGCCCTTTGTAGTCAAACCTCTCCCCTTATCCCCAGCCCCTGGCAACCACTCATCTGCTTTCCGCCCCCATGGTTTTGCGTTTTCAGGAAAGTTATATAAATAGAAGCATACAATATGTTGCCTTTTGCTTCAAGCTTCTTTCACTCAGCATAATAATTTTGATAAACATTCTTGGTGTTGCAGGTATCAGTAGTTGTTCCTTGTTACTGCTGAGTACAATTTCATTGTGTTGTTGATATACCACAATTTGCTTATCCATTCACTGATTGATTAAAATTAGGTTTCTTTTTTTTCTAGTTGTTGGCTATTACAAAGAAAGATACTGTGAACCTTAGTGGACAAGTCTGTATGTTTTCATTTGTCTTGGGTAAACAGCTAGGAATGGGATTGCTGAGTCATATGATATGTGTATGTTTACCTTTATAAGAAATGACCAAACCGTTTTCCAAAATACCTGTACCATTTGCACCACTGGCAATGTATGAGGGCTCCAGTTTATCTGTATCTTCACTAATACTTGGTACTGTCAGTCTTTTCCATTTTAGCCATTCTACTCTATTTTGTTAATCTCTATTAGGGTATTACTGATATATTTTTAAAAGTTTTATTCTCCCTGTATAATTTTTGTTTCCTCCAGGTTTCTCTTTACTTTTTGTTTATTTTCACCTCATCTCAAATACGTTCCTCAAAATTTTGGTGATCCTTGGCTTCCTGGCATATTTAAGAATGAGGCACTAAAAATCGGCTGGGAGCTCTGAGCCTGCTGTGGGTCTTCCCCATGGGCTTTACTCTAAAGGCTTCTGGCTAGGCTGTTCTGTTCTTTCTAGTTGGGCTGATCATATTCCTCAGGAAAAGAACTTCCAGGTTCTTGCCTTAGCATGATCTGGCCTACAGGGAAGACAGCTTTGCTGCTTTTTCCAAACAGTATGAGCAATGTTTCTGGGTTTCAGCCTCATTGCCTGGTTTATACTGTATGTCCATCTTTGAATCAATTACTCTGGCTAGGAGATGGAGGACACTGATTGGGCAGACCTAGGTCACCTCCTTAGTCTTAGGGAGGTGGGATTTAGCCATACCCAGACCCCATGAGCTGAGATATGGGGAAGGGAGTTTTTCTCCAATAGAAATCACAAATGCTGTATCCAGAGGAAGAGGAAATGTGTACTGGGCAGGCACAATCAAGAGATGTTCACTATTGGAGGATTTTGTGTTGTATTGGTGGAAAATAAGTGGAAAGCAGTATCTTTCAGATATTTCAGTTAGGAGGATTATATGCTGTTCCCCAAATGTGCCCTATGTTCTACCTCAGGCTCTGTTCGCTTGCTCATAGTGTTCCTTCTGTTTAGATGGGCTTCCCACTCCAAACCCAAATCCTTGTCAACTTTATATTATTCCTTCAAGTTCCACCAGAAGTGCTGCTTCTTCCTTGAAGCCTTATGTGTGGTTATCACTTCTCTTAAGCCATTGGATATAATTATTTCATCAATGTGCATTGTTTAGTCTTACCACTGCAGTCATTCATCTGCAGCTTTTACTCATCCCACTACTAGATTACAAGCCCAGGAATGTAGAAACTATGTGCTTTGCACCCCTTCAATATGATCCTTTCATTTCCTAGCAGAGCAGCTCTATGTTAGGCACTCCATAATGTTCATTGAACTGGAAAATACTATTCCTTGGCATGTATTTTGGTAAAATGTGCTTGTTTTTATATGCTTCAGTGGTTTATAGTGTTTAATTATATACTTGGCAGAGTCCAAATGATTGCAGAGACAAAGAACATTGCTAGAGCCCTTTAATACTTTTGCGTATGTTCAGCTAAAGCTTTTAATACATGAAAAGCAACAGACAATGAATCATTATTACGTAGCTGATTTCTTTCTGGCAACATTTTAGAAAAGTTTTGGGAGAAAAAATTTATGTAACTAGATGATTGAATACATCTTCTGTATTCCTACCACAGTAACTAGCACATAGTAGATGCTCAATAAATAGTAGTTCAAGCAAATATCATTCTCTATTGTGTCTTTAAAAAGATTGTAAATTTTATTTTTCTTCTGAGTTATTAAATTGTGTTTCCTATACTATTCAGAACAAAATACTCTGGGGAGAAGTTTCTGCAAATATTTAATATTGCTGTGTATCTATTTTCAGTTATGGGACCTTATGTGAGAAAAGTTCTGTGTGATGAGCTGGGGGCCCCAGCCAATTCTGCAATAAACTGTGTTCCCCTGGAAGACTTTGGAGGGCAGCACCCTGACCCAAACCTGACATATGCAACAACTCTTCTGGAAGCAATGAAAGGAGGAGAATATGGATTTGGAGCTGCATTTGATGCTGATGGGGTAAGTAGGAAAGTTCTCTGTCTGCTGACACTTTGACCATATAATGAGCCATGAATTGGAAAGCAGAGAATTAATGAACACATCTGGAGCTAACATGTATGGGACATGTATGCCGTAACTGGCTCTGCATTTGCCCTTCTCTTTAGTGACTAAGTATTGCAATTAAATAACGATTACTTTTCTGAGGTCCAGATTTACATTATGGCATACAAAGGTTGTTTATTTAAATATATATATATTATTCAATAAATCTTTATTTATGGCTGGTGTTGTTGAAAGCACCAAGTTAAGAAATCAGCTATTTCTGCAAGAACCAGTGTTCTCTATTATGTTTGGGAGAAAGAAAGAATTAAGTGTTTGGGGGCTTCTAAAGCTTGAGCCACATTTCAACAGGTGGAACATATTCCTGGTGTGTCAAGATTCTGGGCCCTTGATACTCAGAGATTTAGAAGAATGTTTCCCATGCTCTCTTTGGCCTTGTTCAAGTTGTTAGGTTGTTAAATATAAGATGGCAATAAAGTGGATTGTGATGATTATAGGAATGGGCGGCTAGCAGATGCTTCTGTCCGATCATTTTTACGCATTCCTTCCTACAGGACCGTTATATGATCCTAGGCCAAAATGGCTTCTTTGTGAGCCCTTCTGACTCCCTGGCCATCATTGCTGCCAACCTCTCTTGCATTCCATATTTCCGTCAGATGGGGGTCCGCGGGTTTGGGAGGAGTATGCCAACCAGCATGGCCCTGGACAGGTAAGCAAGGATGTCACCGTGAAAAACTTTATGGTAGATCTTTGACGTCAATGTCTCTTTTGTTGGTTGCTGGCACTCACTCTCCCCTGCTCCATTTGGGAATGTGTTGAAAGCATGGGAACATGGTATAGTGTACTGTGTAGAAGCTGGAGAATCAGGTGGCCTGAGCTTAATTCTTGGTTCTGCCACCTACTAGCTGTGGGAATTTAGCAGACTTATTTAGTCTCTGTGCCTCAGTTTTCTTCTCTGTAAAATATGGATAGTAATAGTAATATCTTTATATGGACTGTTATGAAGTACAAATGAG
Organism: Rhinopithecus roxellana; assembly: GCF_007565055.1. Taxonomy (NCBI): domain Eukaryota; kingdom Metazoa; phylum Chordata; class Mammalia; order Primates; family Cercopithecidae; genus Rhinopithecus; species Rhinopithecus roxellana. The sequence continues at coordinate 51,148,989 of NC_044564.1, read as the reverse complement.
GTGATTCATGTAGAACATTTAACATGGTGCCTCGTACATAGTAAATACTACATAAATGTTTAGCAACAAAACGTATTAACCTGAAAGTATGTATGTATAAGTAAGGGGGAAAAAGCATGGGTTTTGAGGTCAGATTATATTATGTTCAAATGCTAGCTTACAGCCTTATTAGCTCTGTACAAACAGAAAAATGATACTTCATAGGTTTATTGTAAGAATGAAATGAGACAGTGCATGGAAAATACCCAACAAGAGATTCACTCAGTAGGGTTCTAACTAACCCTATTAGGTTTCATTCTTCTTGCTGTATCCATCCCTCCCATCTATCACCCTGTATTATAAAACATTGAATTTCAGAATCTGACATTTTCAAACAGCATGTATTATTATAGAAACACTATATGTGCCTGGTGGAAAGTTAGAAAACACAAATAAGAAAATGTAAATATCATACCCCTTCCTTGGGTTACCTATGTTAATAGAAAAATTTATATTACTTACTGTATCTTTTTCTATACATATACATTATACACATATAATTAAAATTCATAATTAATATACATTATATATGCATATGTAATTTATTTGCCTTTTGTAATACTAAAGACATCAAAAGGTACATGGCTTGTCACCTGCTTTTTCTTTTCCATCAACAATCGCCAACTACCAATTAATAAATTTTGACCAGGCGTGGCGACTCACACCTATAATCCTAGAGCTTTGAGTGGCTGAGGTGGGAGGATCACTTGAGGCCAGGAATTCAAGACCAGCCTCGGCAACACAGCAAGACCCTGTCTCTACAAAAAAATTTTCTTTAATCAACCAGGTGTGGTGGCATATTCCTGTAGTCCCACACCAAATGTTGATGAGGATAGGAAGCAACCAGAACTCTCATACTTTGCAAACAAAAGTGTTAAAATGAAAGACAGTTTGGCAGTTTCTTCTAAAATGGAGCTTACATCTGACCAGCATTCCATTCCTAAATATTTACCCAAAAATAATGAAGATGTGTCCACAAAAAACCTGTATAATAAGATACATAGCTGCATGATTCATAATAGCTAATAACTGGAAACAACACAAATGTCCATCAACAGGAAATTGCAAAAATAAATGGTGATATATTTATACATTTGTATACTATGCAATAACAAGAAGGAATGAAATACTGACACATGCTGTGGGTGTGGATGAATAAAAATATATAAAATGATAAAAAGCCAGTAACAAACAAGTACATAATATATAATTCCATTTCTGTGAAGTTTCAGAACAGGTAAACATATATATGGCAATAGAAATTATGACAATCTTACCCTATGAGGGATAGGAAGAAGGCACAGGGAAACATTCTGAGGTGATGGGAATGTTCTGTCTTAATCTGGGTGGTGGTTACATGGATGTATGCATTTTTCAAAACTCATTGAATTGTACCTGTAAGATGCTGCATTTCACGGTATATAAATCTTACCTTATAAATAAATCAACACCATGAGAAAATAACCACAAAATCCAGAAAATGAGATTCTGTGGGACAAATTAGCAAGGCATGATGTCGCATGCCTGTAATCCCAGCTACTTGGGAGGCTGAGGCAGGAGAATCACTTGAACCTTGGAGGAGGAGGTTGCAGTGAGCCGAGACCACGGCATTGCACGCCAACCTGGGCAACAAGAGAACACTGAGGGAAAATTTGAGTATGATCTTGGTTTCAGATGACAAAAAAATTATTTATTTATTTTAGAGAAAGGGTCTCACTCTGTTGCCCAGTCTGGAGTGCAGTGGTATGATCATAGTTCACTGTAACCTTTAACTGCTGGACTCAAGCAATCCACCCACCTCAGCCTCCTGAGTAGCTATGACTACACGTGTGCCATCATACCCAGTTAATTTTAAAAGCATTTTTTTGTAGAAATGAGATCTCGTTTCTACAAAAACGAGTTTGAGACCTAGGCTGGTCTCAAACTCCTGGCCTCAAGTGGTCTCCTTGCTTCAGCCTCCCCAAGTGCTAGGATTATGGAAATGAGCCTCTGAAACTGGCTACTTTTAATCTTCTTCTTAGTATCTTTTGATGAGCAGAAGTTTTAAATTTTGATGAAGTCCAGTTTATTTTTTCTTATTATTAATGGATTATATAGTTATTATATATGTCTTTTTCCACTACAAGAAATTTTTGCTTACCCCAAGGTCAGAAAGGTATTTTCTCTATATTTTCTTCTGGAGTCATTGCAGTTTTAACTTTTCTTATGTCTATGATGATTTTGATTTAATTTTTGAGCATAGTATAAGGTAGGGGTCAAGGTTCACTTATTTCCCTTATCCAGTTGTTCCAATCCTATTTTTAAAAAAGAATTTTCTTTCCCCTGAATAGCCTTGGTACCATTATTAAAAATCTGTTGACCATATATATGTAGATCTATTTCAGGATTCTCTCTTCTATACCACTATCTATTCGTTGATTTGTATGTAAATATTACACTGAAATCAGGTGAACTCTCCAACATGTTTTTCTTCTTTGTCAAATTAAAGGGAAATTATATGTTCTAGGTCCTCTGCATTTTATTTCATTTTAGAACCAACATCTCAGTTTCTACCAGAGCCTACTGGGATTTTGATTGGAATTATATTGAATCTGTAGAGCCATTTGGGGAGAATAGTATTTTAATAATATTGAATCTTCCAATCCATGAATATGGTATATCTCTCTATTTAGGTTTTCTTTAATTTCTCTTACCTGTATTTCGTAATTTTTAATGTAGTGATCTTACAAAATTTTTGTTAAATTTATTTCTGAGGAGTTTCTTTATTTTGATGCTATTATAAATGTTTTATAAATTTAATTTTCCAGTTATTTGCTGCTAGTAATTTTTTGTAAATTGACCTTGTATTCTTCACTAGAGGGGAGAAGAATCACCTACCTTTTGGATTCCTCCCACTCTACTTGTCTCCCTGGGGTGATATGGACATTAAGTCCATGATGGCGAACTAAACTCACTTTAAAATTCTTGCCTAACAGTACCAAAGAGTGGTATGTGATTCCATGTTTTCTCCCATTTACCTTTGTCTACACCCTTCCTTAAAAAAAAAAAAAAAAAGACTCCGTAGAATTGTAGGGAACAAAGCAAAAATGGGACCATTTCTAGAAATTGAGAACTCAGAGTAATGTAGGATCCTGAGTGCTATGTAGGGTATTTAATAATATGGGAGTGGCCGGGCGCGGTGGCTCAAGCCTGTAATCCCAGCACTTTGGGAAGCCGAAATGGGCGGATCACAAGGTCAGGAGATCGAGACCATCCTGGCTAACCCAGTGAAACCCCGTCTCTACTAAAAAATACAAAAAACTAGCCGGGCGAGGTGGCGGGCGCCTGTAGTCCCAGCTACTCGGGAGGCTGAGGCAGGAGAATGGCGTGAACCCGGGAGGCGGAGCTTGCAGTGAGCTGAGATCCGGCCACTGCACTCCAGCCCGGGCAACAGAGCGAGACTCCATCTCAAAAAAAAAAAAATAATAATAATAGTATGGGAGTATATTTAACCGTTCCACTTAAACAGAATCTTACAATTTAGAAAGAATTTGTAACATATCATCTCACTTGATCTTTGCAATAATTTTGTGAGGTAATTGAGATAGGCATTACTCTCCTCACATTAAAGATGTTAAACCAATGATCAGAGAGCTTAAGTGACTTGTACAAGGTCACACAGTGAATTAAAAATTGACTCAGGATTTGAAACTAGATCTTCTGATAATACGGTATGACTGTATCTGCCCAGTAACTATAATTGGATCAAAAGGGTCCCTGATAAACCAGTTGAGAATATTGTTCCCTGTGGGTTAGCAAATAACTTTCCAAAACATGGCTGGGGGAAGCTGGTTTCATTCTGACAACAAAAACCATTTGTCCTTGTTTCTTGTGGAAATTTCCCAGTAGTTCTTTATTTCACTTTACGCCCCCCACTTCTCAATAAATATCTGTTTCAGTCAGAAACCAGAGGCCTTGCTTAGAAATTTCACAAAGGACCTGTTCTGACATGTAAGTGACCGTTTAAAAGGATTATTCATGCTTGCTGGTTGGGATTCAGAATTCTGTGGGGCTCTGACGTGGCGATTTGTTCTGGGTATTTGATCTGTTGTGTAGGTCCCAGGTGGATTCTCATGATGGACACTTTATAAGCTTCTTTCTTCCTAGGTAAAATCAATGCAGCTTCAAAATTTTAACCTTGACAATGGCTTCCCATATAGCTTATTTTTTAAAAATTAGTAAAATTATAGGAATGTGCCCCTAAATGCCGGGCCCTGGAAGAATAACAACGGAGGACACAGTTGAAACCCATTAAACGACACACTTGCCTAAACTCCTGGGATTCCAGAATAAGGGGAGGCCTGTACCCTTGAGACTGATGAATTATTCAGACAAACTTTCATTGTTCACAGATAATTGTGGTTCCCCAAGGGAAGATTTTCAGTGTCTTTAATTTCTACTCTTACAGTGTCACTAAAACAAGGATTCCATTTAGCCCAGAATAATACAGTTTCAGTCTTGAAAATGGCATTCTTTTGGGGCTTTGTCATTCTGAATGTGTCTGATTTGTGGTTGCAGATGAATCTGTGTTGCTGAAACATTTTGGTTCAAATGATTTCAGAAGTAAAACACATTGAAAGTATGTTTGCGGCCTGAGGTCCATCTCCACCCCATGTGGAGGTATTAAATAATCCTTTGTGTCATCATCCTTCAATAATATTTATGAAGCACCCATCTGTGCTTGGGGCTGTGCCGAATTCTGTGCAAAACAAGGCAAATGCACACAGACTCAAGCCCTACTCACTAGACATATTTACAGTCTCAAACAAGGCTAGCATCCTTGAATACATCCCAAGAAGCCAGATCTAAAAAGTATGTTTTGACTATGAAAAAGGCCATCCAAGGTCCACCACCCATAAACATGGTGGTGAATGGATTAGAGCTCATCTACCCTCTATTTGCTCTTATGCCACCCCTATGGTTCACCATTTATTCACTCAAGAAATGTTTATTAAGGATCTCCTATGTCCTAGACATGGTTCCCATGGTGGTGCTTCCAGTCTAATGCGGAAGACAAAGAATAATACGTAAGGAAAACATACAGAAACACAAATTGTAACATAGGCTAGTGGAAATGAACTTGGTGCAGTACTCATTGGTGGGTATGGAGCATCTTGCTTAGATGGGAGACCCAGGGAAAGGACTCTTGGAGGAGATCAGGCATAGGACCAAAGATCAGAAACAGGCATCTGGACCTGACTGTGATGCTGGGATTAGAAATGACACCCACACATGTGAAAACACTTACTCCTCAGAATGTAGTCTACAGCTCTTTGTTGCCAATCCCCAATCTAAAATATGTGCTATAGCTTTATCTTGAACATACTCAGCTGATCGTTGGAATCCAGACAGTGTTAATCCTGCAAGTATGCAAGTATCTACTGATCTCTGGTGACCTCGATTCTTACCGCGTCCTTTAGATCTGTGCTGTTTCATCTCCCAGAACAGTCATGATGGATGACAGTGGTAGAAGAGATAGTGATGTGAGCTAATATCTAATTACTCAGTCTCCCATACATTGCTTCTGCTACAGAATGATGGGAATTATTTTGTATATTCAAATGTAACCTATATTAAAATAAAAGAAAAAAAAAGAAAGCCCTTTATCATGTAAGTTATTGCCCTGAAACTGTATAGCTGATTCAGTTAGGATCAAGGCAGGAAAGAGGTGGCACTCTCAAAAAGGGCTTACTAAAGAGGATTTAGTAATTGTAACTTAATAAGCTGGTCTAAGATATGCGTAAGGTTAAGGAAACCAAAAAACCCAAAAAGGAATGGGGAGGCACCTTAGCATCAGCAATAGCAGGAAGCTGTTAACACCCCTAGGACTAAGAAGGGTCCAGGGGAGAAGTCAGGGTGACCATAGTCTAGTGACGTCTGGAGTTGTGAAAATAGGGCTATCAGACAAGAGCTGAACTTGGCAGTGGGGAGAAATACCCCAACTTGTTTCTATTCTCACCCTCCAACCTCCTCCTGGTGCCTCCTAAAACCAAACCGTACTGGAAGCCAGAGGGCAGCATATGGAGTTCTGCCTCCTGGGGAAGAGAACAGGGCATTTGATGAAGTGGGGACTTTGAGGTAGAAGGAGACAAAGAGTCACCAGCATAACCAGCACAATCGTCCATCTTTTTGCTAATTTCTGTTTGCTTATCTCCTAGTCTCATCCTCTTTCCTCTTTTTTGGACCTCAGGCATAGAGAGTCGAGTTAATCATACTCTTCATTGAACAATCCTTTAATAATTGGTCTGATGGAAGGCTCATTTCTTATTACTTCAAAAAGATAATGCATTTCTTTTTTAAAATCTCCATTCTTTTTAAACTTTTATTTATTTTTTATTATTTTTATTTTTGTATTATACTTTCAGTTCTAGGGTACATGTGCACAACGTGCAGGTTTGTTACATATGTATATATGTGCCATGTTGGTGTGCTGGACCCATTATCTCTTCATTTACATTATGTATATCACCTAATGCTATCCTTCACCCCCGCCCCCACCCCACAACAGGCCCCGGTGTGTGGTGTTCCCCACCCTGTGTCCAAGTGTTCTCATTGTTCAATTCCCACCTAGGAGTGAGAAAATGCGGTGTTTGGTTTTCTGTCCTTGCGATAGTTTGCTCAGAATGATGGTTTCCAGCTTCATCCATGTCCCTACAAAGGACGTGAACTCATCAAACAGAGAGCTAAATCATAAGTGAGCTCCCATTCACAATTGCTTCAAAGAGAATAAAATGCCTAGGAATTCAACTTACAAGGGATGTGAAGGACCTCTTCAAGGAGAACTGCAAATAACTGCTCAACGAAGTAAAAGAGGACACAAACAAATGGAAGGACATTCCATGCTCATGGATAGGAAGAATCAATATCATGAAAATGGCCATCCTGCCCAAGGTAATTTATAGATTCAATGCCATCCCCATCAAGCTACTAATGACTTTCTTCACAGAATTGGAAAAAACTACTTTAAAGTTCATATGGAACCAAAAAAGAGCCTGCATTGCCAAGACAATCCTAAGCCAAAAGAACAAAGCTGGAGGCATCATGCTACCTGACTTCAAGATAATGCATTTCTTTTCTCTCTGTTTGACTGCCCCGCCATAGACAACCACAAAAAAATGTGTTTATTGGGTTTTGTTTGTGTATATATTTTTTGCATATGTTTTTACTTAATGTGACTAGTACTATATAAGAGATATTTGATTTCTTACTTTTTTTCCACAAAAGACCACATTTTAAGATCCTTTCAATGGCTGTACATCCATCTAGGATGTTGCTTCTAACTGCTGCTTATTTGTCCATGAGCGCATCCATGATATTTTGACTCTTGATTCACTCAGCAATGAACGCTGAGACTGCTTCTCACTTCCTATTGCAGTGAATACTGCTGCACAGGCACCCTGTGGATATGTGTGAGAATCTCTTTAACACGTGTATTCAGAAGCAGAATTGTTAGGCCAGAGGGGGTGTCTATATTTACTTTAGTCAATTTTGACCAAATACTGTCAGATTGGACTCCAGAATGCCCATCTCTTGCCTGCTTCTCCAACCAGTCTCTAAGTTCCTGCATCTTCAAATCAAGGCCAACACTTTATGTTGTCTAACTTTCTAATTTTTATCCAGTAGACTAGATAGAGAGTAACATACCATTGCAATTTTAATTTTTCATGTCTCACATTACTAATGAGCTTGAGCATCTCTTCATATCCATGAGAAATTTGGGAGTTTCTTTTTCTATTAATTGCCTATTCCTGTCCTTTGACCTTTTTTTATTTCTATTTAGGGTTCTTCTTTTTAGTCTGATGAATTTGCGGAAGTTCCTTGGATGATCTAGATACTAGACCCATTGTCAGTTTTAGGCAATTCTAATTTTCATCTTTTATCTTTAGACAAAATTTTACCCTTGAGTTTGATAGTCAAATTGATATCAGTAGACAGATCGGTTATAGACAACTCAAATTTAACTTGTATAAATAGCAACTTTTCTAATTTTTCCTGAAAATTGTTTTTCCTGTGTTTAGTCTCTGGGTGAGTCACCTATTATAATAAACTTTGGAATAATCCCTCATTCCAGATGTACCACTAATCACTTGGTTTTGTTAGAGGGATCCCTTAAATATTTTTAAACCATTATTTCTTCTCCATTCCTACTTTTCCTTTTCTACTTTAGGTTCTCATGATCATTTGTTTGGAATATTGTAATAGTCAATAAACTGTTTCCACTCCCTCTAGACTTCCTCTTCTTCATTTCGTCTTCTGTATTGTCCCAAGGGCAGTTGTTCTAAAGCAGAAAGTTGGGCGTTTTCTTCCCTTGTTTAAAATGGGTTGGAGGGTTTTGAATGCCTGCAGGAGATTCCATCTTCTGGTTACACAACATGCATAATGTCCTGCAGACATTCTTATCCTGCACTCTAAACATGCCATGCTGCTTACAGTTCCTCAAATTTGATGCCTTCACATTTCTGTGCCTTTGTGTGCACTTCTGTCCCTGAAATATATTTCCTTTGCCCCACTTCATCCCACTTTGCTGTTCTTTGTCTTTTATGGCTTGAGTCAAGCATCCCTTCTCAGTAAGTCCTTTGATAAAATGTTCCCTCCACCCCAACAGATACTTCAAAAAGTTAGCTACTGTGAGCTATCAACATGCTTCTTTTGACTTTTGTACAAAGAGAAATTTGGTGATGCTATCTGTTGGTTGCAAAGAAAAATATACCCAAATAATAAGAAAATGAATGATGTATAATGACCCAATCTCCTTTGGGTATAATAAAACTATGCCTGATTTATGGTTTTCATTTACATTTAGGTGAGTTTGTAATTAGTTGAATTTTTAGTAATGATATGTGGGTACTGACTCTCTTAGCAAATACAGCTTAATCAATGTGAGATGAAAGGAAGCAACTGAGTTGTAGTTATTTCCTAGTCGATAATGAAAAACCCCCCTCAGCCTGAACTTCAGCTCAAGGTTGTTTATTCCTTGCCCTGGCAAATCAAATGAGGACTGGATTCATTACCAAGACATTTACAAGATGCATAACGTGGCCTTCCTTTGTGGTTTGTGTGTTGACCTACTAGAAAGGATGCTGAAACTGGTTCAAGTCTGTTATTGTGTGTTTCTAAGAGTTGGTATCTAATGGGAACTACATGCCTGTAGTTAGTAAAGAGCATTTATGTATTAACCTGGCTAGAGTGAGAGGAATAAATTGTTAACACTTAAGACTATAAACTGTAGGAGATTTGGAAATGCTGGATACATCATCTTCTGTTTGATTTTTCTGAGCCATCTTGGGTTTCTGCTATCTGAGTTAGTCAGAAAAACACTTAGATGAGTGTTAAGTAACCCAAGTGCTGAAGTATATAGTCGTCATCACCCTCCCATGAGAACTGAAAGATGAGCCTTTTTTGGAAGTCAGCTCTCTTGTATCTGCTGTATTTGTGAGGACTCTTTGATACTCATATTCTGTCTCGGGAAGGGCATTGTCATTGTTTAGGGTGTCCAGCAGCCTATTTTTAGCCCTCCCACTGATGTGGCCCTTCTTGGTCTAAACAAGTCACTTTGACCAGAGGGGATGGACCCAATACTGAAAGAAGCTCCTTAATATCACCCTGTCTGATTAGGGATTCAAGGCTACTTTCAACTGGGGTTTCAATGCCATCCAGTGTCAGTGCCACCCAGTCTCGAACATGTGGCATGCTGTTGTTCTCCAACAGGAACATTAACTTCATGGTCTGCCTTTCTAATCTCAATTTTGGTCTTCGGAGGCTCCATTTGGTTAAATAACCTCTCTTTTATTTCTTGTGACTTAAAATATTTATTCAATTTAAAAATCAATCCCATTGGTTACTGCAAAGAGGCATGAGGTATGTTTTGAGCTGATAAAAGTGTTCCATATCTTGATTATGATGGTAGTTACACAGCCATATATATATACACACATACATATATATATGTATATATATTTGTCAAGGCTTATGAAACTGTACACTTAGAAGTGATGAATTTTGACTGGGTGGGGTGGCTCACACCTGTAATCCCAGCACTTTGGGAGGCTGAGGTGGGTGGATCACTTGAGGTCAGGGGTTCAAGACCAGCCTGGCTAACATGGTGAAACCCTGTCTCTACTAAAAATGTAAAAATTAGCTGGGCATGGTGGTGCAGGCTTATAATCCCAGCTACTCGGGAGGCTGAGGCAGGAGAATCGCTTAAACCTGAGAGGTAGAGCTTGCAGTGAGCCGAGATCCTGCCACTGCACTCCAGCCTGGGCGACATAGTGTGACTCCTCAAAAAAAAAAAAGCAATGAATTTTATTTTATATAAACTACACCTTGATAAAGGTGATAAAAATAATCAAACTCTATTTAAAAATAAAGCATCTCTTTTGGAACTTCTTTTCTGACTAGGGGAAGGAATCATTGTTCTCTTTGAATGACTCTAGTTCCCAGCATAGAGGTTTGTATTTACTAGACCATCAATAAACATTGTTAGGTTCAGGTGAGTTGAATTGTCTCTGGTATACTGTCTACTGCTTTCCTTTTTGTTTGAACCAGGACACAAATATATGGCCTGCAATCTTGTCTTTGGAAAATACATAACTTACAGAGTTGGAGGTTCTCAGATATCAGAGTCATTAGTCAAATTTACTGGTGACATAAAAGATATAAGGAAGGTAGTTTAGCCTAACTCTGAACCATATGCTTTGTCAAGCCACCAGAGAATTTTGGTGCTTGACAATGTTTTAAAATGAAGGAGGATAATGGTAAGTCATCTTAGGCCTGAAGGTACTTCTGGAGTGAAAGAGTATTGCAGTTCTTGTGTGTGCTTTATATTTCAAAATGTATTTTGTAGCTCTCCCCACCAAAAAAGTTTTAGAATGGATTTTAGCTTCAACTTTCTAGGGCAGTGTTGAGCTGGGTCTGTTGAAACACTGCTTAAATGCTTGCTAAATATCACTGATATCACTTTACCTGTCATGCTGAGGGAAAGGTAGTATCTAAGATAGATGTACAGGGTGAATCAAGATGCTGCCTGAAAGTTTTGTGTGCTCAGGTGGGCGTTTTTATTTACAAGTGAACTCTATTACAGCAGAGGTCCCCAAGCCCGGGCCACATAGCAGGAGGTGAGTGAGCATTACCACATGAGCGCCACCTCCTGTCAGATCGGTGGCAGCATTAGATTCTCATAGGAGAGCAAATCCTTCTGTGAACTGTGCATGTGAGGAGTCTAGGTTGCATGCTCCTTATGAGAATCTAATGCCGGATGATCTGTCACTGTCTCCCATCATCTCCAGATGGGGGCCATCTAGTTTCAGGAAGACAAGCTCAGGGCTCCCACTGATTCTACATTATGGTGAGTTATATAATTATTTCATTATATATTACAACGTAATAATAGAAATAAAGTGCACAACAAATGGAATGCTCTTGAATCATCCCCCTCCCCAAGTCTGTGGAAAAATTGTCTTCCACAAACCTGGTCCCTGGTGCCAAAAAGGTTGGGGACCGCTGTGTTATATAGTATGTTGTTTGATTGTCATGCAAACCTTCAGAAGTATTTGAGGCAGGCACTATTATTGACATTGTATTTACAGAAAAATATGATGATGAGAAGTTAAGTAATTGCCCAAGGTCACACAGAATAAGTTAGTCAATATTGGTACCAGATTATCAGGCTGAAGCCTCGTAATCTCTTCACTATTCCTTATTTGGGAGGGCAGGAAAAGTTCTGATTATACTCCGAGTGAAAGTCGTTCGTGTGGGTTGGTGTGGGGGTAGGGGTGGGGGTGGGGAGAGAGACCTATATTACCCCCAAGGTGGTAGATGACATCAGATAAGCAGAATTAATTTCAACCCAAGACTTCTATAATTTTGATGTTGAACATCACTACTGTTTAGTAAAACTCTGAAAGAAGCAGTCCTGGCTTTAACTTAAGACTTGCAGGAAAATGTTGACTGTAGTTCAAGGTAAGGTTGGAATTTTACTTCCTTGCCTCAGGATCTGCTTGAAGATCAGCAGCAGCAGCTGCACTAAAAAGTATTTATCAGGCTTCAGCAGCTTTTCTCCCTTATATTCTGGGTAAAGTGGGTTAAGCAGGTATGATTCCTCCTAGAGGTTGTTTTGTTTTGATTTTGAGATGAAGTCTTGCTCTGTGGCCCAGACTGCAGTGCAGTGGTGCAATCTCAGCTCACTGCAACCTCTGCCTCCTGGGTTCAAGCAATTGTCATGCCTCAGCCTCCCGAGTAGCTGGGATTACAGGTTTGTGACACAATGCCTGTCTATTTTTTTTTTTTTTTTTTTTTTTTGTATTTTTACTAGATAGAGGGTTTTGCCACGTTGGCCAGGCTGGTTTGGAACTCCTGGCCTCAAGTGATCTCCCTGCCTTAGCCTCCCAATGTGCTGGGATTAGAGGTGTGAGCTACTGCACCCAGCCTAAGTTTTAAATCTGAGACAGACAGCACCGATGACCAGAAACGTAAAAGATATTGATTAAGTACAATGAGATCCTCTAGTAAACAATGTGTTAGCAGTTGGATATGAGACGCCCGAGCCTAGGAAAAAAATGAAAACAAATCTTGTCAGCCCTATCTATATGCCCTACACAGATGAGGGTGGAATCCAGACCTGGGAATCCAGTCATCTCATCTCTGATCAAGTTTCTGCCTGAGGATTAAATTTGTCGTTTGGAGTTCCAAGATCTTTTAGAGTCCCTGATGGCATTGGTGGTTTATATTCTGGCACGAGGGACAACTCCTTGTGAGTTGATGCCTGTATTTAAGAATGCAAGATCCACCAGGACTCACAGATCATATCACTTGGGATCTTTGTGCAGCGAATGAGAGAAAACTAGCTGAAATGGGGCTTAAACAGTAAAAGGAATGTGTTGGCCCACATAACTGAAGTACATTGGCCTTAGGTGAACCGTGATCCAGCAGCTCACATGATACTAACATTTGACCTGCTATTCTCTCTTGTCTGCTCTGCCTTAGATGGTATCACTCTCATCCTTAGGCTCTGAGCCTCTGACTGTCTGGTCCAGGCAGCAAGTGTCTGCAGAATTTCTAGACCCCATGCTCTTACACCAGCTTGTCTATGAAGATGGAAGACAAAGCTTTTCTTTCCAAGAAGAAACTGAAAACATCACCTCAATCTTGACTTTGGTTGGGTTTTCTCTGACTCATTGATTCTCTGGGGCTATAGAGGATGGGATAGACTGACAGTCTTAAGCCTCCTTCCCCTCGTTAGGTAGAGCTAGAACGAGGGTCATTCCTTCCCAAACTAAATGACTGAGAATGGATGCATTTGTTCTCCAAAGCAAGAGCTTTCTTTTTTTCTTCCAGAAAGAGTAACCGCAGTATTTAGGACCCAATTGACGGCAAAGGGGTATGAGCTAGGTGAGTCCATTGTGGTGTAGTTCTGGAGGGGGAATTCAGGACCTTCTTCTTATCTCCTCCTACCCCTGCAAATCCTCTGAGACTCACTAATAACTGACAGTGATATCCAAATTGGAACAGTGGTTCTTGCCTCTTGCCTTTGCATGTGCTCAAGTAGTCATCTGTGCTTCTTTCTCATCCTCTCCTCCTTATTCCTTTCTTCCTTCTTCCCACTCTTTCCCTCCATCTCTATTCCTCTCTCCCTCCCTCCCTCCCTCCATCTCTATTCCTTCCTCCCTCCCTCCCTTTCTTATATTCCCTTCCTTCTTTTCTTATCTTCGCTTCCTCCCCACCTTGCCTACCTCTCACATTTCCATTTTCCAAAAGACGTTTTTTAGCCCCTTTTGTGTGCCAAGCACACTGCGTGGTACTGGATATTCCTGATGGAGCTCATCTTCCCTTCCACGTTCCCTTTTCCTTTAGCAAACTTCACTGCCAACAAAATACGTTAATATTCTCTGTGTAAGGTGTTCTGCTAGATTCAAGGAGGTTCGTGGCTTCAATATGAATCTCAAGGATAGAGCTGGGGAGTGTTTTTAAATCATGATGACATTGTTTATACAGATTGTCTCGCACAGATTCTACTACCTATATTTTGGGTGGGAGGGAGAAAGAGGGAATGTAGTTTAAGAAAAGCAAGCATTTATGTCTGCCAGCGTACTCAAATGAGCTCAAGTACGAGGTGGGACATGGAACTCACTGACCTTTATCGGCCTCTGCATTCAGACCGCCTGGGGTTGAATTCTAACTCCTCTGCCTTCCGACTTTATGACCTTGGGCTGTTTACCTAACTTCTCAGGGTGTCTTAGTCTATTTTTAGTTTCTTATAACAGAATACCTGAAACTGGGTAATTTGTGAAGAAAAGGAATTCATTTCTTACAGTTGTGGAGGCTGAGAAGTCCAAGGTCCAGGGGCATGTCAGGTGAGAGCCTTCTTGCTGGCAAGGACTCTGCAGAGTCCCAAGGTGGCACAGGGGGCGAGGGAGCCAAGGATGCTAGCTCAGGTCTCTCTTCCTCCTCTGATAAAGCCACCAGACCCACTCCCATGGTAACTCATTAATCTACTAATCCATGAATGAGTTATAATCCATTCGTGAGGGCAGAGTCCTCATGACCCAATCCCCTCTTAAAGCCCCCACCTTTCGATACTGCCACACTGGGGATGAAGTTTCAACAGAAGTTTTGAAGGGGATAAACATTCAAACTATAGCACAGGGTCTTGTACTAAGGATTAAATTAGGTAATATATGTATAGTGCTTAGAGCAGTGCCAGTCCACAGTATGCGTTCAATGAAGTTAGCTATTATTGTCACGGCGATGGGGCTTTATAGGTAAAGACTGAAGCATGGCAGTGAATTCTCATGAGTAGTCTCCTGTGCTTCCACATTAAGGACTAAATCTTGGCCAGTGGCTACGCTCAGGCCCTGTCTTCCACATGTGGATGCTAGTGAGGCAGGGGTGCCCCTTGCTGTGTATATTCACATTTCAGAGTACATCAGAGCTTCCAGAGGACTCTGTCATGTGAACCTCACATATCTCTATTTTATAGTTTTTCAGATTACTTTGTAAATAATTATTGTTAATTTTCTTTAGCTTTTTAAAAATATGTATTAATATCTTGAGCCTTTCAGTTAGTGACCTAGGAATAGACCCATGTTTTTTGGGGGTGGGGAAGGGGTCTGTCTGTTGCCTAGGCTGGAGGGCAGTGGCACAATCACAGCTCACTACAATGAACTTCTAGGCTCAAGTGATCCTCCTACCTCAGCCTCCCAAGTAGCTGGGAACACAGACCTGCACCACCCCACCTGGCTAATTTTTTATTTTTATTTTTTGTAGAGACAAGGTCTCACTACGCTGCCTAGGCTGGTCTCAAACTCCTGGACTCAAGCAATCCTCCTGCCTCGGCCTCTCAAAGTGCTGGGATCATAGGCATGAGCCACCATGCCCAGCTCCTATTGTCTTTTGATCCATACCTTTTGATTAATATCCTCTAAAACAAATGAAAATTCATTGTTCCCTCTGTTAGGTGCTTCCATAGAACACATATAGGACCCTAGAAATCCCATCTCTTTAGAAAAATTATCTTTCTGGGAAAATACAGAGTTTCTTTTATAACACATTTGTGTCTCTGTATGCCAGCCAAAAGCCTCAAACCCCCAAACAGACCTGAAATTTTATCCCTACCACTACTTCTGATAATAGGGGTTTGACTTCGTATTGCCCACACATCCCATTAACACATATAATGTGATTTGTGTACATATTGTGAACATTTGTTCATTTTATAACCTGTTTAGTAGTTCAGACAAAAGCTACAAAAGTGAAATAAGAGAAACATCCTGAGCAAAAGAATTGCTCTTTGATATATCTGTGCACCGGCATGAGAGGACGGAGGAGAGATTTGTGAAAGTGGACTTCTTTGTTACTAATATAACACTGGCTATTTTCTTTAACAATTAGCATCTCAACCCCAGTTTATCATTATAATGGCTGTTTTTTTGCTTTTATGATGATTTCAGAAAAATTCATAACATCATCTGGAGTCCCGTTATCTGCAAAGCCATTAGTCAATTTCTCTGATACTCTAGGGAGAGACTGGGAAGTGAAAGGTAGACATTTCCCCCAGTTGGGGTTTCTTTACATGACTCTTATCAAATCAGGTGGGTGTTAGAAGCATGAGAAATGTGAGAGTGAAGAAATGTGAGATTTGGATAAGGTCGTTTGGATTTAAAGAGGAAATTTCTGTCAAGGGCCAACTCCTAGAGCAGGTCACAGAGCGGAGGCTGGGCTGCTGCTGCGGATAGGCATGCTATTGAGCCAAGGTGGGCTGACTCGAGGAAGAACTCAAGCAGATGCTGTAGAACAAAGCAAAAAGATGTGAGTGTGGTGGTACATCTGACTTTGCCACTGATTCTCATCACTTCTCAGGGCCTCGCTTTCCCCATCTAGAAGGGCTGGGATAGTGGCTGTTCTGCAAAGAGCCCCCGGGGCAACATTGCCTCTAGCTCATAGCTCTGCCTCCCTAGTGGGATGCAGCCCTTGTCCTCAGGGTTCCAGGCAGTGGAGCTCCGGCCACCATGCCCGTATTTTAGGCAGCAACTAGAGAGAGGATGAAGAAGAAGGGCAAAGGACTACACTATCTTTTAAGGAGATTCATGGAAGTGGGCAGTTGACACTTTTGCATATATCCTATTGGCCAGGACTTAGTGATGTGGCCACACATAGCTCCAAGGGAAGTTGAGAAATGAAGTCTTCATTCTGAATGGCTATGAGCATGGCTAAAAGCCAGGGGTTGTCTTATTAAGATAGAGGGGAATGAGAGTTACTAGCTGTCTGTATTATGGGTTTAGATGATGTCCTAAACATTCAGTATAGAATATTGCAGTCTTTGAAGATATAAAATGTCTTTAATATTTGATTGCTATTTTTTTCTTTAGGCTAAAGAATTTAGGATGCTGACATAAACTATGATGATGATATATTTGATGATGGTGATGAAGATGATGATGATGAGGAGTAGGAGGAGAGGAGGAATATCTACCAGAGAAAATACTCCAGGGTGTAGGATATAATAATTTACAACCCAATGAGGAAAGTATTTTTCCCCATTTTACAAATAAGTAAATGGATGCTCAGAGTAGGCAAATCTCTGAGGCCAAACCACATCTTATCTATGGAGTCATGATATAGCCACAAAGATTGGGAACAAAGTTTTTGGGAAGCAACATGGCTCTCTGTTGCAAGTAACAAAAACTGAATTCCAAATGGCATAAACAATCAGGAAAAAGTTACATCTTGTATTAAAATGTCTAGAAAGGGCAGCAGCAGAGGTGGGTAATTCATTACCTCAACAATGTCTTCAAGGAACCAGGTTCTATCATTCTCAGGAGGTCTTTGACCTTGATGAGATTTCCTCACAGAAAAGCCCCAGCAGTGTGAGCTATTACCCTCACATATGATGTGGTCTTATGGCAGAAAAGAGACTGCCTACTCTTTATGTGTCTTTTTAAAGTCAAGGAAACTTTTCCAGAAGCCCTCCTGTGCAGTATTTGTCCCATTTTGTGTAAATTCACCTTTGCTGAGGACTAGGTACCTGAATAAAGTCATGATTCTCTTAATATGAAAAGCAGTTGGAATGATTTTGGGTGGGAAACTGTCAACACCTCTAATTCATTCATAGGTTATTTGCCCATTAGCCGGGTGTGCCTGTAGTCCCAACTGCCCCAGAGGCTGAGGCTGGAGGATTGCTTGAGCCCAGGAGTTCAAGACCAGCCTGGGCAACATAAAGACATACAGAGACCCTATCTCTTTAAAAAGTGTGTGTGTGTGTGTGTATATATACACACACATACATATATATGTATATATACACACATGTAGTATGTATACATATATAAATATATATACACACATACATACGTAGTATGTATATGTATATAAATATATAATGTTTGTGTGTGTGTATATATATATGATTTTCCCAATATTTAAGGACAATCTAGAATTCTAGAATTATGGATATTTCCCTAAAAATATCATTACTTTTGGATGTCATTTGCTTATTACAACTTACTCACTTGCTTATCGATAAACATTTATTGAAAACCTTCTCTGGGTCAGATAGTGTATGAATAATGAAATTCATGCTTACTGTAAAAAAAAAATTTATGATTTAGTGACAGAGTCAGAAATCCTCAGCAACATTTACAATACAATGCATGGAATGCCACAATGGAGGCAATGAGGATGCTTAGAGGAAACCACTTATGTTGGCCTGGGGAATTGGAACTTATGGCTGTAATAAAGCTTTCTTCTCTTAGATTATGAATGTTGCTCATGGGAAGCACTTAAATGAGCTCCCTGAGAACAGGGACCACAACTTCTTTGTTTTTATTTTTTAGTCTGGGTGTAGTACTTTGACTATAGTAGTTGATCAATGTGGTGAGCAGATAGGGTAGCTTCCCTACGTTACAGCTAGTAATGGTGTTTGCTGGACTTCAGCAGATCTTTGTAAATTCAAAGCCCAGGCTCTGTAACACCATACATAGCACTTTGTTACTTACAATGAATGGTTTGCTACAGAATGCTTTCTCTTTTCTAATTTGCTTCTTGTCTGATTGTCATGCAACTTGAATGGGATAATAAATGTAAAGTAATTAGCATAGAAGAAGCACTCAGTGACTATTACCTGCTATTACTACTTTATAATGTAGTCTGCATTATTTTTCCTCCTTATTTAAATCTTCAACTTGATTGAATTGCTGATTGAAGAAAATGCTGTCTCTAAACATAACATTACCGGTGGCTGGAAGTGAAACTTACACATTATGTGTCATGGTGTCTGAGAGTCACAAATTTACAAAGACATTTCTGATCTGATTCTGATAAATATCACATGCTAGTGTCTCCTACATTCCCATTTACTCAGTGTTCCCTACTTCCTAGAGGAGGAAAAAGTACTGTTGAACAGTTGTCAAATTTTCTCCACAAGCAGCTTGGTTTTCCTTAATGGATGAAATCACCCTTAGTTGATGGATCCATTTGCGCAGGAATTTCTAGATCACCTCAAGGCTCACACTCTGGGTCCTACCTCCTGCTCTGCTACAAACAGTTAGGGATCTTTATACCTCAGTATACAGCTGGCCATAGCGGCCCTATGTCAGAAATTATATTTCCTCTAATTGGCTAAAGGGACCATTTTCTTAATAGTTTCTTTCTTTTATAGGGCCATGTGCTATATTCCATTTATGAGAACACAGTATCTCAGAGCATGTTAACTGTTTAGAGATAATGGACCTAACAAATAGAATGGTGTGGCTAGGGATAAATTCAGTTGCATGGAGGTCCCTGGTCTTTTGTGTGGCTTGAAGAGGTTGAGGATGCTGATGTGTTCTTTGGGAACAGATTCACAGTTGACAGGAAACATCTGCTTTAATTTGCTCCAACATCAACAAGATCGATGTGGTAGGAAACCTGTTGTTACTGTGTGAGTTCCATTTATCAAGCCAAGGCTTGGCCTGAAATCAGGGCTATTTGGACAGGTACCACAATGAGTCAAAATATGGACACAACAAAGCAGCATTACTTGAGAATATCGTGTGGCTGTTTCTCTGTTTAAAGGGAGTCATGTTCCTTCTATACTTGTCTGGCTATCTTCATTTCTTTCTGTGTCTTTCTCTTTATGCTTTTGTCTCTCAGCACATTTCCATTCAGGGCCTCAATTATGAGTGTAACAGTTCTCAACCTAAATTCTGCCTCCATATCCTCTCTCATAGGTAAGAAAGGCTCCCTGTGGTGGTGACTGTCAATGGAGGGGGATTCTCCCCAAGGGTTTCCCAAATATTTTGAGAAACAACCATGCAAACACACAGACTCACATACACTAGTACTCACAAAACCTTGGAGATTGTCCACTACACCTAAGGTATACCTGCCTCTTCTGGTTAACCTTCAGAATCACTTCCCTAGAATTAAAGATGCTCTTACCTTCAGGAAAACTGCCTTGGTTTTCATTATTTGGAAAAGTAAAGCTTGTATCTTACACTTAAAATATGCCTCTGGAGAACTCAGAGAATTCAAAGCATTCTTATATTAGTGCATCTGTGATACTAATATTTTAGAAAATTATTACACTGCTAATAAAATGTGAAGAGTGGATTCATGCCACTGAGCTCAGGTTATTACCTCCACTATTTTTGAAATACTAGTGCCCATAATGTCCTGATGCAGGAGCTCATCTCCTGACAAAACAACATAGCCATATACAGAAAAAATAAGGTCTTTTTCACCCATTCTGGTGTAGGATAGATCAGTCAATTAAAGGAAATTGCATAAGGCTATATGCTATGGTTTGGATGTTTGTCCTCTCCAAACCTCATGTTGAAATATGATTCCCAGTATTGAAGATGGGGCCTAATGGGAGGTGTTTTGATCATGAGGACAGATCCCTCATGAATAAATTGATTCCCTCTCTTGGAGGTGAGTTCTTACTCAGTTCCCACAAGAGCTGGTTGTCACAAAGAGCCTGGTACCTCCCCACTTTCTTGCTTCCTCTCTCTCCATGTGATCTCTGCACATGCCAGCTCCCCTTCACCTGCTACAATGAGTGAACACAGCCTGAGGGCCTCACCAGAAGCTGAGCAGATGCTGGCACCAGGCTTCCCGTATAGCCTGCAGAACCATGAGCTAAATAGACCTCTTTTCTTAATAAATTACCCAGCCTCAGGTATTCCTTTATAACCACACAAAATGGACTAAGACACCCTATCGCTGGAGTCCACTCAGACTACCAGGTGAGAAAAATCCAGGAGCTTCCAGGTTCTTTGTTCTTGATTCTGGCAATGGGTCCGAATAAAAGACAATGAAAGGATATGCTATTGGCTACTTTGTCATTTCATCTTCCTGCTTCCTACCTAATGACCTGAATGCACATGTGCTCCAGATGATGTCAGTCTCCCCACTGTGAACAAAAAACTTCTTTCTCTTTACCAACCTCCTCTGCCCTGGTCAGGCTGGTGACAACACTGCTCTGGGCCAGACACTGTGCCCAGTACAGAGAGAAGGTGTACAAGGAAATGATAAGACACATCTCTGCTTTGGAGAATCTCATTGCCCAAGAAGACATATAGACAAGTAAACCATTACAGAAATAATGGTTAAGGTACACTGGTGGTATGAAGAAGGGAGGAATCAGCTTTGCCTAAGATTGGAGGTTGCTGGGTAGAAAAGGCTTCAGAGAGGAGAAGGTATTTGGAGAGTACATTGAAGGTTGAATAGAAGGTTTAGAGAATCAGAATTTGCCTAGTGGACAGAAAGAAATATTGAAAGGACATACCAGGCAGTGGACAGCCATCAGTAGAAGGGTGTGAGGCACAAGTTATTGAGATACATGACGAGACTGACAGTCGTGATCATTATGAACCATTTGTTGAAGGGTCACAGCGGTACACGTAAGCATACCAATGGTAATGCAGCTGGAAGAGTAGCCAGGGGACTGGAGAAAAGAAGGCACCATGTTATGCCCTGGGACCTCATTAATTCTTCTTGTCATAAGGAGCCAATTCTTCTCTGGACCTTTCGACATTCCATGCAAAGTCTCTCTGGCTTCCTATCCATTTACTTGCTGGTCATTCAAGGCCTACCACTGTCCGGTGTCCAGTTGCTCTTTGCATGCAGATGGAAAACCTGGGCCAGGTCAAAGTCTGAAGACCTAGAGAACTGGGCAGAGCTCTGGGCAGTGTGGGATCTGCCTACACCTCTCAGAGAGAGGAACTGAGGTGGTGGTTCTGAGAGGCAGTGAGCAGGGAGACCCCGAAGCCAAAGGCTGGCAGAATCCAGCAGGGCAGAGGCCAGCAGGGGAACTCAGGGCTGACAATGGGGACACCTGACCACAGTCAAGGGGATTCAAAGCATGGCTTGGAACCTGGAGGAATCCCCTGGAACATGGACACAGGAATGTGGACAGCTGAAGCCGTGACCTTGACCACAGGTAGGGAGTTGCAGTTAGGGACAGAAGCCAACTTTACTTAGACATAACTCAAATTCATTTCATTTCTGAAGGAGATGAAATTTCCTTCATTTTCACCTGGTTGGAATTTATTGCCCTCTCCTTAATGGTGCATAGCACTTTGTTTATTTATGCTTTGAGTAATTTTAATATGCTTTGTTTTATAGTATTTTTATACATTTCTACTTCAACTCTTGATTATAAATTTGTTAAGGTGGGGAAATATCTATCATCTACACACACTAATGGTATTTTAGCTATAGCATACATAAATACATTTTGTTGAATTGAAATTAATTGAATTAATCCCATCCTCTTTCAGAATAGAAATTATGTTTTCTGGGAGCTAGAAACTGTTGTGAGAGATGTCAGTATCATTGAAATTTAAAAGGGGCTGTCCAGTTCAGTTGTGGCCTGGTGTGTATTGAATGACATCCAAATTCTGAGTGAGTGGAATTGCTATCAGATCTGAAATAAATTAGCCATGCTTATGAGAAGACATAGAATGTGAGGAATTCCTCCCATAAATGCTCTGCTTATGTGATTATTGGTTAGCCAGTGATTTCCTGTCATCCACAAAAAAAATATGAAATAGTAAAAGAAAAGTAAATATTAGGTGAAGTGCTTTGAGCCAAAGGGAGTCCATATAGGAAGGGATGGATGGCTCTGTTGGGATTCCGGCAGTAGTGCATGATGATGTGGTGTATAAATACGTCAGCTCTGTTAACCCTTGGGGACCGTGAGGCATGTGTTTCTCATGGGCCCCTAGCGTGCTCATATGGGATTAAGTTTCAGTTGCCTACTGTGGCAATTGGCTTGAGAAGCCTATCTTTATTAGTTTTCTTCTCTTCCTTGTCTTATTTCTCTTCTCCCCTACCTGTGTTCTCTTCACTCCCTTCCTCCCCACAAAACTATGTGAGTTTGAATTCTTATTTCAGGACTCAAATTTGCTCCTGGGGAACCAAATTAAGACCAAAGAATATGTATTCTCTTTCTTCTCATTTGGTGTTGAGACATTTTAAAGCCTCAACAATTTTCCCTATATAAGCAGTTCCAATTATTTGTGCCTGACCTATAAAAAGTAGGTAATGAGAAAATTAAGGCTTGCAGACAAGTCTTACACAATTGCAGCAGAATATCTCAGAAACGTGCCCAATTCTCGGGCTTTTTGTTTGGTCTCTTTAAGCAGGCAACCTCAAAGGGGTGTTTCTAACTTTCATGATTATGTGTGATTTTGTTATTTTACAGCCTACTGCTGTGGAACTCTATTGAGAAAAGACACTTGATAAAGCTAGTAAAATATACATCTGCTACAAAGAAAATTTTATCTCAAAAATGCTGTTTCCTCTTCAGCTCTGAATGTTGACAGATTTTTTTTCCTAACGGGGTTCAGTAGGTTGGCTGGAAAGCCAAGATCAAATACCAATGGGAGGTGCGAAGACTGGCCAGCCCATGTTCAATGAGTTCACCACCCAGCTGCTAAGTTCTCCATGCTGCTAAGACAAACACTCTGAAACAGATACAGGCCTACTGGTATCTTTAGGACCATCTGCAGCACAGTTAGATAAAGTAGGCACAATTTTTAAGTTAGGTTTTGCAGAAGGTCCCAAGAAACAGGGTTTCCTTGTCAAAATACAGTGAGACATGACAGAGCCATATTTGGAGGTCCCTTCATTGACAATGGGTTATGCTTTCAGCTTTCAGGCTGATCCTGCTGAGAAGCTCATGTGATTAGCCCCAAGAAGCTCTTTACTGACCCCTAGATCCCTGTCAAATCCAGGAGATATTGGGGAAGAAACATTGTGAGTCAGAGAACAAGAGGCTATACTTCCCCTGAGCCCGGGGAACGTGTGAAATGCTTGTGTTATATCTTCATTAGTGGAAAATTTTGATCAATTACCCTGGATGATCCATGTCATGGAACATTGAGATGCGTATCCTTTCATTTCCATAATTCAGGGTGATATTCAAAATATAGGATAGGCATTTTTAACCACAGAGTATATTGAGAAGTAAAATTAATGTTGGAGATTAGTACATTACACACCTCATCAAGCAGGAAGAGACAAGAAAGCATATAAATGCAACACAATTCTGGGGGAACTCCTGTCTTCAAAACTTATTTGCTTCAGCTATAGCCACTGAGGCCTTACTCCTTTTCCTGCCTGTCTTGAAAGACTGTTCTATGTGGCCACCCAGATTTCTTGGGATTTGATGCTAGACCTTGGAGGAAGTCAGGAAAAGCTTTCTAGCTCTGCCTCAGTTGGACCATGTCTCTTGCCTGCCTCTGGTTTCTTGGGCTACTTTGATTTAACTTTCTGTGTTATGGAAACCTCTGGCAGTAACTGTTCCCTGTGTGCCTTATGCCTCACTTGAGACGCACAATTACCAAAGCCCTCTCTGATACCACCAGGGAGCGGCGTACTTAATTCTTCTGTCTTTGATCTCTCTCTTTTTTTTGCTGTTTCTCCCCTGAAAAGAGGCAGAGCTGTTTTGGGGACCACCAAGAGCCGTTCTCTCCACTTTGTCCTTCACTATATCACATCCCTGTATGTCTTCCTATAGTCACCTGCTGGCGTGATTCCATTTTGTTTGCTGAATTTGACTAAAGGTGTCTTGAGATCAGGGATCATATCTGCCTGCCCACAAAAGTGTCCCATTTCACTGGGCAAATCAACTAGAATGCTGTTGTATTTACTCTGTGGACTCAGGAAGGGATCCTCTGGGTGTTAGGCCCATGGGGTTTCTTTCACCTCCCATTCTACTTTGGCTTAGACAAGGTATCTGAGTTCAGAAACTGACTCTGTTCCTGTGCTCAGCTTTACAGACAACAAGTGGTATTATTTTTAGCCTGCAGACCTTTTAGTTAACATCCTGCTGCATTGAGGGTGTGAGAGAGAAGTGCTTTGGAAATCAGACTCTGTTACTGATAGCTTGTCCTAAACTGAAAAGGTGATAGGAGAAAGGATGCTTTGTGTTCAAGTAGAAGAAATCTCTGATGCTGCAGTTGCTGGGGCAGCCTTCCCCTGTGTTTCTTACCTTGCCGCGGCCTGCTGTTTGGCAGGATGACTTGCTGCTGCACTTAACTGGCTGCGCTGTGGTTTCTGTGCCTGTGATGGCTCCTTCTGAATGCCCTGTGAGCCCTGGGGGTCTTATCAGCTGGCTGTGGCCGGAGTGGGAGATAAACAGCTCACTTGTCAAGTCCCCCTTCTCCTTCTCCTGGGAACCCTTGCCAGGTCACCCGCCTAAACCCCCTCTAGTATCCTGTGGCCTCTTGCTTGGGGTGTCAGAGTCAGAGAGAGTAAGGAGGTGTTGGGAGATGAAGTTCAGAGGGTAAAATAATACCATGGGAGGAACCAGGCTTATGTGAGCTTTATAGTCGGCTGAAAAAGAGAATGTGGTAAGGATCAGGTGGCAAGTTTCAAAACGGCTGGAACTTTTACTTAGTACTTTACAAAGTGCACGCCTGCCCCAATGTATAGGTAGAAATAAACTTCTGCTTTAAAATTTCAACAGAAAAATCAGATCAAATAAATCTGGTGAAATACCTTTGATTAAATGTAACACACAATTGATCTCAATTCCATATCTGATTATTAATTTTTAATTAGGAGTGAGATACAGGCACCATGATGGGTAGATTTGGTTGTCTGAGAAAGAAGATGAATAGAAAATAATATGTTTTAACTTTTTTTTCCACCAATTTTTTTTTTTTTTTTTTTTTTTTGACACGGAGTCTCGCTCTGTCACCCAGGCTGGAGTGTAGTGGCCGGATCCTGGCTCACTGCAAGCTCCGCCTCCCAGGTTCACACCATTCTCCTGCCTCAGCCTCCCGAGTAGCTGGGACTACAGGCGCCCGCCACCTCGCCTGGCTAGTTTTTGTATTTTTTAGTAGAGACGGGGTTTCATCATGTTAGCCAGGATGGTCTCGATCTCCTGACCTTGTGATCCGCCCATTTCTCGGCCTCCCAAAGTGCTAGGATTACAGGCTTGAGCCACCGTGCCCAGCCCCTACCAAGTTTTGAAGTTCTAAGATTGCTGGCAATTTTCAACGAATAATATCGGGTCTCCATCACTGGCCATTTTATGGGCAAAACAGCAAAACACAAATAGGTTTAATGCTGAGCTCCCAGCTCTTATCTTTACTTCTCCTCCTCCATTTCCACCAGTCAGGTGTCTAGAAAAGAAGGACATCCTGGTTGGGAGGAATTTGTTGTGGGGAGGATTTGGCCATGATCAGAGAAGGTATTGCTTCAGACCGAGCTGGGGCATTTTAAAGCTGAGGTAGAAGAAATCATACTTTAGAGGTCCAGGGGAAGAAAGTAGGACTAGGATGGCTCCACAATTCCTCTGCTGATCCTCTCAGAGACTTAGCTTTGCTTAGAAGCATCCCTGGTAACCAGTATCTATTGCTGTCTTTACTTAGCATTTAAATGCCCCCAGTCTGGCAATGTCAGTTATCTGAGAGCCAAGACAGAACAATTTTGTGGTAGAAATCAAAGAATTTTCAGTGTAACATCTAGGGCAGGATTTGTGCCTCTTTTGCAGTGGATGTCCTTTTCTTGTCTTGAGAGCATTCTGTTAGAGCCTCACATTGTTGAGATATCCACCTCATCTCCATTCTGCAGAGTGTTAATGCTGCTGGAAGACCGTCTGTTAAAATCAGATTCCCATCAGGCTTTGAATGCTCCCTACCAAATGGTGTAGCTGCCTTTGATCTGTAGTCTCACTTAAGGAAGCTTTTCAAGTGCATGGAAAATGCCTTGACCCCAGTGTTTAGACCTGTCACTGCTTGCACACCAAATCAAGGTATCATCAAGCACTTTCTGAAAATGTACACCTAGAGGAATTACCGCTACTTAATGGGCTCAGCCGTTCCTGCTGTATCAATGGCAGTCTCAGCTCAGCCCTCCCTCTAAGGGCTCTGAAGATGCTAGAGTTATGTTCCTCCCAGTAGCAAACCTCTGAGACTTGGTGTGGCTCAAAGACAGAGTCAGAGCTGCTTTGTCGTCTGTGATTTTGTGGGTTGGAGGAGTAGTCAGAAATAGGTCACATCTGAAGAAAAATTCTTTGCTTGTGATCTTGAGTACAACAGAAGGAAACTGACCCCTTTGAATTCATGAAGTAGGATGCAAGGTTCATATTATCTATGAGGACTATAAAAATGGCTCAACTGACCTTGAGCTTATTCACTCACAATACATGCTAGTTAGATAGGGGTATTTATCATGCTGTATTTTAGGAATAGTACATCAAATGGGGAAATACGGAGGCACATGGTAAGCTGTCATGTACTATACAAATGATCATTGTGATGACATTTTCTTAAAATGGGTTATGTGAAGTATAAAGAATTGAGAGGCTGACTATTGCCAGTAATTAGTTCAGTATAGCCTTGTTTGTTAGTCTACAGCCAGATGTGGTACCTTAGAGCCTATAGATCTTACTGTATACACCCATGACCTTCAGGTGTTCATCAGGAGACACAACATAGAGCCTGGACTTGGTGCTTGAGGAATCTGGGATGTCATACCTGACTCTTTGATGCATTATTTGGATACCTTTATCTCTCCAAATTTCCTTGTTTATAAAATGAAGATGTGAATGCCCCAGTTGCCTCATGTGGTGGTTATGAAAGCTAAAATAAAAATGCACAGATGGTTTTGAATGTGCTTTGGGACTGTGAAGTGTTATAGAAGTGTAAGGTGTTATGATGATCATAGATGTAACTTGGGATGTATGCTTTGTCCATGGATGGTTTCTTATCTGAAAGGAAAAGCTGATGAAAGTTAGGTCAATGAATAATGTGTGTTGAGTATATGTGCGTATGCACACGTGGACATGCAGGTGCACATGTCCATGTCAGGGTACATAGTGTTACAAAGAGGAGACGAAGTGTGTACTGATCATTTTCACATTTGTACCCTGACCCATTCACTGATCTTCCCCTAATCTGCCCTGTATCTCCAGGAGTTCCACTGCATAGGCCTCTGCTGATGGCCTGCTTCTTCTCTCACCCCTGGTGGATGGCTAGGTCCTGTTGGGTAGCTCCAGCCTCAAAGGCTACAACAGTTTCCTGATGTTGTTTATCTCTAGGTGGTCTCACTTTCTTCTGTTTGGTGTCTTAGCTTTTCCATCTTCTGGGCAACCGATTCTCCATGTTAAATTCCTTCTGTTTGAAATACTTAGAGACGGCCAGGCATGGTGGCTCACGCCAGTAATCCCAGCATTTTGGGAGGCCAAGGGAGGCAGATCACCTGAGGTCAGAGTTCAAGATCAGCCTGGCCAACATGGATGAACCTGTCTTTACTAAAAATACAAAAATTAGTCAGGCATGGTGGTGTGTGCCTGTAATCCCAGCTACTCAGGAGGCAGAGGCAAGAGAATCGCTTGAACCTGGGAGGCAGAGGTTGCAGTGAGCGGAGATCATACCACTATACTCCAGCGTGGGTGACAGAGTGAGACTGTCTCAAAAACAAAACAGAAATACTTAGAGCTGATTCTGCTTTCCTGACTGGTCCCTGACTCATTCCAGATGCTTACTTTGTAGATGGATACTAGATTAAGACATGCATAGAACCATTTGTGAGAAAAAAGATGATACAGAATTTAACTTTATACTGTTTATAAAATATATGTCTAAAAATGTGATTCAAAATGGTTTAAAATTAAAAATTAGGCAAATATATAAAAAATGAAGAGAAAAGCAAAGATCAAGGTAATAAAATGTTAAAGCAATGAAGATCACTTTTATTTATTTTAAATAACTATCATGAATATTTATGTATTGAATGACAGCCTCAAAATATATAAATAAATAATTTTTAAATGTAAAAACATTTTAGAAGCTATATAGTAAGAGACCTTTCTGTAATTTTCCTTACTTTTGATAGACCAAGTAGCCAAGTAGGAGGAAAAATCTCAACAATAGAATAATAATTTATTGACCTGAAAAAACATTTAGTAGCATTGATTGGCTCAAAACTATCTATATTGGGGGTTTACCTGGGAACTCCATTTGCATAGCAAACACTCAGTTTTTATTCATGCTGAGTTATATTATTGAGGAACTGAAGGAGATTACTGTTGGGGCTAATGTCCCCATCCTCTACCTCTTGGTAACAAAACTGACCCTCAAGAGTCACTCCTTGTGTGGTGGTTTCACTATGTTGCTCAGGATGATCTCAAACGATCCTCCTGCCTCAGTTTCCCGAAATTCTGGAATCATCAGTGTGAGCCACCTAGCCAAGCCTGGTGTGCTTTCTTCCCCACTCATTTAGAAAAGTAAGAAGGCATATTGTTGATAAGGTAATTAAAAGAAATTAGCACAACAATAAGAAAATAAGTAATATGATAAAAGCAGTCTGAATTTTAAAAACATTTTTTTCCATGGGTTATTGGGAAATAGGTGGTGTTTGGTTACATGAGTAAGTTCTTTAGTGGTGATTTGTGAGATTTTGGTGCACTCATCACCCTGACTTGTAGTCTTTTATCTCTCATCCCCTTCCCACGCTTTCCCCCTGTGTCCCCAAAGTCCATTGTGTCATTCTTATGCCTTTGCATCCTCATAGCTTGGCTCCCACTTATGAATGAGAACATACCACGTCTGGTTTTCCATTCCTGAGTTACTTCACTTAGAATAATAGTCTCCAGTCTCATCCAGGTCACTGCAAATGCCATTAATTCATTCCTTTTTGTGGCTGAGTAGTATTCCATTGTATATATATACACCACAGTTTCCTTATCCACTCATTGATTGATGGGCATTTGGGTTGGTTCCATGTTTTTCCAATTGTGAATTGTGCTGCTATAAACATGCATGCGCAAGTATCTTTTTTGTACAATGACTTCTTTTCCTCTGGGTGGATACCCGGTAGTGGGATTGCTGGATCAAATGGTAGTTCTACTTTTAGTTCTTTAAGGAATCTCCACACTGTTTTCCATAGTGGTTGTACTAGTTTACATCCCCACCAGCAGTGTAGAAGTGTTCCCTGTTCACTGCATCCACACCAACATCTACTATACTTTTTGATTTTGGGATTATGGCCATTCTGCAAGGGCAAAAATTTAAAAGAACACACAAGAACCTGAATTTGAAAGAATAAATGGTGGTGAGGCGCCTTTGAAGGGAGAGTGCTTTGAGGAGCAGGACTGAAGAGCTCGGTGTTGAGAATGGCATGCAGAGCTGACATTAGGTTCAATCAGGTTGTTTCTCTTCCCCTGAATGGCAGCCTTTGGAAAATAACCCCAAGAGCACAAAGTCAGTCTCTCTCTCTCTCTCTCTCTCTCTCTCTCTCTCTCTCTCTCTCTCTCTCTCTCTCTCTCTCTCTCTCTCTCTCTCTCTCTCTCGTTCTCTCTCTCTCTTTCTCTCTCTGCCTCCCTCTTTCTCTTTCTTTTGGGGGCTGAGGGCCTTGAAGACCCTTTGCGATTCCATAAATAATCAGCGACATCCCTCAAATACTACAGCGTGTTCCTCTGTGTGGGAAAAGTGTGGTCGCGCATACATGCAACTCCATTCCCTTCCTTTCTTTCCTCCTTGCCATGGAAGGAGCAGGAGGTGGACAAGCAAACAGGACAGTATTGGAGAAACAGAATGTACCTAAATGGGGAAGACTGGGTTGAATTTGAGGAGGCTGAGTTTTACTTCCAAACTCACCCTGATTCACTACTGCTGTATCTCTTGGCAAAATAAGTAAACATAGTCTGTGGCCGAATTTCTTCTAACTTCATTTCAGAACTCTTCTCTCCTCTCTATGCATATCTGCCCTCCAGAAGCCTCAGATCTCATGATGAACAAGGAAGGTAAAGCATCTGGAAATGTTTCCTATGAAGAGCTGATGAAAAAGCCTGAGATGTTGTTTAATGTAGAAAAGACTCAACTTTGCATTTCCCACAGTGTTTCATGGAACACCCCTTGTCTTAGTCTGCTCCAGCTGCTGTCACAAAATACTGCAGACAGTGTGGCTTATGAACAACCGAAATTTATTTCTCACAGTACTGAAGGCTGAGAAGTCCAAAATCAAGGAGCTGGTGTACTGGGTGTCTGGTGAGGGCCTGCTTCCTGGTTTATACATGGTTTCTTCTTGCTGTGTCCTCACATGGTGGAAGGGGCAAGGCAACTCCAAGGGGCTTCTTTTATAAGGGCTCTAGTCTCATTCACGAGGGATCTGCCGTTGGGATCTAATAACCCCGAAAAGGTCCCACCTCCTAAAATCATACTGGTGACTAGGTTTCAACATGCGAATTTTGGGTCAACCAAAGTTATAGCACTACTCACAAGAAATGTTAATGGGCGTTCTTAAGGCAGAAGGGTTCCATGGACAAAATAAATTTGGAAAAGGATGAAGTAAACATAGAACAAGTTTCTTCTTCACTTTTCATAGCCTTTGACAGGTTGTTGTGATTCTCCAGTAAGGACTACAGAATGCAGCATTTCCCAAACATATTTGAGCAATGAGCTACTATCCCAGGTGCACCTATTAATGTCTCTTAAGGGACTAGTGGGAGGTTGCACTGTTTGATTTTAAAGAACACTTGCAAAACCTGACACTGTGACTTCAAGTTGCCCTTATTAGTTAGAGCTGTCTTCTGAGGTCCAAAATTGACCTTCTTCCTTTCTCTGAAATTCTTATAATTATATGATTAAACAAATTTCTACTAAGACAAATTTGGTATAATCCTCTAGCTCTTCATTTGCTGTTCATTGTTTTAAAAGTTTCTTATTTGAAATAAACAATTAATTAGATAATTATGATGGGAGATCATCTTTTTTTGAGGGTTTTTCTGTATGCTCTTTCTAGTGTAAGTCACCTCTTTCTCTTTTACTGTTCCTTGGCAAGCAAAAAGACAAGTTTAGGAACAAGACAGAGTTATCAAAAGTTCTACAGGAGTGAGGAGAAAAGAGAGTGAGAGGAACATAGGAGAGGCAACTCCCTTGATGATGTGGTAGAAGCATCCAAGCTGCTGAATTGTTTTCAAAAAATGGCAGGCAGGGCCCACAGTGAAAGCAGCCCATCTGGTTGTCCAATCCACCATGAAAGGGGTTGAGAGTGGTAAGGATTAGAGTAGAGGAGATTCCCAGGAGCTATTGCTGGTAATGGAGGGATGTGGAGACTTTCCATTGTTTATGTACACTGGAGAAGGTTGACTTGAAATTTCACAAATACATATCTTATATTCCTTGATGTACATAATGGAGAGAAAAAAAAAAAAAACCCAAGAGAGTACTCCAAGAGGAGTTGGGTTTGGATCAAATCCTATCCTGAGCATTGTCCTATTGTGGAGTTGAGATACCTAAATTTTAGAAATATTTTTAATCCAGAATAGGTCACATGCTAAATATTCTGGGTACATGGTGTTTATTTGTTCATTGTTTTTTTTCCTTGGCATGTGGGAGAGAAACCATCTTGAATCAGTTGTGTTCACTGGCCAAACAAACAGTATGATAACAGTTTGTAAAATTTTACTGATTAATGATGCAAAGTCTTGACTTTCACTGTAAGTAAACCCAGGACACAAAAAGCACCAAGGCATGCCCAAGGTGGTTTTCTATAATTTAAATCAAAATAAGTTTGTATTGAAAGTACACTAGATTTCACATTTCATGTTTTTTAGTTTTAGATTGAAAAAAGAGAGAGGTACTTTCTGACCTCTCAGCTAAGATTTTTATTGTGGTAGTGGTTGTTGATATTTGGTGTGTAAAACCTCTTTATACTGCTTTAGCTATATATTTTTAAAACTGACTTTATTATTAAAAACACTTGAAATTTAAAAAGTATATTCATGATTAACAACTTGCAGAAGTTGCCCAGCAACTATTTTCATTCCCCAGAGACAGAGAGTATAATGGAAAGGAGGAATTTGAGGTGAGATGTCTTTCTTGTGTTTAAATTTTCTACTCTGAACTTGGACAAGTCACTTATCTTCCTGAATCCCAATTCCTCATGTATTAAAAAAAAAAAAAAAAAAGAGTATGTCACAATCATACTGCCTATTTTCCAGGGTTATTGTGAGTATCCAGTGAGGAAAATATATAAAAACCTCTTATAACCTTCAGGTTTCTTACATCTATATATAATTTATTTTTAGCGCCTTTCTGATCTTTGTTCATATGTATATATGATTTCAATCACAGGACCCTATACATATTTATGTTCCACTTTTCATATCTAATGTTATAGTTGTGCCATAATTTACTAGCCCTTTTCCTATTGATGGGCATTTAAATGTTTTACAGTTGTTCACTATTTTAATAGTACAGTAATAAACATCGTTGTACATTTAGGCTTTTGTCTTTCTCCTTTTTTTTTTTTTTTTTTTTTTTTAGCCAATTTCTCTGGGACTAGTTCCAGAAGGGAGATTATGGAGTCAAAGTGAATGACCTTTTTTTTTTTTTTTTTAACCTGTCTTTCGAGCTTTTCACTTCATCCAAATATCTTTCCCTTGGTAATTTTC
Organism: Rhinopithecus roxellana; assembly: GCF_007565055.1. Taxonomy (NCBI): domain Eukaryota; kingdom Metazoa; phylum Chordata; class Mammalia; order Primates; family Cercopithecidae; genus Rhinopithecus; species Rhinopithecus roxellana. Next base: position 51,115,526 of record NC_044564.1, on the reverse strand, counting down.
CTAGAATGTCACAGAGCACTCAAATGCCTTCTCGAAGGCTGCCAGAAAGATTCAGAATATACATTTGGTGGCCATATTTCCATTTTCAGGCTCTTTCAGAACCATTTGCCTGTGAGGCCTCCCTTAGACTGCAAGGTCCTTCAGGGCAAGATTGTGCCTTAATCATCTTTGCATCCTAGCATGGCCTGGCTTGTCAGAAGAACTCAGTGAGTGAGTGTTCAGTGGAAATAGACCAAGCAGATGGCTAATACATGATAGGCTCCTTATGGTCACCTGACTTGCTGAAGCATTCATTCATCAAAGAGTTATTAACAATGTTAGGCACTGCTGCTAGAAACTGGAGACAGAGAGGCAAATGTGACACAGGTGGCCTCGTCAGCCTAGCAAGCAGAGCTCCCCCCAACCCGGCAATGGAAGAGCTTAGTCCTGAATCTGAGAATTCCTTGAGAAGGGGTCCAAGGGTGGAGTTGACCTTGGCTCATGTAATGTGATTGCAGGGAAGACCCTTGCTCTACCCAAATATTTTAATCATCTACCCCTTAATATCAGTCATTCTGTAACACAGATCTTGTTACAGAGATGGAGGTGACAGAAGGGGCCTCTGCAATGTTATTGACAACCATATCCTGTGTCAAAGAACCTCAAGCTCTGTTGTCTGAGCCAAGATGTGAGAACAGAGTTCCTTGACACAGCAGGGTTAGGGAGGGTTTCCAAATCCCCTCTGGAGCAGAAAATCCCTGTTTGATCCTATCAAGCATCATAAAGCCACCTGCTGTGGGCATGAATGCTGGGGAGGGTGGGGTCTCTGGCCAACTCGGGAAAGATCCGAGTTCTGGGCTTTTCACTTGTGTATAAATAAATGTGTCTAAACATTACATGCTTCCCATTTGCCTAGTGCTGGAAAATTTGATAAAGGGTGCAGAAATTGAGCAAATAGTTCTGCAAGGGGGTGTAGAAAGTTTTCCTTGGCCTCAGATTCTGGGCTGTCTTGCAACTAGTTCCTTGGAAGTCTGTATAATTTACTGAAGGCTGGATGAAAACCAATTCTAGGTTTTCCATGATGCCTCTGGTAGTGTTGGCTTAGCTTGAGCTCTGTGGGCAGAGATTGTCAAAGAGGCAGCTCTGCTCTAAACTTCTTGTTATTGTTCTCTGTGGAAACTCGCAGAGAACTCTGACAAGTTTCTGAGACCCCAGGTTGTTTTATGTTGAACACTGCGCTATTGAGTCAAGACTTGGAGTTCTCTTTATGAGTTAGAACATTGTGGCTTTCCTTTTACAATTCTCTGTAAAGAGCTCTCCAGATTTGGCTAAAAATGTGTACACTTTATGACTATACATTGTGGTACAACCATATATTCAGTTTAGAACAAATAAACACACTTGAACTTATAAACAGATGAAACTCGGTTTGGTAATATTTATAATTTGTTTTAATTTGACCAGAAAAGTAGTGTATGCCCAAGCCTGTCACTTAGTCAATGTTCATCTCTGGGACTGAGCACTGTTTCTATGTTTTGGATAGAAACATTAATGATTTGTGAGTTTTAAACGTCTCCTGGGAGATGGCTCTAGCACTGTTGTGTTGCATGGGATATTGGAGGCAATTTCATATGTGCACATATAGTTAGAGGTTTGTGAGGTGTTTGATTTATTTTTTGGCTACGTGTAGATGGTTTCATTATCCCAAATGTGTATTGATGAGAAAATTCAAACTTTTTCATCTCAGCTCCTATTTCAAAAGCGCCTGTGTCTATTTTTTTCTTTGCCTCTGTTAACTGGCTCTGAGGCAGGCATCCTAATGCCTGTTTCCCCTGAGCCAAGATCACATCTTGTGTTTTAGCTGCAAGCTAATAGCCTGTCAGGAGTATGGAAATATATATCTGGGGTTTGTGATTCTGCATAGAATTGGGATTTCCAGGAGTGCCTGTTGGAGAACACTGTGCTCTGTGCTTCTCATGTCTTAATGTTGGTTCTTAATGTTAATTCAAAGCAGCTGTGGAAGACCCAGTTGTTCCTAGAAGTTGCTGTCTCTATCTTTCACATTCTGCAATTTTATATGCACATACATTCTATGAAACTTAATGAAATTTCTGTGAGTATTTGTGTTTTGGAGAATGCTCCTCATAACTCTGATTTCATGCAAAAAGTTACTGCCACATAACTGGGGAGGTGGTATCAATTGTGCAGTACTGGATTCAAACATCAACTCTGTTACTATTTGGGTGAGCTTGGAAAAATCTCTTAACCTTTATGTCCTTTGCTTTCTTGATCTGCAAAACGGAGAGGAAAATGATCTTGGTTTGGAGTCTTCCAGTAGTCTACAGTATAAGGATGAAATACTTTCAGGGTCTGCTCCAGTTACAGTACCAGGTTATAAGGATTGTACCATCTTGTTTTAAAAATGATATGAAGTTAAACTCTGAAGCACTTAGAACAGGTCAAGCACATAATAAGCTTTTAGTATGCATTAGTTACTACTATTACCACAAAAATATTAATTCTCAACTCAAGAAAATATTAATTCTCTGCTTCTGGTAGTGGACAGAACTCTAATTAAATCTGATGTATGCCTACTGTGGGAAGCTCACTTTTTTTCTGCTTTGCTAGAGCAATAAATACATCAAATGTTAAAACAATCATCAACCAACCAAGCAATCAACAAAAAAACCAATCCAGATTCTAAAGCAGGAGAATGACAATCGTATTTACCACTAACACAAATTTCACAAAACACAATCTTAAAGAGTCAATTCAAACTTCCAATTTAATACTCTCCCTTCAGGAAGGGAGAGTATTACTCTCTTATAGCCTTCAAAAGACAGAAACTCCCTACCTGACCATGGTCTTTGTCAATGTTTTTGGAAGCTAAATGAAATATGTATGTTTTAGAATGAAATATGGGGTGACAAATTTCCCCCTCTGCAGTTTTTCCATTGGTTCCTACAAATTGCAGCATCTTGGATTAAGAAGCATTCCTTCTATTTGTCCTGACATCTGGAGAACAGGCCGCAGATTTTCTCAGGCCTCCATCCTGGAATTTAACAGCTATCACTATATGGAAATCCTTCTTAGAGATAATCTCCACTGTTGCGATTTAAGACCATTTCTTCTTAGCCACTCTTCCCTGCTCATCCTTTGAACAACAGCCATGTATGGACTTGAACCTCACAGTCCTCTGTCGCACAGGGAAGAATGCCAGTGATCTTGAATAAGACTCAGTTTTTGTGTTGCTGGAAGGAAGAACAATATCTGGGTATCTGAGGTTGGTTTTGTTTCCTTTATTTTCTCAACATCTTTGAGCTTTGTTTGAAATGCAAAACCTAATTTTAAAAATTCTGCTGTTGGATATATCATTTGAAATGTAGAAACACTGAAAAAATAAACATAATGGAAATAACTTTCAACAATTAATAATTTTAAAAATACATGGTTTCCTTTGTCTCCTCTGTGGTTTTGAAATTTAACAATGGGATATTTGTCATCATTGTGCAGGTTGTTTTTCAGTACAGTGTAGAGTGACTGTTTTTCTTTTATTTCTAAATTTTTGTGCCTACAGTGGATGTGCGTGAGCTATGGTCTTGGGGCCTAAACAGCTCTGGGTCTCATGGATAGCCAAAGGAGTGCATTTCATGCTTTCCCTTTCCACAATGTTTATTCTGTTAAAATAAATTCAACTTATGATGTATCATTGGTTGTAATTATACCATTCACATAAAAGGTAAATAATTTCAAGTAAAATTATAATGGCATTTTAGTAAATCCTTGTACTTTCCTCATTGACTTTCAAATTTTCCTCTTTCCTAATTTCGTCCTAATTTTCTCCAGGCCCAAGGACATTAAACACATCCATCAACTTTTCTGGAATTGGGTTTCTCTGGATACCATTTCTAATTTGGGGGCTTGCAGTTATTTTTTTCCAAGTGTAAAAATGGCTTCAACTTTCCGTAGTAAGGGAAATCTCAGATTTCCTCTTCCATACCCCTAAGTATATGCATTTTAATTTTCTATGTCTTGTCACTGTTATGATAAAAAAGAACAATAGAGTTTGAAAATTTTCAGTGATTGCAATTTTCTAATTAGAAGTTTATTTTCTTACATGGTTCTTTCTTTGAATATCAGCTGTCTTTTGTAATTAGAGTATCCATCACAATATGCATCAACTATTTATATTTTCTAAATAAATAGTCCTTGACAACCAATTTTGTACCTTGGTCTCTTTAAAGACAGTCATATAGGTATCATACCCACCTTTTTCTCTAGAATATATTATAACCTGAATAATTCCTGGACCTTATGAGACCAAGTCTCAGGACAGTGTGACATTCAAAGAAACAACCAAAAGCAAATGAAACTTTAAGTTTGCTTGCAGTCCTCAGAACACATTAAAAGAGGTTCAGTTTACAGATCCTAGCCACATCGTCTAAGGTTCTCCTGTCTCCACTTCCTCACTGCTGCAGCCCATCCAGAGCCCTTGATCTCCCCTGCCTCCTTCCCACTACTCGCCAACACTGTCCACTTTTCTTTGCCTCTTGTATTCTGTTTTTCTAGTCGTGCCTCTTTCTTCCCATTCTCCTGTTTCTGTATCACAGGAATCCAGGAGTCAAGTTGGGGTAGACAAAGAAGAGAAGCTGATCAGGCAAAGACAAAATTATCTTTACTGGGAAGCGGAGGCCTTGAGGGTTCAGAGTGAGGCTGCAAATACTCAAGTAGTAATAAACTCTGTCTCTGTCACCAAAGCATTTTTACAAAGAACACCAGGATTTAATGCAGCTATTAAAGTTCTTGTTTTACTTTGTTGAATTTTCCAAAAGAGGCAACCTGTCCACAGTTCTGAAGGCTGTGGCAGTGGAGTGTTCCCTCAGAGAAACCTCAGGAGATAAAATCACAGCCGTCTTCTAGAACGATTTTATAACAGCTAGAGGGGCAAAATACATTTTTAAGAGTTGGAGTCTATTCCATCTTATAAGGATGGGGGATTTGCCAGGACTTCGTGCCAGGATTTTCCAGAATTTCTTTCTAGGAGTAGCTAAAGGAGGGAGCCGGCTGGGAGGGGATAGCTGGGGAGAATGAAGCTTGGGTTTGAACAGCACTTTATGTAAGATGGCGAGAACATCTTTTCTCACAGCAAAGTATTAGGAGTGGGGATGGGGGTGGGTGATCAAGATCAATGGTGTCAAAACCTCAGCCCTCCAATCTACTCCTGGAAGCTCCCACTGCTCATGTGTGAGATGTCTGCAGACCAGGAGACCTTCTTGCATTTAGTATGCCCCAGGAAATGGGTCGTTTTATAATTCTTGTGGGGTTCTTTTTGTAGTGTTGTTTTTTTGTTTTTTAAAAAAATTCCTTCTTCCTATTCAGAATCACTATTAACAGTGGCGTGTGACTTTTCAGACATTGTGGTGCATACATCCACACACACAGTTTTATGTTGTTTTTTATTTTTTTTAATTAATTTTTTCTTTGAGACAAAGTCTTGCTCTGTTGCCCAGGCTGGAGTGCAGTGGTGCTGTCTCAGGTCACTGCAACCTCTGCCTCCTGGGTTCAAGCAATTCTCCTTTCTCAACATCCCTAGTAGCTGGATTACAGGCATGCACCACCACACCCAGCTAATTTTTGAATTTTTTGTAGAGACAGGGTTTTGCCATGTTGGCCATGTTGATCTTGAACTCCTGGCCTTAAGTGATTGGGCCACCTCGGCTCGGGAAGTGGTGGGATTACAGGCATGAGTCACTGTGACTGACCATGTTTTTAAACAAAAAACAAAAAAAAAATTTGAGTTTATATTTACACTTTGATCTGAAATTTGCTTTTTTCAATTTACAATTTGTCATGAATATCCATGTCAGAATATTTAAATGTCCTTTTTTTTTTTGAGACAGTGTCTCACTCTATCACCCAGGCTGGAGTGCAGTGGTGCAATCTTGGCTCACTGCAACCTCCGCCTCCCAGATTCAAGCCATTCTCCTGTCTCATCTTCCCGAGTAGCTGGGATTACAGGTGCCTGCCACCACACCTGGCTAATTTTTGGTATTTTTAGTAGAAATGGGGTTTCTCCATGTTGGCCAGGCTGGTATCGAACTTCTGACCTCAGGTGATCCACCTGCCTTGACCTCCCAGAGTGCTGGGATTAAAGATGTGAGCCACTGCACCCGGCCTAAATGTACCATATTTTTTTTTAAAACAGTCATTTAATTCCGTTATACAATGATGGAATCTTGTACACAATAATTCCCCTATTGTTGAATATATAGGTTGCTTCCAATTTTGCACTGTGTATACAATACTGCAGTGAATACTCTGGTATGTATATTTTTGACACATTTGCCTTAGTGTTTCTATACTGTTGATTTCTCTTCTTGTAGTTTCTAGGTCAAAGAGTGTGCTTTCAAATTTTTAATTGCTGATGCTACAACCCACCCCCTCCAACCTACCTCCCCAAAGTTAAAAACCCTTTGTCCCAAAAGGCAGGGGCCCTAATCTGGATTCTGTTGCTATTTAGTTGTACATATTGGGCAAGCTGCTTCTTCACATCTCTGTGAAATGAGGAAAGTGGAACAGAAGTTGACCTCTGTGTTCCAATGTCCCATGGAGTCTTTACCTTTACAAACTGATGTTGCCAAATTTCAGATAATTATTTAGGGCTATTTCAAACTCATGTGAAAATTTGCTCTTTAACAGATTATTGAGAGCAGAGCTAATTTTTTTTTCTGACTAAGCTTTGATTAATAAACAAATCCATTAACCTCCTATAAGATTCTTTTGACGTATTCAAGCTGTGACTTTTTCTTTCAGTTTTTTGAAAACTGAGAGCCACCACTGAGCAAACTTCCAGTTAGGCCAGATTTTGTTTTATTTTGTCCAGTTCAAATCAGTTTTATAGCTGTGTATTTATGCGTGATCTTAAATGTTCCCCAGTCCTGGGACAGGGCACATTTGACCTGTTGGCTGATGAGCAGATTTGGTTTTAATCAAGTTCCAAGTCAGATAACAGCACTCATGTGATAGTGATCTTTCACTTAAAGGCCATGTTTTGTTCACTGAACCTTGTAAAAATCAAATACATAAATAAAATGAAGAGGTCAGGAAAGATGGTTTGTTTCCTTGCAACCTACTGCTTATTGAAGGCTCAGGGCCAAAAGAAAAGGAAAGTAGAATGATAGGGATTTTGTTATTTGCTGTACTTAACTGAATAAGTCTGCAGATGTCTGGAACGATCCTGTATAAAACATCCTATTCACCAGTTCTTAAGAGACCCTCAAGGAAACAATTTGAGTTTAATGCAGAAAATATCAAAGTGGGCCAGGCGCGGTGGCTCACGCTTATAATCCCAGCACTTTGGGAGGCAGAGGCGGATGGATCACTTGAGGTCAGGAGTTTGAGACCAGCCTGGCCAACATGGTGAAACCCTGTCTCTACTAAAAATACAAAAATTAGCCGTGCATGTTGGTGGGCACCTGTAACCCCAGCTACTCGGGAGGCTGAGGCAGGAAAATGGCTTGAACCCAAGAGGCAGAGGTTACAGTGAGCCAGGATTGTGCCACTGTCCTCCAGCCTGGGCAACAGAGTGAGACTCTCAAAAAAAATATCAAAATGAAGATTTGAAATCTGTTCACAGCAATACAGATACGGTTGAGAATTTTGCATTGATAGGGTATTTTGAGGTCCACTCTGCAAAATATTATTTGTAAATAATTTTGTTTGCTAGTTAGTCAAAGGTGTGAAACCTTTGTTTAAATTGTGATGTAAACCGGTGTTAAAATTGTGATCTTGGCTGGGTATGGTGGCTCACACCTATAATCACAACACTTCGGGAGGCCGAGGCAAGTGGATCACCTGAGGTCAGGTCAGGAGTTTGAGACCAGCCTGGTCAACACGGTGAAACCCCATCTCTACTAAAAATACAAAAATGAGCTGGATATGCTGGCACACACCTGTAATCCCAGCTACTCAGGAGGCTGAGGCAGGAGAATCGCTTGAACCTGGGAGGCAGAGATCACACCCTGCACTCCAGACTGAGAGACAGTAAGACTCCATCTCAAAAAAAAAAAAAAAATGGTGAACTTTCTGTGATGCAGGGTCCTGACTAGGGTGACTACTGCATATCACAAATAAATTGTTCCTACTTACAGTTAAGGTGCCAAAGAGTGGTATTAATTTGATTTTTTTGATTTTTAAATAAATTGGAATTAATTAAAAATTATCTTGACGTCATTCGGAATCACTTGCATCCTAAGTGGGAGAGAAAGGGATGGCCATTGTCCTGCTAAGTCCTGCCTGCCTCCAGGCCTTTGCACAAGCTGTTTCCTCTACTGGGAGTGCTGTTCTCACAGCTGGTTCCCATTCTTCCTTAAGTTATCAGGTTCTGTGTCACCTGCTTAGAGAGGCCTTCCTTGAGCACACTACCTAAGGAGAAACCCCTCCCTTTTATTCTTTGTCTCAGTCCCTTGTTTCCGTTATTGCCGATGCACATTTATTTTTATTAATTTTCTGCATGTGTTTTAATTTTTAGAATTTAACAGCTTTATTGAGATATAATTCACATGCCCTACAGTTTACACATTTAAAGTATACAATTTAATAGTTTTTAGCATATTCACAGATACATGCAACCATCATCATAATGGTAGGCAATTTTCGTCGGGTCAAAAAGAAATGCTATACCCTTTAGCTATCAACCCATCATACCCCCATCACCTCTCCAGCCCTGGGCAACCACAGATCTACTATCTGTCTCTGTGGATTTCCCTATTCCAGTCTTTCATATGAATAAAATCATATACTATGAGGTTTTTGTATCTGGCTTCTTTAACTTAGCCTCATGTTTCTAATGTTCATCAGTGTTGTAGCATGTATCAGAACTTTATCCCTTTTTATGGCTTAATATTTCACCATATGGTTATAGTGTCTTTGTTTATCCATTTGTCCACTGATGGACATTTGGGTTGTTTATACTTTTTGTCTATTATGAATAATACTGCTGTAAGAATTTGAGTACAAGTTTTTATGTGAACATGTGTTTTCTTTTCTCTGTATCCTATATCTAAAAGTGGGCTTGCTGGGTTGCTTATATATATTTTTGGATGTCTCTTTTACCAGAGTAGTAACTCTGTAAGAGCAGGGACCACATCTGCCTTGTCATTCTTACTGCTACAGAACCTAGCATTCTGCCTTACAGAATAGGTGATTCGCTAGTGACTTGATGAACTTTTGGGTAAACTGATATGCATTGCAACTACCAGACATCTGGCATGGTGCTGGATTGCCTATATTAGATATGGCCTGAAGTAGGTACTATGCCAGAAATGTCAGCCCCAGCACCAACATCCTCGCACTTACTAACGAAACTAGCCCTGCCACCCCCTGCCTATTTCACACCGCACAACTTAACTCCAGCAGCAAAACTTCACCCTTAAGCCATAACAGATTAGCCCAAAGGTGGGCAACCAGCACAAATATAGCCTATTACAAACCGCTCAGTATCCTTTGAGGTAGAGCAAAATGCTCTACCCAAACAGGGAATTACCAAGCCTATCATATCTTGTTTTTAATAATCCAAAACCTAGTAATTTAAATATATAAGAGGTAGGTAAGACTTAGCGGGAGTAGTTTACAGGTCATCAGGTGGAGGGAAGCTGGTAGGTCATGATCGTGGAAGTTATACACAACCGGAATGATGAGAAAGCAGGACCCAGAAGATAAAAAAAATGTACTTACAGAATGAAGATGAGCAGCAAGGGAGAAGGAGGATCTGGGTCAAGGTGATGACAAGCCAATGACAAAATGTATACACTCCTTAGATTCTGAACAACATGAGGCTTTTTCTTTTTCTGAGGCCTTGTTGTTTAGCATTTCCTGTATGTCTTTGAAGGCTTGGCCTCATGATCGAAACTTCTGTGTCCTCGTTGCCAAGTGTATTTGTACCAACCACTTCATCTCACAAAATCCTGCCCTATTATTCGAGGTTACTTGAGTTGAGGCTTTGTTCCTTGCAACCAGAAAAGCTGATTTTAAAACTTTCAATATTAACCACATTTTACAGAAGATGAAACCAGAGCTCATGTTTTAGGAAAGTGAAGGTTATGGAATTCAGATCCAGATGTATCTGACTCCAAGGTTCAAGCTTTTTACCCTCTACCATGCACCCAGATGTATTTCCTGACTCATTCAGGAGTTTAACTTCAGTTGTGATAGCAACGTGCTCCCATCAGCTAAGTGAACCAGCTTGGAAATAAGTGTATTAACGAATTTCTTCACTAAAATTTAAAAATGCCTTTGTATTAATGCATAGCTAACTCCTGAGTTTCCATTATTGACAATAACTTAGAACGGGTTTGTATATGAAAATGTGTTTGTAGCATACATTTGCCTTCATTATCTCCATCAGTTCACATCACTTTGAAATTAAAATCAAATGAGATCATGACATACCTGTCAGTGACATGCGAATTAAAAATTTTTGGCAACATAGATTAATGATTATTTTTGAGATTTTTATCTCTTTTACTAACTTTCTCCTCTTGTTTTATTACATCTGGGTTCTTGTTGAAGGAAGAGACTCTGATAGAGGATATTGTTAGTGGAGAAAAGGAAGCTTGGCAACTTCCGTGAAATGATGTGCCTTAAAGAGGAAGGAATTTAGAGGAATGCCTCAGGGAGCCCAGTGCTTAGGCAACAGTCTGCAAATTGGTGAATATCTCTTTCAGATTGGTGTTGTGTTTTACATGATACTGCACTACAAAGGTGCTAAACAACAAGTGATTTTTCTACAGATAGGGGATCTCTAGGCATCTCAAGGATTGGAATCAAATTTTTCAAAGGGACACACACACACACACACACACACACACACACATTTTACCCACACATTCCCATACTGTATATACACACCCACAGTCCTTTGTAGACATGCTGCCAGTATCTCTCTAGACTAAAAGTAGCAAATGTTCTCTGCAGTTTTATTTCTGAATTATGTTGCTAAACCTTTAGAAATGGGGATATTTCATATAAAAAACCAAGTTGTGGCATTATTGAAAAATTGCAGTTCTGGCAGTACTGGGCCTACATTTCCCTATAGCAAGATTTGTCTGAAGCTGAGTGGAGGCTGTTCCTAACAGCCGCACAGGCTCTCTAGTTCATCATTGTCCCCATAATTCACTGTTGTCATATATCCAGCTGGCTGCTTTACCACACGTCGCGTGCTTGGCCCATGGAGACATTTAATCTCTGATTAAGAACCCAGAGTTCCTGGGCAGGCGAGGTGGCTCATGCCTGTAATCCCAGCACTGTGGGAGGCCGAGGTGGGTGGATCACCTGAGCTCGGGAGTTCAAAACCAGCCTGGGCAACGTGGCAAACCCTGTCTCTACTAAAAACACAAAGAATTAGCCAGATGTGGTGGCACACACCTGTAGTCCCAGCTACTTGGAAGGCTGAGGCAGGAGAATCGCTCGAACCTGGGAGGCAGAGGTTACAGTGAGCCGAGATCGTACCATTGCACTCTAGCCTGGGCGATAGAGAGACTCTGTCAAAAATATATATATATGGAATCGGAGCAGTTGAAGGTAATCTGTAGCTGTTTGACCATATTCTGAGACATGGCTGTCAACCTCAGATGTGTATCAACATTTCCTGTGGAGCCTTCCAAAAATCTACCTTTTATCACATATTTCCCAGCTCCCCTTTCAGATTCAGTATGTCTACAGTGGAGTCAGGGAATCTGAATGTTGAAAAAGCTTCCCATTTAGTTCTGATTTTGAGTAAGATGGAGTAAGCACACTTCATCCACAGTCTTCCCCATTGTATGCGTCTATAAAGTCTAGAACAAGATGTATGAAATAAGCTATTTGAGGACTCTGAAAAAGTAAATAATAGTAGATAGATTGGAGATGAAGACTAGGATTTAAGACAACAGGGAACTGATGATGAGTTTCTCTTTTGTCTGTGTCCAGTATTCTTCCACTTGAACCCAACATAGCCTGTAACCTGGCAGCAGGCATGAGTGTAGACAGGGAGAACTCCAGGAAAGTCCTCTAGTTCTGTTTCAAGGAACTTAACAGTCAGAGAGTGTCTCTCTGATACTCTGAACTAAATTAAAGATGATATTTTGAATTACATTAAAATGAAAATACATCAAAATTTGTAGGATGCAGATAAAACATTGCAAAGTATGTTCCCTGACCATAATAGAATTAGACTAAAAAGTAATAACTGTGTATGTTTGGGAGAGGAGGGAGAGATTCCTCATTTTTCATTTTGTTTGGTTTTTTTTTTTTTTCCCTTTCTTTTCTTTACTCTCCGTGCCATAGCTCCCAAACAATCCAAGGTAGCCAAAAAGAGCCTAAAACTTGGAGGGAGGAAAGCCTTCATTGCCACTTGGAGAAGTAGTGGTCCCAAGAGACTAGGGGGAAACATTGTTGTCTCTTTTTCTTCTATGTTTTCCTACTGATTAACCCCACTTCTTTCAAAACATGGGCAGGCTGAGCATGGTGGCTCATGCCTGAAGTCCCAACACTTTGGGAGGCTGACATGGGCAGATTACTTGATCCCAGGAGTTCAAGACCAGCCTAGGCAACAAAGTGAGACCCTGTCTCTGAAAAAAAAAAAAAAAAAAAAAAAAAAACTAAAGAATTAGCCAGGCATGGTGGCACACACCTGTGATCCCAGCTACCTGGGAGGCTGAGTTGGGAGGATTTCTTGAACACAGGAGGGTTGAGGCTGCAATGAGCTGTGTTCATGCCACTGCATTCCAGCCTGGGCAACAGGGCAAGATGCTATTTCAATATATAAATATATATAATATAAATATAAATATAATGTATATTATATATAAATATACATTTTACATATATTTCCATGTCTGCCTATATATATATTTACTCTGTTCTGCCATATGCTCTCCATGTCTGCCATATATATGAGTGTGTGTGTGTGTATATATATATGTATATATAGGAGGGCTCTTTCTCAGAAGATGGTCAAACAGCTACAGATTACGTACAACTGTTCAGAGTCTACCCTAGCTCATTCTAATATATATATATATATATAAATTAGACAAGAATATAGATATGCATATATATACACATATGTGTGTATATGTAATACGCACACACACACATATATATATACACACACACACATATATATATATAATATTAGACATGGAAAGTGTATGGCAGAACAGAGTAAATAAAGCCCCAACTTTCTGATCAGAATACCAAAAAGAGTCCCAGGGAAGCTGCAAATTATCAGGGATATCAAGAAAGAGGGTGAAGTTAGGGAAAATGACTTTTAAAGTTTTGTAGAAACTCCTGGGCTCACCTCTGATCTGGGCATGCATGGATCTGACCCTAAACAGTATACATAAAACTTGAGAACTAAACTGTACTGCAAAGTCTTTGAAAATTGAAATCATGTTGCATCAGTTTACCAAAAAGATCCAATGATCCTAAATGTGTATGCTCCTATTAGGATAACTTTAAAGTACATAAGCAAAAATGTACAGAATGGAAAAGAGAAATAGACAAATCCGTAATTGTAGTTACAGACATCAACAGTCTTGTGTGAGAAACTGACAGAACAGGCAGAAACAGATAGATCTGATGGAAAATCAGTAAGATACAGAAGTACTGGACACCATCTATCAACTAGATTTAATTTACATTTATAGAACACTCCAACCAACAACAGAATATATAGTCTTTTCAAGTGCATGAAGCATTCACACAGGTAGACCACATCCTGGGTCATTAAAACAAACTGACTAACTAACTAAATGTAAAAGAACTGAAACCATGCAAAGTATGTTCCCTGACCATAATAGAATTAGACTAAAAAGTAATAACTGAAAGATAACGAGGATATCTCTAAATGCTTGGAAAGTAAACAATACGCTTCTAAGTAATCCGTTAAAGAAAAAGTTTCAAGGGTTATTGTAGATGTTCTTTATTTGGTTGAAGAAGTTACCTTTTATTCCTACTTTGAAGGGATATTGAAATTTTGTCAAATGATACTTTGAGCTAAATTAAACATATGTTGAATTAAATTAAAATGAAAATACATCAAAATTTGTAGGACGCAGATAAAACATTGCTTAGCAGGGAAATTCTTTAAGCATTAAGAGCTTATATTTATAAGAGAAAGGTTTCACATCAATAAACCTTGCTTCTACTTTAATAGCATAGCGAAAAGAGAATAAATAAACCCAAGAAAGGAACTGATAAAGATAAAAGTAGAAATCAGTGATAATGAAAACAGGAAAACAATTTAAAACACCAATAGAAACAAAAGCTGGTTCTTTGGAAAAGTAAATAAAATTGATAAACCTTTAGCAAGACCAACAAAGAGGAAAAGAGAGAAGACATACCAGGAGTAAGAATACCACTATAGACCCTTTAGACTTTAAAAGAATACTAAGAGGACGCTACAAACAACTCTTCATGAATGAATTCAACAACTTAGATGAAATGGGCCAATTTCTTGAAAAATGCAAATTATCAACATTCACCCAACATGAAATAATTTGAATATTTCCATGACGATTAAAGAAATTGACTTCACAGTTTAAAACCTTCCAAAAAAATCCAAGTGCAAATAAATATATTGGCGAATTATTCCAATCATTTAAAAAATTCTAAACAATATCTTCCAGGAAAAGGAAGAAGATGGAAAACTCCCAACACATTTCGTGAGGGTAGCATTACCTGACACTAAAACTAGACGAAGATAGAATTTTTTAAAAAGGAAAATATAGACCGATATTCCATAAATATAGATGTAAAAATCATTAACAAAATATTAACACAGTACATCTAATGATATATGAAAAGAAAAATCAGTGGGATTTACTGGGAAAGTGAGGCTGATTTAATGTTTAAAAATCAATTAATACAATCTATTAGCAGTTTAAGGAGAAAGACCACATGATTATATCACCTGAGGCACAAGATCATTTGACAAAGTTTCAACATCCATTCAAACTAGGGATAAAAGGTAACTTCTTCAAACAAATAAAGAGCATCTACAATAACCCTACAGCTAAAATCATATTTAATACAAAAAGACTGAACACCTTTCCCCTAAGATCAGGAACAAGACAAGGATATCCACTTTCACCAATATTATTCAATGTTGTACTGGCAGACCCAGCCAATGCAATAAGGCAAGACTAAGAATTAAAAGGCATACAGGGTGAAAAGGAAAAAATAAAATGGTTTCTATTCACAAATAATGTAATTGTCTACATAGAAAGTCCAAAGTAATACACACAAAAACTCCTAGAACTAATAAAGAAAGGTCAGAGGATACAAAGTCAGTACTCAGAAGTCAATTTTATTTTTATGTACTATCAATGTTCAATTGGAAACTGAATTGGAAAAAACAATACTATTTAGATTGCTGAAAAATTAAATACTTAGCTGTAAATTTATTAAAACGCATAGATGACCTATATGCTGAAAACTACAAACCATTAATGAAAAAAAGTCAAAGAATACCTAGAAGGAGAGACATACAATGTTCATAGTCAACATAGTAAAGGTGTCATTTATTTATAAATTGATTTATAGTTTTAATGCAATTCCAATAAAAATTTCTGCAGGATTTTGGTAGATATAAACAAACTGATTCTAAATTTATATTGAAAGGCAAAGGAACTAGAAGAGGCAAAACATTTTTCAAAAAGAAGAAAGCTATAGAAATCACCCCCCTTTTTTTTTTTTGAGACAGAGTTTTGCTCTTGTTGCCAGGGCTGGAGTGCAATGGCATGGTCTCAGATCACTGCAACCTCCACCTCCCAGGTTCAAGCGATCCTCCTGCCTCAGCAAGAGCCACCACCATGCGCAGCTGATTTTTGTATTTTTAATAGAGACCGGGTTTCACCATGTTGGCCAGGCTGGTCTTGAACTCCTGACCTCAGGTGATCTGCCCACCTTGGCCTCTCAAAGTGCTCAGAGGAATCACACTTTCTAATTAACTGAAAGCAATGTGTTATCAGCAACGGCAGAGACAATGAAGCAGAATAGAGAGTCCAGAAATACACCTAAATAAATGTGACTGTTTTTTGACAATGGTGCTAAAGCAGTTCATAGGAGAAGGCATAATCTTTTCAACATATTTAAAGAGTTAAAGCAGTTAACCCAATTAAAATTATATAAAATATTTGAACAGATACTTCACCAAAGAGGATATATGAAAATGAACATGAAAATGTGTTCAGCACCATTAACCGTTAGAAGATGCAAATAAAACTGTGATGAGATACTGCTACACAACAATTAGAATTGCTTAAATAAAAATTACTGCTAATACCTTAGTGTTGATGAGTATGCACATCATCTAGAGCTGTCATATAGTACTGATGGAAATGCTAAAAGGGGCAATCTGGAAAGCAGTTTGTCAGTTGCTTATAAAACTAAACAGATGCTTACCGTATGACCCTGTACTCCCACTCTTATTCTACAGCTACAGAATTAAAACTGTACACAAATATTTATAGCAGCTATATTCATAATAGCCCCTAAAATGGAAACAACCCAAAGTCCTTCAACAGGTGAATAATAAACTGTGATATATCTATACAGTGGAATACTACTCAGCAATTACACAGAAGTTCTGATACACGCAACTTGGATACATCTCATGATTTTGCTGAATTGAAGGATCCCAACTCAAAATGTCACATACTGTATGATCCCATTTATATTATGCTCAAAAAGACAAAATTATGGAGACAAAAACAAAGCAGTAGCTGCCAGGGACTAGGGGTGGAGGGAGGTGTGTGACTGCATTAGGGAGTTTCTGTGGGTGATGGAAATATTATATTTCCTGATTGTGGTGCTAGTTCCATAAATCTACAGATGTCAAAATTTATAAAACAGAACACAGCAAAAAGTCAATTTCATTGTAGGTTAATTTAAAACCTTAAAATACATTTTAAATCTTTCCTCTTAATCCTAATGTGCTGCGCAGCTTGCGTACCACTTCTCTGGGGCAACTACCAATGCTAGACCTCTTTATCAACTCTCCTCCAAAAAGTTAGAACTTATTTTGGAGAATCACAGTAAATGGCAAGTAACTTGCAGCAGAAGATAGGCGGTCTTTTCAAAGCAAGAGCAGTAGAGAGTCTAAGAGTTTTTTGTTCTGCCAAGTCAAACAGAAAACATAAATATTTGTATAGCTTTGTAACAAAAGAGCAATATGGGTTTTGGCAGAAAGGCCTCTTAATGGCATTTATGGCTTTAAAGTAACTCCTATTATGTGGAAATTGCATGCAGATGTAGTGTAGGTCAGGGATCAGGGTGCCGTCCCAGGGAGACAACATTAAGGGTAAAACCCAGACTGACAAGGAAGACAATCTGTCTGCTTGTGCAGATATGGTGGAGCCCGTTTGCTTTTTGGCACTGGATCATGAGGAGATTGCATGCACTACGTAGAAGAGTCTCTCTCTCTCTCTCTTTTTTTTTTTTTTTTTTTTTTTGGATCACCTTGCAGTTGTGGGCAGACTTTCTATTTTCAGTTGCACAGATAGCCTTTTAGTTCAGGGACAGGGTGTTTTGGGATGAAAGACAGAAATATTGAGCTATTTGGAATAAGTAGAGTGGTGGGCATTGAGGGAGACTGGGGTTTCCAGTACTGCCTCATCCCCACCCGTCCAACTGCAAGTCTCACATCCTTTCTGCTTCCAAAAGGGAGATATTTAACCCTAACTTCTCTTTCCATAGGATTCAGTCAAATGCTAGTGCTTATGGTTATGATATAAGGAAATGGGTCAAGTAGAATTATTGGGGTGCCGGTAGCAAGACCAATTTTAGATTACTTAAAAGGAATGCAATGGAAGGATAAGGAGTAACCCAGAATCAATGAAAAAGCTGGTCTCAAAAATAATAGGAACCTAGGTGGTAGGAATTATGTATGGGCAATCTCTTCAGAGAATTGCCTTCCAGATCAAGGAAGAAAGGACATACATTTCCCCCATTTTCACTTCACTCAAGATTCAGCATTTTCTTAGTATGAGTTGAGTCGCATGCCCACTCTTTGGCCAGGCAAGAGGAAATCACCTTGAGTGACATACACTGGGGAGGGGAAAAGTTCTACAAAAGTAAACAGTGATCTCTTGTCTTTAGCAGGGGTTGGGTATTTGAAAGGCAGAAACAACAGCTTTCAGATGACCATGGTGGGTTATTCTACATTTTAAACTAAACACCCCTGGAGGGTGTGCAGATAGGCATAGAAGGGATACAGGAAGGAGTGGAGAGTGTGGTGAGTGTTATGGCAGAAAGACAAATAGTTTTGGAACTAGACCTGGACAAGAACTGCCACAGGGATTGGCCTTCCGCTGGCATTAAGACCCCGGGGCAAGTCAGTTACTCTGCCTGGACCTTTGCTTTCTTCATCTAAAGATTGAAGAGGCTGAACTAGATGTCCCCTAATATCCCTTTTTGTTACAAATCTTAAGAAATATGTACTTTGGGTCTAGGGCCATAACTTAATTTCTTTGCTAAGTATAAAACTGTGTTAAACTCAATAGGATTTTTTTTTAGTGCTTATAGCAGTCGTCTTCAAATGTTAGAGTGCGTAAGAATTTTATCAGGATTAGGTTAGTGGGAAAAAAAAATCCCTAGTAAAATGCAGATTCCAGGGCCCCATCCCCAGAGATTCTGATCCATTCTTCCTGAATAGAACACAAGAATCTGCATTTTAAACAAGATTGTCAGGTAATTCCAATGCAGGTGATCAAAGCTAAAGACCTGCACACCACCTGTTTGACTCCCAGTACCTAGAAGGAACCCCCATCAGTTGGAGCTGCAAGCACTTAGAAAATGTTTAAAGTTGAACAACTGGACATACCCTTTGAAAACTCCCTCCTAGGCTCCCTAGGTAGTGTGAGGATGCTTGGAATACAGTGGACACCAGGGTAGCCAGGGGCTCCACTGCCTGCATATTGGGACACAACGTGGAGATCTTGCATTCTCTCCTTACACTTGCTCATTCACTCTGACTCAAGTGTAGCCATTCAATAAACCCAAAGGATAGAGAGTCTGCCATGAGTACCTTGCAATTTTTCCTTATTGTTCTGATCGCATGAAGATCTTAAATAGAACCTTTTCAAGTTCTACATATTGGGGCTCAGCAGTGCCTGCTTTAGTAAATTTCTGCTTTTAAGAAGTTTAACCTCCAGGCTAAACATTTACACTAACACCTCTCATATGGGGGAGTTACACTGAAGGGAGTGTTGTCCATTGTTTTCTTAAGTGTAGTTATTTGTGCTCTACCATGTATCTGGGGATCTCCAAGTGCCTTTTAAAAGTAATCAGTTTCACATCAAGGTGTTCCTTACATACACGTGGTGAAGGAATATTTTTTATGTGTATAAAATGCCTGAGTCTTTCTCTGTCTACTACCTTGTATGATGCTCCATTAAAATGTAGCATGGATGCCAAGCATTCCTTGGCTTTTTGAGGTAGGATAGAAGAGTTCATTTGGCCCAGTATGTCCTTCCAAATAAATCCAGAGTACTGACCAAATGAAAGTGAATTATAATGAGGGTGAAAGTAATTTAAATAATGTCATAACTTATATTCGGTTACATCCAAGAAAACCAGTTGTGTATTAAACAAAACCAATAAATAGTAATTTAAAAAGTAATAATTCTGGGAGGACATTACCACAATGTTTGAAATAACTATGGATATTATATGGTTTACAATGTGCAACGCACTCTCCTGTACATTCTCATTTCATACACCCTCTTGTCTTCATTGGGTCCAGCCTCAGGATAGACAGTGAATGGGGAAACTTGGTCTATAGCCTCTAACAACATGGCCAAGGCCCATTAGGGAGAAGAACTCATTGTAGAGGACTTATCCCCTATCTTCTTTCTGTGTTCTGTTTAAAATGAAATTGTTGTCTCTGTTCGGACACCTGATTGGTTGTGTATGTGCCATGCATGTCTCTGTGTGTATATGTGTTTAATGTGGAAACAAAGGCTAGGAAAGGAGGGAGATAAATTTATGAAGGATGAAGTCTATAGGTTTTTATTCTTGCTTTATTTTTCACTTTCTCTAATACTGGGGTGGAGGAGCTCTGCATATACTTTGGCTTCATGAAATGTTGACATTCGAGAGAGGAATAAGAGTGTTTATTCTCTAGAGTTAAAAAGAAACTCAACTCATCGAGTGTGTGTTCTGTTCCACCTGGTCTTATAAGTCATTTGCCAGCAAGATGAGCTTTATATCGTCTCTCTGGTAAAACATCCTCCCATCTCCTGATCAGCATTCCTCCACTCCTTTGCTTCATAAATTAGAAGGGAGGATGCCATTGTAATACTTGACCATATAAGGGGGAAGAGCGGCCCGGCCGTTCTTTCACTCTGCCCTCCTGTCAGAACTGTGTATACACTGGAGGCCTTTTAAGGGAACGTGGTGCGTGCAGGGAAAACATCCCAAGGCAGCCCATCCATTTTCTTTGCTACTGCAGAGTTGGTGCCTGCAAACTCTGTGTGTCTCTGAAGCATAAATCACAAGGGGTTGCTGGTGCCAAGCTGGAGGGAGGAAAATGTCTGAGGATCATGCTCACTGCCAAATGCAGCCGACCTCTAAGTTTTCACTAAAATCCCATCTCACCACTGGCCTTCTGACTTTTAGTGAAAATTTCACAACTTGCACATCCTGATATTACTTGGACATGCCTCCCTGTTGTGAATTATAATGATGGCTGCAGAGAAGCAATCACTGCCTCTTTAAGGTTTCTGTTTGTCCTGCCTGCACTGTACCATTCATTTCTGTACAATGAGGCTCGAGTTTGGAGAGAGAGAGAGAGCTGGCTTTGAACCACAGGGCTTTTTTTGTACTAGCTCTGAGGCCTTGGACAAGTCATATAACCTCTCTGAGTCTCAATATCCTCTATTAAGAATGGGGAGGATAAAGGTGATAACATCCTTTTACAGTGTTTAGCACAGTGCCTAACACATAGTAAATGCTGAAAAGTTAGCTGTTATTATTATTACTATTGCTACTAGAAGAAGGCTATAGATTTGGTCTTTGCGACAAGTGTTTCCTACAGTTCCACTATTTCAATCTAGCACACTTTTTATAAACAATTTTTTATAGGCAAAACCTAGCCAGAAATACCCATAGAGGTCCCTAAAAACATCTTGGCATGATTCAGTGTACAGAGAATGGGTTCTGGAATTGGGCAGGACAGGGCCTGACTCCCTGCCCAGCCACTTACAGTTCGTAGCTTTGGACAAACTACTTAATCTCTCGGTAATTTAGTTTTCCAGTTAGTAGTCTGAGGACATTGGTTGTTTAAATACAGGCATTTGGGTTGCCAGGGGCAGAAACAAATTAAATTGGAGCAAAGAAAAAGAAAGCATTTATTGCAAACCTATAATGATTTCACTGAACTAAACTATGGTTTATTTTACAAGATGGGGAAGAGGGAAGAGGAAAAGGGGCTTTGAGGGGAGGAGGTGCTTCTACTTGTAGGCAAATAGGTTGTCTTCTCCAGTAGTTTCTAATCCTAGACTCACTTCCTTCTTTGAAATTCACCTTCTTTGAAATCCACCTTTTTGAGGTATATTTCCCAGTAAACAAAAATCTGCAGGAGAGGCTAAAATTACAGAAATGTGACAGTATGTGTCCTCCAAAGGTCTGAACCCTCTGTTCTGGGACAGGTCTGGCAGTAGCAATGCTGTTCCCAGGGCACCCAGGTAGCCGAGTCACCCAGGCCACAGGTTGTTTGGGGATACACTTAGGGAAGGCTGTGTGCGGCCTCTCTTGAGACCCCTGCACATTCATGGGCAGTCCTATTCCCAGTCAGAGGCTTCCACCAGCACCCAAGAGTCATGCTAATTTCATTAACAAACCTGCACTAACCAGGACCTCCCTTCTCTTCTCAGTTAGCTCAGGGGTTCTCAAACTCTTTTTCTGTGTGCAGCCAAAGTCCACTTGCAGCAGGAGCACCACTTGCTACCTGCAGTGATTTGCAAACCAGCTGGGGCTCTGTATATTAGAATCTCTTCAGCCCTGAGTTTTTGATAATCCTTCTTACGCCCATTGGAATGTAGTCCAGAGATCATTGTTCAATCAATAGACACCCCTCAAGCCCCGTTCATTGCCACACCCTGAACTGAGTTGCTATTCAGAGAAAGACACAGCCCTTGTCCTCCTGAAGCTGCTGGAGATGCATGTGGGGGACAGCATAGTGTGAAAGGTGTTATGGCAGAAATGCTCTAGGTGCTATGGGACAGCAGATGGTGGGCTGATTATGTCTGGGGAACCCCAGGAGGGACCACTCATTCTAGACTTCTTCGTCCACTTGGGCTACTATAGCAAAGTATCATAGACTGAGTGGTTTATAAACAACAGAAATGCATTTCTCACAGTTCTGGAGGCTGGGAAGTCGAAGATCAAGGACACAGCAGATTCAGTGTATTGCAAGGGCCTGCTTCCTGGTTCATAGATGGCTGTCTTTTTGCTGTATCCTCATGTGGCAGAAGGGTTGAGGGAGCTCTCTGGAGTCTCTAATGTAAGGGCACTAATCCCATTTATGAGGGCTTCACCCTCATGAACTAATCACCTCCCAAAGGTCCCACCTCCTAATAATATCACATTGGGGGTTAAGATTTAACATATGAATTTGGAGTGGACACAGACTTTTAGTCTGTAGCTCTGGGGCTCTAGTGGTGCTTCCCAGAAGCTGAGACTGAAAGGACAGTTAAGACTCAGCTAGCCGAAGTGAGGGAAGCAGCATCACCAAGTCCTGGAGGGCAAAAAGCATGGCTTGTCTGGGAATTGCAAGCCTTTGGAGTCCCTGGAAAGTGAAACTGAGGAGTATTTCTTCAAGAGAGGAGAGATTCTTTTCCTCAAGGTCAAATTCAGCTATGGGTGCTCTCTGATGGGGACCCCATGGTCAGAGTGCTTTCAACTCACACAAGCACTTTCCCCTACCCAAGGTAAGAATTTCTGCCTGTTAAGTGATAGCTGCATTTATGGAGTGTTTATCGTGTGTCACAACTACCCTCATCTCTGCCTATGAGGACATGAAGGCTTGTAGAAAAGCAGTGACTTACCCAAGTCCCCAAAGCTAGTGAAAGGTGGGTGTCAGGATTTGAACCCAGGTTTGTCTACCCAAGGAGCCAGACCTTGTTTCATTCTACTGCACAGCCTCTTTAATCTTAGATGCAGGAACTGAGGATAAGAGAGGATAAATGATTGGCTTGCAAGTGTCACTGAATTAATAGTGTAAGAGCGGAACTTCAAACCCCGGTGTGTCAGATTTTAAATCCAGTGAGATGCTTACAGCTATGGGGATAGGGTGGGGAGTTGCTTTGCTTACATTTAAGAGAGATGTCAAGGGGAGGCAAGAGTTGGACCTCAGCCTGCTGGGGTTTGACTAGCATAGTCAGCATGCTCACATGGTAGACTCTTACCAGCACAAATGTTCAATGTCAGTTCAAGTCTGAACCCCCAATCAGATAATATCCTTTGAGGACCTCTTAAACACTACAATACGTGCATCAAAATTCAGCTATTAAAACTGTGAATAGATATATACAATTGTGTGTGTTAATTGATCACTGTCATTTGCGTACAGTTTGTCTTCACTATTTTAAACTTGCCTAAATACAAAAATCTCTAGAAAAAAAACAAAAACAAAACAATAAAAAAACACTACTTCTAAGTACTGACACCTGGGCTCTAACCAAGACCTGTAACCCAGAATATTCTAGCAAAGAAGTCTAGGAATTTGCATTTTTAATTAGCACCCCAGGTGGTTCTTATTATCAAGAAAGTGTGAAAAACTTTAACCTCTCCTGAGAAGGTGAATAATTAAGTACCACTGGCTCCCCCATCTCAGAATGTTTTACAGCTTGCCAGAAAGAGGGGGAAATGCTGTCCAAGCTTATTTGATAGGTTAGGCCTTTAAGGCCACTATCTGGGAATTCCATATGTGTAATCATACTGCAAGTTTAATAAAAGTTTACATCATATGAAGTCAATTTGCTACTTTTATTTGGATTGGATATGCACATTTGGTTTCATGAGGGGAAAAAATCCACTGTCATATTTCATCCAGCTAGAAAATATGTAAGTGAAGGATCATTTCTTTTTTCTGACTCTTGGAACATTGTTTCAAGATTTGCAGAGAAACTCAGTCAATAGCTTAGTGTTGGGTTAGTGTGCTGGGATTGCATATGTCTGTATCTCATATTCCAAATCTGCATAATTAACTGCATTGGAAATTGACAGAGAAAAAGTGAGCTGGCTGAGAGAATTTCTGGGATGGAAAGTTCAGAAATAAATTTGTAGAACCTTATGAAAGTAAAAACAAGATATGCAGAATGTTGTAGGAAAGGTGGAGGATTCTTCCTGGAACCTTATTGTGCAAGAAATAACCTAAGGTACTGATGAGTTAAACTATCCTTCTGTGTCCCCCAAATATACAGCCACCTACCAACTCGAACATCCATACACAAACACACATACACACATGCATTTTATCCTTCATTGGCACTTTCAGCCCCTTGCCTAGGACTGTTGATATTCATGAACCTACTTAAAGACCTGAAAATAATTATAAGCTCCAAAATGAAGACATCTGCAGCACCAACATGATTAACTGCTTAATTGAATATGTATAAAATACCACATGTTGTCACTTTATTCTTAAATTTAATATTCAAGAAATCACCATAATACTTTAGAATAATTTGTAGGATATATTATCTTCTTTTGAAAGGTTTCCAAAGTGTGCATGAGCAATACCCTTGCCAGTAGTTAATTAAATGAGTGATTTGTAGCCTCATCATTTCAAAAGCAAAATTATACAAATTCTTTCAAGTTCTTTTGGGGCAAAAGGTAGATTTTTATGTGAGATGTGGATGTATTTTAATATTTTTGGTGTGACATGGGATGGGGCCTCACATACACATGTTCACAGAGTTTACCAACACCAAATGCTTTTGCACAGGGCACACAATTGGAAAAAATAAAATATGCCATTCAAAATTGTGTCTTCAACAGTTCAAAGATGGTGAAAGGCTTTCAGGGCCACTCTTCATCGTGTGACCATATCTGAAGGGTGTAGTCCACTTCCTGCTACACCATAAATGTCCTTAGAGGATTTGAGGACAGTAGGTTCTACTCTGCCTGAATTCAGGTGAGGCCAATGGTGAGCTGCTGCATCCAGTTGCACAGGATGTGCACTGTGTAAGGGCACCACATACCAAGGGGGCATTATTCCCATTGCAAACACCCTACATTTGAGTATTTATTATGGCAGCGCTTTCGCAGATGGCATTAAAGTGTTCTGAGAAACTCAGTGTGCTACAATACTTTTTAATAGCCATAAATTATTGGGTCTTGGAGAAGGGATATCTTTAGCACAAAAGGCACAACTTGGGCTTCAGCCCTGGTCTGACAGAGAGAGAGGTATTCCTCCTGCTCCATTGTCTTTACCTCCCTCCTGTGTTGGCTGTGGGATTTTGACCTAAAGGGACTGCTCACCAGCCCCCTCCCCCACCACAAGACTCTGCCCCTGAAGCAGTTCCAAGCTCACAAGCCCTAGCCCTTTGCCCTTCTACCACCAGTAGGCTTGCTTGTTGTCTGGCAGTTAGTCCTTGAAGTAAAAGCTCCCTGCCCTTCTCTTAGTAGAAAGTTTCTCCTAAGCACGGAATGGAACCACACAGACCAACATGGTCCTTGCCTTAGTCTCCAGAGAAGGGGGAGGGTCAGTTAAGTGGCCTTCTCATCTCCCTGGGGAGTCTCTGCTTCTCCAGTTGATCTCAGGAACTGCCTGTTCTCACCAATCTATTTTGGTCTCTGTCTCCCAGAGACGACTAGGCCCTCAGAGAGAGGATCGGTCTCAGTGCAGGTAGCACTGGGCCTGATCCTGAATGCAAACAGCTGCTGTTCCCATCTCCTTCCTCTTCCCCTACCACCTTCCCTGGGTCTGAACCCCAGAACCAGACTGCTCAGGGGAACAGAGCGCACGTCACTCAGATACCAAACAGACTTGCTGTCAGCCACATTCACTAACCATGCCTCCAGCTGTCCCCACTAGGCTAGTCCCAGAGTGGACGCTAAGGCAGGGCTGCCCCTCCCTGCTGAGTTCAGAGCTTAGTGTAAGTTAGGATCTGGAGGAGGAGTATCTCTGCTTCCAAGGCATCCCCTTCCAACGTCTCCTTTCTCAAGGCTCTTTGGACAAGGCATCTTGCTGGGAACCCTTGATGTGAGTTAAGAGCATTTGAAATACTCCTTCTCCCTTGCTCTTCCAAAGTGTTCGGTGGGAGTAAATTCCCTAGAACTCCACCATTATCAGAGTCATATAAAGAAAATATTGATTGGTAAATCTTAGCCAGCGTTTTCCCATGTGTGCTGAATGAAACCATCAACCCCACAAGGTGCTCTATGTAAATGTGAGAAATGTATACTCTACTCTCTTTGTGAAGTTTTACAACGAAATGAGCATTTGGTTTTGAAACATCCCGCCAAAGTAGAGAGGCCACTTTTACCATAGTCTCTTAGCTTTTCATAATAAATTTACAGCACTGGACTTGGTGAATTAACATATAAGGTTATTAACCTTTTCAGCCAACCCTTTGTATGTAAATCCATTTGGAAATTCATCCACCATCATTTAATTTATCTTAAGCTTTCTGGTTTTGTTTTGTTTTTTGAGACAAGGTCTTGCTGCTGCCCAGGCTGGAGTACAGTGGCATGATTATAGCCAACTGCAGCCTTGAACTCCTGGGCTCAAGTGATCCTCCCATCTTAGCCTCCCAAGTAGATGAGACTACGTGTGCACACCACCACACCTGGCTAATTTTTGTATTTTTCCTTTTTTGAGCCAGGAGTTTTGCCCAGGGTGGTCTCAAACTCCTGGACTCAAGCTATCCCCCATCTTTGGCCTCCCAAAGTGTTGGGATTATAGGTGTGAACATGCTGTAATCTCCCTGCTTATCTCAAACTTTCAATCATCCCATGTATTTGCTTCCACTGATATTTTAAGACCAAGTTCTGGAATCTAAATCATCTTTATACTAATGTAGGAGGAGTCCGTGTTCTGATGGGCCCCATGACGTTTGCATGAAATGAGCAAGTGTCTTTAAGCACTTACCTTCAAGAAGCTCACGGATTAGAGAGGGAGTTAGGTGTCCCAGCATCTAACACAATATCCTGTGCTGAGTGTCTAACTCCTGGGGTTTGCAGTGGCAGTACAAAGAGAGGACTGGCTAGATAAACCTGGAAAGTAAGGAAGTGGTCTGAGTCCAGGAGGGGATGGTACTGGTGTCTTTCATTTGCCTTCAAGACCTCCACTCCATCTCTTTCTCTCTGCTCCCCGTCCTGCAGACTGACCTACAGGGACTATCAAGAGACCCCCTCTTCCCTCCAGATTTTAGTTGGGCTTTGGCAATTGGGAGCACTGCAGTTACTAGACAGAAGGAGGAGAATGCGGGCAGGGATTTCTTTCTCTCCCTGTGGGATTTCCGTAGGCTGGCAACGTGACTTTTCTGAAGGTCAAGGTTCCTGCCAGGCAGCCCCCTCCACAGAGATCTGTCCCTGTATTTCAGTAATGAATCTAGGGGTAGGATGCTGGTAGCCCTGATGTTACTTGCCCTCTCCACTAGCCACACCTATTAAACTCTCACATTACTCAGTTTTGAGTGTGCCATCAATTCTGTTGGGCCCTCACTGATACAAGGAGTATCCCTACCTAAGTGGATGATGTGTGCAAAGAACTGAAGCAGCATCATATTGAAAAGGGAAATTTTCAATATTCCCTTTCCTCATAACTATGTGTCATTAAACTGAAGTGTTTCTTTAAAAGACAACATTAGAGCAGAATTAATATGGCATGACCTTTCCTTATGCTTCCTGATAAAATTAAACCCAAACATGAGTGACCAAAGAAAACCCTGGGAAGATAAGTGCAGTCTTGAAGAGGTTCCTTTCAGGTGGGGTGGCTGCCTCTGCATCCCTTGATATATGCTTGTCTTCTCGGAACCAGACAGAGAGAGCTGCCTGTGACCTGATTTGGCTTCATAGGAAATGGCAACGTGCGTCATCCATTGGGTCACAGATCAGAGTTACATGATGAAATGAAACAGGTGGAATGTGGTGTTCAATCCATGGTATTCTGAACCCATCATGGACAGCTGACACTCACATTCCCAAAGGGAACCCAAAGGTTTGCGTGTCACCCTGCTCAGGGTATCTCCACCTGGAATCTGTCGAGTTTTGGCCCTGAGAGATACTAATCTATTGTCCAAAAAACAGGAACTCCCTAAAGAGAGCCAAAGATAAGAACCACACACAGGACTGATGAATTCTTTTCTGTGATATTGGTGGACAGGTTAGCAGGAGAAAAGGAAGGGGAAATGTTCATAGCACACAAAATGTAAACACCATCTCTTAGTTTAAAAAAAAAAAAAAAAACAGGAAAGGTTTTGAGTTCTATTCGTGTAAATAAAAGGCACTAAGAATCTTGGGAAATGCCCAGGCTAATTAATTATATTTGGCTGCAGCTAGCACGCACAGACTTGCCTTCTGCCATCAGAGGCATAGTTATGGGGGATCTTCCAAGTTCCTCCACAGCTCTAGTGGCATTGGTGGGTTCTGGCTGCTTCTCTGAGTCAGGTGGTGTTGTCTCTTCATTTAATCCCATTTATTCTTCAACGTTGCAAATATCTGAAACCTGTTATTAAAGAGTTTGAGCGATATCCCACTAGGTTTTCAATATGAACTATTGATGAAGAAACAGTAATTGGAATAGCAGGAGTCTGAGATAATATTGCAAGACAAAAGTACATACAATTTCTTTTTTGTGGCTCTTTTGCATTCTATAATTTGGTGGCCTTGGACTATAGCTGTTTGTCACTGTAGAAATAAACTGCAGCTTGTCTAGTGCCTTTCTGATGGATAATAGGTTGCTTCTGATTTAGTTCTATTTCTCTTTCACATGTAGTGTGGTAATAAACATCCTTGAGCCTCATCTTCTTGTGCATGTGGGTTCAAGTTTCTCTAGGAAAGATACCAGAGTGGGGCTTGCTGGATTATGATCAAGTCTACTAGGAATTCTCAAACAACTCTGAGTGTAAAGTGAGTGTACCAACTTATAATCTTGTTGTGTTTTGTTTTTTCTTTTCGTTTTTCTCATGACACTTCACCAATATTTGGTATTATTAGATTTTTTTTTTTTTTTGAGACGGAGTCTCACTCTGTCACCCAGGCTGGAGTGCAATGGCACAATCTCGGCTCACTGCAATTTCTGCCTCCCAGGTTCATGCTGTTCTCCTGCCTCAGCCTCCCAAGTACCTGGGACTACAGGTGCCCACCACCACGCCTGGCTAATTTTTTTTTTTTTTTTTTTTTTTTTTTTTTGTATTTTTAGTAGAGACAGGGTTTCACCCTGTCAGCCAGGATGGTCTCGATATCCTGACCTTGTGAGCCACCTGCTTGGGCATCCCAAAGTGCTGGGGTTACATACAAGAGCCACTGTGCCCTGGCCTCTTTTTTTTTTTTTTTTCTTGAGACAGAGTCTGGCTTTGTTACCCAGGCTGGAGTACAATGGTACAATCTCGACTCACTGCAGCCTCCGCCTCCTGGGTTCAAGTGATTCTCCTGCCTCAACCTCCCAAGTATCTGGGATTACAGGTGCCCACCACCACGCCTGGCTAATTTTTTGTATTTTTAGTAGAAACAGGGTTTTGCCATCTTGGTCAGGCTGGTTTTGAACTCCTGAACTCAGGTGATCTACCCTCCTCGGCCTCCCGAAGTGCTGTGATTACAGGCGTAAGCCACTGTGCCCAGCCTCTTTTTTTCTTATTTGGCTAATGTGATGCATGTGACATGATACCTGGCTGTTATTTTAATTTTCATTTCCCTGATTTACTATATATTTTCATATTGGCCAATTAGTCTTCCTCCTCTGTGACTTGCTTAGGTCATCTGAGTTTTTCTTATCAGTTTGTAGGACTTCTTAATTTAGATTAGCCATTAATCCTTTGATTTTATGCATTGCAACTATCTTCTCTCAATCTATGGCTTACTTTGTTTTTTGAGTGTCTTTGACAAATAGTAATTTTATAATTTTTAATGTGATTACATTTATCAATCTTTTTCTTATATTTAGACCCAACTTTTAGAATATTCTGGCCATTCTTTATTCCCCCCTCATGGAACATGGGACAGACAGTGAAGTCCCTGTGGCCTTGCTGAAACAGAATCCAGTATGAAACACCATAGCAAGGAACAGGTGTTTGCTTTGGGAACACTGATAATGCCATTGTATTTCAATGGATACCCATGCCTCATAGAATTACCGTTACTCATAGAGTAGTGAAGCAGCATTATACAAATACTAGTCTTCTCTGTTCTTTCTTCTTCTTTTAGAGCGAGTATCCATTTACAGTTGCTATATATTCATTTAATGTACAGTGCCTCGATGTGTCCTTTCCCTTGTGTCTTATGACATAGATTCAATAAGATTTCATAATACTAAGAAAACATGCCAATTGGACGTAGAAAAGAGAACAAACAAAAATAGTTTAAGAAACATAAAAAGCTTTGTTTTACAGAAATGCTTTATCTCCTGGGTTGGAGCTGTCATGTCAGTGATTACCACTTTTAGTTTATAGGAGTGAATAAACTGATTTTACATCTTCCAAGAGTATTATATAGGTCTTTTCTTTTTTTAAAGGCTTCAATAAGAGGTCTGTATAACCTGGAAAATACAAAGCAAAACAAAACAAAAAGATAAGAAGATGATTCATGTCTTGCTAGTCTGGGAACAACTCATGGAAGCCTGAAGGGTAGCTGACAATTGTCTCTTAACTATCTCTCAACTTAGCTGGAGCACTTGAGACTTAAAATTCCCCAGCCCTAGACCCTTGGCAATTTATTTTCTTTGAAAATAACCAGAGCCAGGAACAGCTTACATTAAAGTGCTCAAGCATCAAGGCTGTAAACACAGACACTTGTTAATTTCCCAGATGTAGGGTTCCAGATTATTTAACAGTTGAAGAGAGTGTGGTAGTTTCAATTTTACTATTTTTCTCTTGGATCTTTGGTCCATTTCCTAAAGCCAAGTTTTTTTTGTTTTGTTTTTTTTCTTTCAAGTAAAGCCAGGATTTTCAGAAATCTGCCTGCCTCTGTTGCCTAACAAAATTTAAGATCTAACTGGAAAGAGTCCTTTTCCCTATGACACTTACCTAAAATGAAAGTGGAGAAGCTTCTAGGTAAAGCGGCAAAAAGGCCCATGGGGTTGGGGTCCACCTTTATTTGTTTTATAATTGGTCAAACTCTAGAAGTTTAGAGATACTATGAAACATGCAGTTATCTTTTGCTTTTTCTTTTAAATATTCCTTAAATGATATATTTCGTTCCCTTTGGGTTAAGTGAAAGGTCCAGTACTAAGAGCAGTGACAATATTGCAACTCTGTAGGCCATTTTGCAAAATTATATACTATTCCATTTGAACCTTACAACCTCTCTGATAAGACAGGCAAGGAAGGAGTTATTTAATATGTGGATTTTGAGGTTTAGACCAGGCTGAAATAATGGAGGTCCCAGGATTGAATAGCACTTAGCTAAAATTTATATATATGGTTGAAAAACTTTTGTAGTTCCCTTATTATGATAGCCTCATGTTTTATGTTTATTTTATTAATACCTGAAAGTGTGAGTTGTTCCATCCAAAAAATGGGTTTAAGAGTAGATTTTAAGATTGCTATTGGAAAACCAGGTTTAGCTGAACTCTGCCTCATTCATGTGAGAACCAGGTAGGCTTTCTTAAACAGACTTTTAAAGCACAAACTCATATAAGCCTTTTATCATAGAGCAGCCCCAGCCAGCAGTGCTAGACATCAAAGAAGGGATCTGGGAGTGAACTCATCAATGTGAAAATATTGAAGAGCTAACTTGAGGGCTGTTGTGTTAAATGTCTGTTAGACATTAACCAGCATATCCAGGATGCTATTAAACTCCATCTTCAGTAGTTTGTTTCTTGGGATTATGTAAACGTGGCTAATTCAAACATGCACTTAGTCATAACCACTGCAGAGAGCTTTTTGTTTTAAATAAACTTTTAATTGAAGTATAATGGACATACAGAAAAGGCACAACTCATAAATGTTTACTTCAAGGAATTTTTCACCAAATGAACATACCTTGTAACTACCATCTGGATCAAGAAACAGAATAGCACCTGAAGCTTCCTTGTTCCCCATTCTGATCACTTATTCTCTCTCCCCATGAGAGGTAACCACTATTCTGACTTTTCCCATCAATGATGAATTTTGTCTATTTTTTTAATGATACATAAATGAAATCATACAGTTTATATTCCTCTGGGTCTGGCTTATTTTACTCAATGTCATGAGCATGACATTCATTCTTATTGTTTCATCTAATGGCAGGCAGTTCATTTTTGTTGTCCTAAGGTACTCCTTTGTGTGAATATACCACATTGAATAAATACACCACAGTTGGTAATAATTTTCATCCCTTCAACAGTACATTAGGGCTCCACATCTTTACCAGCACTTAGCAATACCACTCTTTCCAGCTACTCTTGTGGATACATAGTAATATTTCACTGTGATTTTAATTTGCATTTCTCTGATCTCTAGTGATGTTGAGCATCTTTTCATATGCTAATTGTTATTTGAATATGTTTTTTTGTAAAGTGCCTGTTCAAAACTTTTGCCTATTTTTTAAGGTGATCTGCCTTAAAAAAAAAAAAAAAAAAAAAAAAAAAAAAAACTTGTTTATACGAGTTTTTTAAATATAAACTGCATATAAGTCCTTTGTTAGATATATATGACGCAAATATCTTTTTCTAATCTGTGTATTTGAGGGTCTTAAAAGGGGTCTGAGAGTTCAAGGTGTAGAAAATAGTACCATGGGCTCTTCTTGGCTCTCAAGAAAGTGGACATTTGAAGACAGAGGAAAGGAAGAGAGACCTGGATCTTGTGCTCTTTAAATCTATCACAGCTTTCTTGAAGGAGGATTCCAAGAGCAGCTGGATATGCCTCATGCACTTGATATGATCAGCCTGTGTTTATTTGGCTACTCTCTTGCAAGGTAAACAAAGAGTCATCAATATATGATATTCCGGTAGACTCTTATCATACATAATGATATAGTGCTTTGGGTTAATAAATATTTGAATACCTACTATGGGCAAGCACTGGTGGATTATAAGGCGCAAAGGTGGATATGTCAGCACCCCTATGCTTAGTGAGCTTTCAGGGCACTTTTAAGGTACTTTTGTATTTACTATCCTGTTTGATCACATAAGGATAGTGTGACCATCAGAATGATAAGATAAAAATAATGTGTCCTTTTGCTCCTCAAACCTTTGATGATCATTTAGTCACTGCCCCTCTTTCTGTAAGATCTGTCTTTCTAAGATATGCCTTTGCCACATCCTAATAGCCCCACTAATTAATACCTGGAGAAATTATCTTTTCTCAAAATGACTAATTTAGATAAAACATGCAGAAATGACTTAATTATATTTTAAAGAAAACTTCAAGGAGAAAAGGCCATAAAATAGATTTACTTAGTCCCCTGCTATTTAAAAACCCTTTTAACAACTCCTTAAATAATATTTATTAGTCAACTGAAATCATATAGCATTTATTGAGGACAAGTCTGGAGAGACACTGTTTTATTCTAGACATTGAAGGAGCCATGAAGACATATAAGATGCAGTTCCTGCCCTCATAGAAGTTCTAGCACACTGGTGGTGGTGATAGTGTTTGTGTGTGGAGGGAAAGTGTTCAGTCAGCACACAGCATGTGCAAGGACAATGTGAACATAAAGACCTAGACCACGGAAGCTCTGCAGTGGGAAGGGTCACGTTGGATTGATTTCAGTGATGAGGAAAGGACTAGATTCATTAAGATAGTGTAGCTGCTACTATAAAACTATCCCCAAGATGTATAACCACTCAAACACATAAAAAGGTGTTTTCAATCCCCTAAAGTTAAAAACAGGTGTTCTGATTCATAGCTGACTGTACCAGATGGTGATTCAGAGATCCAGGTCCTCCCCTCTCATGGGTCGGCTATCTTCAACATAAGGCTTTTAAGGTTGCTGGGCTTGTCCACATCAAGCTGGCAGAAGGAGAAGGAATGTGGAAAACAAAAAGATCTTATAGCCAGATCTGAAAGAGGGGTTCTCTTGGCTAGAACTTGAGTTTCATTGGCTAGAACTCAGTCACATGGCCACAGCTAATTTCAAGGGAGTTTGAGAACTATATTCCACCCGTGTGTCCGAAAAGATGAGATGGATTTTTGACCACCTAGGAGTCTTTGCCACAGGCTTTGTTATGGTTTGGAAGTTTTTGTAGCTTGCAATATTCATGCTGGGACTTCATTCCTTCCAAAAGTCAGGTGTGGCCAATGTGATAGTACTCGAAGAGAGGGCCTTTAAGAGATGATCAGGCCAGGAGGGCTCCTTCCTCATTAATGGCATTAAGACCCTTATAAAAAAGCCTTTACACAGAATTAGGCTAGCTTTTCCTGCTGCCTTTGCCATGTGCAGCAAGAAGGCCTCACCACATCAGATGCTGTTTCCTTGATCTTGGACTTCCCAACCTCTAGAACTGTGGGAAATAAATTTCTATTTTTTATAAACTATCTAGTATGAGCTATCCCATTACAAGAGCACAAAATGAAATAACAGGCTTTATGCTGGAAAAGCATTTAAGGTAGGTCTTCAGGCAACTTGAAGTGTTCTGACAGAGGTGAGAAAGAAGGATTAATCCAGGAGAAATGAATAGCATAAGAAAGGACTGGGCAATATACAGCAACAAAACTTAAGGGCATATTTGGAAAATAGGAAATCATTCATCTTGTTGGCAGCATAGAACACATAAGGAATAGTGTGGGAGAAACTGTTGGAAAGCTAAGTTGAGACAATTTCCAACCTAAGTCACATTTTAGGAGATTTTAAAATTCAGACTAAAGAGTTATATCCAGCATAGTTTTCAGGCTCATTCTCACTTGCAGGAAAAATGTGGCCCAGGTTACTTTTCTTTTTTTCCCTTCACACTCTGGCCTTTCCTAGGAAGTGAGTTCTCATGTTTATCTCCCCCACACAATGGCAAGCAGTTGGGGAGAAGGGTTCAGCCCCTCAGCATGGGCAACTTCGTTTTCAGCTTTTGTACTAGAGGATTTCAGAGATTCCAGGGGCCTCCTGCCGAAAACCCGTCTAACACATGGTATCTGCTGAATGCTGTGTTTGGAATGAATCCCAAGTTCAGGAGAGGGAGGAGAGTGGGAAATTCCTTTTTGACCCTAGGACACAATTAACTCATACCCAGAATCCTGGAATTTGATTACCCATATTGTTATTTTGGCTTGAATACCTGCAACTGTGGCTCATAGTTATAAAAGTATCCGGTCCTTTAAAATCCAGTCACAGCCTTCAGCTTGATGACCTCCTGACAGTGATTAATTTGAAAGGGTGGGAGCTGGGGAAATCCTTTTCCCTCCCTTCAGACCTGCCAACTTGGCTTTGAACCTACAAGAATGTTTTGGTCAGAGAACATACATCCCCACACCCCATACCCTCACTCTCACCCTCACCTCTGCCCCATGTTGCGCATTTTATTTGTCATCCATATGCATTCATCTTTGTTGAATTAACTTTGACCCAGGCTTGACTATGTGCTGTCCCAGAAGGCTTCTGTGTGACTTATTCTCTCTTCCTTGAGCTTCTGACAATGAAATTAATGTTATTCTGACCTTCCATAGTCTTCTGACCATGAAGATAATGTTATTATAAAGATAAAAGAAAATTTACCTTTGCTGTACAGTTTGTGGATGGTTTCTTTCATTGTTTCTACCAGGATGTAAGCATGATTCTATATCTTTCTTAAACCATTGAAAAAGAGAGAAGACAGAATATTTGAAATAACAGCTGACCACCTGAAAAGTGATTTTCAATACAAACTGGAAGAGGCAGCACACAATTTTTCAGTCCTGAGCACATTCATTGTATTTGGGGTTTGTGAAAAGCGAGGTGTTCACCTTCCCATGGCAAGAGTTTCTAGATGTTTTTTTCCTTTAGCTGGCCACAAAGCCAACCTAAAGGAATCATTACTATGTGGCGTATTTTATCCTGTGTTTGTCTTTCTTCCTCTTCTTTCTCAAGATCCTCATTGATCCCACTCTTTGGTCATCCCCTGCACTCACAGCCTTTAAATGACTAAATCTTGCTGTTGGTAGGCATTTGGTGTTTTTCTCTTTCGTTTGCTAGCATATGGGGAAGATAAAACTCTTCAGGCCAATGTCTGTGGTATCAGCTCATTCCCTAGCCTGCTTTGAGATCTACATCCCTCATGAGGCACTAAGACATTTGAAGAGACAGGATGGTGTAATGGAATGGAACATGAGGAGAACTAAGCAGATCTGGGTCCCATTTCTAGCACTGCCCCTTACCTCTGTGAGACTTTGAACAAAAACTTGACTTCTCTGAGCCTGAAACTTGACAGCATTGATAAGTTTTGGCTGTTTTTGAATTTTATCTAAGTGGAACAATACAGTGTATACACCTTTGTTACTGACTTCTTTTACTTAATACAGATGCTCTTTAACTTAAGATGGTATTGCATCCTGATAAACCCATCTTAAGTCAAAAATATCGTTAAGTCAAAAATGCATTTAATGCTGTCAACACAGCACACAGTCTCTGATGTATGATGGTTCAACTTAAGAGTTCTTGACTCAAGCCTGTAATCCCAGCACTTTGGGAGGCCGAGACGGGCGGATCACGAGGTCAGGAGATCGAGACCATCCTGGCCAACACGGTGAAACCCCGTCTCTACTAAATATACAAAAAATTAGCCGGGCGATGTGGCGGGCGTCTGTAGTCCCAGCTACTCGGGAGGCTGAGGCAGGAGAATGGCATAAACCCGGGAGGCGGAGCTTGCAGTGAGCCGAGATCGCGCCACTGCACTCCAGCCTCTGCACTCCAGCCTGGGCAACAGAGCAAAGACTCCGTCTCAATTAAAAAAAAAAAAAAAAAAAAGAGTTTTTGACTTTATGATGGTGCAAAAGCGATAGTCATTCAGTAGAAACCACAACCCCACCATAAGTCATAGGAGCACCTCAACTTACGATGGGGTAGTATCTGGATAAACCAATCATAAAGGGGAAAAATTGTAAGTCAAACCATCATAAGCCAGATCCTGTCTGGGTTATATTTATGAGCGTCATTCAAATTGTTGCATGCGGCAATAGTTTGTACAATAGGATTTATAGTATTACATTGTATATCACAAATTATTTGTCCATTCTACTTTGATGGACATTAGGATTGTTTCAGTTATTACAAATTGTGATTCTATGATCATTCTTGTAAAATCTTATATATACACCCTGTTGAGCAACATTGTACACTGTGTTCCCCAGGAAGCAACACTGAGAGATACTTGCTTTCAGGAAGTTTATTCCTTTCTGCCTTCACGATCAAAGTTGCATTCAAGATCAAAACTTATGGGGGAGTGAGAAAGGAGGATTGAACACAGAGAAGCTGGATTGAAATGCAATCACAACAAAGGCCTCAGGCATGAACCTGTGGGAGCTCTGGAGCTGAAATGGCCCTCTAGAGTTGTGCAAAATTGGGGCAAGGAGGCCAGGTCTTTATACAACCCTTTATACCAGTCACTGAATGTGGATTAACCCAGGAATGGGAACATGATTTGGGGTGAGACATGTCTCTTTGGCAAAGAATAGGGGCCACATCTGCGAGCTGTCAGCAATCAGCATTCCTAGTAGCTGGTAGAATGCATATTTTCATCCTAAAATGTCTAAAGTGTGTGTGTGTGTGCACGCATGTGTCCACTGGGGAGCAGGTGGGTGGGTGTGGTTGGGGTAAATCTGAGCAGCACATCACAGTGTCTGCTACACGTCATTAGTAATTTCTAGGAGTTGAATTTCTGGTTCATAGAATATGGGTAAGTTCATCTTTAGTAGCTACTGTTAAACAATATTGCAAAGTGTTTGTGCCCAAATACCCTCTTAATTTAGATTCTGATATCCCCACGTGGACTCTTTCCAAAAAGATAAAGAAAAATGTATAGAAGTGAAACAAATGTAAAAAATATTCTGTATATTAACTTAATATTTTCTATATGGTGGAGAAAGCAAAATTGAGAACCATTGAAATGGGTTATTTATTATTTTCTAACTTACGACTTGATATCCTGAAATCTGTCAACACTACCCAAGTTGTTCTGAAATCTAGCTATGGAATTAGTAGATCCTAAAGACTTCCCCTGCTGAGAAAAAACTGAAAATGAGGTACATGAATCAACTCTTCTCAAATTTCGTTTTTCAGAGTGGCCAAATCAATGAAGGTCCCTGTATATGAGACCCCAGCTGGATGGAGATTCTTCTCAAATCTGATGGACTCAGGACGGTGCAATCTGTGTGGGGAAGAGAGCTTTGGCACTGGTAGGCTTTGTTGGGTTGATGATACTGGGGAAGGTGGCTGCAGCCTTTTGTGATCTCAGTTTGGAGACCTGTGAACTTTCTGTGAATTACAGAGGAACAGTTAAGTAGAGGCAAAAAAGTCAGAAAAACCTAGTAGAGTATGTGTTGTGATATGCTTACCTCTTTTGTCCATTTTGTTTCTTCTTTTTAGAAATTTCTCTTTCTTTAAAAATTTATATTATGGAAATCTGTAAAGTGTATAAGAGTAGAGAAAATATTGTATTGAATCCCCATGTTCCTGTCACTTCCATTTCAACTGTCATAAACTTGTGGTCAATCTTCCTTTATCTCTAACCTTATCCACAGGGGAATGTTCCTCCCTGATTATTGTGAAGCAATCCTCTGTAGCTTATTGTTTTATCCATAAGTATTTCAAGATGAATCTTTAAATATAAGGGCTCTTGTTCAGAAAAAACACATAACCACAGTACCGTTATCACACCTAAAATATTAAAAACATTTTCTTTTTTTACATACTTTAAATATGTCATCCAGTTGTTCTCTGGCTTGTATCATTTCCAAGAAGTTGGATTTAATTTTTATATTTATTCCTCTGTATGTAAAGTACCCCAAAATCTCCTGCCTTTGGCTGACTTCAATTTTTTTTAATCTTTGATTTTCAAAAGTCTTATTATTATATTAATGATATGTCTAGGGGTGTATACATGTATGTGTTTAACTCTATGTGGGATTCTCTTGAATTCTTGGCTCTGTCGTTTTTTGTTGTTCATTAATTTTAGGAAATGCTCAGCTATAATTTTTTCAAATATTTCTCCTTCCCCATTCTTCATCTCTTGTCCTTCTGAGGCTCCAATTACACATGTGTTAGATAATTTGTGATGCTAAATGAGCTCTTACCGTCATTGTTCTGATTTATTTCTCCCCTTTTTTCTTCTTGTGTTTCAGTTTAGATCATCTCTATTGGAACATCTTTTAGTTCACTGATTCTTTCCTTAGCTGTGTCCAATCTGCTGATGAGCCTGTTGAAGGAAATCTTCATCTCTGATGCTGGTTTTTTTTTTTTTTTTTTTTTTTTAGCATTTATCTTTGACTCTTTTAAAATATTTTTCAGCTCTCTGAAATTCCCCATCTGTTTATGTAATTGTTTATCTTTTTCATTAGCTCATTTAACACATAGATATGGTTATTTTAAACACCCTGTCTGATAGTTCCAATCTCTGGTTCTTCTCTGACTTTGGTTCAGTTGATTGCTTTATCTCTTGACAAGGGTTAGGGTTTTCCTGCTTTTTGTAGATCTCATAAGTTTTTACTGAATGCTGAACAGTATGTGGATAAGAACAGTAGATATTCAGGTCAATTGTATTTATGCCTAGAAATGGGTACAACTCTTTTTTGGGGCAATTAGTATGGAAGGTTAAGTTAACCTAGTCAAGCGGTGAACTGGATTTGGGTTTTACTGTTTCTGTTTTAACCTTCAGTGAACCACAGGTTTCAAATTCCCCCAGCAGTGGCATGTTTTTACTGGGTACTGGAACTGGGGAAGGGTACTGGAGAGGTTTTTAAGTGGTCCTGTTTCACCCTTAGTTTTCAGTAGCGACTGCAAGTCTGTGACACAAAATAGAGTTCTATCTCCAGGCTCTTAAACCTTCCCTGGTAGCACTGACCTCTGACTAGTGTTGGTGCAGGATTCTGAGCACAAGATTTCATACCCTCTCCCCAGAGGTAGAAGGGTTTTTACTTTTGCCCGTCTCTCAGAGACAATAGATCTTTTTCTGGACCTGGGGATGAGAAGGTTTTCAGCGTGTACACCTAGGAGCGTAAAGTGTTTGTTTCATTTGAGAGAAGGGTTTTGAAGAGCGGAAGGGCTTCATTCTTGTCTTCCAGCGGCAGCTGATCATTGCTTGCATACCTGTACCACCAAGTTTCCCTCTTTGTTCCTAATTTTTTGTGAGGACCCAGTGGAGATCTATTTAAAAGAACTTGAAAATGTGCCCCTTGTACCTGGGACCCCAAGTGATTTTAAAGTAACGTAAGAGCCTATACTAGGCCTTTAAGAATTTTTTAAACTCTTACATGATTTCTTATTACCTGTTTTTTATGGCAGCCTCCTCTTTCTCTTGTGCTTTGCCAAAGCTGAGAGAGTTTTCAGGATCTGTCTCTCCTTGGAGTGGCTTCTCTTTGGAATTCACTTGACTGTCTTGTTATCTCAGATCTCTGAGTACAAGAAAACTTACCATGTTTGAGATTTCCTGGTCTTTTACCGTTGCTAGGACGGGAATAGCTTTCTCTTACTGATTTCCATATCCTAAATAGAAGTACACAAGTGGAACTCCGAAAGTAATTTCTTAATAATTTCCTCTATCCTCATTTTCCCCCTTTCCATTAACAGTTTGTTCTAATTGGATCTAAAAGATCTTACATTGTAATTGGCTGATATATCTCTTAAGTCTCTTTTAATCTATATTTCTCTTCTTTACATTTTGCCCTTATTATTTATTCATTGAAGAAACTGGGTCATATTTCCTGTAGAGCTTTAAAATTGCTTTGATTTTGATGCTGCTGTCCTAATTTTCTTTTCTAATTTGCTTAATATTTGTATGAAGAGAAGCTATTGATTAATATGCTTTTTCTCTGGTTTGCAACTTCCTTAGTTGCAATTATAGTAATTATTAATATAAATATCATATTAATTATAGTGGATTTTTTCCAAAAATTCTATATTCTCTTGGGATTTTAAAATATACAGTCATATAATCTATGAATAAAATATTTTTCTTGTTTTTCCCCTAGTATCTACAACCCTTCCCCTCTCCCTCTCCCTCTCTCTCTTTCTTTCCTCAGGTGTACATGTGAATGTTTGTTACATAGGCAAATGTCACAGGTGTTTGTTGTACAGATTATTTCATCACCTGGGAATTAAGCCCAGTACCCAATAGTTGTCTTTCCTACTCCTCTCGCTCCTCCCACCCTCCTCCTCAAGTAGATCCCAGTGTCTATTGTTTCCTTCTTTGTGTTCATCAGTTCTCATCATTTAGCTCCCACTTATAAGTGAGAACATACATACACCCTTTATTTCATATTCTTATCTTATTTCAGTAGCTATCATCTTCAAAATAATAAGTAATAAAAAGTTAATTTTAGTGGCAATGGATTTAGTATTAATACTTTACCATCTGTTTTGATGATTGCTTTTTAATATTGGTAAAATCTTTATCATGTTTATATAGACTGTTGTTCCCATTCCTATTTACTTAGAGTCTTATTAGAAATGACTGCTGGATTTATCAGGTACCTTGTCAGAATCTAGTGATATATTAATATGTTTTTTCTTTTTTGTTATATGAATATAATGAAATATCATAATTGATTTCCTGGTATTAACTCATACTTGAATTTCTGAGAATAAGTTCTATGGGTCCTACTTAAACAGATTACAACAAATTCACTCTAAATGATCATGAGTATTTCAAGTCATGTTGGGCTTCATGAAGGAATTTTTCCTGGGATGTTTTCTCTTCTTACACGAATCAGTTGGACCCTACCAACACTACAATTAATAGTACATGAGAGATGTCACACATCTTTGTTTCCTGGGACAAAAAGAGACCATATCAAGCTTTCTCAAGTACTACTGTCTAAATTCAGGATATGCAGATGGTAGCTCTGCTCTGGACAGCCAAAACTAGTATACCCTTTTTCTGCTGGGGCCCTAACAAATAGAGTGATTTCCTTCCTCTTTGGTGTGCTTAGACCAGTGACTGTAACTCAAAAAATTAGAAATTATATATCATATACAATAATTCTGCCACTAGTTAGTAAAATAAATCTAGAAACTGGAATGAAAAATGGTAAGTACAAGTTATCCCTTTTCTCTGTCTTTATAAGCATTTATTAAGTGTTTATAATATATTATAGACTTTTAGTTTCCAATTAAAGAGATAAACATTCCATGTGTAAGCCATGTTATGCTTTTAGTAATAAATATTTGCCTATTTCAATTCAATAAACATTTATTCAGTGCTGACACAGTACCAGGCATTGTGTTGGACGGTGTGTAGAATACAAAATGCTCAGCACCACACCTGTCCGAATTTCTGAGCACTTTAGGGCATATAAGAAAGATGCACTTGGAAAGCCAAGGAAGGGAGGATCACTTGAACCCAGGAGTTTAGGACCAGCCTGGGCAATGAAATAAGACCCCATCTCTACAGAAAATAAAAAAATTAGCCAGGTGGTGGCATGTACATGTAGTCCTAGCTACTTGGGAAGCTGAGGCAGAAGATTCTCTTGAACCCAGGAGTTCCAGGCTGCAGTGAGCTATGATGAGCCATGCCACTCCAGTCTGGGTGACACAGCAAGACACTGTCTAAAAAGAAAGAAAGAGAGAGAGAGAGAGAGAGATGCATAGATGGTTGCTCTACAAAGCAGAAACTTTGAAGCACCGCAATTGAGGAGTAGAAAGTGTGCTATGGGAGATGACAAAAGGAGAAAGTGCTTTTGGGCTGGAGATTTGAAGCACACTTTATGAGAGATGGAAGTTAAATGAGTGCTTACAGAAGGATTGGGGCAGTGGATGTACACATAGAGAGGAAAGAGCAAGGTCTTGCCAGGGAGTGATGTCCAGGGAGGAATAGAGGTGGGAGAGCA
Source organism: Rhinopithecus roxellana (assembly GCF_007565055.1). Taxonomy (NCBI): domain Eukaryota; kingdom Metazoa; phylum Chordata; class Mammalia; order Primates; family Cercopithecidae; genus Rhinopithecus; species Rhinopithecus roxellana. Next base: position 51,072,411 of record NC_044564.1, on the reverse strand, counting down.
GGGAATATGGGGACGTGTTCATTTCATGCAGTAAAGATCCTGTTTTTGAAATGTTCGTGTGTGCATGTAAATATGCGTACATGCAAGTATGGGTATAGCAGATTGCATGGAAAAATGTATGTATTGTAGGTCTTAGTCAAAAAAGTCTAAAAAAGACTGGTTCTATAGCAGAGGTCAGCAAACTTTTCTCATAAAGGGCCAGATAGTAAATATTTTAGGCTTTGGGGGCCAAGAGGCCCACAGATTGTGAGACAAAGGTCTCCATCACAATTACTCAAATCTGTCATTGTAGGACAAAAGTAATTATAGGCAATACATAAGCAAATGAGCAAGGTTGTGTTTGAATAAAATGTTAATTACAAAAAATTAGGTCCAGATTTGGCCCATGGGCTGTAGTTTGCTGACCTTTGATGTATAGGGTAGGGTAGAGGAGGGAGTTGCAAAAAGTAGTATTGGAAATACAGGTGAGGGGGCAATTCTTAAAGCCCTTTGCCTATGCATCTTGGATACTGGGACTTGAGTCAACCAGAAATAGGATGGCACATTCTGCATGGTGGGATGTCTGCTTACAGACACTGCAGCAAGCTTTGTTTTTAGACAGCTATGCCGATTGCAACACTTAGGCTGGGCTTGAAGGTAGTTTTAAAAGTCTCTCAATTTATAGTTATCTATCATTTTCCTTTAAAGGAGCACAAGAGAGTTTTCAGTGTATAAGGCTTTAAAATACTGCCTTCTCTGCCATTCTGCAGGTTAAAGTACTTTAGGCTGCTTTGACAGACAAGATAAAGCCCCCAAGCCTAGGACATGGTTAAGTGACTCACTCAGTGCCCATGGAGCTTGGAAAAGTTCTCTGCTTGAATTAAATTACAGTGGAACAGGCCGGGTGTGGTGGTTCATGCCTGTAATCCCAACACTTTGGGAGGCAGAGGTGGGCAGATTACTTGTGGTCAGGAGTTTGAGACAGCCTGGCCAACATGATGAAACCCCGTCTCTACTAAAAATACAAAAATTAGCCGGGTATGGTGGCAGACGCCTGTAATCCCAGCTACTTGGGAATCTGAGGCAGGAGAATCACTTGAACCTGGGAGGCAGAGGTTGCAGTGAGCTGAGATCGCACCACTGCACTCCAGCCTGGGAGACAGAGTGAGACTATGGCAAAAAAAAAAAAAAAAAAAAAAAAAAAAAAGAAAAAATTAAAGACAAGTCCCCTGCCCTAAAGTGTATGCCACTTTCCACTGTGCTAATTAGTCTCTCCTATGAAAACAATGACTAGTTCTCTCTCTCTACCACACTCAGTAGTAAATGCCCCATCCAAAGTCTGAAGGAGTTAGGCCACCCAGCCTTGGAAAGAGAAAGTGGCTTTATTCTGCTCTTGCACTGAGCTTCCTTACTGCACTGAACTGGCTGTGACAGGATCACAAGGGAAGGTTATTAAAAATGCAGATTTTCCACCTCACCCCCACTTTGAATCCCTGGCAATGTGGAGCCTGAGAACCTGCATTTTAAATACGGATCCTCAAGTAATTCCCATGTGCAGTCAGGAATAGAAAACATTGCTTAAGGGAAAACCAGTAGTTTTGCTTTTCATGAGAATGAGTAGCAAGAATGTGCTGAGATGCCACACCAGGTTTGGATGTGGCAGTACAAAGGCACAGGAATGTCAGGCTGATGACCCATATTTGAGACCCTTGCCTACTATTTATAGACAAGCCATGTGGCCTCTCTGACCCTTATTCACAACCTGTGAAAGTCAGCTGATCATAGGCGCTCTCCATCTTGGGATATGGTTTTCAGAATTAAATGAGCTAACTACAGGAGGAGAGATGGAAGATTCTAGCCTCAGTACAGGGGGGAAACTTCTAAAATTGATCCAAGCTTTCTCAACTGAAGGCTTTTTTCCAGCATCCCTGGGTCATGTAACTGAGTACCAACCAGAAATGTGTAGTTTCATGCCAAGAAAGCTTCAAAATACAGATCTGCCTCAGGCTGAGAATGCTAAGCTTTTACCCAAGGATAGATTCAAAAGAAGAAAGATATATCTTGAGTGAAAATTTCTCTTGCCAGCATCTTGAGCCCTCAGAACTTGCCAAGGTCATAAGCTGGTGACAGGTGTCAGTGCTGGGACTTCTCTCCCTTGGAAAGCTCCAGGTCGTGGAAAATAGGAAGCCTGCATTTCTTGCTCTATTGAAGAACCAAGGTCACTTAAGAAGCCAAGTCATATTTTGTGCTGGGACCAGGTATGTACCCACTTCCTGGGAAGGGTCTCAGAAAACTGCTTTACAAGGGAAAAGGAGAACGTTTTGTCAATCCTCAGACTTAAATAGAAGAAGATTGTTCATCTAAATGGCATTCTGGCTACTCCTCTAAAGTTCCAAATTTGAAGAAATCTGGGCTTGTTCCCATACACAAAAACATACTGTGTTAAAACAGTAACATTAAGATCTGATAAAACAAAAACTTTGAAGTTTTGGGGGAAATTTGTTGAAAATGTTCTATTGGTTTCCATCATTATCATTAGTTTTCTAAGAAGTCATACCATTTTGGGAATATATAAATTGTCACAGCCCAGAGCTGTGTTAATACTCACAGGTAATACTGAAGAATCGTTCTCTTTGTGAATGGAAGATCTCCAAGCCTTCAGTATGATTATTATTATTACTTTGGAGATAGAGTCTTGCTCTGTTGCCCAGGCTGGAAGGCAGTGGCACTATCTCGGCTCACTGCAACCTCTGCCTCCTGGGTTCAGGTGATTCTCATGCCTCAGCCTCCCAAGTAGCAGGACCACAGGCGTGTACCATCACCCCTTGGCTAATTTTTGTATTTTTATTAGAGACAGGATTTTGCCATGTTGGCCAGGCTGGTCTAAAACTGCTGGCCTCAAGTGATCGACCCACCTTGGCCTCCCAAAGTGCTGGGATTGCAGGCATTAACCACCATGCCGGCCACTATTACTTTTGACTATGTATTCTTTAAAAACTAATGTCAATAGTCATACAAATTTGCCAACAAAAATCAAGTGATGTAACAATGTTTATTTTTTCCAAGTAAGTATTTTGTTGAGTCTTTCACAAAAATAATAGTGTTTTTTTAATAAGCACTTAGTATGTACCTTTTGTATGTATTCATCTCTTTCTAGAAATTTGGAATTGAATCCAGAGCTCCTGGCATTAGCATGAGTTGTCCATACTTGTCACACCAAATTTTTCCACTGTGAACTCTGAGTACAGCCTGGTGCTCTTGAGGTTGACTGTTTTCACATGTGCGCAATTTCTTGCACAAGATGAGGCCCCGAGTATGTGTGTATTCTGTGTCACAAGGACTCCTGAGTATCTTTCCAGTCTTCTGAGGTTTGCTGGATGCTTCCATGCATGGATTCCTTGCCAATATTGTAAATGCCCTGAAGACAGGGCCCATGTCTATCTTGTTCAGCTCTATTTGTTTGATAAATGTTCGGCCCTAAGTAAATGGTTGTAGGATGGGTGGAAAGATAGAAGGATGAACGGTAGAAGGGGAGGAAGGCTGGAAAGATGAATGGAAGGTAGGTGGGTAGAAGGAAGAAACAAAGAATTTTCATTTTGTCATTTCTTCCTTGCATTACTAGTAGTTATCTTTTTGTCATCCTTAAATGGATGTGTTTCTGAAGATCTGGGTGTTTGGGTATCCCAAGATTTGGGAAGGTTTATAAAACAAAATCGCACAAATATAGATTATTTGGAAAGGGATGGGGAGAAATGTTATGAGTGATAAAATTAGAATTATATAAAATATAATTTTTAAATATTCTCAATCATTATAATCATCAGCACAAACTAATAGCTAACAACATGCTTCTAGGAAGATCTCCCTTCCTGAAACTAGTGTTACTAAACAGATTTTAAAGTATTTATAATTTGTTGTATTAACTTGTTTATTTCTTATGCCTGTGGTTGTTGACAATAACAGAAATAGCCATGTTCAACAGTGGGCTAGGTTCCAGCTTTAGTGATCTTTTGTATGCACCAAATTCTTACTGACTTTAGCATAGTCACTTTGTGCTTTATTGTCTTATGGTTTATGTTATTATTCTCCAGTTACTTTATGAATGAACATTTTATTTCCCCTGAGAGTTGTAGAGTTTGTAACATGTTTAGGGCCACGCCTCTTTCTTCATTTATATTTCACATATGAATGATGTATATCCTAACTGAAGATTGGGTTCACAGTAGTGCTGTTGCACAAACACTGAATAAGTTTAACTGTCTCTTATTTATACAATTATTACATTTACTATTTTATGTCTTCAAAAGGTAAAATATGGGAAAACTTTAGTCCATTGCCTATCTGGATGGTTATTCCCTCTACATTTGTCTGTTTTTGCATCTGCCGACTCTAGTCTCTAGGAGAGAGAAAGAGGCCTTATAGCCATGCATTTCAGATTACTGAGGTCCTACTGCACTTCTTTTTCTTGTTTGTTGCCAGTTTGTATAAATTTGGCTGGGTTGCAGATGTGGGGTTAGGAGGCCATGATGACAGCATTATCAGTGCTAGATGAGCAGTTTCTCTGTGGGGCTATTTGAAACAGTCTGAGTGCATGTATGCAGTTCAATCTAGGCTGGGCCAGAGCACAGAGGTGCTGTGATTGACATCCCTGTGAGCCTTCTTATAAAGCCAGAAAATTGAAACTCCCTTCTGGATCTTCTGTGAATGATCAACACCTGTGCCGGGAAACAGAACTCTCACTTAGCATTGGAAGAATGTCTCCATTACCTGAGATCCCTTTCTTGGAGTCTCAATGGTCCCAGTTCCATTGATCCTTCTATTAATCCTCCAAGCTGATGAAAAGTGGTAAGAGGGAGTGTTGTGTGACACCTAACTGTGGAGCAGAAACAAAGGAGTGGGGCTTCCGAGACCACATCTGTACTGACCAGAGTATCCTAGTACTGACGGGGACATCATGGCCCTTGGTCAGAGACTGAAGACTTGCAAACCGACTAAGGGGTTCTTTTCCCAGTGTCTAGTAAGGGACTTTTAACAAGGAGAACTGTCCCTTGGGATTTAGATACAATCCCTAAAGTTGTGCTTTGAGGCTTCCCAATCTGCATTCTAGGAGACTACTAGTTACTAGGTGGCCCCACTGAGAACACAGTATAGTGACTGTAGAAGTGACAGGTCTTCAACCTTAAAAGCCACTGGCGAGATTTTTGGTTCAGTGTATGACCTGTCAAGGAACGATTCTTAAATGGGGTATGGTGGTTTGTGCCTATGTGGGAGGCTGAGGCAGGAGGACTGCCTGAGGCCAGGAGTTCAAGGCCAGCTTGGGCAACATAGCAAGACCCTGTCTCTTTAAAAAAAAAAAAAAAGAGAGAGAGAGAGAGAGACTGGGTGTGGTGGCTCACACCTGTAATCCCAGCACTTTGGGAGGCCAAGGAGGGTGAACTCCTGAGGTCAGGAGTTCAAGACCAGCCTGGCCAACATGGTAAAACCTCATCTCTATTAATAATACAAAAATTAGCCGGGCGTGGTGGCAGGTGCCTACAGGCTCCCAGCTACTCAGGAGGCTGAGGCAGGAGAATTGCTTGAACTCAGGAGGTGGAGGTTGTGATGAGCCAAGATCGTGCCATTGCACTCCAGCCTGGGTGACAGAGTGAGACTCCATCTAAAAGAAAAAGACAACTCTTAAAGAGTCCTGTTGTTCCTATCTGCCTTGGTGACAAAAAAAAAAAAAAAAAAATGAGTTGGGATATATGAGTTAGGAACATGCTGGTATGCTCTGTGAGGGAAGTGTGCCAGCTGGCTGGCCATGATATGGTTAATGTGCTCCCTGTTCTGAGATGGATGGCTTGATGCCTCCTAAATGATAGACACAATTCCTAGCACTGCTTGTACTTTATTTTAGAGTCTTCTTCACAATGATGGGGTAGGAACCCTAATGACCCCATTTTATTGATGAAGTCATTGAGGTTTAGGGAGGAATGTCAAGCCGCTGGCCAAGGTCGCACTGGCCGAGCCACAATTCAAACCCTACCTTGCTGGTTTCACAGTATCTGCTGCTGCTATTTTCAGGTCATGCTAATGAGTCATTTCCCACCCTCGCCAGTCCCCTCCTGGTTATTCTTTTGGATGAAGGTGGAAGGAATGCCAGGTGACTTGGGAGAATGGTGTCATGTAAACAGCACGGCATGAGAGGTTAAGGGACCCAGCTTCCATCTTGACTCCCCCTCTCTTGGACAAACAGCTTAGCTTCTCTGGGATTCAGTTTCCTCACTGCGAGACAACTTCGTCTGAGGGGATGATCTGTAGGTTTCTTCCATCATGATATTTCAGGTTGCTTCTAACTAGCTACCCTTAGTGAGGAGCAAATCTGATGAATTAAATGTACTACATACTAGAGAGGCATTCATTTATTCATTCAATGAACATTTACTGCACACCTTCTATGAGCCAGCCCAGGGTAGAGTGAGGAGTAATTTCAGACACAGGCCCTTCCCTCAGGGAGTTTATAGGGTGTTGCTGTGGTCAGGATATCAGCCTTGTGTGAAACATTATTTATTATTATTTTACTTATTAAATGTGTTGTGACATAGAATTATTCATTGGGAGCCACATTGCCCACAGCACAGGATGTGTCCTTTGCTGCTGTCTGACTCTTCTGCACTCACACCTGGCTCTGACAGACTTACATGCAGGAGAGCTTTGTTCTCTAGTTGATGAACATTGGTACATTTAAGAACATTTTTTTAAGCACAGAAGGTGACTTTTTTTTCAGTGAGCCTTGCTTTTTTGCCTGATGTTAAAGATCTGAACATAAGTGTTTTGAGAAATGAAAATCAATCTATCAGTCTACCAATCGATCTATCTCCATCACAATTCTGTAGCATGTTCTCAAATCTCAGATCCACCCAAAAAGAGTGACCCCACTTCAACCTCATAACTCCACTATTTTTCAAAGACAAAGTTTTGTCTTGAGTAGCTGAAAAAGGATGAGAAGAATTTCACTGCAAATTAATGAAAACCATTTCTAAATGAAAAAAGGTAAACTGGAGAAATACAGGGAAAATTTGCAGCTTGTCCTTTAGAAAGCCTGCCCCAGCTCTCATCACATAGGATGCTTTACCTGCTTTCTTGCAACTCCTGAGGGTCACAGCATTGCTGGGATAATCCAGTGGCAGTTGTCCATAGGCTTTGGAGCCAAATTGCCCAACTTGGAACCCTCTTTTTACCACTTAGTAGCTGTGTGACCTCATACAGATGACCTAAGCTCAATCTCTTATTTGTAAAAGGGGGCTATCAAATTATGGAAATTAAATAATAGATGCATAAAATCCCCAAGCACAGTGCCTGGTGCCTTGCTGCTTTCTTCTTAGAGTGGAATTTATCCTCCTTGTAATTGTGCTTCAAAAATAATCAGGAACCTCTTTGAGTGAGTGGCCTTTCTTATTGTATGACCAACAATCCTGGTTTGTCCAGGCCTAAGAAGTTCGGTGGGATGTGGGACTTTATGTGCTAAAAGTGGGAAAATCCCATGCAAACTAGGATGAGCTGGTCATTCCAAAGCTGGCAAGGTCCTCAGTTTTCCAGATGAAAATGGCAAGGAGAGACCTTGATACTGAAGCTGACTCCAGTGAGAACCCTCATGTTAGCAAGGTCAGAGCCGTGCATTAAATGGGAGACCAATGGCTGCTTTCCCTTAGCACCACATTCAAGTAAAAAGAGGAAGAGGCCTAACTCACTACCCCCAGGCAATCTGCCCCAAACATGAGAATGCATAGGGTTGGTGCCTTTCTGCTGAAGCAAGTGGCTCTCAAGCCTGGCTGCCTGTGAAAATCACCCAAGGAGTTTTTTAAAAAGCAATACCAATGCCTGGGCCTCATCATTAAAAGTTTTTATTTTATTGGTTCAAGGTGAGACCTGAGAGCTGGTATTTTTTAAAAGTTCCTTAGGTGATTCTAATGTGCAGTGCAGACTTGAAAATTGTTAACCTATGTTACAACTTGGAGCTGGCAACAGGTGCAAATTGACTTATATTTTTCCTAATTGACAAATTTAGAATTTCCTTATCTGAGTTTCAGCTGTAGTGGCTTGATCTGTTAGTAATGCATGTGATGCTTTATTGAGCTGTGTCCACACTGATGTTTCCATGTGAAGAAAACACCTTTAAGATGATTGAGCATTCTCTTTATTTTTCCTTTTCTTTTGTGAGGGCAATACACTTACTAGTGTACTGCCTAGCTCACGTAGCATGGTTTTGAAGATTGAGAAAATTCAAAGTTTAATTTGGGTGGAGGGAGAACAGTGATATTTCTCTAGAAAAAAAAAAAAAAAAGGCCTTCTTTTTTTGTACCAGTTTTTGTTGGAGTTATGGCAGAGAAGAGCTTAGCACCCTCTTTCTGGTGTGTGGGTGGAACTGGCTGCTTCTCAGGGCTGCTCAGAGTAAGGTTGCATGGGCTTTGGGTTGGGCTAGGTTGGATGAGAAAGACAAGGTGAGTGGTACTTACAGCTTTGGAAATATGGGTACATTCTCCCTGCAATGTCCTTAGCCAGGCAGCAAGCTTCAAAAATTGTGCTGGTGTTATTCAGTGCTAAAAAGTCATGCACTCTCAAGCCATAAAAAGACATGAAGGAACCGTAAATGCATATTGTTAAGCAAAAGAAGACAATCAGAAAAAAAATACATACTAGATGAGCCCAACTATATGACTCTAGAAAAGGCATGTTTTAAATGTGAATTTCTATGCACCATTGACAATTTTCTTTATTTTTTTTTTTTTATTTTTTGAGATGGAGTTTCACTCTTGTTGCCCAGGCTGAAGTGCAGTGGTGTGATCTCAGCTCATTGCAACCTCTACCTTCTGGGTTCAAATGATTCTCTTGCCTCAGCCTCCCAAGTAGCTGGCATTACATGTGTGTGCCGCCATGCCCGGCTAATTTTTTTTTTTTTTTTTTTTTTGTATTTTTAGTAGAGACAAGGTTTCACCATGTTGGCCAGGCTGGTCTCGAACTCCTGATCTCAGGTGATTCACCCACCTCAGCCTCCCAAAGTACTGTGATTATAGGTGTGAGCCACCGTGCCCGGCTAACAACTTTAAAAATTTATTTTTTTCTAATGAAATAATACATTGTTGTGAAAATATTTAAGAGGAAAGAAAGGAAAAACATCTGCATTTCTACCACTTCAGAGATAATAACCATGTTAACAGTTTGGTGAATATTCTTCTGTTTACCTGTGCACATACATATACACATATTTTTTATAAAAATATACTGAATATTCTTTTTTAGTAAACTGATTTTTCATTTATTAAAATGGAATGAACAATTACCTATTGGATACAATGTTTTCTATTTAAGTGATAAATACACTAAAAGCCACTAGGCAGTATATCCATGAACTTGTACCTCCTGAAACTATAAAAATAAAATAAAATAAAAAGAATTGAATAAACATGGTTTTCTGTGTTACCAAAGATTCTTATTTGATTTATTTTGTCTACACACAAGGTTTTGAATAAATTTTGTACAATGATCCTATTGTTCAACAATTAAGCCTGGGCAGCATAGTGAGACCCCACCTCTAAAAAAGTAAATAAATAAATTAGCCAGGCATGGTGGTGTGCACCTAGAGTCCCAGCTACTAGAGACACTGAGGTGGGAGGATCACTTGAGCCTGGGAGGTCGAGGCTGCAGTGAACCATGATCGAACCCCTGCACTCCAGCCCAGGTGACAGCAAGACCCTGTCTCAGAAAAATAAAACAATATTTTTCCAATTTTTCTTTATCCTTTTATCTACTTCATTGAATGTCCTATGACTTAAGGTTAAGAAATAAAATAGCTGGGTCGAAAGCTGAATGATATTTTTAAAGACTATTGATCATTATTGCCAAGTTAACTCTTCCCCCGTCCAACATTTGCTAACCTGACAGGCCCCAGATGGTATCCCATTTTACATACTTTTCTTCGACCACAATGAGGGTGAACTTTTGTTCCAATGTTGACTGTCAGTATTTTCCTCTGAAAATTGCATGCTTGTGCCCTTTCATGCCATTGTCCGTTGAGGTTTCTCTTTTTCTTATTGACTTATGAAAACATTAAAAAATATCCAGCCTATTATCCCTGTTATATATATAGCGTGAACATTTCTACTCCCATTTTTACTCTGTTTATAGTGGGATTTTAGAAAACCGTTTGATGCCTTTGTGCTTTCTGGCATTTCTTGTTTAATCTGCCTGTCGCTGATATAGCATTAGCGTTCACTTGCCTGAAAGGCTTTTTAAAAGGAGAGTTATAGCCCCCAAACCCACTCCAAAATACACTATAATCATCCAGTGAAAACATCTGTGTAATTGAAGCATCATTAATGTCTCTGTCCCAAACTCAAAGAACTCTAAAGGGCATTGTTAATTTTACTTCATCAGCAGCCCCTTATTAACCTTGGCAAATGTTTAACTTGGAGGCAAGGATTTTCAAGCCAACTCACAATTTACTATGCAATTGGCTACAAATGTTGAGGTGGGTTTTTTTTTGTTTATCCAACTAAAAGAACTTTATGTCCCTCTAGCACTAAATTATGACATCTTATCTCACAGATTTAACAGCATCTAATGGTTCTATCTCTAGGTAATGTAATCCAGCTGGAGTTCGAAGGTACACAAAGCCCACGTTTTAGAACAAAAGGGTATTTTTCTCTAGCCAGTAAATAAAAGTGATTTTTTTTTTCAGCTATAAAAGGACAAAAGGTTTTGAAATGATCCCACTGGGCAGGGTTTCCTAGACTTGTTTTTTGGCAGTTGGCCATGGAGCTAACTCAGTCTTCCAAACTTCTTCCATTTTTGTAGCAGTGTGAAGAATTCACTGGATGAGATTAAAGACACTTCATGGTGTGATGATTAATGCCCAGGGTCCTGTTAACCCAGAGTCAACCACAGCTGGACATCCAGCAGTGCCATTAGCAGACCCTTGATCAGTGTATAGGAAGAACTAAAAACCTGACCCTTTCTCTTATTGATTTTAGTACCTTCATGGCCACCCTCAGGTTTGCATGTTTTCCTTATTGAGAAAAAATATTTAACATTTAACACTATAAATGTCACAAGCACGATAAATGGTCTGTAGCTTTAGTTAGAAGTTGTCAAAGATGTTTGACTTAAGTATTGTTTGATCCCATTTTCAGGGGTTAAACAGCTCTGTGGCACTGGGTCTCCCTTGTCGGTTTTCATATTTTCTATGTACGTTTCATAGTCCCGAAACCCAAGAGCACTGTTGTCCATTCTCATTGCCCTGCTGCAAGAAGGTCCACCCCATGGACCCAGTCCTGTTTCTTAAGATGTTACTATTGCTAGAGTTAGAGGATAAAATTACATGAATAACCAAGAACAATTTCTGAAAGCGTGTATTGAGGAATCAGCACCTTGCGGTAATGCACACAGCTTTATTAAAATCACCAACAAGATCAACAGCAAAAATGTGTGATATCCCAGTCACCGTTCTAAACATCTAGGCATATTTACTTGCTTAATCCTGACAGTAACCCCATGGGGTCGGGGATGTTATTGTCCATAGGTTATAGATCAGTACTGCAAACAAAGCTAAATGACTGAGCCAGGATTAGAACATGAGAAATCTAACTCTAGAGCTTGTCCTCTTAACTTGATTAAGTTGATACAACAGTGCCGCAAAATGGGTGATGGGGTCCCCATTTTACAAATGAGAAGCTGAGGCTCAGGGGAATTAATGACTTTGTAATAACTTTCCACACATCTGTGAGGTAGCAATTTGGTTTAAGCCCTAATTCTAAAGCTTTCGCCAGAATATCACATGTCTCACAATACGACACATTTCTTTCCATTCAGGGCTTTATTCACTTCAGAGAGAGCTTATAATTGGCTAACAGATACCTAAATGGGCCTGTGACACACTCTTCTGGGTTCTCATTGCACAGGAAGCTGGTCATTTAGACTGCAGTCTTCATTTGTGTGCATGATGCAGTAAGAACTGCTTCTAACACTTTCTATATGAATAGCTGTGGGATTTAGCTTCTCTATTCATTCCTACCTCAGGGACTTTGCTTTTTCTGTGCCCTAGCTTGGAATATGTCATCCCCAGATCTTGGCGTGGCTAACTCCTTCTCAGGTGTCAGCTCAGATGCCATTACCTCAGTGGGGGCAAACCCTAACTATCTGTATTAATCTCCTAGGGCTGTCATAACAAATCACCACCAACTGGGTGGCTTAAAGCAGTACAAATGTATTCTCTTATAGTTCTGGAGGCCAGAAGTCTAAAATCAAGGTGTTGGCAGGACCATGCTTCCTTGGAAGGCTGTAGAGGAGGATTCCCCTTGCCTCTTTCAGTTTCTGGTGGCTCCACACGTTCTATGACTTGTGGCGGCATAACTGTAATCTCTGCCTCCATCTGCATGTAGCTTGCCCGTCTGTATTTCTCCTCTTCTGTGTCTTCTCCTCTTCTTACAAGAACGTTTATCGTTGTATTTAGGTGCTACCTGAATAATCCAGATGAGATTGAGATAATCTCACCTCAAGATTCCTAACTTAATTATATCTGCAAAGAGTATTTCCCAAAACAAGGTCACATTCACAGGTTCCAGGGGGACATATCTGTTGGGTGGGGGGACCGCCAGCCCACCTTAGGTAAAGCAGCTTTTGGTGCTGTTATGCTCTGTGACATCATCACCTCTTTATTTTCTTCAAAGCACTTGTCCTTATTTGATGCATCTTGTTCTCTTATCTACTTTTCTTCGCCTTTCTCTACCTAACTCCATCTACTTGGATTCGAACTTTATGAGTAAAGAAGTATCTTATTCACTACTTTACCCCAAGATGTAGAACAATGCTTGATATATTGTAGGGGTCACCAAATATTTACTGAATAAATGAATAATCTCATTGGGCTAATGAGATGTCAACTTGGCTCTCTGATTCCTTCAGAATCCAAGTTTTACTTTTTGTTATTATTTTATTTGAATTTCAGTTGCATATTTTTCAGAAATGCAAATGTATTAGGAGACACATATTTAACATAATGGATAAATAGATCCAATCATTTAAATAAGGACATTAAATCATCAAATAAGGACAAGTGCTTTGAAGAATATAAAGAGGTGATGATGTCTACATAACACTCAATTGCTAACTGATCTTCTTAGTTCATTTAGCTTTTGCTTTGCTCCCAGAAATGAATCCTCAGTAGAATTTTTCTTTCACCCTTAGGCTCTGACCACCTCCGAGAGAAGGATGGCCTGTGGGCTGTCTTGGTCTGGCTCTCCATTATTGCTGCCCGGAAGCAGAGTGTGGAGGAAATTGTCCGAGATCACTGGGCCAAATTTGGCCGCCACTACTATTGCAGGTAAGGAGAAGGGGAAGGGTCTCTGTATAGACCCTGAAGAACTACTCCTAGAACAGGTTTCTAAAACTAATGGGCTAGAACCTTAAAAAGGAGGCATCTTCCCAGAAGATCTGAGGAACACAGAGGCTGGAGCTGAATCACCCCTTATAGATGGTTGGGGATGGTGTCAAAGGCTACCAAGCTGGAAGGCACCAATTTCCTTTCTCCTCGTGACATCACTCTGTAATCTTTTCATCAATGCTTATAAGGTAGATATCCATCTCAAGACGAACTCTGAACTGCAGAGCTTTGAAAAGTTACTTGGTTACTATCATGGCTGTGAGAGTCATGCAGTCAAACCAGAGGCATTTCCTGTTGGTTTTCCATCCATATTTATCAAGTAAAAAAGGCAGACACAGAAGCTGTGACAGGTTGGGGTGCTTTCATAATCCTCTCTCTACCTCTGTCTTACCTCCTCACCAATAATCAGGTTCAATGTCCAAGATGCCTGAGCTGGCACCCTTTGAAGGAACCTCATGGTTCAAGAGCCCCAGATATTGCTAAAGTTTTATCCTCATGAAAAGAGGTACAGGCCGGGTATGGTGGCTCATGCCTGTAATCCCAGCACTTTGGGAGGCCGAGGCAGGTGGATCACCTGAGGTCAGGAGTTTGAGACCAGCCTGACCAACATGGTGAAACTCTTCTCTACTAAAAATACAAAAGTAGCTGGGTTTGGTGGTGCCCACCTGTAGCTACTCGGGAGTCTGAGGCAGGAGAATCGCTTGAACCTGGGAGGCGGAGGGTGTAGTGAGTGGAGATTGTACCACTCACTGCACTACAGCCTGGGCAACAGAGTGAGACTCCATCTCAAAAACAACAACAAACAAAACAAATAAACAAAAAAACGGGGGAAAAGAAGTACAGAAAAGGAAACCATTATTTTGGAAGGAAGGAAAGGAAAGATCAGTGGGTAGGAACTTAGGGTTGGGGGTCTATGTCACTTTCCTGTTGTTTAAGTAAATGAAAGTAAGAGTATTCTGGAAGTGTGGTTATTTGCTAGGAGTGTGAACCTAGGTATGCTAGATATGTGCACATAACAAGAACCAAGCCATGGGTTAGGAGGAGGGAGTAGGAAACGATGTTAACTGTAAAGAACTTGGAGGTGGGGCAAGGGAATCCTTGGATAGTCTCAGAGACTCTGTATTAAAAACAAAGATTGTGACTCATTTTGCTTTGTTTATGAACAGTTAACTACTTTGAATGTTTGGTTGTGTTTCAAGAGCTCAAGGGACAGAAAGAGAGCTTTAGGCTTCCCTTATAAGGTGATTATTTCTTCTGTTAAGAAGCCTTTTACTTAGATGTGTATCAGAGAATAAAGAAGCCCATGATTGTACTCGTTAAATCAAAGAGATTGCAACCTTCTGGGAGATGTAGACAACAATGACATCATATTCTTAGTTCCCATTTAGTCAAGAAAGCTGGGGATGTGATAGCTTGCAAAGCACCTCAAATTATTCAATGTATCATAAAAAATGAATTCTCAGGACAGGTAGAAACTTGGTTTACTCATCATTATTTCTAACAAGTACCAAAACCCCCTGATTCGTGTGTGGTTTTTTTTTCTTGGCATACCAAGAGTTAATTGGCAGATGACATTCTTCAGTTGCATGAAGCTGTTCCAAAAAGTCCAACATGACAAAATATATTATAATTGACAACCTCTGACCTAGTGAGATCGCTTTAAATCAGAGACGTGTTCCTCATAATTTGTGGAATGATTATCTAGGTTTCAGCTGGTGTCTTGAATAATCGGTGTTATGATAACTGTATTTATAATGTAGTTTATTTTTTGTGGCCAAGGGCTTACACGATAATTACTTCTTCATAACAAATACCATATTAGAGAATAATATGTGATAGATTTAATTTCTTCTAGGACATTGAGTTATGTTTCAGATTTCTGTCCAGAAAGATCACAGAAATAAAGAAAAAGGGAGGAGAAAATACATAGAATGAAAGGTAAACATTTTCTTCAACCCCCAGCAAATGGCAAATTAAAAGGTGCTTGGGAAATGTAATTATTCCTCGCTTGACAATTTTCTTGGCAGGCTGAAAATAATAATTTCACTTTAACTAATACTGAGCCTGAATATCTGAGAAAATCTTCCAGATTATTTTCCTTGTATGAGTAGACCCCAGAAGGAATCCTCCATTTCAGAGTTTCTTCCTTGAAAGTGTGTTGTTATTGGTAGTTGTCAGTTGGGGATTTGGGGGTGGAAGGCAGTGCTAGATCCTGCTTGTATATGAAGGTGAACGTTTGGGCAAACGAATCTGATGATTCTCAACCCTAGACTGAATGTGATCTATCATACTAGTGGATTTTTTTCAACTCCTGAATCTCTTTCAATGCCTCTCTATCTCCTGCTAGACTCTCTTCTCCTGTCTTCCTGCCCCTTTCTCCTTGGTTAGGTTTAGGTTTCTATCTTCCCCAAATGTCTACCTTTAAAGTCACTGCAGTCTCAGAATATATGCACTGCTGAAAAAGAATGTTCTGAGGGAGTTCCTTTTTTATGCGTCTGAGGCTGAAAAAAAAACACCTTGTGTAGGAGGAAGAGAATAAAAGAAAGGGATATAGATGCAGGGGACCCATTGCTAGACATGGTATTATTCCATATTTTGCATCTTGGCTAATATGCTGATGTTTACTGGATGTCTTAAAAGATTTTAAGTGGAAAAAAGTAGTAACAACTATTTAGAGCTTCCTTCTTCCAGTTCACTCTGAGAACTCACATCCTTTTTTCTATGCTACAGGAAGCCCAAATGTAAGATCCTCCACAGTGACTTGGGTGCAGCTGCCCCTCCTATGGCTTCCTTCTTAAACAGACACTTCTAGGTGTGCCATTAGGTCTCAGCCAAGACCACCTGACATTGTAAAATATTGTTTCTTTATGGTAGTGATGGCAAATAAAAGTAGTTAGCTTTTTTCAGCACCAGTGCCTGGCACTGTGCCAACTCTTGGTATACATCATCATATTTTAAACCCCACAATGACAAATGCAATTGGTATTATTTTTAGTCTTTTTTTTCTAATTGACTTCCAGTCCCATTGTTACATTTGATACTCTTGGCTAGGAGGTCTTTTTTGAATGGAACAATTGTGACATGTCTTCCAAGTTTCCAAGAGTTCTATAGCATGCTCAGTTCCCCTTCTCCCTTTCTTTTTACCTTGTTTTTTCTCTCTTTCCTTCCTTCCTTCCATTTCTCCCATTTTTCATTCCATTCTACTTACATAGAACTTACTATGTACCAGAAGTAGCAGAGAACAAGACAGCTAAGGTATCTGTCCTCCTGGAGCTCACATTCTGGTGGCCAAAGACAGATAATTAATAGATAAACAAATATAAAAACAAAATACATACAGTTTGGGGTAACTACCAAAAGAAAATATAAAGGGTGATGAGAGAAGAAGACAGAGTGGGGAAGCTGCCTTAGATGGTCAGAGAAGGTCACATTCTAATGGTGACAATGGGTTTGAAAATGGAAGGAGAGAATGAGCCTGGTATTTGAAGAGCTGGCAGAAGAATGTACAAGGTAGAGGGAACACACAGCAAGCGTAAGGGCCCAGAGGCAGGAATGGGTGCAATGTCAATGTGCACTGGAGAAGAGGCCAGTGTGGCTAGAGTCAGTGAACAAGGGTAAAAAGACAGAACAAAGTCGAGTCAAAGAGGTGGGCAAGGGCAGATCCCACAGTGCCTGATAGACTGAGGTTAAGGTGTTGAGTTTTGTTCTCAATGTGATGGGAATTTATAGAGGGATTCAATAGAAAGTGGCATGATCTGATTTTTACAAGATTACTCTGGCCGCTGTATGGGGAATGGATTGTAAGGGTCAGATGGAGGAGGGGAGATCAGTTGAAGGTGCATTTCTGTGCTGTCCTTCCCTGAAAACAGAACCAATGATTAGATGACTGTAAGCGGGCCACCCAGTTGCTGGTTCTCTGATTAGGTTTCTGTTCCTCCTGTGTCCTCACCAGGTTTGACTATGAGGGGTTGGATCCCAAGACGACATATTATATCATGAGGGACCTGGAGGCCCTGGTCACAGACAAATCCTTCATTGGCCAGCAGTTTGCTGTGGGGAGCCATGTCTACAGTGTGGCGAAGACGGATAGCTTTGAATACGTGGACCCTGTGGATGGCACTGTGACCAAGAAACAGGTACTTGCTAGGAAATCACTAAGACAGGTTATCAGGCAGAACCAGAGGCCAATATGTCCTAGAACTGGAGAGGTCCTTAGGGATGATCTAAGATGACCTCACTTTATAGATGAAAACTCTGCACCCAGGAAAGAAGAAAGCCCTTGATGAAGGACACCTAACAAGTTAGTGCACAGGGTAGATTAGAACACGGGCCTTCTCTGGCCAGGCACAGTGACTCATGCTTGTTATCCCAGCATTTTGGGAGGCCAAGGTGGGAGGATCACTTTTGATCTCAGGAGTTCGAGACCAGCTTGGGCAACAAAGTGAGACCCCATCTCTACCAAAAAAATAAAAAATAAAAATAGCTGGGCATGGTAGCACACACTTGTAGTCCTAGCCACTTGGGAGGCTGAGGTGGGAAGATCGCTTGAGCCCAGGTGGTTGAGTCTGCAGTGAGTCGTGATCACACCACTGTACTCCAGCGTGGGAGACAGAGTGAGACCATGTCTCAAACACACACATACATACACATACACACACAAAAAACAAACAAACAACAGCAACAAAAGTAACATGAGTACTCTATGTCCAGTATTCTTTCCACTTGGTAATGGATAGACCAATATGTCAAATAAATACAGACCCAATATTTCCTTCTGAAATGTTTGTAGCTGCAGGTGCTTGTATGTGGTGGCCATTATTGGTGACGGATTCAGAAAAGTTACCAAGAACTAAAGATCCCTGTCCTTGGGGCCCCCAGGTACAGGGATATTTTACTTTCTATTACCTTATGTCACTAAAAAAAATCACAGGAGCTTAGCTGGGTGGGTTTGGTACCCAGAAAACCCAAAAGGAAGACATGCAGTTCAGACTAAGCATCATAGATAAGTAGGTAAATCAACTGCAGCTTCTATTAAGGTCTTGTCTTTATGAATTATGTAAGCAAAGTTGGTAGCTACTATGATTATTTCTCTTCTCAGTTTGGTTTATTTGCTGGCCATAGCAAATATTGACCCTTCTGGAAGCACATGTTAACGTTTACAGTCTAAATAACATAACTTGAGCAATGTTAAGAGAAGTTCCATTCTAAAATTTCCAAATTCTTATCTTTTTATATATTCTTCATAAGTACAGAGTGTTAAGTCAAAGCTGCAGATATTTTGGGACTACATACAATGGCAGTTACTGCTATTTTAATTTGACTAGTATTTCCTATGTCCTCCTTGTCCTACAGTCCCTTGACTTGCAGATACTCCAAAGTCTAATGCCTCTTGTTACTATCTCAGTATTCTCTTTCTGATTAGCTTAGTTCTCTCTCTGGTTAGCTTAGATGATCTTTCATCTCTATCAAAACACCAGTCCTTCATTATAGAAGCCCTTCCCTGACCCAACAAATTGATTATAACCCCGCTTTGAAAATACACAGGGCAGTAGAGAAAATAGTGGGTAAGAATTTAGAAAACTCAGAATAAAATTCTACCCCTACTGCTTAGTAGTGTGTGGCTTTGGGAAAGTTGCTTGATTTGAGCCATAGTTTCTTCCTCATCTGTAAAATACCTATTTCACAGAATTGCTTTAGAAATGAAATGAAATAAAATAAAATACCCAAAAGCTCCTAGCTATCTTTTATGTATGGGGTGCACAATATATCTTTTGTTGTGTTTTGTTTCATTCAAGGAAGCTTGCTTGTAGACTGGACTGAATTCACTCTGAAATAACACCAATGAATCAGTCCTTGGAGATGTGAAGTCAGGAGCTCAGCTGGCATCTTTGAGCCCCTGTGCCCTGGATAGGTCTTTTCCAGTTTTGGACCACATTCCCACTTCCATTTTACAAACTTTTCTTAGATCCAAGTCTCATTTTGATGTAGAATTCAAGAGATATAAAA
Organism: Rhinopithecus roxellana; assembly: GCF_007565055.1. Taxonomy (NCBI): domain Eukaryota; kingdom Metazoa; phylum Chordata; class Mammalia; order Primates; family Cercopithecidae; genus Rhinopithecus; species Rhinopithecus roxellana. Next base: position 51,053,009 of record NC_044564.1, on the reverse strand, counting down.
TAATGTGTTTTTAAAAGTATCCTTGGGATATTTTTGCTCACTGACAAGGAAGGCTTAGAAACCATTCCTTTAAGAAAGTGGTCTAATCTGCACTCAGTGATGGATTTTTATCTACTTGCAAGAAGCTTGTCTGTTGAGATTATTTGTTTTGCTGTTAATCCACTATTCCTCTACCTTATCTCTTCCTCAATGTACTCAGTGTTTGGATCCCTTTTCCTTGGATTTTCTTTAACTGTTCACATCAGGCCAATTCCTCAACTGGATCTCCAGTTCATCTATTTATTTCATTTCCCCTCCCCCTCAATAACTCTGACTGTTGGTTTTCATTTTTACACTGGAATGTATCTGATAGGGTTTGGCTGTGTCCCCACCCAAATCTCATCTTGAGTTGTAGCTCCCATAATCCCCATGTGTCATGGGAGGGACCGGGTAGGAGGTAATTGAATCATGGGGACGGGTTTTTCCTGTGCAGTCTTGTGGTAGTGAATAAGTCTCATGAGATCTGATGTTTTTATAAAGGGCACTTCCCCTGCACATGCTTTCTTGCCTGCTGCCATGTAAGACGTGTCTTTGCTCCTCCTTCACCTTCCACCATCATTGTGAGTCCATTAAACCTCTTTCTGCTAGAAATTACCCAGTCTTGGGTATTTCTTCATAGCAGTATGAAAATGGACTGATACAATATTGATTTCCCCCAGTCTCTTCTTTGCTCTTCTGAGCTCAAATGTAGCTATAAATAGATACATGCCACCAGGATCTGCTCTGGGAATTTTTCTGGTAAAGAAAGGAGATTTTTGTTCCTTTCCCCAGATTCCAGGACCCAGGTGATATCTTCATTGGCTGGTGGTCCTGAGACACACCAGAGCTTCTCTGCATGTCTGGGTTTGGCTCAATGGGGGTGATGAGAGACCAGTTAGTTAATACTTAGCAGCATCCCCATTGTTGGCAAGTTGCAGATGATTCCTTTGCTACAGTTGGTCCTGCTGGGTAGAGGTGGAATCCCTGCATAGCAGTGCTGTGGAGACCCTCTCAGGATGTCAGCATTCATCAGCATTCAGTCCCAGGGATAGTTGAGTCTGGGGCACACTTTAGGTAACATAGTGCAAAATAAGCATACTTTTCACACTGCAGACATGTAAAAGACATATTTGAATTTAAATAAGCTAGTGTTCTAAAATAGCCATTAAGTACCTCAGTGCATTCATTCAGTGGATATTTATTGACAGCCTACCAAATGCATAATTTGTTTTTTTCATGGTACAGTTTTAAAATATAAATATATAGTATCTTTATTGAGGTACAATTCATATACCATACAGTTCACTCATTTAAAGGGCATACTTCCACAGTTTCTAGTATATTTACAGAGTTGTGCAGTTATCACCACAAACAATTCAGAACACTTTCATTGCCCCAGAAAAGACATGTTGTGCTCTTCAGCTGTCATCTTCCCTCCAACATCCCTCCAACCCCCAGCCCCTGGCAACCCCTGATCTTTCTGTCTGTATGGATTTGCCTATTTGGGACATTTTATGTAAATGGAATAATATAATACATTGTCCTTTATGACTAGCTTCTTTCACTTAGTGTCATGTTTTCAGGGTTCATCCATGTTGTACCGTATATCAGTACTTTATTCCTTTTATTACCAAGTAATATTCTATCACATGGATGTACCACAGTTTGTTTATCCATCCATTTGTTGTTGGACATGTGAGGTATTTCCACTTTTTCACTATAATGCTGCTATGGGCATCCATCTACAAGTTTTTGTGCAGAGATAGGTTTTCAGTTCTCCTGGGTACACACTTAGGAGTGGAATTGCTGGGTCAAATGGTAACTTATGTTTAACCCTTAAAGGCACTGCCCTACGGTCTTCAGAAGTAATTGCACCACTTGACATTCCTGCCAACTGTATATGAGGGTTCCAGTTTCTCCACACCTTTGATGCTAACCCTTGTTATTATGTCTTTGTGATTTTAAAATACTGTTATTTTAAAACAACCTACTATATTATGGATTATTTTTAAATTAAGATAGGAGGAGATTTTATTTCTATACAGAGAAACAGAACTATATCTCTCTGTTAGCAAAGCTCAGAGGAGACATAATACTGCCAAATATCTGCTTGCTACAGGAAGCAGATTGTTGTGGTTCTCTTCAGTATTCTCTTGTGTTGGAGTCAGATAGACACAGGATTGAAGGCTGGCTTTGTCACTGCCTAGATTTGTGATTTTAGGCATGTTATTTAACTTCTTTGAACTTCAACTTGAGGGGAGGAGCTAGTGATAGTTATCACACATGCATCATGGGGAAAGTTCGAAGAGAAAGTCATGCGAAGCCTCAGGTACAGTGGCAAGTACCTAACTGATGCTCAAGAAATATCAGTGCCCTCCCCCTGACCAGAATCCTTAATTTGATTGAATATCAGTTCAAGAAAAGGATACAACTATTCTCTCTGTCTCTCTCTTTCAGACACACACATACACACACACACACACCCAGGTGTATATTTTTAAAAGTAATAATCAGTGTGCCCTTGGGTTAGAAAACACTCACCCAACTCTTCTATTTATTATATTTTAACAGTACTTTACAGTAAAATTTGAGGCTCAGATTGATGATCCTAAGGTAGTGGGAGATTCCCAGTTATCTCTTGTTTGGGTTAAATTCTACTTACTTTAAAAAAAAAAAAAAGTAGATAACAAATAATTTTCAACAGTGAATTGTTAAACAAAATTTGTGCTCTTTCTGTTTTATCCAGAAATTCTCTTCAAGCGCAGCTTTCTGCTCCAGAGCACCCAAGGCACCTTGGTGCCACTGCAAATCGTGTGAGCAGTGTTTGCGTGTGCCGGCTTAAAGTCAGAAAGTTTTGGGTTTGGCCGGGCGCGGTGGCTCAAGCCTGTAATCCCAGCACTTTGGGAGGCCGAGACAGGCGAATCACGAGGTCAGGAGATCCAGACCATCCTGGCTAACACGGTGAAACCCCGTCTCTACTAAAAAATACAAAAAACTAGCCGGGCGAAGTGGCGGTCGCCTGTAGTCCCAGCTACTCAGGAGGCTGAGGCAGGAGAATGGCATGAACCCGGGAGGCGGAGCTTGCAGTGAGCCGAGATCCGGCCACTGCACTCCAGCCCGGGCGACAGAGCGAGACTCTGTCTCAAAAAAAAAAAAGAAAGTTTTGGGTTTGAGCCTCAACTCTGTCACCTCCTTGCTGGGTATCTTAGGCAAGCTATTCAACCCCCCTATTACCTGCTTTTTTAAAATCTGTGAAATAGGAATAATAATTGTGGCTATCTCATATAAGCCTTTGGGAGAATTAAGCAAGATAACACTTTTAAAATCCTGGCACATAACAAATGATAGCAATTGGTTAAATAAAATTATTTATATTTAAAAAGCATCCTTGGAAAAGCATTTAATGAACCACAGGTGATAAGAAAAGTAGAGAAAAAACACACAATTTTGCAGTGTCACGTAAAGATTTGAGAAGGCCCCTTCAGTTTCTAAGTCATTTGGGAACTGATTCAAACTCACATTTCTCCCCCTCTCTCATCCCCCAACACACACACTCTGCTTCAGAAAGCAAAAGGTTTTTTAAGGCAGTTTGGTCTCCTTTATGTCCTTGACCTGAGGTCAGAGTCAGGAAATAAACCATGGAAAAAATGCTGTTTCACATACATCTCTAGAGATAAAGTAGAAATGCTTCTCCATCCAAAATGAAATTAAAATCCTGTTCTGGTGATAACCACTCTACTCCTGCGAACCCTGCTGCTGTGGAAATGTTCCGTGAAGTCTATCCTGCCTGGCTCTGTGGGACCATTCAAGGAGCAAAAAGGAAACCCTAAAGTTCTCAACCCCTGACATGATCTCCCAGGGACCTTCCTGGCCTCAATGTGGTGTGTTTGGTTTCATGGGATTTACTATGGCTGCCTCCAAGTGTCTGATGTATGTGTGGCCTTGGATGCCAAGAGAAAAATTGATGTGTGCTTTCCATTATACAGGGCCCAAGAGAAACTCGGTTTGATTTAGAAAGCATTTTCATGAGGCATGGTTCAACAACTGCAGTTCTTCCTTCTATCTTCATGAGGAATGTCACCATTTTCAAGCAAAATCTAGTCACATAAATGACTGACTGATGCTATTTTCTTCAAGTATGAGTGGAAAAAAATAAGCCAATAGCTCCAATGAGAATAGGGGAGCACTTTGATCAAATTGCTAAGTAGTTAAAGAAGTTCCTAGTTTATGCCTTCTAAAGAGATAGGACAGACAGGAGTTGTGTGATTCATATGGGTTGCAGGGTGAGCCACTCTTTCTTCAGGGGCAACTTCATTGTGCAAACATTGAGGGTTTCCATCCATCATGCTGGGTGAGCTCTTTCTTCCCTTCACCGTCCGTATCCCAAAGAATATTATCAAGATTGTCTCTTACTATGATCTCTTCTCCATCTCTAACATGTGGCCTAAGTCCTGGAATCCCCACTCAGTGCCGCAGTTTTGAGGCTCCCCCTGCTCTGATAGAAGGAATACTCCAATCCTGGTATTGTGAGTGAAGGACAGTGTGACAGAAGTGGCTCCACACTGAGAAACAGCATATTGCCACTATGGTGGGTATCAATCCAGAACCATGACCTATATTTTGAAAATTGACTTTGAAATGAGAAACCTTGACACTTTAGGAGCAAAATTTAAGCAACTGAGTCTCTTTTTATGACTCATCCAAATCCTATATTGTTGTTTTTTCTTTTTTCTTTTTCTTTCTTTCTTTCTTTTTTTTTTTTTTTTTTTTTTTTTTTAGACAGAGTCTGGCTCTGTCATCCAGGCTGGAGTGCAGTGGTGTGATTTTGGCTCACTGCGACCTCTGCCTCCTGGGTTCAAGTGATTCTTGTGCCTCAGCCTCCTGAGTAGCTGGGATTACAGGTGTGCACCACCATGCCCAGCTAATTTTTTTTTTATCTTTAGTAGAGACGGGGTTTCATCGTGTTGGCCAGTTTGATACTCCTGACCTCAAGTGATGCGCCCACTTCAGCCTCCCAAACCAACTCCTATATTTCTATCTAACAAGCTCAAAAATCATGAAACTCTTCCAGTGCTGAAGTCATCTGCAAGTAACAGTTCAGCTGATGGTTAAAAAGCTGATGTAAATAAATGCATACCAGTTAGCTGATGTGGAAAACCAAGTCCAATTTGATTATGTCAGGCTAACTCTGAGCTGATTAATACCTTTTCAAGTTAAGCAGGTTATGTGGAAACATTTTGATGTTGTCCTTAACCCAGAAAAAAAGAACCATTTGAATTCAGTTCAGAGAAAAAGTACACTTTGAAGACTGATTTTGAAGTCAGTTTTCTTTTAGAGTTGTTATTTTAACTTGCAAGAAGGTGTCTGCTCTTTTTAATTTCAGTATTTAGAAACAGTAAATTGGCAATCTCAAAATCATTTTATTTCCAGCATGTGGTGTTTTAATATGTACCTTGATGCTACCAACCCCTGGTCAACAAATATGAAGAAGCTCACTAAGGTGTTGTCCCTAGCACTGTATAAAAGCAACTGAAGAACCTGAAGCTTTAAGATTGAGTTCTTCTCTCTTCAGAGTTAGCTAGTCAACTTTCAACTTCAACTTTTTGTTTTTGTTGTTGTTGTTTTGTTTTTTGAGATAGCGTCTTGCTCTGTCACCCAGGCTAGAGTGCAATGGTGTGATCTTGGCTCGCTGCAACACTGCAACCTCTGCCTCCTGGGTTCAAGCGATTCTCCTGCCTCAGCCTCCCGAGTAGCTGGGATTACAGGTGTGTGCCACCACACCCGGCTAATTTTTGTATTTTTAGTAAAGACAGGGATTCACCATGTTAGTCAGGCTGGTCTCAAACTCCTGACCTCAGGTGATCTGCCTGCCTCGTTCTCCCAAAGTGCTGAGATTACAGGCATGAGCCACTGCACCCGGCCTCAGCTTCAACTTTGATAACATCCTAATCAATGAACTAATTGAGAGACTGTAATCGTAACAATTTATCATTGTCCCTTTTGCTGGAGTGCCGTTTGCTGGAGTGTGGTTTGTGCATCTGGAAGTAGAGCCTCAGAAATCATTTTAGTCAAACTGATTAACCCACCTATAGAATTTGGTTAAATCTGAAAGTTAGCATACCCACAAATAGCCCTTCTACATTGAGTCACAGAAATGTTTAAGTGAATGGACTATTATCACATTTAGTATATTGTGATTGGATGTGGGTTAAAAAAAAAATCCCTTTTTCTTTGAAAATTGTGATGTTGAAAAGAATCTCTGCCATAAACATATATTCCTTTCCTAACTTAGTCCAATATGGTGAAGGTTGTTAAAGGTAGATTCATTTACATCTTCATCTATTCAGTGAATATTTACCAAATACCTACTAGATGCCAGTCAGCTCATTGGCACTGAGGATACAACAGTATTCAGGACAGTTGAGATTCCTGTCTGCTGCTTAAAATGCAGTAGGGAAGATACATTGATATTAAGCTCTAATTACCGTAGAGTTTGTTGAAAAATATTACAGAGGAAGAACTTATTTGGTGTGCATGGCAGGGGGAACCAGACTAGGGCTCTAGAAAGCTCTCCATGGGGAGGTGATATCTAAGCCATACCCTGAAAAATGGGTAGAAGGCAGCCCAGGTGAAACCGTTTTATCAGACTGTGTACTTTTCTTCAGTACAATGTGGTGGTTATAGGGTTGTTTAGTTCTCCAGATAAAGAGCTAAGGTTTCCTATAGGCATTCTCAATGGGATGCTACAATAACTGTGTTTAGGATTCTCAACTTCAGTGCTCATTCTACAACACTGTGGTTGGAGAAAATAAAGACAGTCAGGCCCTGTATTGTACTAACTATGCCTTGTGCTAGGACATTTTGAAAACCATGAATTAAAAAAAAAAATTTCTATTAGCCACTTTTCCTGTGATTTTCCTATTTGTCCTCTGAAGGCCAAACACATATTCAGTGCTTTATGATAACCTGTCAGCTGATTTGAAAATAAAATGGGAAGCTGGGTGTGATGTCTCATGCCTGTAGTCCCAGCTACTTGGGAGGCTGAGACAGGAGGATTGCTTGAGTCCAGGAGTTCAAGACCAGCCTGGGCAACACTGCGAGACCTCATCTCAAATTTTTAAAAAAGCAAGAAAGATAATAGAATGAGGGAGACACTGTTTCTGGTTAGTCAGGAAGTTCTTATCCCTCTGTTTCTGGTTAACTGGAGTTTTGTTATAAAGAATGACCTTATCCTGACATAAGTTGATTCCTTTAGAACTATTGTCTAAAGTGTCAGTAGTAAAATTGTCCTAAAATGTGTAGCAAACATGTAAGCATTCTAGAATGGCAACACAGTTACTTTCTATTGGAATATTAATGTCTCTGTGTTGTCGGGTGGGTGAGCTTCACCAGGAAATAAAAATATAAAAGGGAAAAGCTGCAAACGATCACAGGAACTAAGGGAGGAAGCTATGCTGTTGTCTGGGTAAAGTGTGTCTGAATCCAAAATATCCCAGAACTGGGGTGGATAGTGTGTGAACAGGGATCAGCAGTCATTGGCCAAAGAAATGCGGAAATAGAACGTGCATGATTTTGTTCCGTTGTTCCAGTTTTGAGTGTTGGAATTTGGATAAGGAATAGCTTTCAAATCTTCACCCTTCAGCAGCCCTCTCATCACGTAGGGTGGCTTTTCCAGGTGGGTGCTTTAAAAGAGCATGTAAGGAGTCATTTGACCTTGATTTCCCCAGATAGTTCTTTGCAATTGTTAGCCCCCAAGAGGGCTGGTTGGTTTAAAAAAAAAAAAAGGCTGGGTGAGAACTGCTCCCAAGAGCAGGGCAGCTGAGTATGGCTGGGCAGTCAGCACACTGCACAAAGGCACCCAGCCTAATGGGGAAGGAGAAGCTGAAGTCCAAGCCAGCCAAAGGAAGGATGGTTTTCTGCAATTTATCTATGCTGGGGGGACAGGGGACACCTGTTTTTAACTCACACAAAAGCACCCTATGGACTGACTGCTGCCTGCTCAACCACTTTTGAACTCATGCTCACAGGTAACTCTACAAATTAAAGAAAAATGAGTAATTCTAGGTGGGTTTTTTTTTTGGGTGCGTGTGGAAAGATATGTCTGTTCAATCCAAATCTCCTGCTTTCTAGGCTGCATGCCCGCTTCTACAAAATATAGTTCAGATGTTACAAAGCAGTATCTTCACCTTGATGCTTTCCAGATAAATCGTTGTGATTTCCTGTGGGAGTTAAGATCTGAGTTAGGCTTGCAGAGTCCCTCTCTTCCGAGGCCGTCCTGTCTCCAGGTTCACATGCCTGGTGTGGCCAACTGACTATATATGCGACACTGCACCAGATTGCAGGGCCATATGCTGTTTTCCCCTGGAATTCATCCTAAGTCAGTATTTGACTAGGTCCGATGCTGCCAAATAACTGTTGGTAATGTACAGTTCACCCTTCCCTGCCTGGCTGCAACATGTCCTACAGTCTCCAAACTAACATCTGGCAGCTCTGTGTGCATTTAGCAACTTACAGATTTCCCTGTATTGATTTACACAAGGGTTTATTTTAAAAATTAAAAAAAAAACAGTAAAAACTCTAATGTTTATTTATTAAACATTTATCAGATACCTACTCTACATAAGGCTCTGTGTCAGCTTTGGGAAAAATACAAAACACAAGATATTTTTCAGATATTTCGCATGAAAAGCAATGTATGAATATCAGTAGTTGCATATGGTTCAACCTCAAATTGTAAGCCTAGAGTGAGAAGACCTACATGGAAGTAAATTAAGCTCCTCCATTTACTAAATATGTTACCCTGACAAGTGTTTTAACTTCTTTCTTTTCAATAAAAAGAGAAATTGGCAAGAACGACTCTAAGATCCTTCTTTCAGGATGTTAAGGGTCTCAACTGACCAATTATGAAGAGTAAGCCAGTTCAATAAGAGGTAAAGATAATATAAATTGCAAGAGATCCATGAGTTTAGTAGTGATTTCAGAGGGCAGAGCAAAGTTAAAATTAATCTTAATTCTGCCTAATTTAAAAATAAATAAGTATGCACCATCGCATCACAAGCCAACAACTTTCAATGAAAATGGTGCTACGCCCTAGGTTTTCCAACCTTTCATATTTTGCAAATGATTACTAAATAAAGCCTTCGTGCATAGCACCATTTTGATTAAAAGTTTAGCATAAGAATAATATTTATACAGTGATATTGATAATTTTCAAAGCATTTCTCACATACATTTTCTGATCTGACACTCACAACAACCCAATAAGCTAGGCTGTATTATTTTTCATCTGCTTTTTAGGAAACGAAGGCTTAGAGAGCTTAAGTGACTCAAGACCACCAGCTAAAAAGTGATCAAGCCAGCATTCTAGCCTGAGTTTATCCAGTTGCTATTCTTGTACCATTTCCAAACTGACTCTTCATAAACAGTAAATCAAAAAGGGGGCAAATCCAGGGAGAAAAAGAGATGCTACAGTGATAACTGGAAGCACACTGGAGGATTTTTGTGTGGAGATAGCTGCATATGGACAAGGGATATGAAATCCTTTAACAACCATTCTTCACTGGGACAAAGCTAAGGTGAGCAGAACTCCACTGTCATCATTAAAGCTCACAACCACAGGCACTCAAAAGGAAGGAAAACACTAAGCTGGAACTGAAGTGTTCTTTTGATACCCACCCGCCTCCCCACCATATAATTAACATTGTCTTCTAATAAAGGAGAGCATATTTTTCCCTTTTTTGAGTGTGTGGCTGTGTGTCATCCTGGATATTCCGGCTACTCTAGCTGCTGTGGCTAGGGAGATATCATGAATTCTTTCACAGTTGCCCCAGGAATTCCTTTGAAGATTGTGCTAAAAAATAATAATAATAATGTCAGATGGTTCAAGAGGTGGTTCTGCTGCTGACAAGGCCCCAGGAGGAAGCTTTCAGGACTCAGTGGCATGAAGCTGATTTATTAGCCTCACTGTGTTAACAGCCCTCCTAAGATCCCAGCCCAGTGATAGCCTATCTATGAAACCTTAAATCCTAAAGGGACCTTCCTTATAACAGACATGTAGCACAGTCCAGTCACTTGATAGATGAGGCAAGTGGCCCAGAAAAAAGTTGTTGCAATTAGTTACTGCACATTAGAATCACCCAGAGAACTTTTAAAATCCTAATGCCCAAGTGACACCCCAAAGAATTAAATCACAATGTTGGGGGTGAGAGCCAGGCACCATTTTTTAAAGACCTCCCACTGATTCCAATAGGTAGCAGTTTGCAATTAATGAGCTAATGGTTTGTCTAAGACCATACTTCTGAGGACAAGAACCCACCATGGTTCAACTCCATTGTTTTTAGCCAAAACTGGCCCTTGTCTCAGGACATCTTGAGAAATGGCAGAGGAGTGAACAGTCAAGCCCTGCCATGATGATGCTATGCCAGGCACTTTATTTATTAGTTTATCTTTTGCAACCACCCTTCAAGGTAGATACATCAGCTCTAGTTCACCATGAAGAATGTGCACGTGTTTTCATGTAGCCTGTGGATCCTTGCTAAATGTGAGGGGAGGCTCTCTGAGACTGCCTCAGGGGGACTGCAATGGTGCTCACTTTAGTTGTCGAACATGCAGTGACATTCATTCAACAAGTGTTTATAAAGGGTCTACTGTGTGCCAGGCATTGTCCTAAGCTATGTGGATAAAATGGCGATGAACGAGGTATATAGGCTCTGTCCTCCCAGAGCTTGTTAGCTAATGAAGAGCCCAAAGTCATAACTCAGCAAGTCCAAAATTTTAGGGTTAACACTGCAGTGGAAACTTGTTTTATTCATTTTCACTGAGCCTTGTTTTGTCAAGACTTGTGGTGGCAAAAACACACATAATGAAGTTGTTAGAATATAAATAAGAAACATAAATCAAGACTAGGGAGTATATAAGTAAGAGTAGAGTCAAGAACAGAAGAAGAAAAATGTATAGTCATGCAAGTCATAAGGATCCACTTGGGCTGAACCTCAAATTTGGCATTAAGTATCCTGGCAGCCATATCGAAGAGGGAAATGTGGTTAGTTACAGAGTTCTTATTGTCAGAAAGAAAAAGAATACAAGTTCCTTAGGGAAGGAAAGGCTTTCCTAATACTTGGCTCTTGAAGAAATGTCTCAGGCAGAGCTTCATACAGCCTCTAACAATATTTCTGCTAGTGACTACAAAAGTGGATTTTATAAGACATAGCTTGTAGCATCCTGCAATGAAAGTGAGAACATTAAAGTGCAATTTAATAAATTCATTTATGTTAGGAGTAGGTGGTGAGAGGTAAGTTGATTTGAGCCAAATACAGGTTCAGATGAACCTATGACTAGAAGCTGGAACACCAGGGAATGGAGGGATTTTATATCCTTATAACAATCTTCATAAACATAATTTCTCTCTACTGAGATTTTGATAATTCAAATGGTTATATTTTCTATTTTCTGGTGCAGGGATAAAGGGCAAGTATTCTATGTTATGAATAATGTAATGCCTTATACCAAGGGTCAGCAAACATTTTCTGTAAAGGGCTAGGTAGTAAATATTTTATACCTTGGAGGGTAGATGATCTCTGCCACAACTATTCATCTCTGCCGCTGTAGCACAAAAGCAGCCGTAGACAAGATATAAATGAATGGACATGACTGTGCCCCAATACAACTTGATTCGTAAAAGCAGGTGGCATGTCAACTTCTTACCTACAGTCTACATAGTGCCAACCCCTGGTATAACCTAAAAAATAAATGTGATTTTGGTATTCTTTCATTGGAATTCAGGAACAATTGGAAACTTTGCAAGTCTTGGTCAGTGGTAACTTTGTCTTCACAGTTTAAATGCTATTGTGCGATGACACATGATAGAAAGAACATGGCTCGTGTTTGGGTTGCAAATTCATTAAGTTCATTGAAAGAACATGCAGATCCCAAAGCAATCCAATACAGCTATTCACACATAAAAGGGGCCCTCAGCCGACACGGTGCTGGGATTGTTGCAGCACAGAACTAGGCTGGCTCTAAAGAAACCCTTCCATTCCCTGTGGAGAAGAAGAATTATGATGTTCCTCACCTGGAATGGTCTTGAAAAGCAACAAGGATTCTCAGTTAACATCTCATGGTTGGTTTCCTAGGAAAGAGGGAAGATGCTGGACCATTTCCAGTGGCTGATGCATGCTATTCACATCTTCATCACCTTTCCAAGTGAGAAATCTATTCCAGGCTACCAGACAGAAGTTCTAATAATCTTCTAGGTGTGTAGCGTGTAGTACAGTCAAAGACATTATAATTAACCACAGGGGAAAACAACATTATTTCATTTTTGAAAGGCTTAGTTATGAGCAGACAACACATGTTTATAGTCTGTTATGACCTGAATTCTTAAATTTCCCCCTCACTGGTCAAAAATGAATCTGAGAGGTTAATTGTTTAATGGGAGGTATTTTAAAGGATTGAGTCCAGGGGCTCATCAGAAGAAGTAGCCCCAAGTGACTTGGAATCTGCAACAGGTGGGTTAGGACCTCATCCTTAGATATTACTTTAACCAATTTATGGGTAAGCCATAGTTCTGAGCAGAGTCATGTACTCACATGCCCCATGTGTAGTGACAATGGGAATGTAGGCTTAAACATAAGTAACAGCTTCAAAAGAGTTTGTAAAAACAAGGCTATGAATATTAATGTAATTGTGAGATCTTTGGGGCTTTCTTGTCAGTTTGAACATAATTTGAAATACAGGGATTTGTAAACAGTCAGTAATTGCTTCACTTGCTCCATTTGGAATTTTGTAACTATTCACCTCTCCAGCAGCATAAGGTGGTTAAGAAGACAGTTTCTGTTCATTGTAATAAACTACTGCAGGCTTAAGGAGGGCAATTACTGTGTCTTTATATTCATATACCCAGGATTTAGTGCAGTACCTAATCCATAAGGGCCGCTCTAAAATGTTTGCCCAATGAATAAATCCTGGTTAATAATATCCTGTTTGCAAAGCCAGTATTACAGAGTGATTGGTTGCCAGTAGGGGAGATAGCTCCCTTTGGTCACACAAATTGTGGCAGACATTGAACCACTCCAAAAGAAACTAAAGCTTTTTATTTGGGAATTTAAAATATTTATTTGGGAAACTTAAAAGCAGAAAGCCACTCAGATGAAACCATAGTGTCCCCCAGCAGATACCACCAGATGGGGGTGGGGGTAAACAATTGCAGTCACATATGCAGCAGATATATATATATTTTTTACTAATGGCTTATTCTTAAACACGACTTGAGGCCGGAGAAATTTCAAGGATAAATTGCTTTGGGAGAATGCATGATATCAATGTCTCCTGAGACATCTAAGTTTTCCAAAATAACAAGTCACCAGATACATTATTTTGTTCCCTCCTCTTCCTTCCCCTGGCCCCTGCCAATATGCTTATTTACAAGAGTTACCTTATCAGTTGTCTTAGGAGAACACATTTCCTTCAACAGAAGTCACAGTATGATCTTATGGTCATAATTTTGCAATATCCCTGCCTCTACTGAGAAGAGATATATAGCGAATGGAGCTGTGCTGAACCAATGAGGAATTAATCCTAGGCAGCACTAGTAGTTGTGGCCACAGCTCTGACCCCACCCCACTCTGGTGGTCAGGCCAAAGAAAAAGTCAGGTAGGAAGTGTGAAAGGAAATTCAATCTTGCAACCCCCAAACTCATTAAGCCAAAGGGAAAATTCAAGCTGGGAACTGGGTCACGCAAACCTGCCTCCCCCTTTTGGTTCCTAAATAAGATGGCTACAAGATGAAAAGCTACGTGCCTCCCCCATATTTTGCCCACAAGGGAATTCCTGGTGAGCTACTAGATCTTTACTCTAAAGGTGATTCTATTAAAATTTCACCGTGGCAATGCAAATTGAGACTTTATAGGTGCAGCCACCCCTGGCCTGCCAGACATAAATGCACATGTGATTGTTCCCCTGGCCCAGTTTTGTCTGTTATCTTATGTAAAATGCAGATTCCCTGCAATTTTCTTCTGCCTCCTTTGTCCGTGTCATCTTATGTTAAAAAAAAAAAAAAATGCAGCTTCAATGAGCCAGACAAAGGCATGAATATTTTTCCCTACCCACCTCTTACATGAAAATTGTGTACTTCTCAATATCCTGCCCTTTCCCCTTTAAATTTGGAGCCCTCAAAATCATCTTCGGAGAAAGGCATAGACCTGTCTCCCAGGTGTGCATCCTTAACTTTGGCAAATAAACCTCCTAAAATAATTGAGACTTGTCATTTTTCTTGATTGACGGAAGAAAGGACAGAGACAAAAGGACGGCAGTGTACTTGGCAACCTTCAGAGCCTAGCTGAGGCTCCAGCCCTGGGCACTTCACTGGAGGGTTCCCTTGCCAGCGGAGGAACCTGCAGCCTAACCTCATGCCGGGGTAACTTTAATATGGGCAATCCATCTTACTGTAATAGACAAATTGGCTCCTTTCATGCATCCACAGATTTACAAGGGACAAACTTTGGCCCTGAGAATATTTATTGAATATCATTTCATCCTTGTGACTTCCACTTCTTTCTGATTCCCATATCACCAGCCCAAGAGAACTCAAGTATATCTGTTCACAGCTTTGCTCCTCTTTCCCCACATGAACCACAAAGCAATGGAAGTAGAATAAAGAGACAAATGGGTAACTCTAAGTAGGTTCATCACATGCCCTGTGTCCAGAGCCAATACATAAATAGTCTTGATTCTGATTGTGTTGAGGTATAAAAACATTCTGATTTCTATGACAGGTATTAATGATTATTATTTAGGTATTCATTTGCTCACTGCTCCATTCTGGATGTTCTCCGTCTCAGGGCCTGAGGATTATTTTCTCGGATGCATCACGGCTCATCTTCCGGCTCAGTTCCTCCAGTGGTGTGCGGGCCACCCTCAGACTGTACGCAGAGAGCTACGAGAGGGACCCTAGCGGCCATGACCAGGAGCCACAGGTACAGAAACAGTTGTGCTCCCAGCACTGTGTCTCGCAGCTCATGGCAAATTTAGCTCCATGGGGCTTTAATGGGGCTATTTTACCTTCTGGAAAGGTACGTGATAATTTCAGCTGGAGGACAAGCTCGGTGCAACTCCAAGCAAGTTTAATTCATTCATTATAGTGTTTGAAACAGAAAAATTGCTCTCTCTCATCGATTTGTAATCCGTTTAGACCAGCATGTCCCAAACAACTGTCCTCTCTTGACTGTTCAGTGGTTTGTTAATTGGGGTAAAGAAAAGGCACCTTTTATAGACAAGGAAATTTAGCGTTAGAGTCAAACTGGTGAAACTCTCAGAGCCTTGACTATGCTCATGTAAATTCTGAATCTCCAGATATTTGGACCATGACCTTGAGGTGCCAATACAGATGGGATTTGTCTCTGAGAGTGCTATATTGTCCACTCTGAGAGGAGAGGATATAGGTGGCTTTTTAAGTTAAGGAAAGACATTAACAAGGCTCAGCTAGATTGTGTTTGGCAAAATCTCCTCATGTTTTCAACAATAAGGCGAATTAAGAACTGGGAAAAATCATAAATAACACAACCATAAGCCTCTCCACTCCCATATGCATTAACGCTCCAGGCAACATTAGTTAATACCAGAAACAACCCACTCTAATGTTGGGTACTTCAAGCTATACAGCTGGCTGCTCCTGCCTTCTTGGTCTTCAATCTAGGTTTCGAAGCAAGGTCCTTGATGAGATGATTTTTTGAGATGAAAACATTTGTTCTACCTGCCATACTTCCTTTATGGAAAAGTACAGAAACAGAGAAATACTCACTGCTACTAATTTTAAAGGTGCTCAGAATTTCTAGCTATAATTTGCCCTGATGGAGTAAGATACCTGGGAGGGTTTTCTTTCTTTGTCAGTAGTTTAGTGTTTTGTTTTTGTTTTGTTTTTTGTTTGTTGTTTATTGTTGTGGTTTTTCTTCATGGTCAGTTTCTTTGGAGGGTCTCAAAGAACTTGGTAACAATGGGTGCTAAGATTCTTACACCTGACCCTGCAGCCAGGAGCTCTGCCTGGAGTAAAATCATCCTAGATGGGACAGGAGAGGCTGGAGGGGGCTGAGAACTGTTCTCAGGGTTAACCAGGAGCATGAGTGGGTAAAGCACGTGGCCAGCATGAAGCCCTTGGCTCTTCCTCTCAGGATCATAGCCTTTCCATGCAGGGGATGGGCCAAACTCTGCCAAAATAATTTGTTAGTGAGTACATTTTGCCCAAGATAGTACCAAATCATGCAAGAATTTGAAGCTTACCCTGTCTTTCCGAATAAAACACTATTCTACATCTCATGCTGGGGAAGGAGATTAAAGCAGGGGCCTAAAAGTCCAGAGCTACGTACAGGGTGAGGAATGATATTCCTGGCCTCACCAACTCTGACTCACTCTGACTCCGGGCTATTTTTTCCTCAACATTCTTTTCCCTATTTGCACAGGGTAAGTGGTTGTGATATTTGCTTATTTTTATTTACCTTCCACGCTGGACTGAGACCAGGCCATTAGACAAGTGTCACAACAATCCTATACACACATGAGTCTCTCCCTGAGGCAGTCCACAAAAGCAGTGCTTTTGATCCTCCAACCCACCCCGCCCCCGCCCCGCCCCCAGGCTTCCTTTGAAGCTGAAAACCTCCATCAGCCTACTCTTAGAAGGTCGTGTGAGTAAAGGAAACATAAGTCATGCTGGTTTTGGTCCCCATGACTGCACATTTCTCATCCTGTTGGTGAAAAGAATTTGCCACTTTGAGGGGTTGGTGAATCCCTTCACTGACGTTCCTGTTGCAATTGCTGATTTGCCCTCCCTTCTCAGAAACAAGAGTTATCCTAGACCTGGCTAGATGGGCCCCCGAGGATGTAGCACATGATCTAGCTAAAAGTTTTACATTAAAATAGAACTCCTTGTTAAAATACCATACATCATTCACTCACCAACTTAAGCCCTATTGCATAATACATTTGAGTCAGGATATATCATAAAGACTTTAAAAGAAATGTAACCACCTAAGGGAAAGCAAGAAGATTCTCTCAGCAGGCCAACCTGTCTTAATTACTGCTGAACTCTACCTAAGCCTTTAAGTTGGAGCATTTTGGAGGCTCCTTATAAGGTTGCTTTCCAGGACCACCTGCTTCTGCCTTCCAAAAAGCCTTTGATTAACTGTGAACAGAGATCAAAGTAAGATGTACTCCTGAAGCTGCTAGTGTTATTCCTGATCAGGGCCTGACTGGAAAGACCTGCTTGTGTTGCTTTCTCAGCTACGGAAAGAACCCCTTCCACCTTCTCTAATCTGTAAAGATTCCATTGTGAATCTTGTTCCAATTCAACAGGGAGTTTTTAATGTTTTACCCACGCTAACTCAATAGCCATCTACACTCAAATTATTTTGCAAGAGAACAGAGAGTTCCCTTCAACTGGCTTATTAGCATCTGGCTATTTTACTTTGCCCATGGATAGTTTCTTTTCCAGACATTTTGAACACATGTGAACAGAGCATATTTTAAACATTTACACTGATTGCCTTGCAGACATACTCGTAACAATCCTAGTGATGCAATTAGGAAAACTTGTGATATAATCTATATGCATTTAGACCATACCCTCACATGTAGATTTTTCATTTGCATCCTTTTGTAGAACAGTGATTATGCTATTTGTTTTAAGTTAATGTCAAATAATTTCTTATCTACATCAAAAATATTGTTTTAAAATTCTATCCATGTGTGCCTACGAATTGGTGGTAAGGAGAGGACGGGCCGGGGAGGGCCCTGATGAAATGAGCAGGTGCTTGCCCTGATCCCACTCTGTGTCCCTGGTAAATCAGGAAGGAAAGCTTCCAAAGGCTTGTTGCTGGAAGACTACCTAGTTTTTAAAATACAAGTTTATTTTAATTTTACCAGAAATCAGTAGGCCTTCAGTGAACCCTCAAACCAGCTGGTAATCTTTTGGAAAAAGGAATGAGCCAAAAGCGTTTAAAATCACAGGTAACCAGAAACAGTACAATTGTTTCCATTTTATTTCCCATCCAATTTATTAGCAGGGCTGGTAAATTAGCTTCTCATTGACCTTCTTCCCTTGTCCCTTTCAGCCTGTGGGTGGAGTAGTTAAGGAACAATAGAAGATCCAAAAGGAAAAGGAAGGAGAAGTTTTGTTAAGGGCTAGGAAAATCACAGACTGATAATCAGCCTGTGGCTAATCAACCCTTGGCTTTAGTATTTTCACTGCAGAATATAGTCACATCCCATCTCACCCCAGTCCTCGGGAGGGGCCTGATTTTCCCCCCAGTCATCCTGAAAATGGAGGAATTTAAATATTTCTTTGTTTTTGTTTTATTGAGACAGAGTCTCACTCTGGCACCCAGGTTGGAGTGCAGTGGCAAGATCTCAGCTCACTGTAACCTCCACCTCTTGGATTCAAGGGATTCTCCTGCCTCAGCCTCCTGAGTAGCCGGGACTACAGATGCCTGCCACCATCCCCGGCTTGTTTTGAATTTTTAGTAGGGATGGGGTTTCCCATGTTGGCCAGGCTGGTCTCAAACTCTTGACCTCAAGTGATCCACCCGCCTCGGCCTCCCAAAGTGCTGGGATTACAGGTGTGAACCACCACACCCGGCTTTAAGTATGTATTTTTGATAAGTTGTACCTAGAAGGCTTTAACGACTAATACCTAAGCACCAGGTCCCTCATGTTTATTCACCTGTCAAATCGAAGGTCATCTGTCATTTTGTTCTACCTGTTCTTAATAAGACTTCGTAATCCAGAAATAAAGTACACAGCCATTTTGTTTTACATAGGGAGAATATATGATTTGTAATCTAAACCAGAATACAGATGCTCCTAGATTTACAACAGAGTTACACCTCAATAAACCCATCATAAGTTGAAAACGCATTGAATACACCTCGCCTCCGGAACATCAGAGCTTAGCTCAGCCTACCTTGAACAAAAACTCAGAACACTTACATTAACCTATGGTTGGGGAAAATCATCTAACACAAACCCCATTTTATAATAAAGTGCTGAATATCTCATGAAATGGATTGAATCCTATACTGAAAGTGAAAAAATTGTCATATAGGGACTCACAGTACGGTTTCTACTGAATGTGTATTGCTTTCACACCATCATAAGATTGAAAAATCATTAAGTAGAACCAGCAAAAGTTGGGGATCTGTACTTTTGTGAGTGAAAGATAATTACTTTAGATTGTCCCCAATAAACCAGGAGACATGATTACTCTAGCTACCAGCCTGCATCCTCTCTTAGAACCGCATATCTCTGTGGAGATGGCTTTCTAAGAACACTAGCAATGAAACTTGAAAGAGGGAACATACAGAAATGAGAAGAGTCAGCTAGCTCAGTGGTTCTCAGCCCAGGCTGCGCATCAGAACCACTCGGGCAGCTTGGTGAAAGTACCTATGCTTTGGCCCCAGTCCTAGAGATTCTACTTTGTTTTGAGGTGGGACCTGTAGATTTTTTAAAGTTTCCCGGATGATATTAATTAGACAAGTGCATCTCAAACTTTAATTACCGGTCAGTCACCTTGGGAATGTGTTAAAATGTAGAGTCTGACTCAGGTATGAGGGGGGCCAGAGATTTTGCATTTCTAACAAGCTCCCAGGCAATACACTGCTGCTGGTCCAGGAGCCACTCGTTGAATAGCAAAGAGCTAAGTCAACTGTGAAGTGCTAGCAGCAGGACCTTGAATTCTTTAAAACTGTAGAATGAACGGCACCTGTTTTTAATACCGTTCCACACATTGATCTCTGTCTCCTCGACTTCTGTTTATGTTGCTTATTGGATTCCACTTGAATGTCTTATAGACATCACCAACTTGACATGTGCAACAGTGAATTCCCACCAGCCTCCTGTGCACGCCTCCAAAACAAACTCCAGCTTCCTGCTTATTTCATTCTTCTCCATCTCAGTAAATGGCAGTTCCATTCTTCCAAATGGTTAGGCCAAAAAACCCTAGGATTCAGCCTTGACTTCTTCTTTCCTCTCTTTCATGCCTCAGTCCTTCTCATTCAAGAGTAAATCCTATCAATGTGACCTTCAAAACACACCCAGAATCTGACCCCATCTTACCACCTCCACCATTTCCACCCAGGGCCAAGCGCTGTTCTCTCTAGCATGGTACATAGTCTCCTAACTGGTCTCCTTCCCTCCACACTTGCCCATTCTCTACCCACCCTGTTCTCAGCATAGCAATCAGAGTGATTCTCCTGAAACATGTTAGAACACCTCATAGCTCTGCTAAAATCCTCCCCTCCACCTCATTCAGAGAAGAGCCCAAACCCTTACCATGATCTTGAACGACATACTGGAAATGACCCCCTTCTCCCTCTGACCTCATTTGCTATCTCTTTTTCCCGCTTCTCTCTCCACTCCACCTGCTGTTTGGTGAACATGATGAGAACGCTCTGCCTTGTGTTATTTATGATGGCTGTTCCCTCTGCCTGAAATGCTTTTCCTTCCGACATCTGCATGGCTTGTCTCCTTACTTCTCGGTAAGGGTGTCCCTGGCCACCTGATATAAAATAGCCCTCACATGAAGGTACTTCTTACCTCCCTACCCTGCTTTGCTTTCTCTATGGCATTTATCCTCATCATATATATATATATATATTCTATTTTATTGTCTGTTTCCACCCAGTTGAATGGAAGCACCAGGAGGCTGGGACTTTGTCAGATTAGTTCCCTGTATCCCCAGTGCACCTGGTACATGGTAAATGCCCAATGTAGTTTTGCCAAATTATTGCAATATTGACCATTAATTACTTCGGAATATCTCAGCCCAATTATATCACACAAGAAGCTGAAATATTCTGTATTCAGGATGAATGTTGGTGCTATCATCGGGTTTCCTCCTATGACTGAGGTTTTGAATAAAATAAATGCCATTTTTAAGGTCCCTACAATATGCAGGCTCCATTCTAGATACATCCTTTATCTTATTCATCGTTCCAGTGGCCCCATGGCAGAATTATCCTGCTTTTGCAGGAAAGGAAACTGAGTCAGGGAGCAATTCAGATTCATGGAGTGGGTAGTTTCTGGATTGGAGGTTCAAACTAAGTCTTTCTTATAACAAAATCCATGTTGCCCATGTTAATGTTGAAGGGCCAGAAGAGAATTTCTTTTTACTTGTGCTTGAGTCCAAGGCTACCGCTGGAGCCTCAGTTCAGTGTTATTGAGAGGCTTTTTCCTCATATCAATCAATTCTATGATTCTCTGACACCAACTGGGTGCAACAATTCTATTCAAGTCAGTTCTGATATTATCTGGATTTAGCCCAGACCCCACAGGGTTAAGGGCTCACTTTCACAAGATTGCTTCTAGTAGGAATGCCAGCTGCAAATAGGGTGCACAGGCTACCCACATTTTTGCCTTGCCAACTACAAATTTAGGGTTTTCTACAACCCCCCCTTCAGATTTAACAATTCACTAGAATGACCCACTGACCTCAGGAAAGTGCTTCGCTTGGCATTACTGGTTCAGTATAAAGGCTAGAACCCAGGACAGCCAAATGGAAAAAATGCATAGGACCAGGTGTGGAGAAGGAGTGTGGAGCTTCCATGCCCTCTCTGAGTAAGACACCCTCCAGCACCTTGATGTGTTCACCAGCCTGGAAGCTCTTCAAACCCTGTTGAAGGGTTCTTATGGAGGTTTCACTAGGTAATTACGGTTGATTAAATCATTGACCCTTGGTGGTTGAATTTGGTCTCCAGCCCTGCTCCCCTCCCTGTAGGGGTGGGGCTGAACGTTACAGCCCTCTAGCCACCTGTTTGGTTCCTCTGGCAGCCAGCCCTCCACTTGAAACTATGTTGGGGCCCACCAAGAGTCCCTCATTAGCATAAAGTCTGCTGTGGCTGAAATAACAAAGGACACTCCTATCATTCAGGAAGTTCCAAAGGTTTTAGGAGCTCTGTGCCAGAAATTGAGGACAAACACCAAATGTATTTGTTATTCCACACTGTTAAGAGAAATTCAGCCTAAAGCTGACTCCTTACATAATTTAAGTTCGGCCTAAAGGTTTTTCCATACATAGTGAACTATGACCTAACTGGATGTGTAAACAGACTGAACAGATTGTAACCTACTCTTGTGACAAGTAGCTGAGTCCCAGCCAATCACAGCGGCTGAGTTTCAGCCAATTACAGGCAGCCACTTTTTCAAAATGTGTTCAAATAAGGCAAAAACTGAGCTGTAACCAATCCAGCTGTTTCTGGACCTCACTTCTGCTTTCTGTACTTCACTTTTCTCTTTCTGTTCATAAATGTTATCTGACCTCGTGGCAGCTCCAAGTTGCTCTGAACCTATCTGGTTCTGAAGGCTGCCTGATTCAAGAATCGTTCTTTGCTCAGTTAAACTCTTAAATTTAATTTGTTTAAGGTTTTTCCTTTAACAACAGTTATAAAAGTGAATAGTGCCTTAAAAACAACCAGTTTTCTGTACTAATTTTGAATTAGCCATGAATAGGATTTAGAAACATTGTGAAAATAATATTCTAAATAAATATTGGATATCTTTTCTATTTCATAAGGGATCTAGAGTGAGTAGTCAAAAACTTGGAGAATAAAGTAGAAATAAATATAATACACATGATGTGAAAGAGAAACAGAATGGAGTTCAGAAGTGACACAAATCCTCATTCACTTAGCCATGTACTTTCATGACAAGATAAAGACTTTTGTATATGTATATGTGTGTACGTGTATGTGTGTATGAGAGTGTGATTTTGGGATCATACCAGGTATATGTGATTTAAAGAGCTAAAAGTTGTGCCTCGGTCCTGGTTTTGGGTCAACTTTGGATTACAGTTTATAGCCCCCCAAACCCTGAAAAAAAAATTACATTTCCTCTTCTTACTTTCCCATATGTAGTTAAAAATGAAAACAAATTCAGCTTTAAGAATAAATAAAAACATTGTTATTTAAAAAGAAAACCTGAGCAAGGATATATTAATAGCCATATGTATGAGAGAAAACATGAGGAAATACCTCATTTTATTTTTCTCCTCAGAATTTGGTTGGTATTGCTGCACTTTGGAACTATGGGGGAGGGCAAAGTGTTGGCGAGAGAGTTTAGAGAGAAACACTTGGTGGAGAGTTGGGCTCTAACCTCTAGGACCAAGTTAAGGAGCTGGCTCTTTCCGCTTAGACGAGAGGCGTGACTTGGAGGTTTTCAGGAATCTAAGGAATAATGTGAGGTGGGGAAAGAGGACCAGCTGTTCTCCATAACTAATGAATATGTAATTTGAGGAAATAAACTCAAGCTGAACTGGAAGATATTCAGGTTGACTGTTAGAACAGTTTCTCAACTGTCAACCCTCCTGCCCAACTAGGATGGCTGGTTTGTGCTTTTCTAAGTCTCTTTGCCTGCATATATTCAAATAATTTTAAAACAGGGGAAAGGGTAGAAAGTATTGAGCAGGATAATGTCTCAAAGTAAGTGTCAGTCTTAAAATTTTAGTTCTGTAATTATAATTTTTTTTTTTTTTTTAAAGAAAGAAGAAACAAGTTCTGGTCAGGTGGGTTAGATTTCCCTCTAGCGGTGTAGAAAGGAATTTAATATGGCTGTGTTTTCATAACTGGAGGGGAATTAAACTTGGAAAGATGCAAAGATGTATAGGTTTTTTTCTATTTCTGCTTAGATGAGTACTTTCTGAAGAGGCAAACGAAACACCGGGGCAAACAGTCCTTTTCCTTCCTTAGATATTGAAATCTGGATTCATACTCTGCCGTTACTACATACTGTTTTCCTGGAGCTGAGAACACCCCTGGGAGGGTTGGTCATCTGATGGCATGTAAAAAACTCCCTTGGTTAGGAATCTGGGAGATTTCGCCAGGGCCTAGTGTCTATTGTAGACCAGGGTTTTTTAGAGTTTTTATGACTGTAAGCCTTTTTCTTGGCCAAACATTATGATCAGATCTCCTTTCAAGGTACTGAGTATGCAAAGCCCTGTGTATCCACACTACACACAGTCTGGGACTTGTGGGAAACTACGGACTGCCACCATGAACCACTCATGTTAATCCCACAGACACAGCCCATCTCACATGTCCCTTCATGGCAATATATACAAAAGAGGCCCTTAATTCCAAATCTTGCAAGAATATCGGCATCGCCAGCTTATCCCAAGAACCAGTGGTCTTAAGAACAGAACACTAAAGAGCCAGAAGGCATGCCTTGATCCTGGCTTTGGGTCAAGTTTGGATTACAGTTGAGAAAGACTGAACTCTTAAAAAAAAATTATATCTCCTCCCTACTTTCTTGTATGTCGTTTAAAATAAAAAAAAACAAAATAAGCTTTAAAAATAAATATAAGGAAACCTAAAAACACTTTGATTTTTTCCTTATAATGCTATTCTAATTTCTAAAATATTAAATATCAGCTTCTTACCAAAATATCTTTTGTTTTGGTGCCGGTTTTACCGTGTCTAAAGCACATGCTTAACCAGCTATTGGTTAACCCAGTGATGTTTATATCCACAAATCACTGAGTCTTGATGGATCTTGTTTACTCAGCCTGAAAAAGGAGCATGAATGAATTTGCAGCAGTCACACAAGTCCAGAGGTCACTGGTCATCACTTCTCTTGCCAGATGAATGGGTTTGACAAGCTGTGTCCAGCACAATCTGCCTTTCCCAGCAGCCTTTATGTTCCAGCCCAGATGCACAGCACAATCACGTTTCCGTGCCTTTCAGGAGAAAGCTACCCAGGTCTCATGAACTGGTGGTGATTCCGGTTTACTTTGAAGTGGTGTCCTTCCTTGGTGTACAGTAAATCATTTGCTTTGCTTATATAATAAATAAGAGTGTATCTTAACAAATGGGGACTGACAGCGAACCTGGAGGTTGGCTGTGGCCTTCAGAAGGAAGCTCTGGAGTAGTGTGTGCAATTAGCCAGCGCCTGGAGGCAGCTTTGCCTGGGCTTCCCACCATGGTCATGCTTCATTCACATGGAGAATACAGGATCTGAGCTGTCAAGGGGAGAATGTGGCTGTTTTTGCTCTCCTGTCTACTCTTGGCTGATTTTAAGTTCGATGCCCTAATCCCAGAATGAGAATTCCTGTTCAAGATGCAGGTGAGGGAGTTTCCCATCCCTTGTTTTTGACTCCCAGGAATGCTGGCAGGCCTGACAAACTCCAGGGAGGAGCATCTCAATGCCAGAATGCTTAAGCCTTGGGCAGGAGGGAAAGCAGTTAGAGGTTTATACAATTTTGGTATCGTGTTTGTGTTTTTGGTTTTATTTTTGAGCATTTTTGTTGGTACAAATCATCACATGAGGCATACTTTGGCAGGCTGGGCCTGTGTACTCTACCGTCATGATACGAGATGGAAGGTAGATGAGGCTGAGAGAGTGGCTTAAAATGTAGACTTCATTATTATTCAGGTATGGGGAGGCCAACAGATGTTGAGATGACTGATAGTTTGTTATTCACAGTTCCCAAGAGGAGGGGGCACAACACGCCACACAGGGCCACACAGGGCCACACAGGGAAGCGCCAACGTCAGACAGGAGGCAGAATGAGCAAAGGAAGAATGTGGGTGAAGCCTTTTTGGGGATTCTGTGGGAAAGGCAAGGTAAAGCATGGTGAGCAGGTTTAGGATTAGCTTGTTTGAATAATTTCAGCAGGCTCTGGGGCATAGGGACTGTCCCTAATTGCCTGGTACCTACCCTTGGGGTGGTTAGGGCAGAGAAATAGTGGCCCAAGTTTGAGAGCCCTGTGTGGGGCTGAGAAAGGAAGTGTGTGGTTTGCATCTGAAAGGTAAGCTCCAGGGTGTGGTGTTTGCTATCTCTAGGAATTAGCTAACCCTGGGAAGAACAAAACCTTCCAGCGTCAGCCAGGCCCTAAGCTGTCAAAGCATTAGAACTAAAAAACACCAGCTTAACAGCCAGAGGAAAAGACAAAACCACTGTCACTTTCTCAGGTGGCTAAAATTGTTAGGCAGCACTCCAAGAAGATTTTGTTTTTTTCGCATACCATCAAGGCTGGATGGCCTCTGATACAAACATTGGGCTTTGAAATCAGCTATTTTGGTTTTGAGTCCTAGTTCTGCCGTTTTCCAGTTTTGTGATCTTGGGCAACTTAATTTCTCCATCAGTCAAATTGAGATAGATATACTTCTTATTTTATATTGTTGTAATGATTAAATCAGGTAATTCGTATACATAAAGAGTTTTGCACAATGCCCGTGTAAATCAAAGAAAACAACCAAGATGAGCCTTAATCATTTTAGAGTTTTATTTTGCCAGGGTTAAAGGTCATGGCCTGTGACACAGCCTCAGGAAGTCCTGAGAACATGTGCCCAAGGTGGTTGGCTTATACTTCGTTTCACACATTTTAGGGAGATAGAAGTTACAGGCAAAGACACAAGCAACACATGTAAAGTATACATTGGCTTGGCCCAGAAAAGCAGGACATGTCAAAGAAGGAGAGGCTTTCAGGTCATAGGTGGATTCAAAGATTTTCTGATTGGCAATTGGTTGAAAAAGTTAAGCTTTGTCAGAAGAGGTAAAGTCAGTATAAACAAATGTTTGAGTTAAGATAAAGAAAGTTGTGGAAGCTGAGGTTCTTGTTATGTAGATGAAGCCTCTAAGTAGCAGGCTTCAGAGAGAATAGATGGTAAATATCTCTTATTAGACCTCAAAGGGTGTCAGACTCTCCAGAAAAGATCTAGCAAGGGACAGGGATTCTCTACAGAAGGCAGATTTCCCCCACAAAAGATGGCTTTGTAGAGCCATTCCAAATTATGTCCAAGAATATATTTTGGGGTAAAATGCTTTGATTTCCTTCAGTGCCTGTTATTTGTCATCTGATGCTGTGTCAGGGTCAGGTTGGAATTTAGTATCTTATTGCTGCAAAGAGTCTGTTCTGTCAGTCCTAGAATCTCTAACTGTCAACACCTAAGCTCCAGAGAGGAGGATATATCGAGGCGTATGCTATCCCCTTTTCCTGTCATGGCCTGAACTAGTTTTCAGGATCCTTTTGGCCAATAATGGAGGGCAGGGAGATGTCAATTCAGTCAGTTTGGGGCTTAGAATTATATTTTTGATTTATACCTGACATGTAAATAAATGTTCAATAAATGTTTATTGTCATTAATGTTATTGTTCTGCCTTTTTTTTTTTTTTTTTTTTTTTAGATGGAGTCTCACTCTCTCACCAGGCTGGAGTGCAGTGGTGCAGTCTCAGCTCACTGCAACCTCCACCTCCCAGGTTCAAGCAATTCTCCTGCCTCAGCCTCCCGAGTAGCTAGGACTACAGACAGGCACGTGTCACCATGCCTGGCTAATTTTTGTATTTTTAGTAGAGAAGGGGTTTCACCACCATGATTTTTATTAATAATTGTTGACTGGTTTTCTTGTCACATGACGATAAAAGATTCCCAGATTACTTAGCAATTTGTTTTATACTGCAATTGACTTGTCCTTTTCCCTCCAAATTACCATCTCAGAGAGCAAACTGGATCCATGAGAAATGTCCCAAGAGAACTGACAGCTTCTAAAAACCTAGGTCTTCTCTGAGAACTCCCAGGGCTCTCATGACATGGCATTTTAGATGTACCATGCTTTGTCAGAAGATTCAAGGATGAAGTGGAGTTTCTCTACTTGTCTCTCCATTCATGGAACAAATTCACTACGTTCCTGGCTTGGAGTAAGAGGTAGTAAGTAGGAGTTGTTCAATGATTTCATTTCATCCAAATAATGTGCAATCCATTTGTTGTTCCAAGTTCTTTTACCAGAGAGAAAGGGCTTGAACACTGGAGTGGGGGTGTGTGATGAAAGGCAGGTTCATTGAAGAAAGGACCCCTGAAGTTTCTTGACTAGCCAGGAGGCATGTGCTCACTGGCTTCAAGGGGTTAAACAGAAAAATTGGTTCCTTGGAGAAGGAGTCAAGTTTTTTTCTGAATAAGCCCAGAGAGTAAATAGTTTAGGCTTTGCTAGCTGTATTAGTTTGCTAGGGCTGATGTAACAAAGTACCACAAACTGGGTGGCTTACAAAACAAGAACTTGTTTCTCATTCTGGAGGTTAGAAATCTGAGGTGAATGTGTTGACAGAGCTGGTTCCCTCTGAGGGCTGTGAGGGAAGGATCTGTTGATCTGTTCCAGGCCTCTCTTTTTGGCTTATAGAGGGCTGTCTTTTCCCTGTATCTCTTCATATCATCTTCCTTCTTGTGTGTCTCTGGGTCCAAATTTCCCCTTTTAATAAGAACGCCTGTTATGTTGGATTACAGCCCACCCTAATGATCTCATTTTAACATGAGTACCTCTGTAAAGGCCCCATCTTAAAATAATGTCACATTCTGAGCTATTAGCAATTAGAACCTCAACATATGCACTTATGGAAGACAAATTCAACCTGTAACATTAATCGTATGGTCTGTGTTACAACTTCTCAACTGCCACTGTTGCACAAAAGCAGCCACAGGTAATACATAAATGCATTAGTGAAGCTATATTCCAATAAAACTATAGGCACTGTAATTGACTTAAGATAATTTTAACATGTCACAAAATCTTATTTTTTTTCCCCAACCATTAAACATAAAAACCATTTTTATGGCTGCACCAAAACCAGGTGGTGGCCTGGGTTTGGCCTAAGGACTATAATTTGTTGACCCTTGCCTTACAGGTTTCTGAATATGACACATTATTCACAATTTCTGATTACATTCAGTACAGCATGCATCAACATGAGTTTCGCTAAACCATCCACACTGTAAAATTTAAAATTATGTTTGCATTTGTGTATATTTGTATATATAGATGAATTGTAATGTTTTAGGAGAAAAAATATCAAATCTCTCTGGAAATCTCCAGCATTAGGCTTCTGAGATTGAACTCCGTAGCTTTTGATTGCAGCCAAACATGAAAGGGAAATGATTGTATTTGTGAAATCAAATTCCTTTTTCAGGTCTTTTGTTTCTTGTCAGAAGGGTTCTTCGTTTTTCTTTTTAAAGCAATTGCTTACACATGATTTTCAGAAGAGCAGCACTATGTCAGAAGAAAAGGGGAAAACGTTAATGGATAAATGGGATGAAGAAAGAAAGTATGAATATGAGCCCTGGTGAATTCTTACAAAGAATGGGAAGCAAACACGTGACATGTCAGTAGTCACCCCAAGCCAGGGAGTGCTGTGACATTGCATGCCCATGTGAATGGGGCTTCTGGGAGCTGGTAACAATGTACTAGTGCATTTCAGTCACATTAACAATGATCTTCAAACCCAGTCTCCAAGGAATCTCACCCCATTTCCCTAGGAAGTAGCAATTCTATTGGTTTTGTTCTTTTTCTTTGCTTTTAATTATATTCTTGGGAATTACAGTTAGGACAGTCGGTGTGGTGTTTAACAAAAGCTAAGAGACTTTGATGATATACTAAGATTTCCCAGTTTTACATTTTACACTGTCTTTGACCATGTAAGTGTTTCTACATTGTTGAATCAAGCCACTGGCTCTGACTCATATCAACCCATGTTTTTCAGAATTTGCAGTCATTATGAATTTGCTTTCCTTTTAATGGATAAGAGTCGATAAAAAGTTTAAAAGAAAATACATTTACACTGTTTTTAACAGTGCTTTATACTTTTGCTACACTAAGGGTAGTTCTTGGACCAGCAGCATCAACATCACCTGGTTGCTGCTTAGAAATGCAGAATCTCAGGCCCCAGCCCAGATCTACTTACTCAGATTCTGCATTTTAACAAGCTCTTCAGGTGGTTCATGTGCACATTAAAGTTTGAGAAGTCCTAATGCTGGGCATGGTGGCATTAGCCTGTAGAGTGCCATCTACTCAGGATGCTGAGATGGGGAGGATCCCTTGTGCTTAGGAGTTGAAGACCAGCATGGGCAACTTAAGGAGGCCCTGTCTCTAAAAAAAGAAAACTGATGCTGGCTGCGGTGGCTTACACCTCCAATCCCAGCACTTTGGGAGGCTGAGGTGGGTGAATCACCTGAGGTCAAGAGTTCGAGACCAGCCTGGCCAACATGGTGAAACCTCTTCTCTACTAAAAATATACAAATTAGCCAGGCATGTTGGCAGGTGCCTATAATCCCAGCTACCTAGAAGGCTGAGGCAGGAGAATCGCTTGAACCTGGGAGGCAGTGGAGGTTATGGTGAACCAAAATTGCACCACTCCACTCCAACCTGGGTGACAGAGTGAGACACCGTCTCAAAAAAAAAAAAAAAAAAAAAAAAACGAAAAATAAAAGTGTGAGAAGTCCTGTGATGGATGACCTTTGGGATCCTTATTTCCACCTCTGCTTCGCAGGATTGACGTTGTCTCCAGACCAGATAAACCCTCTAAGGCCAAACCAAATAGGATGCATTTATAGAGGTGCCTGGCCTCTATTTCTTCCTCATTTAGGAAAATCATAAAGCATGCAGAAAATAACCCAGACAAATGTGCCAAGATCCTTGAAGACTTGTTCCTGCTTCTCAGGTCAATTAACAAAAAAAGAAACAAGAGAATCAGTTTCAGTTTGCATCTCCATAGAAACCCTTCCTCAACATCAACTCAGCAGTGTTAGACTGTTTTCTTCACACAATTATACTAGCTGAGCTGAGAGATTCAAAATAAACATGGATGAAGTAAAGAAAGTTCTAATCTGATTTTGTCAAGGCACAAAGCCTTGCTAAAATTGTAGGTAGACAGTCTAGCACAACTTCAATTACTAGGAAAAGGTCAATTATTTAAAACACTTTAAATATGTTAGGTTAAATGGCAGCTGAGTCTAAAGGCAAAGGCCATAAAAGAACATGTTCCTTTGTCAAAATTGCGTTCATAAAGTGTGCATTAACCACCCATTAATTTCAATTTCACTAATAGTCTTTCTATTGTGGGGAAGAGTCTCTCCTCGTTTACAGGGCTCATTTCCATGTTTTTAGTGCCTGGTGTTAATGACTGTCCCACTACTGCCTCCTCCATAAGACTCAGGTGGCCCTCGTGGCAGAAGTTCTCTTCTAGTTTGCTTCTGCTCCTCAACTCAACTCTGCCACTCTGCTTTGCTCAATATGGAAGTCTTTGCTAACTTCTTTAGAATCTGATACACCCTTAAGGAATGTGTTCCAAAAGCTGTGATGTCTGTCCCTTCTCTTGTCAACATTGTCTTATGCAACTGCAATCTGATTGTATTCTCTCTGGCTCGATATATAGGGCATGGTGCACACAAAAATGCAGGCAAGCTTTCCTCCATTGGGTGTGTCACTGACCCTCTCGCTGACACAGAGAGTTGTTGCCTCTGAGTTGAGTGGCTTTCTCACTCCAAGAGCTGGGAACACCTCAACATTCTTAATCTCTTTTTGTCTTTTATCAAAAAGATAACATGAACTTTATTTTATGGGCAAATAAACTTAAGCTAGGATTGTTGACTATCTACCAAAGGTCAGCTTATTGGGACCGGTATGCAGGTCCACTCACTTGTAGCCTACTTTTTTATTAATAGCAAGCCAGGCTTATGGCTTTGATGATGATAATGGTAATAATAATAGTGTTCATCAGGACATATCAGTGCTCGCCCTGTATGGGGACTAGGCAGAATGCTATGTGTTTTGTGTGTGTTATATCTCATTCTCACCACAATCCAATGCTATAGGCAGTCATGCTATCCATCTATGTTTTACAAATAAGAAAACTTTGGCCCTGAGAATTTGAACAATCTACTGTTTCTAAACAGTGTCACTGGTATTTGAACCTACATTTGGGCCTCAGAGTCCAAGACCTTAACTAAGGTCCTTATTATGTGCCTTCAAAAAAATATGGGGTGCTCACCCACCTATGAAAAGTAAATTGGAGTAGACCAGCGTTCCCATCTTCAATCTGGCATAGTTAATGCACCTTAATCCATCCTCTAAGAATGTTATCAGAGGCGGTCCTCAAGCCCCACAGTTCCAGACTAGTAGGAAGAGTGGTCTCTCCTCTTTCAGTCCTCCTGTTCCCTTTTATGTCCTCAAATCCTTTCCCAAGGGCTAGTCCTTTCTTATAAGGCTGTACCCTCTGGAAGCTGGAGAATGCCACTGTGCTACTTTGTAACTGGTTACCTCAAGTAGGCTGTGGGGTGGCAGTTATGGGAAGTATAGAGAGTGTGAACTCCTCTCCCAGAGAAGCAGCATCACCACCCTGGGGTGAACCTCACCATGGGTAGGTCTGAAAGGAGGTAGTGGGGTGAGCCTCCACCATCTGGCCACTGAAGGACCCTGCCTGGGCCTTGGCAGTCCCTCAACATGGGAGGGGAAAGAGCGCACACTCTCAGGGCTCCACTCAGCCAGGAGTTCTCCTTGCCAAAGTGGGCCTGGAGTCTCAGCCTCTTTGCTTTGTGATGTCCCCGCACAGCTGCTTTGCCAGCTCTGGTGTGCTCCTAGGAGGGCTGGGTTGAGTGGAGACAGTTCCTGGATTTTGTGTTTATATAGTTCTGTGAGTGTGTGTGTGTGTGTTGTGTTGTGTTGTGTTGTATTTTTAAGACGGAGTTTCGCTCTTGTTGCCCAGGCTGGAGTGCAGCGGTGCAATCTTGGCTCACTGCAACCTCCGCCTCCCAGATTCAAACGATTCTCCTACCTCAGCTTCCCGAGTAGCTGGGACTATAGGCATGCACCATCACGCCAGGTTAATTTTTTTTTTTTTTTTTTTTTTTTTTTTTTTTTTTTTTTTGGTGAAGACGGAGTTTCTCCATGTTGGTCAGGCTGGCCTCAAATTCCCGACTTCAGGTGATCCACCCCGCTAGGCCTCCCAAAGTGCTGGGATAACAGGCATGAGCCACCATGCCTGGCCTAGTTCTCTGTTGTAGTCATGAGCAGTTCAGTCCATGCTGAGAGTTTGCATCTCAGGGCATAGGCATAATAGGGGACAGGGAGGGCTGCAGTACCTTTACTCCCCAAATGGTTGCTGGGCTCCTTATGCAAATCTACCAGCCCTCCACAGTAGTCTTCAAGGCCCTCATAATACAAAAATCTCTACTTCAGAAAAAGAGAAAATTTAAATTAGAATGCCCCAGATTCCTGGATATGTAACTATCCCGGTAAAATTTATACTTACTAATGTTAAAATTATTTCACTGCCTCTAGTCCACTATTGCTTGTTCAGTGGTAGCAAATTCAGTCACCCACCAACACAGGCAGTAAGTCCTAGATTGCGGCCAGTTTAAGACCAATAGAGCATGGTGGGCACTCTGGTGATGCTCAGCTGTCTTTAATTATTGCGTTGCTAATATGTGAGCTCAAGGTTGCCAGGTTTTCTGATTTTAAAAGAAGCAAGATATCTGGATTTTCAAATGAAATTTGATTTTTAAATATTGGCAGAAAAATGATTACAAAACAACACAATTTCCACGTGAAGGACTTCTAACTTTTAGTAGTGGTGGATTAGGTGATTCAAACTAACCTTCCCTCTGAAAAGAGCTGAAAGAAATATATTAAAGCATCTTATTAAAAGCATGGTTGACCAATGACCTAATAAAACAGTAACAAGAACAGGAAAAGCGTTGGCATTCAGGGAAATGAGCCAAAGCTCTTTCTGTCCTAGGGAATTTGTCTATCTAGGAGAGGTACTAAAGAAGAGGTGCTTTTGATGACTGGCACAGCGTAAAGGTGACAGGTATCAGGTCCAGGTAGAGGAGGACTGGTCTATTACAGTCTGCCTCTGCTACCCAGGAGACTAACCAAAGAGGCAGCAAAAAGGCAGACCCATGTGGCATTTTCATGTGGCCAAAAGAAACATGGTTAGTTAAGTACACACCAAAGGCAGAGATCCTGGCATAACAACCCCTGCTCTCAGTTGTAAACTTAAAGAAGACCATTCCAAAGGTGGTATACAGACTGTACTCCAGAGGATTATAAATCCATGGCTCTGATCTTCTGGCTCCCTCGGGAGTCTCATGAAATGAAATTAAGGAAACTAACAATATTCTAGGTCTCCAGTTATTTCTATAAGCAATTTTTCAAACAAAATGGGCACCGAACAGTAAAAGATTATAAAGCACTTGGATACACAAAGCAACATGTACCAGAATCAACAGAAACAACATACCACAGAAAAAGACCTATAGATACTGGAATTTATTCAATACACACTGTAAAATAGTTATTTTCACTATGTTCATGGAAATAAAGCACTGAACATAAAAACATTAACAAATAACTGAAAACTATAAAAAGATATCAAGATGTTGAAATTAAAGAGCTGAGAAAGATAACCAAAGTTAAGAACATAAATGGATTTAACAGCAGCTGAAGAATATAAGTGAACTTAAAATATTTCAGAAGAAACTATGCATCTGATTTTTCAGTTTAGTCCTTATGATTTGCAGAACAAATATAAGATTGCTGCCTTTAGATGATGAAAGATCATATTCAGAAAAATACAGAATAGAGGGTAAGGATACACAGGATACAGTGAGAAGTGCTAACATAATTTAGTTGGAGTCTCCAAAGAGGAGAGAGAGACTTGGGTACAGGCAACACTGGAAAAAATGATAGGTGAAGATTTCCCAGAACCAATGAAGGAGGTCAGTCCACCGGTTCTAGAAAGCCAAGCAGGATATATAAAAATAAATTCACATCTAGACACATCAGGCTAAAACTGCAGAAAATCAAAGGCAAAGAAGCAATAGTTTGACAACTAATTTTTCCACATCAACACTAAAAATAAGACTGACAGCTTAGAATTCTTAATCTAGCAAAACTTTCCTTCTAAAATGAAAGCAAAATAAAGACATCTTCAGATAAAAGCTGAGAGAATATCTACACAAAAAGAAATTCTCAAGGATATTCTTCAGGAAGAAGGAAAATTATCCCAGATGGATATTTGGAATAAAATGCAGCAGGGAATAAAAGAAATGTTAAAAATAGGAGTTGGTATAAATGAACATGGTCTGTATAAAACATTAATAATAATGTCTTGTGCTGAAACATGTATATTCATTTGATGGAGAATTAAATTATACAACCACAATAACTAAACACCATGAGAATAATTGCAGTTAAGGTAAGATCCTTGAATATACTGGAAGAAAATAAAGGAATAGATTAAATATTAGACTTTGATAGGTCAAGGATTCATGTTGAGTTTCTAGGTAACCATTAAAAAAAATAGAAGAAAATTACATAACTTCTTAAGAGAGGAAAACATGGGAACTTCAAAAAATCAAGACAGAAAAACAGCTAGGTCAAGTAAAAAGCACATAAGGTGGTGAATTTAAACTTGAATTTATTGGTTATTACTTTCAATATAAGTGAACTAACTGCTGTAGGAAACAGACAATGTCATGGTGGCTCATACCTGTAATCTCAGCACTTTCAGAGCCCAAGGTGGTAGGATTGCTTAAGCCCAGGAGTTTGAGACCAGCCTGGGGAACATAAGGAGACCTTGTCTTTACAAAAAAATAAATAAATAAAATTAGCCAAATGTGATGGTGTGCACTTGTAGTCCTAGCTAATTAGGAGGCTGAGGTGAGAGGATTGCTCAAGCCTGGGAAACTGACGATGCAGTGAACCATGATCATACCAATGCACTCCAGCTTGAGTGACAGAGTGAGACCCTTTCTCAAAAAAAAAAAAAAAAAAAAAAGACAACTATAGACTCGTTATAAAAGATGTATCTTTTATACATAAAAATACAGAAAATTTGAAAGTTAAAAGATGGAAAAAGATATATACAAATAATAACCTAAAAACTAGCTCTTTTATTTCAGATAAACTAGACTTTAAGGTCAAAAGCATTGCTAAAGATAAAGAGAGACTCTTCAAACTGATAAGAGTTAAATTTCCTAGGAAGACACAGCAATTTTAAATTTATAAAGGAAAAAGAGGGAGAGAGAGATGAAAATGCACGAAGAAAATAAATCCACAATTGCCCTTGAGTATTTTAACACCCCTCTCAGTAATTATTAGAATAAGTAGACAGCAATTAGTAAGAACATAGAATATTTAAACAACTTAGTTAACTGATGTAATAGACATATCTAGATACTACACCATGCAACATCAACTCAATGTGTAAATTATTTTCATGCCACAGGGGACACGTATAAAAATTACCTATATGCCGAGGAATGAAAGAATACAGAGTATTATAAGGGCAACTGAATTCAAAAGTGAAAACAAAATTGACACAAAAAAAGCATTTGATAAAATGTATCATCTCTTCATGATAAAAATTCTGTGAATGGGAATCAAAGGGAAGCCCTTTAATATCACAAAAGGTGTTGCTAAAGAAAAAGACTGGACTAGGCGGTATGTGCTGACAGTATGCTAACAAGGGAGAACGACTTGATGGGTTCATTTAGAACTCAAATAGGCTTTATCTTCAGAAGGACAAGCATCCGTTTTACATATAATTAGAGTACGTTAAATTTTTTGCATTTCCCTGTGATTGTTATAGTTCACAATCCTTAAAAAGGTAATTGTCAAATAGTGTGCCTGGAAACAGGGAAACTTTTGGCATTAAGACAAATATATTTTTAAACTTTCAGAAAATGAAAACATTTCCCTCAGTATAAGGGCAATCTAGGGTAGTGAGATACAGCCTAGCTTTGAGGTTAAAATCACAGTACTGAGTGGGTTCAGAGCTCAGCTTTGCCACTTGTTTGCCATGTGACTGCACAAGTTATGTAATGCCTCCAAGCCTCAGTTTCCTCATCTGTAAAATGAGAATAATACCACCTACCTCATAGACTATTTAGAGATTAATTCAATGCATGACTTTGGAATAGTGCTTGGCACATTTTGGGTACTCAGTGCCAGCTATTACAAAATTACTAAAGAATCAAAACTTAGAATCCAAGGCACAAACTACATAAAATGGCAATGAGGACTGAGAACACTGACCAAAGGGAGGCAAACGGAGAGTGGAGAGAATCCTTTGAGTAACAAACTGGAGAGGCAATGGCCCTTTGGTTTTTTTAACCTCTAGTTTCAATCTTGAAGTTTTATTTCTGCTAACCATTTGGTAAAGGCAGAGGAGATCCTAGTTTCCCTTTAAACTAGCAAGTGTATTCCATGTGAAAGAAAGCTGGAAGCTTAGTGTGGATATACCCAATGAAGAGAAATGTGAAGACATGAGAGGGAGGGATGGGGATCTGAACCAATTAGTAATTCCCCACCTTTTCAATGTTTTGGTGGCAGAAGGTGAGGGGAGAGGTGGATAGAAAGAAAGAAGAGAGGAACAGGGAAACCGTGGCCAGGGAAACAGTCCTAACAATTTAAACTGTCAACTCTTGCAGGTGGGTTTGTAGTATTCAGCAGCACAGTGAAAGGGCTCAGAGATTGTGCCTAAAGCCTCTCAGCTGCTCCCACAGATAGCAGCCAGTGCTCTTGCTGTCTCCTTTCTCCATCCGCACAGGGCATGGAACCAATTAGAGTTCACATTTGAATAAAAATATCAGGCCTGGCACAGTGACTCACACCTGTAATCCCAGCACTTTGGGAGGCCGAGACAGGTGGATCACCTGAGGTCTGGAGATCGAGGCTGGCCTGGCCCACATGGAGAAATCCTGTCTTTACTGAAAATACAAAAATTAGCTGGGTGTGGTGGTGTGCACCTATAATCCCAGCTACTCAGGAGGCTGAGGCAGTAGAGTTGCTGGAACCCAGGAGGCAGAGGTTGCAGTGAGCCAAGATCACGCCACTGCACTGCAGCCTGGGTGAAAGAGTGAGACTGTCTCAAAAAAAAAAAAAAAAAAAAAAAAAATCAGCTTCATTACTCTTCTATCTTATTTTGGATTCGCAATCTAAATACCTTCACCTCCTAAAGTCCCAAATCAATTGCAAACGTGGGGAGGGTGGTGGAGAAGGAGGCCAAGCCTCCCTGGTCAATCAGGTTTCTGTCAGGCAGGTAACTGCATTCCCAAAATGCTAGCTTAGTTTCTCTTTGATGAGCCTCTTTGGGAGTATTTCATCTATTTCTGTCTTGGAATAGCTTTTTTCCTCCTCGGAAGAGAACTTTTGAGATGGGCTATTTTCCTGAAATTCACAAGATAGATTGATTCTCTCAGGGTTGGGCTCTAAATCAAGATTTATCTATAGTCATTTTTCATATTGTCTAATTTGGCTAATTTTAGGTCCATTTGGGATCAAGAGAGACAAGTAGGTTTATGACATGAAAAGGGGATTAAAGTTAGGATGGGGGTTGTATGTATTATAAGGATCAACATGTCTGCAATGTTTAGTATTTTCATTTAATTTTATAGCAAAAATGTCTTTGACTTCATTTTCAGTGATAATTTCTATTCTGTAGGCTTCCAAAATGGATTTAAAATAGCTAGTCATCATTGTTACCTAGAACCTGGGCTACTGTAAACACACAGCATTAAGCCTTTAGGGTAAAATGGCATTTAGGGTACTTCTGTGCAGATTAGGAAAAGGTGCCCCCCATAGGTGAGCACAGGACAAGGGACTGGGGGACAGCCTCCCAGAAGAGGCCGACCTTTGCCAGGACTCCTGCTGGGCTAGAGGAGCTTGGGATGAATTCCCGCTCCCCCTCCCTGGCATCTTGGTGAGCAGGGGTTCTTATAATGTAGCCTCGTACTTGGCTCTTTCTGTTACATTGCATGGATGTTGAGGATTTGAAGGGCAATGTAATCAGAACCTGTCTCCAACGCTGAGTTGTATTGGAAATGAAGCCAGAGGGTGACTCCAGGTTTATCATCATAACAGGTAGGAATTGTTCCATGACTTGGGATGTGAGGGATGTCACATTTCTGTATTGTACAAATCAAACAATTTCTAGCTCACCA
Organism: Rhinopithecus roxellana; assembly: GCF_007565055.1. Taxonomy (NCBI): domain Eukaryota; kingdom Metazoa; phylum Chordata; class Mammalia; order Primates; family Cercopithecidae; genus Rhinopithecus; species Rhinopithecus roxellana. The sequence goes on along the minus strand of NC_044564.1, from coordinate 51,014,252 downwards.
CTCCCTATTTGAATAGACAGGAGGCTCAGTAGTGATCATTTGGGGCTCCCTCCCCTTTCCAGATCGTCGAAGACAGTCCAGAGGGATGGAAGGCACAGGAGGCCTCATGCTGCCCTGGGGAAGAGAGTGGGTCTCTATGGTTGCCATTGCAATGGGGTTCCTAGCTACTCAGCCATGCCACCTCTGATTGTTGACCCCCCGCCCACCTGTCTGCTGTGCTGCTTTGGGCATGGGCATAGAGTTTTTTTCCTGGTGGTCCTTGCCACTACCCACAGGCAATCCTCCTCCTAGTGCCTCCTTTCCTTTTTGGTGGCACTGCATCCAAGGAAACTCAGGTTCACACCATTTCCAGAATGCACAATCCTTTTCCCTTCACCGCATTGGGCAGCTTTCTTTTTCTTTCACCTCTGGAATTATTAACCCACCACCCCAGCCCCTTCTTCACATTAGCATTCAGTGACTCAGCTGGAACCATCCGAGTGCCTGTGAAGCCTTCCCAGGCAGGTAATGAGCACAAAGGCCTGGACCCTCAGTCAGATTGATGGGGAGGCACATGGGGGATGGGTGGCTAGCTTCATCTCTTCCTCATAAATCGGGATGAATCTTCTGGATAAAGGGAGTACAAAGAGCAAGGTGGTTTCTCAGTAGATCACCCCAGTGCCTTCAACACCTAATAGCTCACTTTTGACAGAATATTCCAAACCCACCAATTATTATTTTGAGCATCTCCTCGGGCAAGATACATATTGTGAAGGAAACAAAGACTTTTAAGAAAACTTTACCTCCCAGTAGCTTAGACTTCAGTTGAAGTGTGGTAAAGGAAGAGAAAACTCCCCAACAAATTCCCATAATTCAAGAAAAAAAAAAACAAACACAGGAATTAGTAGAGAGGGGTCCAGGGAATGGAGAGGTCCTACTTGGGTCAGGGAGGGGTGTTCAGAGAGATTTCATGCAAGAGGCCTTGAGGGAGGGTGAGATTTTAAAATCATTCTAAACTCGAACAATGCATAAAAATGTACAAGAGAGAAAGTGGGAGGAGGGGCTGCTTCAGACTGGGAGATCACAGCTTAATGGGGGTGGGCAGATGGGAGAAGGAGCAGGAAGGGGATTGGGGAGGAGGAGCGGAGATGAAGGGTGTACTCATTTCCTGTGGCTGCTGTAACAGATTACACAGACTGGGTGGTTGAAAACAACAGAAAGGTGTTCTCTCATGCTCAGGAGGCCAGGAGTGCGAAACCAAGGATTGGGTAGGGCTACACTCCCTTTGGAGGCCCTAGGAGAGAATGGCTCCCTTACCTATTGCAGCTTCTGGGGGCTGCAGGCAGTGGGCAGTTTGTGGCCACATCACTGCTGCCTCTGCCTGCGCCTTCACGTGGTCTTCTCCTCTCTCTGGGTGCGTATGATCTCCCTCTGACTCTCTAAGAATAATTTCAATTGCATGTAGGGCTCACCAGAATAGTCCAGGATAATGTTCTCATTGCAAGTTCCTTAACCACATCTGCAAAACCCCTGTTTTTCCCCAAATAAGGTAATATTTATAGAGTTGGGAAAGTAGGACCTGATATCTTTAGGGGACCATTATTCTGCCTACCACAGAGGGTGAAATCTAAATGTCAAGAGCCTGACAGCCAGGCTGAGAGGGGCTGACCACAGCCTTGGTGAAGCCATCTGAGCCTTTTACATCAGGGGCTCACATGAACAAGTCTCCTGTGAAAGGAGGCTGTCTCTGATGAGACTGAGGACAGAGAGCAGACTCATGCAAGCTGGAGATGGTGGGGCACTGTGTTAAGGAAACAGTGGGGATGAGAATGAGGAAGTAGATGGGGAGAAATAGAATCAGAGGGTTTGGCAACTGCTTGGATGTACAGGAAAGGGAGAAGGACCCACGGAGGAATACTTCCAGCTGAGCAGATGGAGAGCTCAGAGGGATGTGCTCCTAGCAGGAAAGAGAAGGTGGCACCATGGAATGGCACAGTGAGGAAGTTAATTTTGGTTTGCAAGATGTTACGTTTCATAAGAAAAAAAGCTTTTTGGTTAGTTGGTGGTAGAAAACTGGACCATGATGATACCTCAATACAATCTAAGAGAAATACACTTTGGGTGTTTATCTTATTAATTGTGGTTTTATTTTAATTTGCTTAAAATTTTTGATTTTAATATGCAAAAAGACCTAAGTTAGCTCAAGAAAGCCAAGAGTGGGGTCTGTCACATGGCCAAATCTCAGAGACTAGACCTGGAGTAGTTACCACTTCAGGCCTTCCTAGTGGGAGGTAATGGGTCTTTAGAGATCACTGGGAATCATGCCATTGTTTTCTCTCTACCATCTCCTTTATTATTTCCTTCTGCTCTTTTTAATTCTTCTCCTGGTTTCACCCTGCTTTCTTATAATTTTTTGTCATCTTTCTCAGAGTCTCTGCTTTCTCATAATCCAGGGTTACCATGGAATCTTATGCCTTCGTGGTTAATTAATTATAACCTCGTGATTTAGTTCCCACTACTAACTGTCCATTGTTTCGTTACTTACAGTTCAAATCCCTGAGGCAAATAATCTGCTAGGCTAGGTGGACTTTTGCCCCAGGCTGTATCATAGGTTGCTAGCCAGCCTCTGGATTGGCTGCCTGTAGATCAGACGGCCACTTCTGGTCCAATCAGCTGCAGCCAAAGGTTGGGATCATGTGATGCAAACAATGCAGCCTGGGATTTGGCTGGAGCAAAGCATTTGACAGGCACAATAATTAGCATACCTTAGAGCAGTGGTCCTCAGAATGTGGCTCCTGGACCAACAGCATCCTGGGAAGCTGTTGGAAATGTCAGTCCTTGGGCCCCAACCCAGACCCCTTGAATCAGACACTCAGGACGAGGGGTGCTGCAGTTTGCACTTTAACAGACCCACCAGGGGATACTGGTGCATGTTCAAGTTTAAGAACCACTGCCTTAGACTATGCAAACAGCATATTGACTGAAAATGAATGTTTGCATAAAATCCAGAAAGAAAGCCTGGCATTCAGGTTTAGCAGATTTTAAACAAAGTGAGAGTGTTGTTAGTTGATCCTAGGGATCAGGAGAAAGTGGCATTTGTTATAAATCTCCATTTTATGGATGCCAGAATGTCAGTGTTTTCTGTTGTTGGATGACCTGCATTCTCTGGTTTGTACTGACTGCCCCAAAAGATGAACTATGGTAATTATCGTCATCCACACCTATTCACTCTCCACCCGTGACTCCATTCCTTCCCTGACTGTACAAATGCGCATTCCTCATAGAGACCAGCCCAGCACTAGGTTCCCTCCAAAAATTCTGACAAATCTTGCTTGATAAGTGATTATGATTCTGGCTAGGGTATTGTTTTCCTCCAAAACATTAGTTAAGTATTTACTTTGAGTCTTTTGACATTCAGATCATTTACATCCCTCCTGTCTATTGCTTGTCCCAGGCTAAGAAGTTCAGTTTGTTAGGTTTTTTTTTTTTTTAAATGAATCTAATTTTACATGAAAGTGGATTATAACAATGACATAAAGCAAAACAGAAGATGGGAGAGAAAGTAAAAAGAGAAACTCTCTGTGCCTTTCCAGGGAGTATGAACAAGTTAAAACCTAATCTAGGATTTATGTGGGCTAGGATTAATGTGAGGTTAACTGGGTGCAAAATGTAAGTGGATGTGGATGCCAAAATACTTAGTAATCAAGATAAATATTGTAGTGCAATTAAAATCAAAATCAGTGTCCAAAAAATTCATGATAAACATAGTGTCAAAACTTTAAATAGAGAGAGGATCCAATTCCCCCTGTAGCCTGTCCATGTTAGTGGACAGCAAACATCCAGAAAACCTTGCAAGGTGGCAGAAGATGCCATCTTGAAAGGATGCATGACCTGCTTGGTTTGGAGCAAGATAAGCAGTCACTGCTTCCTACTCTTGACTGTAGAAAAATATGTTAGGCACTCTAAAAAACACTGGAATTAGAAAAACAATGCTATACTCTAACATAGTTTATTAAAGTCTCTATTAATTTATTTCCTTTATTCACAAAGGGTCATTTTGGAGTTTCTAGGACATTCACATAACCCACATAACTGAGAACACCTCTTCTCCCACTGTCTGCCTGGTTTTGGTCAGGGAGGAAGACTGGTCAGTCCTACCCAACTCCTCATCTGATGTGGGACTCATCTGGTTCAACAGGGTGGCGATCCCACGATTTCCCTGCTCCTCCCCATTCAGTGCATATTGTCTTTCTCTCTTTATCCTTGTCACTCTCAGGTCTTATATGCAGAACTGTATGATGGAAAGTGCAGTAGAGAAGGCCACTCTATGTTTTTATCCCAGCTCAGCCACCAAACAGATGTGTGACCGTGGGTCAATCCTGTGTCGCACTGGGCTTTAGCATCCTCATCTGTGCCATGAAGAAATCAAACATCACCAGTCCACATTCCTCTCTGCTTTTGAAATTCTGTGCTTCCAGCTCCATGTTAGAAAACCCACATCCACAGTTCATAACCCCTCTTTTTGCTCCTCATTCCAATGGCCTGTCCAATTGCCTCAGGAAAATTAACTCCCGCCCCCTATGAAGCATGGTTGATGATATGAGAGAAGTGTCTGGAGCTTACATGTATCAGAGGTGTGATTTCTAAAGAAAAACATGAGTAAAATCCCAGTACTGCTGACCCTCCCACATGTACACAATGTCCTCCAGGAATGCCCACAGGAGTCTCTATTTGCCTCATCATCTTTTCATCAAATATATCATTCATTTACTCCACAAAGATGTATTGAGTATCTTGTAAGTAGTAGATACTTTTCTTAGCAATGAATAAGAGAAAGTTTCTGCCCTCCCTCATGATGTGGCCACTCATTCTAGCACATATATACCATCATACATGGTGTAGTGATGTCTCTGTCAACAACAGACCACATATACTATGGTGGCCCCAGAGTATTGAAATGGAGCGTGTATAGAAACCTGATACATGGCACTTGATATTGACATTGTGAATCAAGTAGGGGAAATAATTGATATTTAGCGATGGTGCTGGGACATTTAGTTTCCCATATGAAAAACAATATATAAATAAAAATATACATATCATCTAGGTTTGTGTAAGTACACTCTATAATGTTTGCATAAGGATGAAATTGCCTAACGATGCATTTCTCAGAACGTGTTCCCATCATTAAGTGACACATGACTATTTAATTTATACACTCAGGGAAGAAAAAATAAATTAGTTCATTAGTCTTAAAAATGAGAGCTTAACTTGAAGTTTCCTTTCCACAAAGCTGGCAAAAAATTCAATCTTGGGTATTTTTAGGGACTTCTTCCCAGGCCTTCCTAGGATCATACAAAATCTAAAGAAGTTGTGTGGTTCCTGGAAAATGGCTGAAAAGACTGAACATCAGCGAGGTAGTTATCATTGAAGTGCTTCTTCCCAAACACTCATATTTCCCTGAAGGCAGGTGACTCCACAGCATCTGTGCCAGATTTGCCCAGGGCTCTTGGCTCAGGATGGGAATCCTCATGTTCAGGGGTTTCCTCGTGTGGCATCTTCTTCCCTTCAGCTTGCATAAGTACCACAGAAGCCCTCTTCTCTGACATGAACAGAAGGGACAAGTGCTTGGCTGATGAATCCAGAAAGAGAGTTAAGTACGTCCACTATACACACAGATATCCTATTACATTTTTATCATGAAACATATAAGTGTACATGCATTTGCCAATGTTTTGATTTTGGTCCAAGACCTTTTCTTTAATATGAGCACACTGTTTGCCATTGTAATCCTCTTTCTTCAAAAGATTCCCACTCATAATTCATCATCTATAATATCTGTCTTTGATTCCTTTTGTTACAATAGGAACTTAGTGAAAATTGTGAAGCAACCTGAAAAAATAATTCTTCTATAATTTAAAAATTTCTCCCCAATATTTTGTAGTGTCTCACCCACATCTAATTTGACAGGATTAGCTAATCACCGTTATCTGTTCTTTGCAAAACACTCAACTTAATTTTCATAGAAAACAAAAGTCATCTTATTTGCATTCATATTTCATTGGTTCACATATAATTAAATTACATAGTCTCATTAATTAGTACAATAGGCATTAACATATTGGGAACAAACTTAACTGACTCCTGATAAACACAGAACTCAACTGCTGAAGGTAGAAGTAGGTGAGCATATTAGAGAGTGACCTATTGGTCACGGACATCTAGTGAGCTATGGATGTGAGTCAGGATGTTTTACTGAAGTGGAAAGCATGTGTTAGTTTGTAGAGTTAAGTGGAGATCAGTAAAGAGAACTTCTCTGGTGTTTACCATATTTGTTAAAACTTGCTTCCCCACCCTTTTGCCAAAAGGTACCACCACTTAAAGATGTGGAGTCAAAAAATCTTGAAATTTACAGTGATGTAAAACCGAATATGTTTCAATCCTTTAGTTCTGTAAGTTTCAAATTCATTTCCATTGCTTTTTCTTAAAATAATAGCATAGTATATGTTTATCTTTATTTGCCCTCTAAAACCTCAGCTAAAGTGATTAAGTTTGACTTTGCTCTCTTTCTGTCTGAGTTTAACTTCTTTGATAGGTGTTAATGAAGAATTACATAACCAAAAAGGGGGAGCAGGAAAGAGGGAAGAGAAGACAAGAAGAGGAGCAAAGCTAAAAATTGAATTTCTGTACAAAATGGGCACTTTGCTCCTAAAGAATAGAGATCCCTCTATCTTGGCATCACATGGGATATGTCCTGGCAAAATGTGTCAGTATAAAATGTTTCTGGGCACCAACTGGGTTATTAAGAGGAGAAGAATCCCTTCTGTTTTTATGAATCAAGATGATCAACATGGAACCAGAGGAAAGTGCCACTTTCCTGTGTTCCAGATTTTCATTTTTCTTCCAGCTTCCAGGAGTCTATGTGAGCTTGTCCATCTAGCCATCTTCATAGAGTAAGATAATTTAATACTTATAACCATAAACTGCTGCCAGATCAATATTTCCAAAGCACAGCTCTGATGTCACCTTCCAACCCAAAACACTTCAATGCCTCCCCTTGCCTAATGAATTAAATCCTTACACCTCACCCTAGCATTTAGGTCCCTCCCAACAAGGCTGGCTCACATCTCTCAGGATTCTTCTGTATCTATATGCCACTCAGGACACAACGGACTGCTTGTGCTGTCTTGTACCTTGTGCATTTTCTTGTGTTCTTGTTGTGTGGATTGGAATGCGTGTACTCCCTTCATGCATGGGAATAGGTTAGGGCCCACAAGGAACTGAATTCCTTTCCCCCTCCCAAAATGCAAGCTTTATTTTCCTGAATTACAGAGTTTTTGTTTCTTTCCTTATCCTAGTGTTACCCAAACTTCTTTTCTATCAGTATCTCTATATTAGTATGTGTCTTTATTTTTTATTTTATTTTTATTTTTTCTTTTTAGAGACAGGCATGGTCTCACTTTGTCACCCAGGTTGGAATGCAGTTATGCAATCATAGTTCATTGTAATCTTGAACTTCTGGGCTCAATCCATCCTCTCATCTCAGCCTATCGAGTAGCTAGGACTACAGGCACACACCACCGCACTCAGGTGATTTTTGTTTTTTGTAAAGATGGGGTCTATGTTGCTTAGGTTGGTATTAAACTCCTGGCTCAAGTGATCCTCCACCTCAGCCTTCCCAAGTATTGGGATTACAGGCATGAGCCACCACGCATGGCCAATATTTGTCTTTAAATTGACGTGCTTTGTTTTCACCTCAATCTACTTATTTATTATAAAAAGTACTCTACATGGAAAAAACAATCCCACTTGATAAATATAAGCACATCATGAACATGAATTCAATAAAAACATGCAGTGACTTTACCTTCTAGCTGGGTAACTCTTGCCTGAGGCATGCACTATCTTGGTTAAAGTGTTAAAGGTTGGCAGCAAACGGAGTTTCTCCTTGATGAAATCAGAAGGATTGAAGAGGAATGGAAAATAGACTGATTTTCTCACTGTTTTATTAGCAATACCATATCCATGTGCCACTGAAAATCGTGAGTGTTGCACGCTCCACACCTCGGAAAACAATGCCTCAATCCCATGAAACAATAAGAAATGAGTCTTCCTCCTCCTCATGTCCTTCACCTTCCCAAGAACCTATTCCTCAGGCTTCTAAAGCATGCCCACCTCCTCCAGGGAACCCACTGAGGTGCCTCATAAGCCCAGTGTTATGTGATGGGAAGGCGTGATCAGTTATTTCTGCAACATTGGCCAATGAATTGGTCTGTCATTTCAGAAACATCAGGATTGTAGGTTCTTTAAATCCATGGCCCTAGGATGAAGAATGAGCTTTTATTCTCGTGTGTGTGTGTGTGTGTGTGTGTGTGTGTGTGTGTGTGTGTGTAGTGAGGATGAGGGTGTAGCAGCAGAAGACTGGGAGTTTTCTGAACTCCCTTAATTCACAATGCTGTCTTCATACAGTGCTCTCATGTCTGGTAGTTGGGCTGTACATTTTCCTATTATAAATAAATTTCTTTTGAAGCTGGTTAAGACTTTGGAGATCACCTTCTCCCCCTACTCTCCTGCCTCGCCCATTCCAACTTCCATTGGTGGAGGAGGAAGCAAAGGTCGAGAGAGGACAGATGTCCTGCCCATGCAGACTCTGCCTGTAAACAGTGAATTGGAATCTAAGTCCAGATGCTTATCATGGAAATCTACCAGATGCCCCAAAATGTAACTGACTTGAGTTGTTCACAGACTTTCCTTTTCCTTTTGCAGGCAGTGCTGAGCCCTCTCATAGCCATCGCACTGAAAATATCCCAGATTCATGAGAGAACTGGCCGGAGGGGACCCACTGTCATCACCTGAGCAGAGGAAAGATCACTCACCAGGGCCAAAGAGAGTGCTCAGCGGGAGATGCTTCACTGATGCCTTCTTGCTACCTGTTTGTGCCTCTTATGACTTTGGAAAAACAAAAGATATTTTGCTTTTGGGGGACAGAGGGTGGGTGGGAAAAGAAAAAAAATCCATTTGGTTTTGGTTTTGTCCCATTCCTCCAAATGCAACAGGGCCTTTAGCTGTCTGTTAAAGCTGCACAATCATTTGATATCTACATTTCATCACACAAAGGAACCTCCCCTTTTGACAATGACTGGGCTAGGCAGCTGTTAATCACAACATCTGTGCATCATTGGTGCCAAGCGAGAAAATGTTCTAAAATCACAAGAGAGAACAGTGCCAGAATTAAGCTGACCCTAAGTCCCAGGTGCCCCTGGGCAGGCAGAAGGAAACACTCCCAGTACGGAGAAGGGTTTAGCTTTTCATCCTATGTCAGGTCTACAATGGGGGAAGGTTTTATTATAGCACTCCCAACAGCCCACATCACTCCTACCACCCACCTGATGGCCCTGCCTCCCCCATCCCATCCCCAACATCCCTGTACCACCTTCTCTCACATCTTCTGAAGCTTTCTACAAATCACAATGGCACACTTCCAACAAAATATATCAATAGGTGTTTTCCTCTCTTATTTTGTAAATAATATTATTTTAGCTATTAAGCTGGATACCTTCTTTCAAATTCAGCCATTCAGTTGTAAAGGTGGGACGAAGTTTCTTGACAAGACTCTGCAATTAAATGCTTACAATTGGGGGGAACCCTTCCTTGATTATATCAAGTATGTTGGTACATGGGTTTATACAAGTTCCTCTTGAGAAGACAAAAAGACCACCATGTGTGAGAGCTCTTTGACTTTGCCAGTAGGGGCCTATCTTAATGCACTTGTTTGGACACGGTTCTGATCTTAATTGTAATGGCTGCAAAAGGAGAGGATGAAATGCTGTAAAAGTAGGAAATGAAGTGGATGCTGGAAGAAAATGTAATTGGTGGTACAGCTATGGGCTGGATGATGGAGGGAAGGGTGGGGACCCCTGCCGGCAAGCAGGGGGTCACAGCTGGCTTTTCTTGCTTGGGAAAAGGGTACTGCAGCTCCAGCAGCCTCCTCTGTACTCAGCCAGGACACCCGTGGGACCTGTTTGCATCTGTTTTGCTTCTTTGGGAACGGCACAGTCACTTATCCTGCCATTTGCGGAGATGACCTGGTGCACTTTGACTGTTGAGCAATGCATTATTGCTGTAGTCAAGGTTAGTGCAAGCAAGGAAACATTCCCAGTAAGGTATTTGTTTCCATTTTCTGTCTATGCTTCTGTCAGAAACTTGCTAGGACATTTAGTGGCCAATAAAAAAGAAATTCCTAATTTCAACCTTATCCAAGGATTGTGGGTTTTTACTTATTTGTTTGTTTCGCCATTTGATAAACTCCAGTACTGGTCACCTATCCTGATAAATCTGCCTTTCAGAAAAACTGCAAGGGCTGTTTTTCACTATTATGACTAGAGACATGTATTAAATGGAACAGAAAAGGTAAGTTACTCAAAACTGCCTTTGGGAGTCAGCAGAAGCTGAAATGGCATCTAGACCTCCACTGTAACTGTCTTCATTTCAAAATAATAGGAAGGTGACTTTAAGCTGAGATTCTAAAATAAAAAAAACCATTTCAAGATTGATCACCAATGGAATAAAATTCCATAGCCTTGGTTCTCAGGGTCTTGTCTCATGAGTGGACGTCCATGCTAGCCATCCATGTGTTCATTAATCACGGATGTGTTAGTCAGGACACTCAGATGTATTCTTAGGTGTATCAGCTCTAGGTAAGAAAATACTTATTTATTTTCTCAAGTTGCCGAACTTTTAATGATCTCTAACTTGTAAGTTCAAATGTCAATTAGTCCTTGCATAAAAATTATATTTCTTTGTTTTTATATGGAGTCATGTGTGGCCAGTAGCCCAAATATATATTTACCCAGCAGTCCATCCATTCATCCATCCATCTGTTCATTCATTCATTCATTCATTCATTCAGTGAACATTGAGCAACTCATCTAGGCAGGGTTCTGTTTTAGATGGGGCAGAGAAATGGATAAAACATTATTCCTGATCTTATGAGCTTATAATTTGGGAATAGGAGGCTATGACAAACATATACAAATAATCAGATAAAAATGTTACAAGAGGCACAAACAATGTGCTGTGGGACTACACAGAGAGAGGAAATAGACTCAGAGATGGTGGCATGAGAGTAGTTTCCCAAACAGTAGAGTTTCTTGGGATTTGTAAGCATTTATAGAATTTCATCAAGGGTGAGTGAAGTCAGAAGACAGACTAGGAATTGAGGGTTAGGATGGCTGGAGAGGAGACTTGCTTGGGGTCTCCTGAGGAGGTGGCTTGATGCATGGGGTTGAAGCGGGCACAGGGTTGTGAATGTCAGGCAGAGCAAAGCCTTGGGCCTAGCCACCAGAAGAAGCAGCTGCGTAGCTGCCTATTTTTACAGAGTTTTTTTCAGCTATGTTGTCAAGGGAAGGTCTTTTGGCGGATCTAGGACACAGTCACTCTCTGGAACCTGGCTCTAATTCACATCGCCAAGATATTATTTCTGCCTTACATGAAATCCAAATTTCTCTTGCCAAACTATATGTTTGTATGTCCTCTTGCCTAATTCTCAGGAGAGGAGAGAGGCAGGAAGTCACTGTTCCCCATATAATGTTCTTTATGTTCTTAAAGATGAAGCTGTAGGCTGGGCGTGGTGGCTTACACCTGTTATCCCAGCACTTTGGGAGGCCGAGGTGGGTGGATCACTTGAGGTCAGGAGTTTGAGACCAGCCTGGCCAAAATAGTGAAACACTGTCTCTACCAAAAATACAAAAATTAGCCAGATGTGGTGGTGCATGCTTGTAATCCCAGCTACCCAAGAGGCTGAGGCAGGCTAATAGCTTGAGCTCAGTAGGTGGAGGTTGCCATGAGCCAAGATGGAGCAGCGTGTACTCCAAGCTTGGGCAACAGAGCAAGACTCTATCTAAAAAAAAAAAAAAGGAGTTGTAGTCACTGATCTTTAAGAGTAAATGACTTGGCCAGGTACAGTGGCTCACACCTGTAATCCCATCATTTTGGGAGGCCGAGGCAGGCCGATCACAAGGTCAGGAGTTCGAGACCAGTCTGGCCAACATAGTGAAACCCCGTCTCTACTAAAAATACAAAAAAAAATAGCTGGGTATGGTGGTGTATGCCTGTAATCCCAGCTATTCGGGAGGCTGAGGCAGGAGAATCACACAAACCCGGGAGGCAGCAGTGAGCCAAGATGGTGCCATTGCACTTCAGCCCAGGTGACATTGTTTGAGACTCTGTCTCAAAACAAACAAACAAAAACAGTAAATGACTTTAAAGGTCCAAAATTTCATGGGAACTGCAAGAGTCAATCATACAGGAAACAATGGATAGAGTGTGACAACTGCCAGGGCAACTCTGGTGATCTGCTGTTACAGAGGGGTTCACTCATTATACCATGTGCCTGCAGAAAAATGGCAAGCAACACAATACATCACATGCTGGTTTTCAACCAGGGCGGGTGTTTGGAAATGTGTGTGTATTTGCCAGAGAGGCATTTAGTGGCAGTAGTAGGAAAGCAAACACGCTAAATATCCTTCTTGGCATCAGCCAGTCCCCCAGAACAAAAATTTGTTTTGCGTCACCCAGGAATCTTGAGTTTATTACATGTCCTTGAAAATAGATAGGCAGTCATTATTAAAATGAGGTCGTTTATCAACTTGTACTGATCTGAGTGCAGTATACATCCACAGTATTTGCAGGACAAATTGTGTTGCATGACATTAGAGGCGGAAGGGCTTGCATGTGACATGCAGGCTTTCTGCACAGGAAGTCTCAGCTTGATACACAGTCCCATGGATCAGTGTAAGGCATGGGATTTACTTTGACATTCATATGGGTGTGGGGAATTTGAAAAGCATCTGTAGGAGCCGGTAATGATATAACTGTGTGACTCCATTCTGTTGCTGGATCAAGCACTGGATACTCTCAAAATATGTGGACACTGAAATCCCAGACACCTGTCTTAAGGAGCTTCCCATACCTGAATATAGAAGGGTCTGAGAAACTGTGTGCCTTTGGAAATAATGTAACTGCCAGTAAATCAGTCTTTGGCCCTTTGACAGTTACAAACAGCAAGAGATTATCCGAAGCAGCAGAGCTTACAGAATGTCTGTTCCACTCCGACCAGCTGGAGTCCTTACTAGAAGAAATAGCCCATGCAGTTGACAGCCCTCTTGGTATGTGAGTCAGCCTAGGTTGTCACGGAACCTTACAGAATATGGAGAAGATATAGATTATAAGTCCATGTCTTTATCATCTTTCCATGCCTATTTGCACCTAATATGTGCCCTGCAATGCAGGGGAGCTAGAGCAATGCCTCACCAAAGACAGTATATTTAAATAGAATCTTAAATGATAGGAGTGTCAGTAAAAGCAATGGTAAGGTTTTGCATGGAGGGTCGAAAATGAACACAGTACATCTCAGATATGCAAAAGATACAGTATAACTTACTCTATAATTGATGATAACTGACCTTATCCTTACCTTCTGGAGTAGTGGTAAGGCCTACTCAAACTTTCTGCTCAAAGGGACATTATGAGATTACAATACTGGAGGGTCTTCAACTCTGAGAACTTCCCTTCCCCATTGACATGTGAACCTACCATCCACAATTGAGAGAAGAGAATGAGCAAAGACTCTTCGTAGTGGGGATTTTTCTCTTTTCACTTTCTCATGTTGCAAGTGCTCTCCCTGTCATTCATGGACCTGTGGTTTCCAATCCATGACCATTAATTTTATAAACCTGAGAAGGAAGAGCAGAGGCAGTATCTATTTATCTTGAGTGAATCATCTAGGGGATGACTAATATAGTATTATGAACCGCAATCATACTTTTGTCTGATTTGTCCAGTGGATTTTAATTGCTGGGTCTCTCGAATGTAGAATTTGCTTTGTGTTCTACCCTTGTTCTTGACACATGATTCAGAGTATATATGCTTAAATCAACAAATAACTATTAGCATTTTATTTTCAAAAAGACACACCCAGGTTATTTTCCAGATCAATAGTTAGAGTTCAATAATGTTTGGGTTTGCAGAAAGATCAACTCATTCTGACACTGTTAGTTTAACCAGAGAATAATACTTTGAACTATGATCTTTTATTTTTTTTCCAATGCAAAAAAAAATAGCAAAAGAAAAATTTAAGTACAAAATTTATTGCAGTAAATAGATTAAAACTATTTCTTATGTAAACCAAAATCAACATTTGTTTCACTTGACTACCAGTAGTTGGAAAAATTATCTATTACAAATACAAACTCTGGAGAAAACACCAATGATGGTGCTTGTTCAAGTCAGTGAATGTGCTCAGACCACCAAGGAGAATTTCAGGATAACTCTCTTAGTAGAGAGATAGAAAGAGATGACAAGAGAGGAATAATAAATTACATTACTAATAAATGATCACTTCCTTATTGGACAACCATGAGTGACCTTCATATTTTTATGCCCTCAATGCCAAGGATTTAAATAACAGATTCCCAAATTCATGCTTCATGGACAAGGATTTCCTTTTATGAAGCTTCTTATGCATTTGTCAGGATACACTTTATCTATGCACTCAGCAATGATGGAGAAGAGGAGGCCACAAAGGAGGCTCCATCCCATCTTGACCACCCTCTTCCTCTTTGAATGATCTACATCCTTCTCACCAACTGTCTAAAGCCCCTCCTGTGCCCATTCACCAAGGGCTGTCTCCATTGTGAATCATTCTTCATCATCCATGTAACGAGCAGGAGGAAACTATGCTATGAGGCGAGGGACCAGTTTCTAGGCAGAAAACCTGGAGGACATTTTGCATATTTTAAAAGAAGCTGATTAGCCCTAAAGCAATCTCTGCCGCTTCTCCAAGGGCTTTAAGATATTGCAGCAACCCTGGGGCTCCACTTTCTGTTACAGCCCATTTTCTGAAGGGAGAGAGAAATCCAAACTGTCTCCTAGAAGAAGAGAAGTTAGACAGGGCTACCTAGCTCAAAAGTATGAAGTAAGCCAGTCCTCCCATGTCCCTCTAGGGACCCTTCTTCACCCTCCTAGAAGTCATTGTGTTATTGGAAAAGTTTCTTAACGTCTCAAAATCTCAGTTTTACGCACTTGTAAAATGGGAATAATCATAGTGCCTATCTCTTAAAGATGGAATGAGGGCTAACATGCATGAGAAGCTCATGGCACAGAGCCTGCCATATAACAGGCATTCCACACCTGTGAAGCCAGCATGAATGCCTCACTTGATAGAGGAGAAAACTGAGGCCCGGAGAGATGAAGATCCTTGGCCCAAGTTCAAAAGCATCAGGCTGCACCTCTTTCTACCAACCTGCAACCAGACTTGTCCTCTTGTATTTAAAACACAAAACAATATAATAAAGTTGAAGAGAAACCATCAGTTTTAAAAATGAATGTCCTGAGTCTAAAAGTCAAGATCTGTATCTTGAGACACAAGAAATTTCTGTTGATGATGAACATACATCATTAGAGTTTCTTTTCTTTCAAATTCTAGAGATTTATAAGGGGATTCTTTGAATTACATAAAAATATTTTTTAAACTTTATAAGATTTATATCAAGTGGTATAATATCATCTATGGCCAGTACAAATTCCACCCTATGCCCCGGAATTCCATGTATTATGAATTAACTATTCTGTCTATTCCATTTGGGTCTATAAGCAATTTTATCATGTCTGTTTGTATAAGGACCTCTTTTTAAAGAACAGCTCATTTAACATTTTGTGTTTGAACCATCTTGAAGGCAAATATTACAGTCATTTTCCTTTTACATAGAAAAAATACACATCATGAAAATAAAATAATACAAAATAACATTCATGGGTTCCAAGGGCATATCTCCCAGGATGTGAAGTACTGCTTCACTCTGGTAGTATGGTCAGCTGGAGGAAACTAGCAAACAAGCTAACACCACCAAAGGCTGAACAATCCATAAATTAAATAACAAACCTTCCCTTTGAGATTACTAGGTGATGTAGAACAGGAGGGCATGTGGCTGTCCTGACAACCAGCATCTATTCCTCCCTGGCTGGAGATGAGGTGGTGGGAGGGAAATTGAGTAGGAGCAGAAAGAATCTCTGTAAGCAGAGCTCTCAGAGTAACACCTTTGGGGACCCAAGGCCTGCCGGGGTTAGGATTAGTGTGAATCCTCTGAAATGTCTGCTTGGTGTTGGCCACACCCTTCCAGGGCCCCTGGCCTGCCCTGCCCTGGCATGGCCAATTATGTCTGGAATTCAGGGCTGTCATCCCCTCCCCAAGCTCTCATGTGGGGTCCCTGGTGTGGCTTTTCCTTCCACAGTCCCTCGTTTGCCTTTATCATCGGTAGCTGCTCCCCACAGCGGCGGCATCATGAGTGCTGGAGAGCTTTCTCTGCCTCAGCACTCTTGGCCTTGCCTCTGGGCATCCTCTAAGGTTGCTGTCACCACCAGGCCGGCTATGGACTCTCTATAAGATGGTGGGGCCTCTGGGTGGGAGTCATTTCCATCCTGGAATTCCAGGCCCGTCTCTGTATATAGAGGTGGAGGAATGCCAGAGGCCTCTCTCTCTGGAGGACAGTTCTGCTTTTCCACCTCAAGGCTCTCTTCATAAGCTGGAGGGTAAAAGTCTGGCCTAGGGGACAAAACAGCACAAACATGCATGCGTTATTCAGGCATTAATGCCAAAGAGGCAGACGGCTGCCTCTCTCAGCTCAAATTGTGCGAAGCTAAACTGTTAAGAAACATGGATTTCTGAAACAGATGTACCTCTTCCTGGCATCACCAGTTTTTAAAAAAACGTGCTGTTCTTCCAAAAGAACCTTTTTATCAGCCACAGGATGCCTGCCTCTAGTCATATTTTTTTCCCAGTGGGTTATGCCAAGCTATTCCTTCTCTATTGCTCATTCACTCATGGAAACAGTGAGATCCTTGTCAACAGTAGAGGAGGTGGAGGCTTTGGATAGGGAACTTCTCTCTACCGAGTACTTAGTCCATTCACATCCTTGCTCCCTTTCTCGCATGGCATCATCCCCTCAATTGCACCCACTTTCTCTGATCATCACAGTCAACAAAATAATGAATGAAAACCTACTTTGTGCTGATCCCTGAACTATACTAGATGCCCCGTCTCTATCCTAACACCCTTTCAAGACTCAATAGCTAGTTTCAAAGAAAACATACAAGCATACTCATTTCTCACATGATACCAACTGACAACTTTATGTAGATTTCAATTGCAACCCTTTCTATGACAGTAGGCTAAAGCAGCCATTCGTTCGGGGGCTGATGTACTCATTGGCCATCTTGCCCAGCATTGCTAATTGTTAAATCCTCCTGGCTTCTCCATCATGAATGAATCTGGGAGAGGGGGAGAGGCGAGGAAGAGACCGGTGAGCTCAGCTGAGTTGTGTATTTATAGAGCCATCCTTCCAGTGCTTACAGGGAGTGTTTATGGTGTGTAACCACAACAGAACAGGGACTGCCATTTGTAGCCACAACTCCATTCCAAATGTTACCAGGCCCAAAGCCAGTCACTGAAGAAGTTGTCTACTGTAAGGCATAAATCTCAGCCTTCACTCGGAATAGCCAAGGCTGAGTCATGGGGCACATGTGTAAAGGCATTTTACACAGAAAGGTGAGCTGTTCCCTGGAGTGATTTGAAAGGTTCCAGGATGACTGCTGCCTGCCCCAAATCCCAGCTACCTCTCCCAACCCCACCCTCTTTCAACTGCCATCCACATTCCCAGTCCCCTGAATTCCATCACTGGAGACCCATTTGCTTTGATATCTCAACCTGGGTATCCATTTTGAGTGCAATTGCTTTGGAGAAATCTGACTTCCCAGGCTGACTTGCTAGCCATTCTGCATGGGATGAGCATCTAATTATATGCAGCGAGAAGAGGCAGTAAAATGGGGGTGTAACAATGTCCATAATTGACTTTCAAAGATTTCGGTATACTGTAATACTATGCATGTGTTAGTCAATTTGAGCTATATCCTAAAGGCAATCAGTTACATGTATCAGAAATTCACACTCTAGAGGTAGTCCTCTAACATTTATACAAAAAGAAATCATCACTCTAGAGGCATCTTCTACAATCACTTCATTTATCATAATTTTTAATCAAACCCAGAAACTCTGCTGGTTTACATACAGTATTACAGTATAACACTGTAAATAAGTTTTGGTTTTCGTGATTATCTTATTAAGTAGCATAAAGGATGCTGAAAGTGGATCTTCATGGGTAAGATTACTTGTATTCAAGATACATGGAGTAGCTAAAATATTTTAGATATTTTCTACTCTTGCACAAAGAGGGCAAAATAATTTATAGTCTTGTAGCCTGTATCTTGAGAATGATGCCTAGGGTGTTATCCCTAAATGGTCCTGTGGCTAGCCAAGAATTAGGAGGTTTCTTGTTGCCTGATACTGACTATAAGATTAACTTAATCTTTTTTCTTCTTGTGGTAAAATATATATAACATAAAATTTACTGTTTTTAAGTGTATAGTTCTCTGGCACTAAATATACTCATATTGCTCCACAACCATCACCTTAAAACTCTCTACTCATTAAACAATAAGTCCCCAATCTCTCCTTCCACCAGCCCCTGGAACCACTGTTCTACTTTCTGTGTCTACGAATTTGACTACGCTAGGTACTCATATAAGTGGAATCACACAGTATTTGTCCTTTGTAACTGACTTGTTTCACTTAGCATAATGTTTTCAAGTTCATCCAAGTGGTGGCATGTGCCAGGATTTCCTTCATTTTGAAGGCTAATATTCCATTGCATGTATATACCACATTTTGTTTATCTACTTGATGGACATTTGGGCTGTCTCCACCTTTGGGTTATTGTGAATAAATGTTGCTACAAGCATTGGTGTACAAACATCCGTTTGAATCCCTGCTTTCAGTTCTTTTGTGTATAAACTCAGAATGTAGAATTGCTGGATAAAATGGTAATGCTATATTTAATGTATAGAGGAATCTCCACACTGTTTTCCACAGTGGTTGCCCCATTTTAACATTCCCACCAGCAATGCACAGGATTCCAGTTTCTTGACATCCTCACCAACACTTGCTGTTTGGTTTTGTTTTTTGATGATAACTATCCTAAGGTGTGAGGTGGCGAGATAGAATGAATCTTACCTCTAGAATATTATCACCTTACCCTGAAGGAATGTTTTACGCAAGGTGAGATCACAACACCTAAAAGGAGAGTAAACTGGGACTTCTCTGAGCTCACAGAGAATCCAGGACTCATTTCATGTCGGTTTCCTCATTTGTTGTGTGGCAGAATTTGTTCTGGGACTTGCTTTCCTTAGAACCTTAGAACCAGGTTATGGGAAGTAACTAACCATCACCTGCCACTAATTAATGACAGCTGCCATGATAAAACAAACGAGCCTGGGTTTCTAAATTGGCTTAGGTGGGTTTTCACTGGGGGTAGTGGTAGGGTTTCTCTGAGATGAGTTGCCCCTATATCATGGTTTTCCCCCAAAGATGACACCATTCTTCCTAATAACAACCCCAGAGTAATTCCCTGACAACAAAGCTTTGGTTCTAGACAGCCCATGGGATATGCAAGTTGCTCCATAGTAGGATCAGAAATTACTCAGATCTTATACAGCTCAGACCATCTCAGCCCTCCTTGGTCCCTCTGCTTGTCAGCAAGTACCTGTCCACTGTGGCCAGGGGCAGGGCCCCATGAGCAAGGTGTTGTCCAAGCACATGCCTCAACACTCCTTTGCGTTCAGTCACCTGGCGGTAGTTGCTCCAGAAAATTCCACTCAGAAGGATCACAAATCCCAGAGGCAGAAGCAAATAGGCCGCAATCAGGCTTCCCCGACAGTTGAATATGGAGTCCCAGGAAATGAAGAAGGCCCCCAGGCAGACCATCAGGAAACCCATCAGGAGGGCAAGAGCACAGAGAATGAGGCCAGTTCTGTTCTGCATCCTTGCACCTTAGGAACCCAGCACCCTGACCCTGCCGCTCCTCTGCTTCCCCGCTTGCTCCAAGGGAATGAGCTCATTAGCCAGCTTGCAGTTTTATATGCTCTGGGACCCACTGGCCTTTGGACAATTAAATGAAACAGGCACTTAGAAACTATTCATTAACCATTGAAAGTAACTGTAATATCCTTGGAGAATCAGCCAAAAAACAGCATTGTATACTGCAGGAAGGAGTGGCTTCGTCTAGCTGTTTTGCTCTTAAGAGTTGGGTAGGACACTCAGCTGTTCCCAGTTATTTGAACGTATGGCCCTCCTTTGATTAAAAGGCACTGGTCTCTCAATCCCCATGGAGGGCAATTCCCCACTAAAAGCTGGAGAAGTTAGCATTCTTTAAAGAACGATCTTCTTTGTGGTTTGGTAAGAAATCCCTTCCTAATTCCTTCTCCCTTTCTCTGTACTAAAAAGGCATTTCTGCAAGGTTGTTAACATGTTTATCTTGCCTCCCTCAACGAATCCCCACTTATTGCCCCCACACTATGATACTGGAATAATTCCAAGACAAAAGTTCAGAATGTGAACTCCGTGATTCCTGCTCTGTTGACAAGATGAAGAGCTTGAGTGGGAGCGGAAGGAGAGTGCTGGAGAGAAGGACTATAACAGTCAGAGCCTCGGGAATTTGGGGGGATTTGGGGCCTATAATTCCTGCAATCTTTCCCCCTTCAAAAAGTACATATGAAATATAATTCATTTTAGAGGATGCTGCTAAAATTGTTCCCTGTCCTCTCCTCCACACCTCTGCTCTATGGAGCATTGCCTCAAAAAATCTTTCCAACACCAGCCTTCTGTTTCCTGGCTGGAATTTGTTTTCTTTAGCTTGACTGTCTTTGATTGTGGATAGCTTATTTCAGACTTGGTTTATGCCCCGGCTCTGCCCTTTTTTATTTGACACTGTGGCATGTCTCTGCCAAAACCCATAGGAACCCTGGGTTGCTTTTACTCAAGATAGCTTCAGTTCCTCTTTGCGGCTGTTCCACTCCACTACTCAGTTACCATTGTTTTCCATTTACTTTCCCAATGAGAGAAGCAGTTTTTTGTGCCATGCCCTAGTAATCCCTCATATAACCTTTAGTCTCATACCCACCATCTCCTTAGCTCTGCCTTCATGTTAGGGCTGGGAGACATGGATATTAGAGAGGAAGGACACTATGGATCAAACACTATATAAGGCACTTCTCCATTCCAACCTTTAGCCCTTACCTTTATTAGCTTCAGTTTTAACTTTGAACTACCTTGATCTTCTAGTCTTGATATTGTCTTTGTAATCTTAAAACAGCTCTTATTCCCTCCTTCTCTAAACCATGAGATGGAAGATTGCTAAGATGATCCCTAAGGATCCCACCTCCTGATATTCATGTCTTTGTGTAAGTAATCCTCTCCCCTGAGTGTAGGCTGGACATAGTGACTTGATTTTAATCAATAGAATATGGTAAAGGTGTTAGGAAGTTACTTCCATGGAGGCTACCCAAGATTGTGGTTTTCATCTTTCTAGCAGACTCTCTCTATTGCCCTCTTGGCTTGCACCCTTTGAAGAAGGAAGCTGCCATATTGGAGAGGCCCATGAGGCAAGGAATTGAGGGCAGATTCTGGCCAACAGTCAGTGAAGAACTGAGGCCCTTACTCCATCAGCCCATGAGGAACTGCATCCTGTCAATGACCACATGAACTTGGAATCGAATCCTCGTCCCACTGAGCCTTGAGATGACTGTACTCCCAAGCGTCACCTTGACTAAGTGACCCTGAAGTAGAGGACCCAGGTAAGTCATACTCGGATTCCTGACCCACAGAAGCTGTGAGATAAGATGTTTCAGCCAGGATCCTAGATGCCACAAGATGGCAAGAGCTAGAATCAACGAATACATTATGATCAAATCATTTCATGTTATGTGGATGTGACTATTTTAACAAATAAAAGAGGTCACAAGTTTTAAAAATGTATATTTTTAAAATATGCTAAGTTTTGTGGCAATATTTTAGGCAGCAGTAGATAACTAAAAAAATTATCTTAAGACTTTGTAAATCAGAGGAGACAATCAATGCTAAGTATTTATCACAGTACCTGGCCCAGAGAGTGTCCTATGAAGGTTACCTGTAATCACCCTCACCAATATTGTTATTATCAATGCTGTCATAATTCTAAAAATCTGTGGAAGACCCAGGACCCCCAGCTGAAATGTCTGCACTAGGAGTTGGGTCCCAGGAACAGGTAGATGGTAAAGTCCCAGCATAACGTTAGGAATCAGGTGACGGAAGAAGAGTACTCTCAATGGGAACTGCCCATCAGACAGCTGGGCTTCTCTGTTTTAGACAAAACTGGAGGCAGAAATTAGACTGGGGTTATGACAGGCCAGGCCTCATTCTTGTGATCACATGAACATACGAGCAAATAAGTTTCTCTATACTTTTTCCTCCTCCATGCCAATAAAGTACACTAGAACCATTGCCTTATAGTACGCCAGACAGTTCCTTCCCCTCCAATGCCCTTTGAAGGGGCTCCTGTCATTCCACAGCAGTGTGGTGGTGGTGGTGGTGGTGGTGGTGGTGGTGGTGGTGGTGGTGGTGGTGGTAGTGGTGGTGGTGTGTTTTTGGTGAGAAATTAGGTATGGAAGAGCAAAATCCAGGAAGTGGCAGGGGGATGGAAAGATTCAGTCCCTTTACATAAAATTTACCTGAAATTAAGAATAGTTCCTGGGCTCAGGGTATTTGAGGAATTTATTTTGGGCATCAAGGGGAAAGGGCTGGGAACATTTGCAGCATCTGTGGAAAGTAGACGTGAAAAGGAAAAAAAATCAATATGGAAATATGAAGTATCACAGGGAGCCATATTTCTCCTTCAAAATGACTAAGAAATACTAATGAACACCACACAGTCTATCTGTGTAATAAAACTGTACCTGAAATACCTCCTAAATCTGTACAAATAAAAGTAAATAAACAAATTTAAAAGGCAAAAGAAAGAGAAATACTGTTGAGGTTATTTTGTGTGTTTATTGTTTATGTTTATTATTAAATATACGTTACTAAATAATAGCAATTTTTTTAACTTGACTCTGCTTCAGTTCCTCTTTTTGCCCATCATAAAACTTTATTATGAGTAATTAAAACTTCACTCGCGGTGGGGCGTGGTGGCTCAGGCCTGTAATCCTAGCACTTTGGGAGGCCAGGGGTGGGGGGGGGTGGATCACAAGGTCAGGAGATCGAGACCATCCTGGCTAACACGGTGAAACCCCATCTCTACTAAAAATACAAAAAATTAGCCAGGCGTGGTGATGGGCAGTCCCAGCTACTCTGGAGGTTGAGGCAGGGAAACGGCGTGGACCCGGGACGCGGAGCTTGCAGTGAGCCGAGATCGCACCACGGCACTCTAGCCTGGGCGACAGACGAGACTCTGTCTCAAACAAACAAACAAAAAAGAAAACTTTACTCGCTGGTAAGAAATTACCAATGCTTAAAATGGTAATTTTAATTATAAGAAAAATTAGGTTGAAAAGATAGTGTGTTCCCTCTCATTGCCAAATAACATACAATGCTGCAGATAAAAACAGAGATCAGCATAGTTTTTAGGAACTATACTTCACCCTCAAATTTATTTGGATACCTGGAAATTCATTTGCCATCATCAAGCTTAGGGTGATTTATTATAAACTGGTTAACACAATTGAGCATCATAGCATCTTGAGAGAGTTCTAGTCTGCAAATGTAAGTAAACCACCACTGTACTTTACAGTAATAACACAAAACCAACATCATACTGTAAGCAAAAGATGCTGTTATCATGTGTTATTATGAAGAGTTATTATGAAGGTTATCATTGTTGTGCATACTTTCTTTTTTCTGAAAATATTTGATCTTTTCGTGTGCTTTGTAATATATGCTATGAGTGTAGTCATACATATATGGAGATTATATATTAAGCTATATCTATATCAGGAGTACGTGCCCACTTTTTTAACTTTGAAGTTCAGAGGTACATGTCCAGGTTTGTTATATAGGTAAACTTGTATCATGGGGGTTTGTTGGACAGATTATTTAATCACCCAGGTATTAAACCTAGTACCCATTAGTTATTTTTCCTGATCTTCTCCCTCCTCCCACCCTCCACCCTCCAATAGGACCCAGTGTCTGTTGGTCTCTTCTTTGTGTCCATGTGTTTTGATCACTTAGCTCCCACTTATAAATGAGAACATGCAGTAAATACGTTTTCTGTTCCTGTGTTAGTTTGATGATAATGGCCTCCAGCTCCATCCATATCCATACAAAGGACATGATCTTATTCTTTCTTATGGTTCCATAGTATTCCATGGTGTATATGGATCACATTTTCTTTATCCAGCCTATTATTGATGGGCATTTAGGTTGATTCCATGTCTTTGCTATTGTGAATAGTACTGCAATGAACATATGTGTGCTTGTGTCTTTATGATAGAATGATTTATACTCCCTTGGGTATATATCCAGCAATGGGATTGCTGGACTGAATGGCATTTCTGTCTTCAGGTCTTTGAAGAATCACCACACTGTCTTCCACAATGGCTGAACTAATTTACACTCCCACCAACAATGTATAAGCATTCCTTTTTCTCTACAACCTTGCCAGCATCTGTTATTTTTTGACTTTTAACAATAGCCATTCTGACTGGTATTAGATAGTATATCATTGTGGTTTTGATTTGCATTTCTCTAATAATCAGTGATGTTGAGCTTTTTTTACATGATTGTTGGTTGCATGAATGTCTTCTTTCTGCTTCAGTTCTAAACCACATGGATCACCGCTGTGTAAGCATTATTCCCCTTTTGTGCCTCAAAAATGACCAAGAATCACTAAAACCAATTACTTGTAATTTTAAACAATTTTTATTACTTGCAGTTTCCCTCCTATTTATGTTGCAGTATACCCTCTTTCCCCACACTCACTAGTTGTAATAACATTTTTGAAAAGGAAATGAAAGTAGATGTACACTTGCTTTACTCACAGTGAAACAGCACAGACATGGAGAGAAAGCATCTTGTTCTTCAGCCATCTTGAAGGTGTGGAAGAAACCCCAGCAGAAGAGCAGTTGTGATAACAGAATAGAAAATCAGGCCACATTTTCAGGGCTGGGGCAAAATAAAAAGAATGTAATAAAGAGGCAGTCGAACACTAAGAAGTTGCCTTAAAGAGTCATTTCAGGAGGCTTTGGCCCTTTACCTGAGCTGTATCCTATCTTCTGGATCTGCCTTCTTTCCCATGCCAACTTTTCTGCTTTCTCCCCCTTGCCACTACTCAGCACTGATTATGAGAGTAAGGGGCCATTTAAAGGTGGGAACACTGCAGAAGAGAGAGACTGATGATTCACCGCAGTTCACACACAGTATGGAATGATGGGAAAATGGATACGCTGGAGGAGTATGGCTCACACCTCTAGAGAGAGAAAAGTTCTAGGATCCAGTGGAGGCCAAGCCAAAGTCCCCCATCACTGTTTCCATCTCCTTCTCAATAGATCCACCAAGGAAATGATACCTTGCTTTTAAACTAGTCTATTTGCTTATTATTCTTCCTCTTAAAAATTCACCAATCAGCAGAAGTGTCTGACATGGCAGTAAGCAACAACATGCTATTGGGTTGACAGTTAAATTATCTTAAACCGTAATCACTCTTTCAATACTGTTCCTTTCAGCATGACAGACCCATGAGGATTGTTTTGAACACTGAGTGCCTTACCTTGCACATCAGAGCCCCCCAAACCTCATCCTTCTTTCAAACTCTCCTGTGCAATACACAAATGCCTTGGAACGTCTCACAGCCCTATGCACTCTAGCTTTCGTTTACCAGGCACATGGGCCAATACCCTTGTTTTGAAAACGGGAAGAGTATTGCTGTGAATGAGAAGTCGGTGGGAACTTTGGAAGGAAACTAATGGTGTGTAGAAGTTGTTGCATAGGAGGGCCATGGGGCCAAGAGCTGAGGCAGACTGGCCAGATTTCAGAAGGTCACTTTGGTTTAGGAAGTGAGGCTTTGTGGGAGGTAGGGAAGGTGCGCATATGCGTAGCAAGAGATGTCAGCCCTGCCTGATTTCATGGTGGTGATTACTGAGTGATTTCTGGATTAGCCTTTCACACTTGAGGGTTCACTGAGCATTGGCCACTTCCTCCTCTTTCCCATTCTTGTTTTCTTTGCTTTTGAAACTTTCTACCCACCCCTCCTTTTCCCCCAGTCAGGAGAAGATTTATATGAAGTGTTTTTTTTTTTTTGGTTGGCAAAGAACAGCTTCTTGCAAAGTGCATGGCACAGTAAGGTAAGCTGATGTGACAGAAGCACGTGAGGCCCCACTCACCCTGGGCAGAACCTAGTGGGTCTCCGGTACGGGGACTCTGTGGAGACCAGGACTAGGTGGAACCACGGGGCACTTGCCTAGAGTGTGAAATTTGTTGGGGATTGTAGGGGGTGGGGAGGGTGGAACTCAGTAATCAAGACAAATCATATTTTCCAGCAATGTTTTAAAAAATCGAATTAGCAGAATATGGCTGATGGGGCAGCAGCCTGTTTCTGTAAATAAAGTTGTGGTGAGGAAATTTGGTCCTGTCTTTCGGACAAACAGAAAGATACATTTTGTTCTAGAAAGAGGTCAATTTAATCCACAAATAAGCCAGAACAAATTTAATTTATTTGGGGATCCTTGGAAAACTGAAAGAAGACCACACTTCTGTGGCCATTTTGGATCAAATCAGAAGCCTCAAGCCAGGGCAGAATCTGCCTGCATTGACACCACCTGGCATGATGGGCAGGGACTTGTAAATATGAAGCAGGTTCTGTGCCCACTTTACGAAATTCTCTGTAATATTCTGTTTCCCTTTTCTCCACTTCCTATTTTTAATACTCTTGAATAGCTTAAGTGATAGCAAAATATGTGTTGCTCAAAGATTTAGTAGAACTCATAAAACCACTGGGTCCAAGACCTTTTTTCCTTACTTTTTTTTCCTGGTAATTTTTTATGACTGCTAGGTACTGTGTAGGACAGTAGAGACTGAGATAAATAGTAGATATGCCATACCTGAACATGGGCACAACTCTGCCATTGCTCACCTCTCGGTGTAGGGAGTTGAGCGAATCTAGTAAAGAGTTGAGCTGAGTTTGGGTTTTGTTGTTATTATGGTTCCCTTCAGTGCACTACTGGCTTCAAATTCCTCTGGTATTAACTGGTGCTTGGGGTGAGGGATGGCTTGCTGAAGGGTTTTTCTCCATGTTCCTCCTCTATCCTCAACTTTAGACCTTCACTGAGTACTTGCACCTGAGGAGGGTGGGTCTTCATACTCTTGCCTATTCCCTCAGCAGTAGACTATGCTTATTACCTGGTGCTTGCTAGCTGGGTGGTAGGGGGAGGGGGTTTCTCTGTTGTCTTGATCCACTTTAGTCTTATGTAGGCCTTAAGATCCTGGTGTTGGAGACAGGGTGCTTTCTCAGTGAACCTACCCTTTCTCCAGCATTAGTTTCCTCTAACAATCTGACCTCAGGATAGTTTCCTGATCCTCCCTGACAGAGGGCTTTTTCTTTTCACTTTTCCCAGCCACGTGGGTTTCACCTGTGCCCTGGAGGAAAGAGAGTTTGCCACCTCCCAACTCTAGCAGCTTAACAGAGTCCAGCTGGGGCTTGACACTTTCCTGCAGCAGCTGGGTGGAGATCCATGGGAGAAGAGCCCAGAAGTGGGTGTAAAGCACCATCATGTCTACAGCTCCCAGTGTTTCTGTACTCCCACATTAGCCCACATTTGGCATCTAACAATTAGTTTAAAACTTCAGCTGAATTATTCTTACTGTCTTGTATGACACTCGTGTCTCTTATTCCTGGGCCCTGTCATAGGAGAGCCAGGGCTTGTGTCCCAGCTTCCACTGGAGGCTCCTGTCTTTCCTTAGATTGAAGCTATTCCGTTGCCCTGTAACCTCAGCTCTCTGATGGAGTCAAGAAACATGATTTTTGTAGATTATCAGGCATTTTCTGGTTGTTAGATGAGAGCAATGCTCTTTCAGGCTTTCAAACTCCTGGGCAGAAGGGGGGATATCCTTGACACCATTTCTTTATGGTAAACTTCAATTCGTTTTTCAAATTCTCCTAAAGGTTTTAAGGTTATCCCTTCTCCTGAAGTCTATTTTTTAAATTTACAATTTCCTTAAAAAAATTCGGCCGGGCGCGGTGGCTCAAGCCTGTAATCCCAGCACTTTGGGAGGCCGAGACGGGCGGATCACGAGGTCAGGAGATTGAGACCATCCTGGCTAACATGGTGAAACCCCGTCTCTACTAAAAAATACAAAAAACTAGCCGGGCGAGGTGGCGGGCGCCTGTAGTCCCAGCTACTTGGGAGGCTGAGGCAGGAGAATGGCGTAAACCCGGGAGGCGGAGCTTGCAGTGAGCTGAGATCCGGCCACTGCACTCCAGCCCGGGCGACAGAGCGAGACTCCGTCTCAAAAAAAAAAAAAAAAAAAAAAAAAAAAAAAAAAAAAAAAAAAAAAATTCCACTTATATGCCTACCAATTCTCTTCACACACACACACACACACACACACACACACACATGACATTCACTTATAATATAATATATGGTTATAATATATGCAGTATTCAATTATAATTTTAAAATCTCATCTAATTTTCTAGGTATATCACCTTTCCAATTCTTCACAATTGCTATTTGTGTCTTTATTCCTTTTTTCTTTTTTTGATGCGACTACCCATAGCTATTTCATTAGATTTTTCTAAACTACTTGTTCATGTATTGATCTTAAGCGTCAGCATTTAGTTTTATAATCATTAAGGCTTTTTTTAAAGAAAGACTTTATTTTGTTTTATAAATTTATATTTCATAATTTTCTGAAGTTACTCCAGTCTACTTTGGATTTTTTGTCATTTGGGGGTAGTCTCTTCAGTAAATCAGGCCTTTTTAAACAATTCTATTAGTTTTATGATTCAGCAGTTTTTGCTTTAATCTTTAACAACTTCATTAGTCTATGTTTAATGACTGTTTGTCATCCTTTTTGTAGTATGCTTAATTTATCTCCAATCTTGTTTTCTAATAAATATGATTAGCACCACCCATTGTGTCACCTTGACCCAAATCACACACATTTTTATATGCCATGCTCTCAGTGTCAGTTATTTCCAAATAATAAGTAATTTCACCGAATATAAAAATAAGCAAAATATATAAACATATAAGTGATTTTAAAAGAAATAGGAAATAGCCCTTAAACAATTAAAACATGTTCAACCTCACTTATAATAAGGAAAGTACTAAAATACAATTTCTTGCCTATCAGATCAGCAAAAATCTCAGTGTGACAACACACTCTGTTGGCAAGGCTGCAGGGCAAAGACCCTCGTATATCTCAAGTGGGAATACAACAGCTAGCAAACTTACATTTGCATTTTTCCTTCTGACCCAGAAATCACACTTCTGGAAATATAGTCCAAAGATACATTGGCAAAAATACAAAATTTTACATGTACAGATTTACTTATTGTAGCAGCATTGTTTGTAATTACATAAGACTGGAAACACTCAAATGGCCATGAATAAGGGCCCAGTTGAATAAACCAAGGTACATTCACACGTCAGAATGTTATTCAGTTGTAAAAAGGAATGAGTAATATCTCTATATTACTAAGATGTCCTCTAGACTATACTGATAAGATAACAAATCAATTAACAAAGTTTATAGTATAAAAAAGGAGGGGATACAAATATGTATGAATATATGTCAATATTTTCAAAAAGAAACAATGAGAGTATCAAATAAAATTAATTTTTAAAATGGTTACCTTTAGGAGGAGGGAGGGACAGGGTAGGAAGGATGCAATTGGAAGACAGACTTATTTGAATGTGTCTTTAAAATAGTTATAACATTGGAACTACATGCATATTTTACATAATTAAAAACCAAATTAAATCAAAACTAAAAAGCAAAGCAATCCTTAAAATTTTTCTTTAAAAAAGGTAACAAATGAACCTAACTTCTTATCAGTTTGATTGCTTGCCATAAAAAAAAATTCTAAGTAAATTTAAATTGCAGTATTTTCATTCAGTGGGAAAGACTCTAGTGAAAAACAAAACAAACACAAAATCCACAAATAAACCCTAATATGCATTCAGTAGTCTTATGGATAGTAAGAATATGGGATATTGTAATCTTAGCATTGTGGGAGGCCAAAGCAGGCAGATCACTTGAGTCCAAGAGATCGAGACCAGCCTGGGCAACCCCATCTCTACAAAAAAATACAAAAATCAGCCAGGCATGGTGGTGTGCCCGTAGTCCTGGGTACTCAGGGTGGGGAGGTTGGGGACAGGGCTGCTGAGGGAGGTCAAGTCCGCAATGAGCCATTATCATAACACTGCACTCCAGCCTGGGCGGCAGAGTCCCCTTCCTTACAAACCCTTTTGGTAGACTTAGGAGCTTCTGGAACTCTCTTTATCTCTTTGCACTGTGTCCTGGAAGAGTCAGACCCAATGTTCCAGCTTGCTAATTTAATACTTATTTGCATCTATTTGGGTATTCTGCCCAATTTTTAAAGTAACAGTGATTGTATTTTCAATAATCCAGAAATCCAATTATTTCTTTTTCTATTTTATGGCTGTGACAGTCACCCCAGTGAATGAAAGTTCTGATTATGGGAGCCATAATCCTCTAGACTGTTGGGGTAGAAGCTGTCAGGTGTTCAGGTAGGTCATGTTGATTGATGTGGGCGAGGTTCCTCTCCCCAGCATAAGTGGTCTGGGAACTTCTCACATCAGAAGCAGCTAATGGTTTCCTTTTCTTCCCACCACTCCTCCGGCCACGCCTTGTTGTATATGTCAGTTACTCAACTCTGCTCTGCTTCTCTGTCCAGAGCCAGCCCTTCTGATAGGAAACTCCCCAGGTTCACTGTTTAAAGCAGTTGCTGAGGCTTTTACCAGAGAGCAAACACCACTCTTGCCAAAAATGCGGCACGTGAGACTGATGGGAAGATCATAACAGGCCAGGCAATTCATAATGCAATCTTTCGATTTTATTTTTTATTTTTCTTGAGACAGGGTCTTGCTCTGTCACCCTGGCTGGAGTGCAGTGGCATGGTCATAGCTTACTGCAGCCTGGACTTCCCTGGGTTCAAGCAATCCTTCTGCCTCAGCCTCCCAAGTAGCTGGGACCATAGGCGCACACCACCACACCCAGCTAATTTTAGAATTGCGTGTGTGTGTGTGTGTTTATAGTAGAGATAGAGTTTCGCCATGTTGCTCAGGTTGGTCTTAAACTTCTGAGCTCAAGTGATCCTCCCACCTCAGCCTCCTAAAGTGCTGGTATTACAAGCATGAGCAACCACGCCTAGCCCATAATGCAATCTTTTAATTTATTGATCACATAATTACTGACAAGGTCCCTCCCTGCACTGTACAAGTTAATCCTGAGCTTGAAATTTCTCTAGAACAGTAGTACACAAAACAGCCCTGACCTTTGCAGTAACCTCCTTCTGGTCTTTTTCTGCTTTGATTTCTCTGTCAGTCGGTTCTGTCCTTGGTCTGTATGTAAGGAAATCTTCAGAATTTCTGATCTTTGTAACTTTTCTTGTTTGGTATTTTAATGGAATTTGAAGAGCGGGAGGAAAGTAGACTGATGTGTTCAGTCTGCCAATTCGATCCCCATTTTTTTTCTGAGTGTATGAGGATATGAGTGGGTATTGTTTACAAAATTAGGATCACGTTGTATACGTAATTTTGTATTTTGCTTTTTTACGATAATGACATGCGTTTTTTGAAAACACTATTTTCAATGATTATATTTTGAATGAATCTTCACTGTTTATCATACTCAAGAAAAATAACTCATATTCTTTTATTTCTTCCACACTAAATAATAAAGTCCTTGAGAGAAAATGTCAGCACTGTAGATCCTTAAGACAAATTGAAATTCCTGGCACGTAGTAGCTGTATAAGTCTTCATGATTCAATCTGATGTTTTTTTTTTTCAGTAGAATAGGTAAGGACCAAGGCAGAAACTTAAGAGAGGGGATGGATGGGGAAAAAAAAAAGGAGTAAGTTTGACTTGGAAATAGGGGAAGATTAAATCTGCTCATTCATTTTGCAAAACCATTTTGATTTTATTCCCGCTTTCCTTTTGTGCTGTTATTACAGAAGCAGAATCCTTAGCTGAATTGGAAAATATGGTTGTTGAGATTTTCCTCCCCCTTATTAGAGCCCTAGAGACAAGAACCTATCTTTGGAACACAATGTTTCTTTCAGCACATGTCACAATGTGTATAAAGTATTTCTGAGGGGATGTGTTTCTAAGTTGAAGGTATTCTAAGAAGTATAAAGATGGTGCTGATCTACCCAAGTTGCTATTTACTGCCTCAGAAAGATGAGTCATGCTCTGCTTATGTTGAGGGACTGAAGTAATGACTCCTCATAGCCAGGAGTATAATCAAGTCGTGAACATTATCCTCACATAGATTTATCATCAAGCTTACATTTTAAAAAAATTTCACAAATATAATTGAGTGCCTCAAAAACAGATGATTCCCATTTTCTAGTCACAAAAGCTTAAAAATAAATCCTGGGTCTTGTTTTTTTTCTCTTTCTTTCTTTTTTTTTCAATGCATCTGTTTATTTAATGTGAGTCACTAATGTCTAGCCCAAGAAGAAGCTGAATAATTCATTAACAATATTTTTTTCTCTGAATGAGACTTAGACATAAATTATTATATCTTCATATACATATACAATGTTCATTAATTTTTTAAAAATCAGTAGGGGCCCACCTTTATTTAGTTTTTGAAAAATGGGTAGAAGAAGGAAGAAGGGAGAAAATTGCTGCTGATCTATAGGAAAGACTAGCAGGGAATATCTTGGTTTAAATTGAACTATGTACAGTTTCTCATGTTTCTTATGTTTCACGTGGTCCAATATGAAAAATACACCTAAAACAATCATAATTATGTACCAAGTACCTCCGTGTACCTGGCAATTTTACTTATGCTATCTTTAATTCTCACAACAATATTGCAAATTAAATAAGTTCCCTACAAGACTGAAGGATGCTGTGTCCTGAGAGAATCAGTGACCTACTCAAGGTCATTTAGAGTCACTTTACAAACACATCCCTGCTGACCCTATGTCCAACATTCTTCATCTTACATCACAATGCCTCTCTGCACAGCTGATTTTAACATTTGCAATTTTTCTTAATACATTTATAATTGATGTTAAAGTTATTAATTGCTGCTTCTAATAGATTTGCAAAATATTTTAGACTCACAGTAGTTATCAAACACCTGTCATTTACAAGTGTATCAATCAGGATAGGCTAGGATTTGCTTTGTAGCAAACAACCTCATATCTCCATGGTTTTAAACGACAAAGATGTATTCCTTGTTCTCTCACGGAGTCCATCATAGGTCAGCTAAAACTTTGCTCTAAGTTGACCTTATCTTCACTTTAGGATGCAGCTGAGGGCGTAGCTATTTTCCTGAACATGAATAGTCACACTAGCCAAGAGAATAGATGACACTGAAGGATCTTGCATTGACGATTACAATTTTGGCCCAGAGGGTTCACACATCGCTTTGTTATAACTCATTAGCAATAACTGGCCACATGTCCCCAGCCAACCACAGGAGACCAAGAAGGGTAAATCTACTGTAGGCCCAGAAGATTCAAATAGCTAGAAAGATTTGGTGAGCACTATTAATTCTACCTCACCAGGAATGTAACTAAGTGCTGCAGGGAACACAAAGAATAAGATATGCTCTTTGTCCTTTGAAAACTTACCATGAGCCATGCAAACAACCATAATGCAAAGCAGGTAAGTGTGAAACTGTAGTAGAAGCATCATGTTCAAGGAAGACAGAGGAAAGAATGATTAACTTAAAATGGTGAGACTCCAGAAGCCTTTGCAGAGAATACTACAGATGCACTCTTAAAGCTTAAAGGGTTTTAAAGCATCAAAAGATATTTTAGGGAGAAAAGTACTTAAACTAAGGGAACGGCATGAAAGGGTCTGGTGAGTTCAAGGCAAAGATGAGTAGATTGATGGGACAGGACCGGCAGGTAAATGAGACTAGGAATGAAACGAGAGACTGAAAAGTCATCTGGGGACAGAGTATAAAAGTCTGAATGCCACACACGGAAACAGTGCCCTTTATATTGAAACCGCTACATTTTATTAGAACTACATCAGAAATGTTGTTATCTCAAATTGATTAATGTTTCCATCTTGACACATTTATGGTTTTTTTAGAAAAATATCTTCTCATGCTAAGTAGAGTAAAATGACAAGATTGTCAGAACAGAGTGTCTGGTACATAACAGGTAATCAATAAATATGAATAAATGTATGGGTAGGAAGAAAGTCAAGGAAGGCATTATATGTTAATCCTTTCCTAATTTATCAAATTCTGAGTATGCACAACTGATTTTTTTTAAAGAAAGAAAGAGCAAATATTACTGAAGAGAACTAGTTGGGTGATGCCTCAGTAAAATGTTATCTAATTCTACATGTTTAATTACTTCTTTTTCTTCCTTTCTTGAGCCTAAGGTATGTGAATGATTTTAACATTCCCTCTTAGGTTTGGTCCTCCCATTCTCTAAGCAAATTTGTTCTTCTCCAAAAATTTCCTAGGCCCTCCGTGTGTCTCTTAAAGCCTCAGAGCCTCAAACACTGGAGAGAACTTGCTGCATGCAAGCTTATTCTAATACTTAATAGTTTCTGGGGCCTCAGGGTGAGGGTTGCCTCACAGTCCCTGTGTATAGAAGTTCTAATCTAGAGCATGCAACTCTGTGCACTGAGTAAAAGGAGCTATACTAAAAAATGAAAAAATTGACCGGGCGCAGTGGCTCACGCCTGTAATCCCAGCACTTTGGGAGGCTGAGGTGGGCGGATCCCGAGGTCAGGAGATTGAGACCATCCTGGCTAACACAGTGAAACCCCGTCTCTACTAAAAATGCAAAAACTTGGCCGGGAGTGGTGGCGCGTGCCTGTAGTCCCAACTGCTCGGGAGGCTGAGGCAGGAGAATGCCATGAACTCGGGAGGCGGAGCTTGCAGTGAGCCGAGATGGCGCCGCTGCACTCCAGCCTGGGCGACAGAGTGAGACTCCATCTCAAAAAATAAATAAATAAATAAATAAATTTAAGAACAAGCCAACAAAACCCCCAAACCCCACCTAGAGTTGTTAAATACAGAACTTTTCAGCAGCCAAGTGACACTGTCAGCCCTGGGCTAGAATTTCATGCCTCCCAGGAAAAGGGTAATTGAAAGGAACAACGCTGATGGCTCAGGCTATTCACAGCTGGAAGGTTGCTGCCTTTACACTAAGATCCTATTCTGCCTCCTTCTGTGGAAAATGAAAGAGGACTTGTTAATGGAGCAAAACCTTGCAAAGCATATGTAGTGCTGTGGGATTTGTGATGGAAGTACAAGTGGGAGGAAGAATGGACAAAGAGCAGGGTGACCTGAGTCAACATAGCAGTCACTGTGGGCCTCCTTGGCATCTAGGCCAGGGCTTCTCACACGTGGCCACATGGATCATTTGGGAAATCTCAAGAAAGTGCAGACTCTGATTTGCAGGCAGAGAGTAGAACTGGAAATTCTGCATCTCTGACAAGCTTCCAGGTGACGCTGATGCTGCTTCTCCCCAGGCCACACTTTAAGTAGCAAGGAGTACAGGCAACAGCTTCCCCTTCCCAAGGAAGCTAACTCCTTCCTGTAATGAGAGCCTTAAGGTTCAGGTGTTCACCCTGCCCTGTGCTCAGGCAGCGTCACCGCTTCCCAGCCCCACAGAGTGAGGACTTTAATCAGCCTGAGCCAAGTGAGGTCATTCCACTCTTTTTGCCAGTTACTGGCTTGGACCTAGTTGTGTGACCAATCTTGGTGAATGAAACAAAAGGGAAGGTTGGCGGGAGCTTTTAGGAAGAGCTTCCTTGGTCTACTGGAGCCCAAGGTAGAAACTTACTGCTTCCTCTCTTTGGAATTTACCTGGCGATCCTCAGAACTGCTTTATTCATCTTACAAATGTAAGGAAAGACCTTGCTGGTCCCTGGGTTCTTTCTGCTCACCTCTCCGTTGGAGCCTTACTATCTTCTTTCAGGCACCGCCTTCTCTAGTTGACCCCTACACAATGGACTTCCTCGGGGCTCTATTTTGGCCCCTTTTCTCTTCTTATTCTGCATTCTCTAAATTAGACCTTTCAAACTATGGGTAGCCACTCACTGATGGATCATTAAATCAATGTGGAATGTTGTCACCAGCATTAGGAGAAATAATAGCATATGATTGAACATCACATATGGCCAGATTAAGAATTGTTCAGGCTAACCTTCATTTTTGGAGTGTGCATGTGTAATGCAAAACACATTTTACCTTGTAGATCCCCTTCAAAAAATCTAGAGAGCCACAGGTACCTGTGACCTCATTTATTTTTATGACTCTCAAATCTCTATTCTGTATATCTTCTATATTTATCTGTCAGTTCCAAGCACATGTCTTCAACTGTCTACTCAACATGTCCACTCAGAAAGCTCAGAGCAATTGAAAATCAAAGCCAGACTCACCACTATCCCCTTTCAAGCCTGCCCCCATCCTCATGCCACTGCCCACTCCAAATCTCCTCCTCCTATGTTTCCTGCATTAGGAAAGGACACTGCCATCTACCCAAGCTAAGGAAACCGGAACTCTGGGAGTCATTCTTGGCCCTTTCCTCTCCATCACATTCAACATTCTCTGTCTCCAAATGCTGTTTATTTCACTCCCATTCACCTTTCCAAAATGTAGTTTTGAAATACCTTTTACCCATCTCCGCTACACACTATCATCCTAATCTAAACCACTGTCATCCCACTTCTGGACAAGGACATTCACTTCCTTAACTCGCCTCCCCATGTCATCTCTTCCTTCTTTCCAATTCTTTCTTCCCTCTGCAGACAGAGGGATCTATTAGCCATGTCACTTCCCTATTTAAATATAAGGGGAAATTGCAAATCAATAACCTGTCATAGAACTAGACATGGTGGCTCACGCCTGTAATCCCAGCACTTTGGGAGGCCTAGATGGGAGGATCACTTGAGTCCAGGAGTTCAAGACCAGCCTGGGTAACTGGCAAAACCCCGTCTCTACCCAAAATTCAAAAATTAGCCAGGCATGGAGGCACGCCTGTAGTTTCAGCTTCCTGGGAGGCTGAGGTGGAAGGATCACTAGAGTCCAGAGGGCAGAGTTTACAGTGAGCTGAGATCATGCCACTGCACTCCATCCTGGGCGATGGAGCCAGATCCTGTCTCAAAAAATACATTAAAAAAAAACCTGTCATGGAATCCCTTTTATAAAGGTCCCTGACTGTCTTTCTTGCCTAGCCTTCACTGTTTCCTGTCTGGGGCTGCTCTCAGCTTTTCATACGTGCCACACTCTCTCACGGCTGGGACTTTGGAGGTGCTTTTCTTTCTAGGAACACTCTTCTCCCCTCATGTCTTCATGTATCCAACTCCCCCTTATTCATTGAAGTCTCAGAAGGCTATTACTTCTTTAGGGAGGTCTTCCTTGTCTCCTGAATAAGATTAAGTCCTCCCAGCATAACACACAAAACAACTGTAAGCATTTATTTGTTGTAAGGTCTCGATTCCATATGAAACTACAAGCCCCATCAAGGCAAGGACTCTGTCTCCCCTCTTCACCTGGTTACTCATAGCTCCAAGCCCAGGATCTGGTACTTAGCAATGATGACATAGACGTTATTTATTGAATAGACAGATGAAGGAAGCTGTGTCAAAGATACTTCTTTAAAGAATTATGGTGACCAATGTAATTTTATATCTTTAAAAGGATACCTGATTGTCTAAAAGTGGACTGTTGCCATTTGAAATATTCTGGACCTATTTTGCAGTCCAAATGGCTGTGAACTCCAGCTGAAGTTCACCTGCCGAGCAGAAGCCTGTGTTCACTAGGGCTCTGATTTTACCACTCGTCTGAGAGTAATGTCCTGGCAAATCCAGTCTCTAACGTGGTTCACCCTCAACCTTCACTATATCGCTGTTCAGCAGAATACACATTCATAGATGTGACTTGGTGACACCCAGGATAGTGTGATCCGTTCTCACACTTCCGTGTGTTATTTGTGTCTCTTCCACTCTCAGGCCAATGCCAGGTCTATAAACAGGAAGGAGATAACAAGGCTGCTGGTTTCTGATAATAGAGGCCTCACGTCTTTCTCATATCCTTCAAACATTATTCCTCAATATGTCCCCGGGGAGAGATACTACAATAATCCCCTTGGCCTTGGCCTCTCTTTGAAGTTGAAATTTAAAATGCATTTTCTCCGTTTGCTTTTAAGTAACACAGTTAAATATTACAGTGTGGTTGACCCCTGCCTCCCAACTGCTACCCTTTTGACGTGATTCTGGCTTGTGCTGACCGGCCTGCTGAGCACACAAGCATGGGTGAGTTGCGGAGGAAGGTAGCAGGGAAAGGGACATGTTATACTTTAATAAAAAAGCAATTTCACTTTCCCGAAAGAGTTACCTTGGGACACATGATGGAGGTTCACATACTGCATCCTACAGAAACGACAAAGGCCAAACCTCAACCTGCATTTATCTTTTCTTCTACACCAACCAGTGCAGTAGACAATGGAAGTTCAGACTCCTTCCTGCTGTAGCTGGTCCTCTTTCCTAGCTAGGCTGGGTAGGTGTCAGAAAGAGATGAAGTGTGGCCTCCCTGCCATAAGCTGGGACTCTGGAAGCATGTCTATTCCTTGTTATCCAGTGCTACTCAGCACGAAGGGAGCACAGGCCATGTTGCTATTGTCCCATGCCAGAGACCAGACGCAGATGGAAAAGGCACTCACTCCCCCATTAGGCCATGGAGGGCCTCTGCTGGTGGAGCAAGTTTAAGTTGCATTCAAATAAAGTCCCTGGCAGTATTTCCCCTGCTCTCTTCATTTAGGCCTTCGGGTGCCAGAAAAGGCTGAGATGACTGCTGTGTCTTCTTGGCTTTCGGGAATGACACATGCTGAGGTTCATAGAAAAGCTCCAAGGAAGTCATTATGCTCTTAATGACCACTCTGCTTCTAGGTACTGTTTGCTTCACCTCCATTTAATATACCTTGTAGAGTCTCCCAGTCATTCTCCCTTGCTCCTCACTTTGCTTTTTACTCTTTGACCTTCATTCCTTTCCTCCCTCTTTCCGGTTGAATATATTTTGGTGAATTTGA
This sequence comes from Rhinopithecus roxellana, assembly GCF_007565055.1. NCBI lineage: Eukaryota > Metazoa > Chordata > Mammalia > Primates > Cercopithecidae > Rhinopithecus > Rhinopithecus roxellana. The sequence goes on along the minus strand of NC_044564.1, from coordinate 50,975,093 downwards.
CAGCATTTCTATTTCTTTACTTATTTCATGTATAAGAGCAATGCTTTGTACATCAAACAAAGCAGCCTTGGCTTAGATTGGGTTCCCTGGAAACAGCCTCCAAGATACAGAATTGCGTGCAGAGTTTATTGGGAGTGCTTTAGGGAGCTGCACCAGTAAGGAAGTGACGAAGGCAGACTTGGGTAAGGGGAGAAGCTGATCTCCAAAGGGACTGCCACCCAGAGGCCTTAACCAATCCTTCAGAGAGTTCTGGAACTAGATGGTCCTCCAGAGGTGTCCCAAATTGAAGCTAGGGGCCTGGCCTTTCCTTCCCTGCATCAGTCAGCCATTGGCCACTGGCTCATCCTTGGAAAGGAGCTTATTCTTGGTCCAGGTAGTTGCCTTCAGTGTGGGGGAGGTTCTCAGTGAAAATGTGGAGTTCAGACTCAGGCCTCTGAGGAGAGGCAGTCCCTGGCAGTGACTGGTACTTTTGAGGTAGCACAATAAGGCTGGTTCTGGGAGTGTGAAGGAAAGCAGGAAACGGAAACCAGCTGTTGCTTCCAGGGAGAAAGTAAGTGCCGGGGACATGCTGGTGGGTCTGGCGACCACATAAGAAGCTATTAAGTCCCTTCTCCCACAACTCCTGTCACCCAGTCTCTCTCTGGTGCCCCCTGTTGGCAGAACCTAACACGAACGCCCCAGCATCACAGAGCAGCATGTAGGAGGGTAGACGGTCGCTTCATCACCAGCCTGTCTGCAATTCTGCATCCACGTGCCTGCATGGTAATAACTGGCAGGAGCTGAACATGAGCTGCCTTTTGAGAAAGGGTCACGTGCCCTTGAGTTCACTAGGTCCCCACCCAGCTGCTCTCTCACTCATCAACCTTTCCAGCCAGGCCCTTGTTTGTTACCCGTGGGGGCAGGGGGACGGGGGGAAACTGCTTCCCTCAAAAAGATCCAAATCATTTTTTGAGAAGGGTTCCAGGAATCAGTATGAACACAGGAATTCATGCTCAAAACTTTCATCACAGCTAACATAATTTCACTATGTTTTTTCCTACCAGAACTGACTCCTCCTCCTGTCTTCTTGAGCAATCCACAGGCACCCCACCCAGCCCCCTTGCTGAGGGAAGTTTGGGGGTTTGGCATTTTGTTGCACCACTCAGGGCTGGGGTTTTGACCTATCACTCAGCCTCCCACGTTGTTTCCGCCCTCCTTCCCTTCCCCTTTGGAGAGGCTGGGTTGCAGAGGCCAGGTCACTTTCCACAGCATGCAGCTCACCAAGCGCTGTCTCATGGAGTAAAAATTCCCTTGAGATAGACCAAAGCAACTATTTTCCCTTTGTATGTATTTTTTCTTGGAGTATGGATGTAATCAGAGCTTGGCAAGATAGTCACGTTCTTCTATTTTTTTAAGAAAGGCTACAAACATTTTAGCAAATTTAATAGATAGCGCTGAAGCCAATAATAATTTTGTAAATTAAGATCCTGGGGCCGAGATCATGGAAATATGGATTCTAGGTCTCTAATATCTCCCAGAAGATGAACAGATTTGTTACATCAACAGCCCTAAGGCATCTTTGCCTTGTCACTGTTGTCACTGCTGAATGTGTATTGTCACTCCCATCCACCTCTCCTCCGTTGGTCTTCTAGAGCAAAATAAGTACAAGTGAGAGCCCAGATAAAAAACACAGAGCTAAGATACCCAACACACATTTTGTCTGCCCCCACGAAGTGACCATTAATCATAATGACTTACTGAGCACCTACCGTGTGCCAGGCTATGGCTATATGTTATATCTGAACCTCTGAAGTTGTTTCCATTTTCAGATAGAAAACTGAGGTGAGGTTCAGGACAGTTAGATGACGTAGAACAAAGAAAGGACAAAAACAGATTTGGAAACCTCTCATTCGTTATGATTATATTAAGGAGAAACTCTTACTCTGGTATTAATGCGTATTTTTATTTTATTTTGTTTCTTTACTTTGTTTTGTATTTATATTTTGGTTTTGATATTTTTAACACCCCTACAACAGCAGCCCTTCTCCACTGCCTCCCTTCCTCTCAGCAAAAAGAGAGCCAAGCTAGAATTTTTTTTTGAGACAGGTCCTCTTTCTGCTGGCCAGGCTGCAGGACAGTGGCAGGATCACAGCTCACCTCAGCCTCAACCTCCTGGGCTCAAGTGATCCTCCTGCCTCAGCCTCCTGAGTAGGTGGGACTATAGGCGTGTACTACCACATCTGTCTACTTTTTTAATTTTTTGTAGATATGGGGTCTCACTGGGTTACCCAGGCTGATCTCAGCTCAAGCAATCCTCCTGCCTCAACTTCCCAAAATGTTGAGATTACCAGCTTGAGCCACCACGCCCAGCCTCAAGCTAGAATTTATATCATTGTTTTTCATTAGTTGTATCCATTTCATAGTTATCTCTTATTTATGACCAGTGATACTGATTTTCCATTTACAGTAGAGACATGACATTCCATTTTAAAATAAACTTAAGTTAAAAAAAAAAATGAAGTCAGCTGGGCGCAGTGGCTCATGCCTGTAATTCCAGCACTTTGGGAAGCCAAGGTGGCTGGATCACTTGAGCTCAGGAGTTCGAGACCAGCCTGGGCAACATGGCAAAACCCCATCTCCACAGAAAGATACAAAAATTAGCTGGGTGTGGTGGCACACATCTGCCATCCCAGCTACTTGGGAGGCTGAAGTGGGAGAATCACCTGAGCCCAGGAGGTCAAGGCTGCAGTGAGCTACGATTGTACCACTACCTTCCAGCCGGGAAGACAGAGTGAGAGCCTGTCAAAAACAAAAAACAAACAAACCAAAACGGAGTCAAGTTCATATATATTAATGGAGTCAAATAATAAATAAGTATCTAATAGCCAAAATGGCTGGGCTATTACTTGGCTGGGCAAATAATGTGAAAGTATGACCTTGCATGACGTTTCTGAACAGCTCTGTGCCTCAGTTTCCCCAGGATAAGAATGGTACCTACCTCACAAAGTGGTAGTGAGGATTAACAGTGTTGACCTATCCCGAAGACATAAAGCAGTACCTAGGACACAGTCAGCATTACATGAGTGTTAGCCGGTGTTGTTCTTATGCAAATGCATGAATTCAATTCTTGTGTGCCTCTGGGAAAGACCGGCTGGTAAAGCAAAGACAACCAGGGGCAACGGACTTCTAAATGTAGATATATTGGCAGAGACTATGCCTAGCTTCATACTGCTCTGTAAAATTGCAGAGTTGAAGGGGAAATTTTACTGTGATGTATAGTCATTAACATGCAATCTTTCTTTTTTAGTAATCAATTGTGTTTGTTACTATAAGGAACTTAGAATCTTTGAAGTACTCTATTTCTAACAAGCTTCCCTGCCACCTCCTCCCCACGTGTCTACAGGAAATTGAGAACAGTACTCAAATCGCGGAGACTGCTTCAATAATCATTTACTAGGTACAAAGCTTAAATTTGAAAAGTCCAGGGACTTTTAGATCATGCATTTTACTCACAGGGATTATAATTATGGTAAGATAAAACTTTGGTGGTATCTTCTAAAACACACACATTTCTGGAAATGCAATGTGGGAATCAATGTGCCAAAGAAAACCCTTAAGAGTTTGTGGGGCTTATTTTTGTGTTATCATGGGGTTTTCACAGGAATAAAATTTAAACAACCCAACATTCCAACCCAATTTTCGAGGAAGAAACTTGGTATGCAGTGTCGGTCATCAGAGACTGAAATGCAACTTCCCTGGGGTCTCAGGTATGAGATATTTGGTAGACAGAGCATTACTAAGACCCGGGTATAGAAAGCAAAGGAGCATTCTCCCTGATATTTAAGGTACAAAGATCCCAAAAGGGCATGGAAGAGAAAGTATACAAGCCTGCTAGGTCAGGATTATTTATTTAGGGAACAATGGAAATAGTGAAATTGTTGAGGATGATGTACTCTCCTGTCTGGCAGCAGCAGCAGCAGCTGGGAATTTATTTAAAAGGCAAATTCTCAGGTCCCACTCCAGAGCCACTGAATCACAAACTGGGAGTTGAGCCAGGCACAGTGGCTCATGCCTGTAATCCCAGCACGTTGGGAGGTCGAAGCAGGTGGATCACCTGAGGTCGGGAGTTCAAGACGAGCCTGGCCAACATGGCGAAACCCTGTCTCTACTAAAAATGCAAAAAATTAGCTGGGCATGGTGGCTGGCACCTGTAGTCCCAGCTACTTGGGAGGCTGAGGCATAAGAATCGCTTGAACCCGGGAGGCAGAGGTTGAGGTGAGCCTAGATTGCACCACTGCACTCCAGCCTGGGTGACAGACTCCATCAAAAAATAAAAAAATTAAAAATTAAAAAAAAAAAAAACTAGTCTGGGAGATGGTCCCAGCCATCTGTATGTTGGCAAGTCTTCCAGGGCATTCTGTAATGTTGTAGACCCACCAGTTTAGGGGAAAGACACTGCGTCTGTCTAAAAGTAATTGTCATACGGTGCCCACAGATACAAGTAAATGTAGAATGATCTTTAGTTCAGTTTTTCATCTTCCCTTTGCATCCTGAGGAACATAAATACAATAGCCTTCTAGGTCAAAGGAGGACAATTTTGCCTTACTGACTCCAAGTTCTCCTTTTTTTTTGAAACAGAGTCTCACTCTGTCCTCTGTCACCCAGGCTGGAGTGCAGTGGCACAATCTCTGCTCACTGCAACCACCGCCTCCTGGGTTCAAGCAATTCTCATGCCTCAGACTCCTGAGTAGCTGGGATTACAGGCACGTGCCACCATGCCTAGCTAATGCTTTTCGTATTTTTAGTAGAGACGGGATTTCACCATGTTGGCCAGGCTGGTCCTGAAATCCTGGCCTCCAGTGATCCACCTGCCTCAGCCTCCCAAAGTGCTGAGATTACAAGAGTGAGTCACTGTGACCAGCTGACTCCAAGTTCTTTAGGGCAACTAGGGCTTTTCTGGTGGCCAGGCCTTGACTCACAGAGAGCAAAGAATAAGAACATTCTGATTCTTATTTTAGCAACTCAAGACGTAGCAATCCAAGGTGTGGAGTCTGATGCAGACGGGTGCCCTCTGAAAAGATGAGTCATTCTGTCATGGTCCATGACGCATAACCTGGACAATTCAGAATGGGACAGGGGTGCAGCTGGAAGACAAGCGAGGAGAGAGAGAGGGGAGAGGGTGGTGGTGGGGGGTTCACTTGCTTTGCTGAGGCTATTTGTCAGGAAGCTGGGTTGGGTGCCTAATCAGTTTAGCCATGTTCTCTCTCTTCATGGCTCTGCAACCTGTTCATTGGATGAACCTGGCTTTGTCCCTGCCCACCTCTGGGTCTTAATATATTAAGAAAACAAATTACAGCCCAATCCCACAAAGGCTAGGGAGGCTGCCTTTCTTCTTCTTCACTGTGTCTCCAGAGCCTAGCAGATTGCCTGCTATGTAGTTGATAAATATTTGAACAAAATCAGTGAGGCTGGAGGTAGAGTTTGTTCTCAAGGTGAGAGGCAGGGCAGGATTTCCTCACTTAAGTAACGAGGCAGGAAAAGAACAGAGTGTCACTCGTTATAGGGTACCATGGTCAAACCAAGGAAATCAGGATTAAATTGAAAGTCCAGAAGGAAGTAGCACAGATGAAAACTGTATCTAGTCAGAGGTCAGGACTTGGGCAGAGCTGAACTTAAATGGGATCAAAAAAGGAAATGAGGTAAAGATAGCCCTGCTGTCCACAAATTGCCCCATGTGTAAGTAGATTAAGTTGGCATAAAGCTATGTTAACTAATATTCAACAAATATTTATTCAGTCCCTATTATGTGACAGGTACTATTCTAAAAGGCACTCGCAATTCTGCAGTAAACGAAACAAACAAAAATCCCTACAGCCATGAAGTAGAGAGCACTGACCCCAAAGGGAATACTAATAATGGCTATTTGATGATTTAATAATAGTAATAAATAATTGCTTACCAGGTGCCAGGCATTGTTATCGTTATCATTCATAGACCACCCCATCAGTTGATGTGGAAGTAAGCTCTATGCTTATGCTAACTTTCACGTTTCCAAAGGCCTTTCTTCTTCAGACCATCACCTGTGGGTGCAGAAACCATAGGAGGAAGTAAGGTCTGAACTTACGACCTGGGATATTACATTTCAATTTGGTTCTGGCCGGGCACTATGGCTCACGCCTGTAATCTCAGCACTTTGGGAGGGTGAGGCAGGCAGATGACAAGGTCAGGAGTTCGAGACCAGCCTGGCCAATATGGTAAAACCCCTTCTCTACTAAAAATGCAAGAAATAGCTGGGCGTGGTGGCAGGCACCTGTAGTCCCAGTTACTTGAGAGGCTGAGGCAGGAGAATTGCTTGAACCCGGGGGGCGGAGGTTGCAGTGAGCCGAGATCATGCCACTGCACTCCAGCCTGGGCAACAGAGCGAGACTCCGTCTCAAAAAAAAAAAAAAAAAATTGGTTTTCACAAGTAGGCAAGTTGCCTCATGACTTATATCACTGGTTACTGAAAGACTGAGTAACAGGATTGCAGTTAATGAAATAACATGAGGCTTTTGATGGGTATTTATATGAATAGTAGGTAAAGAAAATGGTTTTAAGAGAATGAGCATCAAAAGTCTTTCTCTAAAATCCTTTGGGGCATGTTGTCAGAGGAGTATTAATAATGAACTCTTCTAGGAATCCTCTCGACAATGCTTTCACAAAAAATAATATCACTCAACTGACATGGGTTTGGTTAAAAATTCCAGCCAGATGATGATTATTAAAAAAGAAAATCCTTACCAGTTAGATGTGCATGTAGACCCTTGAGTGTATGTAAAAAAGATAGACACATAGAAACACTAGATATATAAAGATGTATATTCCAGCCAGAAGTGCCTGTAAGACAACAGTACTCTTAAACATAAGGTAAGTTCTTTAGAAATTTTCAAAGTTGACAAGAGGTTTTACTGTTTGCCTCATATACTTTATACACATAGAGCTTGCTATGTTAAAAAGCCCTAATTCACTAACTTCATTTGTGTATTATTCAATGACTTTCCGTGTATTAATATTTTCGGGGCTGTCCCTGGTGAATGCTTGTGTATGGAAGAGAATAAACTATTTGGTTAAGACGCCAGCCTCGGGAGGCAAGTTGCCAAAGCTTAATTTCTGGCTCTGTCACTTACTGTCTGATATTGAGCAGGTTATTTAACTTCTCCATGCCTCATTTTCCCCATCTGTAAAAGGGGGTACTAATAATATGTCATAGAGTGGATAAGAGGTTTGAATGTGCTCATAAAATGCCTGGAAAAGTCTTGGGCACATCATAAGTGCTGTGCGAGGTGCTGATGTTTTTCTGCTTCTGCAAGCTTGCCCTGGCTGTCCTTTGCCTCCTCAGCTGGACCTACACTGCTGCTCTTCCCTTCTGAAGTTCACCGTCTTCCATCCTCAGATCCCCTCTTTCATGGTGCTGCTGGTATCTCTTCCACCCAACCTCACCTCCCATAATTGCCCACACCTCGGAAGAGCCAAGCTCTGCCATTGCATGTGGAGGTAGAAACCAGAGAGATAGCACCAAAAAGTAACTTCCCTCCTTGACACAGGCCCACATCCATTTTAGGATGGGTTCCTGAACTGGCTCATGACCTGGTCCTGGAATCTTCCCTGTGACCAGAGTCAGTTCTGCCCAACCACCCAATCCAGGCCCCCCACGCCTCAGACCCTAGCTCCAGGAAAAAGGACCATGTTTTCCCCTCGCCCTAGGCTAAGGCCCACCACAGTTCATTTCTTGCCTTTGGATTGACCTCTTCCTAGGATGGCTGGGAATAAGAGCTTCCCTTCCCTTCAGGACAAGCCCCACTCCACTCACAGGGCTGTGGGACAGATCTGAGCTCAACAACATGATCCCATTAGAGTCTGATTTAGGGATTGCTGGGAAGTACAGTCATCACTGCCAGTGGTCTCCCACCAAGCACACTGTGCTCAGTTCAGATCCTATTCCGCCAGCTCCTCTTTGTCAGGGTTTCCAAAAATCCTAGGGTACAGTCTCACCCAGGGTCACCTTGAGCCAGTGGAGTTTGGGATTCTGAGAGGCCCAGGTGGTGATCTAGGGTTCAGTTTCCTGCTCCGTCAAGGACTATTTTAGCTATATTACACTTTAGGAAGAATTCGTGGGTCCCTCTGGGAACTTAACTCTATTTATAACATTGTTTCTATGGGGAAGAGCGTTCCAAGTGACAATCAATTTAAAATGGAATGCTTAGTGCACAGCCTTTTCATCGCTGGGGGACTGCTGGTAATTGTTTCTTCACATGTAGAGATTATATTGAGATTTCAAAACAAATCTAGTATAAACAAGTAGAACAAGCAAAAAGCAGGTGTTGCTTCTTGTATTAGGAGAAATTTTAAAAGTTGACGTTTTTAAGAAAAAAAATTTATTTCACAGGGCAACATTTATTGAGCATTTACTGTTTACCAGCTACTAAATTAAAGAGAGTCTGTGTAATCTCATTTAGTCCTCACAGCAACGCTCTATGGCAGAGTGATAAAGAATCCACTGGCATTTTTTATGTTTAGCCAGTGAAAGCTTTCAAACCCCCACCAGACCCTTCCACTTCTGCCCCACATCTGGGCAAGCTGATGAAAGAGCCCAGGTGTGCCCTCCTGTGGCGCTGGTGGGACATTCAAACCATGTAAACCCTACTGCAAGACGGAAGCTTTGCCCAGCCCCACCCTCCCACCTCCACAAAACCCCAAAGCCAGTCTCCTTTTCCCACTCCCTTAAACCATTCTTGGACCTCTTGGGAGCCCATCTTACTTCCCCCCGAAAGCCTCATTGTGTGAGATATAAAGCTTTTATCTCTCTCTCTCTCTCTCTCTCTCTCTCTCTCTCTCTCTCTCTCTCTCTCTCTGTGTGTGTGTGTGTGTGTGTGTGTGTGTGTGTGTGTGTGTGATCATTACTCTCCACATCCAAGCCAAATCTTCGGTGAGGGGTTCATCTTCTCTCCATGAGGTGACTACAGTAGGTGAGTATAGTAGCCTCCATTTTACAGATGAGAAAACTGAGGCTCAGAGAGATTAAGCTGCTTGTCAAAGGTCACAGAACTAGATAATAGTATCATCTTAACCACTCTACTCTTTCTTTACTTCAGCTCAGTTACATCTTGCCTTTTGAAAATCAGTGAAGGAACTTATATTGAAGGCTTATACCTCTTGCTAATACTCAACACCTACTGAATACCTACCCTGAACTAAGCTTTTTTCATGCATTAACTCATGTTATTGTTTTGTTTTTCTTTGAGACGAAGTTTCGCTCTTGTTGCCCAGGCTGGAGTGCAATGGTGGGATCTCAGCTCACTGCAACCACCACCTCCTGGGTTCAAGGGATTCTCCTGCCTCAGCCTCCCAAGTAGGTGGGATTACAGGCATGCGCCACCATGCCTGGCTAATTTTTTATTTTTAGTAGAGACAGGGTTTCACCATGTTGGTCAGACTGGTCTTGAACCCCTGACCTCAGGTGATCTGCCCATCTCAGCCTCCCAAAGTGCTGAGATTACAGGCATGAGCCATCGTGCCTGGTCAACTCATGTTATTCTTTTAATAACTCTATGAGCTAAATAACATTGTCAGTCCCATTTTTATAGATGAGGAAACCGAGCAACAGCAAAGTTCAACAACTGATACAGGGTCACCCTGCTAATAAATAGTGGAGCTAGGATTTAAACACAGATAGTCTGCTCAGAACCCATTCTCTTGGCCACAGGGCTATAATGTTTCTTATATGGTCCACAAATCAAGCTGATTATTCACGCAACTTTTAAGGATTGTAGTTTGGCTACTGCTTAATTGGATAGCAGTTGTTTAAAGAAAAAAATCCTATATTAATGACATATTTGCTGGTTTCATTGTATCTTGTATAGTGTTCTTATGTTATTCATATGTAGCTTACTCAATACAGCAAATGTCTATAAAGAAAAGGCAATGCTTCAATTTCTTTGATATCTTCCTCCCCACCCCACCCCAATAACTAGGACATTGCTTTTTAGGCAATGGGAACCCAACAAATGTCATCTGAATGACTTAATATCAGTAGGTATTGCAGAATGAAACCCCACAATTTCACCTTTGCCCTAGATACCGCACTACACATCATTACAAATAGGCCAGGGCTCTCCAACAATTGCCATGGAAACTGTCTAGAATTCCTGTTCCCCGTCTTGTGCCATCTGTTTGACTAAAGGTATAACAAGGAAAATAATTATCTGCAATTTCTCATAGCAAAGTACCCCAAATTCACTAAGACAGAGTATTTTTTAACCATCTGCTTTCCCTTCAGGCTTTTCAGCAACTTCTGTGCAGCTAATACATAAAATTGTGTAACATTTATGATGGCTGGTTCACCATACATGGTTTCTAGCTCTGAAAACTCAGTTATGTGGAAGGCTAGAATTAAACAACATCAAAAAACAAAACAAAACAAAACAAAACAAATGATGACTCAAATGGAATCTGCGTGATGAGTTACAGCACTGACAGTGGAAACAAATGCTAAAAGTAGTCTCTTATTTCCGTCTGGGTACCAGAGGCAAAGCTTGCTGCTTTTCAGTTTGGCCCTGATTGTGCCTCTGTCAAATGCCTTGGGCAAATAGATTTAAAATTTGCCCACGAACAAAGTTAGCTTAATAATGGCTTCCATGCAGAGCTGTCAGAAGATAAAAGAACTCTATAAAGGATTCTGAGGAAAAAAACTTTATGGAACTTAGTGTCAAATATGACCATTTCTTTGAGGAAATACATCAAAGGTGGAGATGAAGTGTTTGAGCTGGAAGGCACTTCATTCAGTTCAGTGGTTTTGAATCTGTGCTCCATGGAGCCCCTGGGTTTCCTCCGATTTCCCTCTGCAGCTGCCAGAGATAAGACGTTAGTAGAGTGAACGTTTGGAGTCACAAACCCAACTTCCACTGAGCACCTCTGCATGTATTTGATTTTCTTTTGAAGATTCTCATAAAATTTATTTTAACAAAGGACTCTGTATTAGTCTCTTCTCATGTTGCTGATAAAGACATACCTGAGATTGGGTAATTTATAAAGAAAAAGAGGTTTACTGGACTCACAGTTCCATGTGACTGGGGATGCCTCACAATCACGGTGGAAGGCGAAGAGGAGCAAAGTCATGTCTTACATGGTGGCAGGCAAGAGACAGAATGAAAGCCAAGCAAAAGGGGAAACCCTTTATAAAATCATCAGATCTTGTGAGACTTATTCACTATCACAAGAACAGTATGAGGGAAACTGTCCCCATGATTCAGTTATCTCCCACCGGGTCCCTCTCACAACATGTGGGAATTATGGGAGCTACAATTCAAGATGAGATTTGGGCGGGGCCGCAGAGCCAAACCATATCAAACTTCATGGCTTAACAATACTTTGATAAGATTCCGAGATAATCCAACTCCCTCATTTTGTAGACGAAGAGTTTTCAGTGATTTGCTAAGGCCTCAGAGATACTCAGAGATGTGGCTGGGACTAGACAGGTGGTCTGGCTTCCCAATCTACTATTCTCTCAGTGGTCTTTTGGCTGGAAATAGATTGCCACCACACACCTGCAACTCAGGGATAGAGGGCTGAACAATTTCTTCGAGAGACAGAATTCTGAACTTCTTCCCAGCCCTTGGAACATCATTCTCCTGTCTCTTAACTTCTTGCTTCTCTGATTATATTTTTATCTGGCCAATTGGATTTTCTGCCTAGCATGACTTTTCCAACAACAACCTGTTTGCTCCCCAGGTAGATAACTGATAAATGTTTATGTCCTAAAAATCTCTAGTGCAGTATGTCCTTGGAGGGAAAATGCCCTCTGAGGCATATCAGTAAGGCACTGGATCTTGATGTCCCCAATAAATGGTACTACAAAAGTGGCCCACTTCAAAGAAGACGTGATTTTTATTTATGGAGTGGAAAAATCATGAATGGGTCTCTTTGACAAAAGTTAAATCACTAGAATTATTGTATTATTAGTAATAACTTTTCATCAAGTCCCCCCAAGAGAAAATAGTAATAATAGTAACAACAATAATAAAGGTGAAAAGTCCATGTTGCCTTTGTTAAATAGAAGCATCTCTGATCACAGCATTGGAACTGGAACTGAAAAGGACCATGCAGACCAGTTCTCCTTCAAGAGAATTCATAATTTCCAGTAGGAACCATTATCATCATCCTCAATACTGCTACCATTTCTTGAGCACTTGCTATGGACCGCCAACTGTGTTAAGTAAGCTCTTTACAAGCACTGTCATTTAATCTCTGTAACCATTCCAAGCGTTATTATTCTCCGCGTTCTACAGATATGAAAACTGAGGTTCAGAAAGTGTAAATCAGGGTCATGGCCTTGTACAACTACAGGGAACATTATTTGTTTTCTATGTAAATAGAACCTTCTGGAGCACAATGCAGCAGCCTTGGGTTAAGTGACTCCCAGTTTCCCAGAACTGGTAAATGACAAATTCTGGAATCAGCTCCAGGTCTGTCTGAAGCCAAAAACCCCATTCTGATCACTACACAAGTCCCTGCTTCAGAAATCCATATGTGTGCTCACACTCCGGAGTCTTATATTGATGATGATGAATTAAGAAGGAATTCGGTTGACTGTTGTATTAGTCTGTTTTCATGCTACTATAAAGAGTCTCACTCTGTCACCCAGGCTGGAGTACAGTGGTGCGATCTTGGCTCACTGCAAGCTCCGCCTCCTGGGGGTTCACGCCATTCTCCTGCCTCAGCCTCCCAAGTAGCTGGGTCTACAGGTGCCCGCCACCACGCCCAGCTAATTTTTTTTTTTTTTTGTATTTTTAGTAGAGACAGGGTTTCACTGTGCGTGTTAGCCAGGATGGTCTCGATCTCCTGACCTCGTGATCTGCTCGCCTTGGCCTCCCAGAGTGCTGGGATTACAGACGTGAGCCACTGTGCCCAGCCAAGACTGGATACTTTTTTTTTTTTTTAAGAGGTTTAATCAGCTAATGGGTTCTGTGGGATGTACAGGCTTCTGCTTCTGGGGAGGCCTCAGGAAATTAACAATCGTGTCCGAAGGTAAAGAGGAAGCAAGAACATCTTCACATGGCCAGCAGAAGAGAGAGAGAGAGAAGTGGGGAGGCCAGTGCCACTTTCAAACAACCAGATATCCTGAGAACTCTATCACAAGAACAGCAATGGGGAAGTCTGCCCTCACGATTCAATCACTTCCCACCAGGCCCCTCCTCCAACACTGGGAATTACAATTTGACATGAGATTCGGGTGGGGACACAGAGTCAAACCACATTAGCTGTTAAGTGGTGAGCATGACTTGAACTCAAGACAAATGCCCAAAAAGACTTGATTCGTACTGGTTTTCTATTTGTTTAGACATCAAGTGTTAGCTTCATAAGGTATACTTTTTTAAACTGTATTTTGAAATAATTTCAAACTCAGAGAAAATTCACACCAATAGGAAGGAGCTCCCAAATACCTGTTACCCAAATCCACCAATTATTAACATTTTGCTGTCTTTGCTCTTTCTCTCTTTCTCTCTTTCTGTGGTGTGTGTGTGTGTCTGTGTGTGCACGTGTATGTGTGTGTGTGTTTGCATATTTGGGAATTACATCCTGAATATATACATATATACACATATGGAATTTTTAGTGATGCTTGAGGTGTGCTCCCTATGAATCAGCATTGCCTTGGTACTTGTTAGAAATGCAGATTACTGAGTCCAACCTCAGACACAGTGAATCAGAAACTTTAGGGGGTGGCACCCAGCAATCTGTGTTTTAACAGTCCTCCAGATGATACTGAAGCTCAACCAAGTTTGAGAACCATTGTCCTATTAAAGAATACTTGGGAGAAAATTGTTCTGAGCAATAGAACAATACTATTATTTTAATATTTAATATTTTACATTCATGCCATTTTCTCATAAAAGGAGAGAAGTTGGGAAAAGCTGGGAAATGTAGCTTAGTTTTTCTGGGGGATTGAGCATGACATAAGAGAATCGTTGCTGGATTTTTCACCATCCCTGAACTAATTCATATAAAGAGACTCTGTAGGCTAAGCTAAGTTTTAGGACTTAGTGTTGTAATTAACGATTTAAATATGACTTTCCAAATTATTGCCTGGCATGGATTCATTTTTGTGAGCCTAATCCCTTTGCAAGTGTCTAAAGCTTGCTACTCACATTCATACAAAAAACTTACAGAAATACAAATACAGTCATTACAGAGAAGCTTACTGATTATACAAATCACCAAGTCCACCAAAGTCGTTTAATATAATTTTCAGAGGGTGAGAGCCTGAACTGAACCTATCCTTTCTAGAAAGCAGCTTAACAAGGTTGTCAAACATTGAGGTAACTGATAAAATCATCAACCATGTAAAATTTCATTAGTCTTTACAATTACAAAATCAAATTTCTCCCTTTAAATAAATGATTTGGGGTTTTATAACCTGCAAAGTGAAGACTCCCAGCTTCAAAGTGTGCCTGTGTGTATTCTCAAGTGGAGCCTGCGTCCCACAATAGGTTGACATGGTTACCAATAATTATTTCTTTCTGTAACCTGAGTCAGTTGCCAGCCATATAAAACGGGCTGATCATAACTGTGTCTAGAGGGAAGGGGATGCATTTCTAAAAGAACACTGAACAATATTTCTCTGAGATTTTAAAGTCTGGGTACCTCTCTATGAAGTAATGCCTTGGGGGAGATTTCTTCTTAGTTAACATGACAATGAGGTCAAATTTCAATAAACAAATATTCAGCCGGGCGCGGTGGCTCAAGCCTGTAATCCCAGCACTTTGGGAGGCCGAGGCGGGCGGATCACAAGGTCAGGAGGTCGAGACCATCCTGGCTAACACAGTGAAACCCCGTCTCCACTTAAAAAATACAAAAAATTAGCCGGGCGAGATGGCGGCGCCTGTAGTCCCAGCTACTGGGGAGGCTGAGGCAGGAGAATGGCGTGGACCCGGGAGGCGGAGCTTGCAGTGAGCTGAGATCCAGCCACTGCACTCCAGCCTGGGCGACAGAGCGAGACTCCGTCTCAAAAAAAAAAAAAAAAAAAAAAAAAAAAAAAAAAAAAAAAAAACAAATATTCAAAGTCTAGATGCCTCATTTATTTCAGACATAAGTCCATTTTAAAAATATAAGAAGAAGAAAAGCAACTGGGAGGAGGGCAGTCTCTTAAAATCTTTTGAAATGAAACTAACTTGTATTTAGAATTGTGTGGGGAGGAGAGAAGGAGGTTTAGTATTCATTTCCTGGGGCTTAGAAGCTGTGGGATTTTGACAGTATTTATGTTTATTCTAAAACACCAACGAGCCCTGTCTCACAGCATCTCAGACAACAAAGATGAGAGAACAAATGAACCAAGGACACATCCTAATATATTCTGGGATGTTTACTCCCCCTACAGGCAAATCAGTCTTTTGAAAACTATCTTTAATAATATCCTTGTAATTTTTCCACTATGTTTCTTCCTTCCAGCAGCCCTAGCCATTATTTACAAGTCTTCTAACTTCTGTCTCCTACTACTCTCTATCCCATGTAGCTCTCTCTCTTTAGCATTCATTTTGTATTTGTCAACTCCTTTCTCCTGTCTCCCAACTGTAAACGCCAAATCCAGCATTTGAAGGAATGCTCTACATCAAATCACATTTCTGATGAATGAACAGTGAAAAATTTTACAATACCACTTTTATGACAATGTGATGGCAAGTGCCCTGAACTTGGGTGTCCAGAAACCTAAATTCAAGTTTGGGTTTGGCTACTAATTAGTTTGTAACCTTGCATTCATTGTCCTAGTCTATAAAATGACATGGTTGACGTAGATGAACTAGAAAATACCCTTGACCAACTCAACTTCTATGATATCTTTTCACATTATATTTAATATCTCAAGTGCTGCAAATCTAAGTCCTTTCTTTCTTTCTTTCTTTCTTTTTGAGGCAAGGGAAGGAGTTTCACTCTTGTTGCCCATGCTGGAGTACATTGGCACAATCTCAGCTCACTGCAACCTCTGCCTCCCAAGTTCAAGTGATTCTCCTGCCTCGGCCTCCTGAGTAGCTGGGATTACAGGTGCATGCCACCACACCCAGCTAATTTTTTTTTTTTTTTTTTTTTGGTATTTTTAGTAGAGACAGGGTTTCACCATGTTGGCCAGGCTGGTCTCAAACTCCTGACCTCACGTGATCCACCCGCCTCAGCCTCCCAAAGTGCTGATTACAGGCATGAGCCACCGTGCCTGGTCTTGCAAATGTAAGTTCTAAAAAATTAAATGAATACAAGTTGAAAAGGAAATCAACATTTTTAAAGCAAAATATACCAGAAACAGTGCTAAGCTGGTGTCCATGGATCGTCTTATGTGTATGATCTTTACAACAACTGTGCAAGATGATTGGTTTTATCTCCGTTTTTATACGTAGAATTTCAGAGGGGGGTAAATAATTTCCCAAGATTACATGGTTCAAAATGGCAAATCTGGCATTTGAACTACTTGGGTTTTCGATCAAAGAGTTTTGAGTCTATATTTATGATTTACTCACTAATTGGACTTCTACAAATTGCCCTGGGTGAGTTTGTCTGTAAGTATATATATCTATACACATGTAATACTTAAAGATAGTTTGGAAAGTAGGATCAAGTGTTTTTAGATGGTGAGAAAATTAACACAGAAGACAAGCAACTTGGTCAAATATTAATTTTCTGGGTAGAATCAAGAATGAAAGGATTTTTAATTTTTATGGGTTCATAGTAGGTGTATATGTTTATGGGTTAAGAAATACTTGGATATAGGCATACAATGCATACTCACATCATGGAAAATGAGATACTCATCCCCTCAAGCGTTTATCCTTTGTGTTACAAACAATCCAATGATACTCTCTCAGTTATTTTAAAATGTACAATTAAACTATTTTGACTATAAAATACTAGGTATTATTCATTCTTTCACACTATTTTTTGTACCCATTGTGCTATAAAATACTAGGTATTATTCATTCTCTCAAACTACTTTGTGTAACCATTAACATCACCACCTCCTCCTGACCCCCTACTATCAAGAAGGACAGGATTTTTCATAAGGCAATTTTAGAGTTTCAGAAGTCAGAGTTCACAGTGGGTATTGCAGAAGCTACACAGCCATAAGCAGTCTTCTAAGGAAAATGGCAAAATGCATACTCTGAATTAAGCTTTAAAAAAATCAGATAGGGCCAGGCGCAATGGCTTGTGCCTGTAATCCTAGCACTTTGGGAGGCCAAGGCGGGCAGATGACTTGAAGTAAGGAGTTCAAAACTACCCTGGCCAACATGGAGAAACCCCGTCTGTACTAAAAAAAAAAAAAAATTAGCCGGGTGTGGTGGCAGGTGCCTGTAATCCCAGCTACTTGGGTGACTCAAGCAAGAGAACTGCTTGGACCCGGGAGGCGGAGGTTGCAGTGAGCCAAGATTATGCCACTGCACTCCAGCCTGGGCAACAGAGTGAGACTCCGTCTCAAAAAAAAAAAAAAAAAAATCAGTTATTTAGAAAGTTGCAAATGTTTGGTGTCATGTGAGATGCCCATTGAGGGATGTGTGGGCGGCATCCCCTGCCTGAGAGCCTCTCAGCTTTAAGGGCCATGCATACATACTGGGATCATTTAAAGAAGGAGAAAATCTTCTATTTCTTAAGAGTGTCAGAAGTTGTACAGATTTCACACCTGCCAACAGAAGGTGCCATCAAAAAAAAAAAAACAGACAGTGGAGGTGGAGATGCTCCTAATGGAAGACTGTCAGACAATAAAACTCACCTCCCATTTCCCGTAGACCTCTGTCTTTGCTAGACAATGGAGGTTGCCAGTTGGTCTATCAAGTAAGAAACCCCTTGCTACTGAGTCAACCAATGTTCTATTCCTGCAGGCAAGAAACATCCTGGGTAAAAAATGCCCATCGCTAATGACTCATAGGCATTCAATATCTGATTATTTAATTAATACTGTTTTTAGAAATTTGAAAATAAGAACTGCTAATGCCAACAGCTTTCAGGCCCTGCAGCAAACCAGTAGAGGCATTTGGGACTTTCTTTATCAACTGTTCTCACTGAGGCTGAGACTATCCTCAAGAAGTACCAAATAAACATATTTTCAAAAATCGATGTTATTTTTAGATCCTTTAGATCCTTGCTTTTGGCATTAGCAGTAGGAAGAAATCTTGTGTTTTGAAACATTTCTTTTCTAATTGTGCTGTTATACACATAGTTGGACAAAATGTCTTGTTTCCTTTGAGAGAGAACCATCAGCATAAACAAAGATGGTAAAACAGCTTCTTTCTTTTTCGTCATTATTCCTATTTACTGAAGAGAAAGGATGGTCGACCTCAGAGGTTACACACTGAGGGCCGGGGTTAGCATTGAAACTGTAGATGCATTTTGCTTGACTAGCATACCGTTAAAGCAAGCAAACAAATGCAATTTTAAAAAGGCAAACAAACCCTGATGTTGAATGCCTTTTCAGGAGCTCTGATAGCCATCAGGCTTTTGCAATTTCTGTTCCTTGTATGACTCTTGTACATATTTTATTATGCAGCCCTGGGTCTTCTGAGAACAATGTATGCACAGCCAATTGTTTTTCTCTTATAGTGAAGAATACTGATTGAGTGGTGGTAGAAGGTGGTTAAGGGAGTCAGCAGAAACCTGCAAGTAATATACCTGAAATCATGACTCCTCCCTCCCGAGTTTCCACCTGCAACCATATTCTTTCTGTAGAAGACTGTGGCTAGAGGGGGGTTGGAGCCCACTTTACAGGACAGGCTACCCCCAGGGAGGAGGAGCTGTCACAGGATGAGTCCGTTGTAAGGACATTAACTAGACCATGGTGCTAGAGGATGATGGACGGGGAGGAGCGAAGCTCTGAGCCCACTCCAAGGAAGTTTCTCTTTGGATCCTTTGATCCTTTGGTTGGTGCAATGAGGTGAGTCTGCGCAGGGCCTCTAAAAGGCTTGTTGCTGCAGGCTTCATCAAGCAGCCTTTGTTGGCAACGGGAAATATTCCCCAAGATCAGAGGCAGTGACTTCATCCACACTTAGAAATCAGAAGATGAGAATTGACTCAAATGCTTGTGACTTTCCTACCCACTTCAATATTTTGGAATATGTACAAAATTTCTTTCTAGAAAGCTCCTCAAACTTTTAGCACACAGAATGGCTCTAATTTGCTACTAATCCATTGTTTTTACCACAGATGTTTACACTCATTTTCTTAGGACCAGAGATTCCATCACATGTTTTTAATCCCCTGCCCCTGACCCCACAACACTCTCCCCAAGTACAGAGCAAAGCAAACCATACAGTCTAATAAGTGGTTAATGGGTTGAGTTCATTTTCAGTTCCTTTTTTTTACACTTATAGGTTGGGTAATAAAAATCTCAAACTTCCCTTGGTATAGCATATTACTACTAGTGGTTGAAGCTCAGAAATAATAATACTCTGGATTAACTGTACATTTTCAAACCATAGAAACCAGCCCAAGTTTGTGGTCAGGGCTTCTATTTCTGCTCCCTTTAAAGGGTGTGACAAGGGTTAGATGAGTTCTGGTCTTAATCCTTTTAAATCAATGTGTACCTGTCCACTGCAAGGACACGTGAAACATACAGACCTTCTGGATTCAAATACGGCAGAAAGGAAATGGCCCGGGCTCCCTTCTGGAACATCACACACTGCAGCATCTCAGCCTTCCAGAGTGCCTTTATTCCATTCTCAACCCTAGGACCATAGTTGAGAATCAGAATGTACTATTTTTTTGTTTCCTTGTTTGTTTTTAAGACTTCAAAACACACAAGATTTTCATAATAATGTCTGTATACCAGGATATTATTTTAGGGTATAGTTTCTGTAATAATGTTTGCCAATTGTTGATTGTCTAGACTGGATAAATGGAGTGATATGCGATCATCCCTTGTATTCACATATATTTCTACTACATTACCATCTATGTTGGAGGTCCTTTAACAGAGACATAAGAAAGAAAAGTATTGACCGGGCGTGGCGGTTCACACCTGTAATCCCAGCGCTTTGGGAGGCTGAGGCAGGTGGATTACCTGGGGTCAGGAGTTCGAGACCAGCCTGACCAACATGGTGAAACTCCATCTCTATTAAAAATACAAAAAAAAAAAAAAAAAAAAAAATAGCCAGGCGTGGTGGTGGACGCCTATAATCCCAGCTACTAGGGAGGCTAATGCAGGAGAATCACTTGAATCCGGGAGGTGGAGGTTGCAGTAAGCTGAGA
Source organism: Rhinopithecus roxellana (assembly GCF_007565055.1). Classification (NCBI taxonomy): domain Eukaryota; kingdom Metazoa; phylum Chordata; class Mammalia; order Primates; family Cercopithecidae; genus Rhinopithecus; species Rhinopithecus roxellana. Next base: position 50,954,858 of record NC_044564.1, on the reverse strand, counting down.
TGGCACCACTGTACTCTAGCCTGGGTGACAGAGTGAGACTCCATCTCAAATATATATATTATTTGAACATCATCACTTCATGTAGGCAAGTTTATAAAATTTCTACCAAATAGTCTTACATATTTGAATTAAACACCCTGAACAAAGGTCATTCTGGTTTTAATGTTTACTCCGTCCCCTGGGCCAGTGGGTGATGAGTACCTCTCTGCTCATGAGTGACTAGGACAGAGCCATCATGTTATTCTGAGTTTTTGAATTTTCATTTATATGTCCTTCTCTTCATCATCATGCAAGAGATTTACTGCCATAAAAATTATTTTGTAGACTCTTTATTACTGCTGCCGATGTGCCTGTTCCTCACAGAGATACATAACATTGTTCTCTTCTTCCTGCCTCCTCCACGCTGTACTCATGATCACCTTCTCAAGCTGCCCGAGGACATCCAGGATCCTAGTTCCTCTTTGGTCACCTACTTATTAGTGCAGGCCTGGAGTTATCTTGTCCACTTGCATGCTAGGTTCACAACCTTACTGATGACATTTTTCTTGCTCTCATAGTACACTTGTCATGCACTGGGTATTCCATTTCTTCAGAAGTTCTGACTCTGGCAACAGACTCAGTCCTGCTGTCTCAGCCATGAGAGGGTCTATTGCCCTAACCTCAGTATGATGGTTAGTTTTATGTGTCAACTTGACAAGGCTAAGGGATGCCCAGATAGCTGGTAAACGTTATTTCTGGGTTTGTCTGTCACGATGTTTCTGGAAGAGGTTAGCATTTGAATCGTAAACTGAGTAGAGAAGACCCACCCTCATCAATGTAGGCAAAACCATCTAATCCATCCAGGGCCCAAACAGAACAAAAAGGTGAGAAAAGGGCAAATTCACACTCTCAAAATGTGAAGGTATGATTTACTGAGGAAATGCTTCCTGGAGACAGGGACATTCATCCCCTGCCCTTGGACATCAGAGCTCCAGGTTCTTAAGCCTGCAGCCTGGGAGACTTCTATGAGCAGCCCCTCAGCTTCTTAGGTCTATGGACTCAGGCTGAATTACACCGCTGGCTCTCCTGGGTCTCTCATTTGCAGATGGCATATCATGGACTTCTCAGCTTTCATAATCACATGAGCCACTTTCCATAATAAATATTTTCTTGTATCTCTTTATTTTGTTATTTTTTATTTTTTTGAGACAGGGTCCCACTCTGTCACCCAGGCTGGAGTGCAGTGGCACAATCTCAGCTCATGACAACCTCTGCCTCGTGGGCTCAAGCAATCATCCCATCTCAGCCTCTCAAGGAGCTGGGGCCACAGGCATGCACCACCATGGGTGGCTAATTTTCTGTAGAGATTGGGGAATCATAAACTTCTCCATGTTGCTCAGGCTGGTTTTGAACTCCTGGGCTCAAGTGATCTGCCCACCGTGGCCTCCCAAAGTGCTGGGATTATAAGCATGAGCCACCGCACCTGGCCCGTATCTCTTTATATATAACCTGTTGGTTTTGTTTCTCTGGAGATTTCTGACTGATACACCCAATGGCCTAAATAAGGAAAAACTAGCTTTCTAGGTGAGCAATGCTTCTTTCCAAAATGTAGTCAATAGAACATTGGGCAAGTGGGATGTAAATAAGCATAATATAAAACAAAAAAGTAATGTCCCATGTGTTAAAATTAGATTTTTGGGGCCAGGCGTGGTGGCTGCCTGTAATCCTAGCACTTTGGGAGGCTGAGGCAGGCGGATCATTTGAGGTCAGGAGTTTGACACCAGCTTGGCCAATATGGCAAAATCCTGTCTCTACTGATAAATATAAAAATTAGCTGGGCACAGTGGCGTGCACCTGAAATTCCAGCTACTCAGGAGGCTGAGGCATGAGAATCACTTGAACCCAGGAGGTGGAGGTTGTAGTGAGCTGAGATCGCACCACCGCACTCCAGCCTGGGTGACAGAATGAGACTCTGTATCAGGGGGAAAAAAAATCAGATTTTTCTATATAAAGGAACTTTTGGGGGTCTTCATTCATGAATTCATTTTTTGATCAGAGCTTTGGGGGACACCATTGAAACCTTCCCAGATCCCACTCCCCCTTGGTTCTGTGTGCCCACATCCCAGCTTCTGCGGGCTCTGCTGCTAACTACTTGCAGTTTTGCCCTCCTTCAGAGATTTGACTGTGGCTACTGAAGCCACTTTGTCCATTTAGAGAGTTGAGTGCCTGGGAATTTATGACCCACCCTAGGGTCCCTGGTCTCTGCCACCAATGATGGACGGATGTTGTGGGAGGGGACATTCAAAATGCCAGCTAAGGCTGGGTACGGTGGCTCACGTCTGTATTCCCAGCACTTTGGGAGGTCAAGGCGGGTAAATCACGTAAGGTCAGGAGTTCAAGACCAGCCTGGCCAACACGGTGAAACTCCGTCTCTACAAAATACAAAAATTAGCTGGGCATGATGGTGGGTGCCTGTAATCCCAGCTACCCGGGAGGCTGAGGTGGGACAATTGCTTGAACCCGGGAGGTGGAGGTTGCAGTGAGCCGAGATCGGGTTACTGCACTCTAGCCTGGGCAACACAGCGAGACTCCATCTCAGAAAACAAACAAACAACAACAACAACAACAACAAAACAGCTGTGCCTCATTGTGCCCCATGGGATCAGGCTGAGACTGGGACTTTCTCCTGCCATTGCTCCATTGCTTGCCTTCTTCCTCTACTCCACCCTGCCTCCCCACTTTCGTAGCAGTTTCTCCAGGAAGCACTTCTTTAATAAATCATACGCACTCACGTTTTTGGTTAAGTGTCTAAGAAAAGCCCATCTAAGACAAACACCTTCTATGCACCAGGCACTGTGATTGTATTCCAATAGAAGAGGCCACTATGAACAAATTAACCAATACAATTAATATATTTTAAAATGCCATTAGGTATCGTGGTTCTCTAATGAAATAGATGGTGTGTCAGTCAGGGTCCTGGAAGGAAAGAGATGGCATACTTGGTTTGGGTAATTCGAGAACAGTTTTATAAAAATATTGTTTATAAAGGTATGGGCAGGATATAGGGAAATCACAAAGAAGAGTGCAACGCCCCAGCACTAGCCCCAGCACTAGCCCCAGCAGGGTACTAGAACCCCCTCCAGAGAGAAGTCAGCCTGACCGAAGTTACAGCCTTTGATCAAGAGATGGAACCAGAACAAGGTTACCTGGCAGGGGGTCCAGGGAGAAGAAGGGCAGAGTATGGGTCTGCATGGGTCAACAAGCTTTTCAGCACATATGGTGTGTAATTGCCAAAAGTTACCTGAATATAGAAAATAATTGTTGTAGACCATCTACTGACAACTCATGGAACACTGGTGTTTTGTAGGATTCCGTTTAATACTACAGGAGAGCCTTGTGTGAAGATGATCTCCTCAAGGAACACAAAATCTCAATCTGAGACCTTTTTCTGTTACAAATATCCCCCATCCTACTGTCTCTGCCCAAGTAACAGCCTATTTCCATGCAACAAAGCCAGCGTCATATTAAAATGGACCACTCTTGATCTCCCTTGTGTATGGACTCTCAAAAAGTCAAACTCACAGAAGCATAGAGTAGAATGGTGGTTGCCAGAGGTAGAGAACAGTTGAGAGGGGTACAAAGTTTCAGTTAGACAGAAGGATTAGGGTACGGAGATCTATTATACAGCGTGGTGACTATAATTAATAACAATGCATTGCATACTTGAAAACGGCTAAGAGAATAGATTTTAAATATTCTCACCACACACAAAAAATAGCTATGTGGGGGTGATGGATATGTTAAATCACTTATTTAATTATACCACAATATATACATATACTAAGACATCATGTTGTATACTGTAAAGGTATGCAATTTTTATTTGCCAAAAATAAATACATAAATGCTTATTAGGAAAAAACATGGCCATTCTATCTAGCTCCCACCGTTCTGTCCTGGATCACCCGCCGCGATCTCCAGGTGCCGCATTACCACTTCTCACCTTGACATTTGAACCCTTGGTTATAGACACACAAAACCTTGACTCTGGTTGAGATTCTCCTCCACTTATGCTGTCCTGGGCAATATCCGCTTAGCGTTCTGTTTATCCACACCTGCAGAACTTTTTTTCTGAAACCTCAGTCCTATGTAGCACACGTCTCTCCCCACCGCCAGGGGGCAGCGCTTCCGGCCCAGAGAGCAGAACCCAGGCCAAGGAGGCAAAGATGAAATCAGGGCTGCTAGGCAGGGGACGGTGGCTCATGCCTGTAATCCCAGCACTTTGGGAGGCCTAGGCGGGCGGATCACATGAGGTCAGGAGTTTGAGACCAGCCTGGCCAACATAGCGAAACTCCATCTCTACTAGAAATACAAAAATTAACTGGGCTTGGTGGCGCACGCCTGTAATCCCAGCTACTCTGGAGACAGAGGCAAGAGAATCGCTTGAGCCCGGGAGGCGGAGGTTGCAGTGAGCCGAGATTGCACCACTGCACTCCAGCCTGGGCAAGTGAGACTCCCTCTCAAAAAAAAAAAGAAAGAAAAAAAAGAAAAAGAAAAAAAAGCAATCAATCAATCAATCAATCAATCAGGGCTGCTTCCAAAGCTCCCAGCTCACAGGATCAGCTGCCCATCCTAGAGAAAATTCTTTTAACACCTTCATTCTTTTAACTCTTTCCTACTCACTGGATAAGGATTACATAGGCACTAAAAGGCATGCGTGTATTTAGAGAAGAGATTTCGTATTTTGCAAAAGGGAGAGCATTTCCAGTATTGACGGGAGTCTGTTTAATCTGTTGATAAATTAGAATGATAGCAAGCGTTGTTACTTCACTTCTGATCCCACAGCAGGTTAGAAGGAAGGGAGAGGTCAGGAGTGGTGTTAGAGACTGGCAGCAAGACAGTGAGGGAAAAGGTGAAAACGGAAACAAATGAAAACCCAGAAAGCACTGCAGGCTGCAGGGAGTTCGCATGCAGGCTTCGTAGTGGAAAAAAAAAAAAGTAGGAGAACTGTGATCAGCTCTCAGCAGCTTCTGAGCACTTACAGCTGTTTTCCGTGGAGCCAGAGCCAATTTTTTAAAAGGAAAAATCTGAATCTCTAAGAAAATGGTTAATATCGGTCATTGTACTCCAAGCAGGCAGCGAAGAATGCAATGCATTTTTAAAAGACATACAATCCTAAAAGAATGAATGAGAATTGACTCGATTCTGCTAAAAGGGAATTTTTGAGGGAGAGGAGTTAATTCGACTTTAGCATCTTTCACGCAGGCCCGGCTGGTCTTTGCCAGTCTACTAAGACCTCCTTCTGCCCTCCACAAGAGGGCGCCAGAATTCCTAGGACAGGACCCGGACCGCGGTCAAGAGACCCGATGAAACTCGACATGACCACTAGAGGGGGGCAGTGAGGTCCTTAAGCTGCATTCTGAGATTCCAATTTGTATTTGTTTATAATGTCATTTTAAAGATGCTTTCATCTAACAGATATGCTTTGTCCAATATGCATGATGCCAGTGAAAAATGTGCTCTTCAAACCACGGGCGCACACTTCAGCTCAGCATTTCCATCGCGTTAGGGCTGGTCCGACATAAGCAGGTGACTTTGGCGGGAGGTCGGGTGGGGGCTGGGGGGCGGGGTAGTGAGGGGGGTGCCAGGTACTGTTTACCCAGCAGAAAAGGCATTTTGTTCTGCTCAGTCTATCCACAACAGTTTGCAGGAGACATTAAACCTATCAAAGTGTGCCCTGTTTCAAGAATGCATGTAGGTCACAAACAATTGCTAAATATCAATCCTTGCCACTTCTTTTTGAGGGAACTGGAGTTAATATAGAATACCCGAAGATTACAGGAGAAGTCAAGTCGGGGTGGATGTGCCCACCACCCTCCCCCCAAGCAAATGAATCATCTCTGTTCTGAAGGAAACCGTTCCATCCAATAGCACCACCTAATGACCCTTTTGGAAGACTGCAGTATGCTCCACTGGAGTGCTCTGAAAAGAGCTCTGTAGTTATTAACATAAGGACAAGAATGATTATGCTGGGATTTGTTTTTCAAGCACCCGGTTTTTGTGGCTAAGAACACATGCCTTGGATGGATACACTTCAGGTTTCTATATAGACAGTAGTGGGGGATTGGAGAAAGTTTAAGATGTACTTCAACATGGAATAATAAGCGATCATTTTTCAGGGGTCCCCAACCCTCGGGCTACAGACCGTTATGGGTCTGTGGCCTGTTAGGAACTGGGCCACACACAGGAGGTGAGTGGTGGGCGAGCGAGTGAAGCTTTGTCTATATTTACAGCCGCTCCCCATTGCTGGCATTGCCGCCTGAGCTCCACCTCCTGTTACATCAGTAGTGACATTAGACTCTCATAGGAGTGCAAACCCTATTGTGAACTACGCATGCAAGGGATCTCGGTTGCGTGCTCCTTATGAGAATCTAACTAACGCCTGATGATCTGTCACTGTCTCCCATCACCCCCCACACCCGCCCCACCTCCGATGAGACTGTCTAGTTGCAGGAAAACAAGCTCAGAGCTCCCATGAATTCTACATTATGATGAGTTGTATAATTATTTCGTTATATTTTACAATGTAATAATAAGAGAAATAAAGTGCGCAATAAATGTAATGTACTTGAATCATCCCGAAACCATGCCCCACATCATCCCTGGAGAAACTGTCTTCCATGAAACCAGTCCCTGGTGCCAAAAACGTTGGGGACCGCTCTTTTAAACGATGCTGAGGAGTACACTGACATAGATGGATAGTCGCAATATGCTGCTAAGTTTAAAAAAATAGGTTCTAAAACAGCATGACCCAGTTTATGTCATATATGTGTACATACATACATTTTTAAAAGTCTGACAGATATATCCTAAAATGATTATTCCTGAATGGTACAATTATAAGTAATATTAAATATTTCTCATTTTTCCCTCCATTTGGTTTATCTGTATTTTCACATTTTATCTACTCAACCATGTATTACATGTGTAATTTTTTTAAAGTTTGCCAAAACATGCACTTTATATCTTTTTTTTTTTTTTTTTGGTATTAAAAAAGAACCAGTCTTGGAACTTTATTACACTATTACCATACACTAAAAGAATTTTTATCATTCTACATTAATAAGATAAATACAACAAATTCCTTCAATGTATTATTCTCCCATTTTATATATAGATAAACTTATTGAATAAGCATTTATTAGCACTTTAAAGAGTTATTTTTAAAGGAAGAGATAGAGTGATTCATCTTTTGATTGCTTGCTTTCATCTAAGCCAAAATGATTCATCTACAGAAACATTATGGGTGAGAACCAGAGTACACTCTTTTTGTTACTACATATATATGTGTGTGTATATATATAGTGTACATATAGTGACAATATATACTATATGTATGTATATATACTATACTATGTACTATACATACACTGTATATATATTATATATGTTTTTAACCATAATTTTACTAATAAAATGTCTTAAAGGAAAACCTTTGAAATAATTATACTTGACTTCAATCATAACCTAAAGTTGTTCTTTAAGGAAATTCAGGGATGGTGTACGGATTGTCATGAAAATGATTCTGAAGCCAATTTTAGCAGCACTGAATTTCTTGTTTTTCTGCAATCAGTAAGAGGAATGCAGCGATTCATGAGCTTCTCAGCCTGTTCTTTGTCTCACCTGTGACACTAAAATAGTCCATTTTTCTAAGTGCTCCAGCCTTGCCACTCAATTATTAACAGATTAAATTTCTATGAATGTTGAAAAACAGTTGAGGTAGATAAGAGTTGTGATTCTCTGCCATTTTCCAAATAATAAATGTATATTCACTGACTGCATTAGTAAGAAACTATTCTGCATTCACAGGCCCTTCAAACTTTTAAAGAAATTTAGATTTATCTATAGCTAAGGGTGTATAGTCAGAAAACCTTTTTTTTAATACTTTAAGTTCTGGGATACATGTGCAGAACGTGTAGGTTTGTTACATAGGTATACACATGTAATGGTGGTTTTCTGCACACATTAACCTGTCATCTACATTAGGTATTTCTTCTAATGCTATACCTGCCCTAGCCCCCCACCCACCAACAGGCCCCAGTGTGTGATGTTCCCCTCCCTGTGCCCATGTGTTCTCATTGTTCAGCTCCCATTTATGAGTGAGAACATGCAGCATTTGGTTTTCTGTTCCAATGTTAGTTTCCTGAGAATGATGGTTTCCAGCTTCATCCATGTCCCTGAAAAGGACCTGAACTCATCCTTTCTTATGGTTGCATAGTATTCCATGGTATATATATGCCACATTTTCTTTATCCTGTCTATCATGGATGGGCATTTGGGTCGGTTTCAAGTCTTTGCTATTGTGAATAGTGCTGCAATAAATATACATGTGCATGTGTCTTTATAATAGAATGATTTATACTCCTTTGGGTATGTACCCAGTAATGGGATTGCTGGGTCAAATGTTATTTCTGGTTCTAGATCCTTGAAGAATCGCCACACTCTCTTCCACAATGGTTGAACTAATTTACACTCCCATTGACAGTATAAAAGTGTTCATATTTCTCCACATCTTCTCCAGCATCTGTTGTTTCCTGACTTTTTAATGATTGCCATTATAACTGCTGTGAGATGGTATCTCATGGTGGTTTTGACTTGCATTTCTCTAATGACCAGTGATGATGAGCTTTTATTCCTACATTTGTTGACCACATAAATGTCTTCTTTTGAGAGGTGTCTGTTCATATCCTTTGTCCACTTTTTGATGGGGTTGTTTGTTTATTTCTTGTAAATTTAAGTTCTTTGTAGATTCTAGATATTAGCCCTTCGTCATATGGATAGATTGCAAAAATTTTCTGCCATTCTGTAGGTTGCCTGTTCACTCTGAAGATGGCTTTGTTGTTGTTTTTTTCTGTGAAAAGCTCTTTAGTTTAATTAGATCCCATTTGTCAATTTTGGCTTTTGTTGCCATTGCTTTTAGTGTTTTAGTCATGAAGTCTTTGCCCATGCCTATGTCCTGAAACCATGCCTAGGTTTTCTTCTAGGGTTTTTATGGTTTTAGGTCTTACATTTAAGTTGTTAATCCATCTTGAGTTAATTTTTGTATGAGGTGTAAGGAAGGGGTCCAGTTTTGTTTTCTGCATATGGTTAGTCAGTTTTCTCAAGACCATGTATTAAATATGGAATCCTTTCCCCACTGCTTATTTTTGTCAGATTTGTCAAAGATCAGATGGTTGTAGATGTATGGCATTATTTCTGAAGCCTCTGTTCTGTTCCATTGGTCTATATATCTGTTTTGGTACCAGTACCATGCTATTTTGGTTACTGTAGCCTTGTAGTATAGTTTGAAGTCAGGCAGCATGATGCTTCCAACTTTGTTCTTTTTGCTTAAAATTGTCTTGGCTATATGGGCTCTTTTTTGGTTCCATATGAAATTTAAAGTAGTTTTTTCTAATTCTGTGAAGAAAGTCAATGGTAGCTTGATGGGGTTAGCATTGAATCTATAAATTACGTTGGCAGATATTGACTCTTCCTAACCATGAGCATGGAATGTTTTTCCATCTGTTTGTGTTCTCTCTTATTTGCTTGAGCAGTAGTTTGTAGTTCTCCTTGAAGAGGTCCTTCACATCCCTGGTAAGTCATATTCCTAGGTATTTTATTCTCTTTATAGCAATTGCGAATGGGAGATCAATCATGATTTGGCTCTCTGTTTGTCTATTATTGGTGTTTAGGAATGCTTGTGATTTTTGCACGTTGATTTTGTATCCTGAGATTTTGCTGAAGTTGCTTATCAGTTTAAGGAGATTTTGGGCTGAGACAATGAGGTTTTCTAAATATAAAATCATGACATCTACAAACAGAGACAATTTGACTTCCTCTCTTTCTATTTGAATACCATCATCTCTTTCTCTTGCCTGATTCCTCTGGCCAGAACTTTCAATAGTACGTTGAATAGGAGTGGTGAAAAAGGGCATCCTTTTCTTGTGCCAGTTTTCAAAGGGAATGCTTCCAGTTTTTGCCCATTCAGTATGATATTGGCTGTGGGTTTGTCATAAATAGCTCTCATTATTTTGAGATACATTCCATCAATACCTAGTTTATTGAGAGTTTTTAACACAAAGGGGTGTTGAATTTTACCAAAGGCCTTTTCTGCATCTATTGAGATAATCATGCGGTTTTTGTCATTTGTTCTGTTTATGTGATGGATTACATTTATTGACTTGAGTATGTGGAACCAGCCCTGTATCCCAGGGATGAAGCTGACTTGATCATGGTGGATAAGCTTCATGATGTGCTGCTGGATTCGGTTTGCCAGTGTTTTACTGCGGATTTTCATATCAATGTTCATCAGGGATATTGGCCTGAAATTTTCTTTTTATGTTGCATTTCTGCCAGGTTTTGGTATCAGGATGATGCTGGCCTCATAAGGTGAGTTAGGGAGGAGTCCCTCTATTTCTATTGTTTAGAATAGTTTCAGAAGGAATGGTACCATCTCCTCTTTGTACCTCTGGTAGAATTCGGCTGTGAATCCATCTGGTCCTGGGTTTTTATTGGTTGGTAGGCTATTAATTACAGACTCAATTTCAGAACTTGTTATTGATTTATTCAGTGATTTGACTTCTTCCTGGTTTAGTCTTAGGAGGGTGTATGTGTCTAGTAATTTATCACTTTCTTCTAGATTTTCTAGTTTATTTGCTTAGAGGTATTTATAGTATTCTCTGATGGTAGTTTGTATTTCTGTGGGAAAAAAGGTGATATCCCCTTTATCATTTTTTATTGTCTATTTGATTCTTCTCTCTTTTCTTCTTCATTAGTCTGGCTAGCAGTCTATCTATTTTGTTAATCTTTTCAAAAAATCAGCTCCTGCCAGGCGCGGTGGCTCAAGCCTGTAATCCCAGCACTTTGGGAGGCTGAGACGGGCGAATCACAAGGTCAGGAGATCGAGACCATCCTGGCTAACACGGTGAAACCCCGTCTCTACTAAAAAATACAAAAAATTAGCCGGGCGAGGTGGCAGGCGCCTGTAGTCCCAGCTACCCGGAAGGCTGAGGCAGGAGAATGGTGTAAACCCAGGAGGCGGAGCTTGCAGTGAGCTGAGATCCGGACACTGCATTCCAGCCTGGGTGACAGAGCCAGACTCTGTCTCAAAAAAAAAAAAAAAAAAAAAAAAAATCAGCTCCTGGATTCATTGACTTTTTGTAGCATTTTTCATGTCTCTATCTCCTTCATTTCTGCCCTGATCTTAGTTTTTTCTTGTCTTCTGTTAGCTTTTGAATTTGTGTGCTCTCACTTCTCTAGTTCTTTTAACTAGATATTAGAGTGTCAATTTTATATCTTTCCTGTTGTCTTCTGTGGGCATTTAGTGCTATAAATTTCCCTCTAAACACTGCTTTAGCTGTGTCCCAGAGATTCTGGTACATTGTGTCTTTGTTCTCATTGGTTTCAAAGAACTTATTTATTTCTGCCTTCATTTTGTTATTTACCCAGTAGTCATTCAGGAGAAGGTTGTTCAGCTTCCATGTAGTTTTGAGTGTGTTTCTTAATCCTGAATTCTAATTTGATTGCACTGTGGTCTGAGAGACTGTTATGAATTCCATTCTTTTGCATTTGTTGAGGAGTATTTTACTTCCAATTATGTGGTCAGTTTTAGAGTAAGTGTTATGTGGTGCTGAGAAGAATGTATATTCTGTTGATCTTGGGTGGAGAGTTCTGTAGATGTCTATTAGGTCTGCTTGGTCCAGAGCTGAGTTCAAGTCCTGAATATCCTTGTTAATTTTCTGTCTCATTGATTTGTCTAATATTGACAGTGGGGTGTTAAAGTCTCCCACTATTATTATGTGAGAGTCTAAGTCTCCTTGTAGTTCTGTCAGAACTGCTTTATGAATCTGGGTACTCCTTTATGTGGGTGCATATATATTTAGGATAGTTAGCTCTTCCTGTTGAATTGATCCCTTTACCATTATGTAATGCCCTTCTTTGTCTCTTTTGATCTTTGTTGGTTTAAAGTCTGTTTTATCAGAGACCAGGATTGCAACCCTGCTCTTTTTTTGCTTTCCATTTTCTTGGTAAATATTCCCCCATCCCTTTATTTTGAGCCTATGTGTGTCTTTGCACATGAGATGGGTCTCCTGAATACAGCACACCAATGGGTCTTGACTCTTTATCCAATTTGCCAGTCTGTGTCTTTTAATTGGGGCATTTAGCTCATTTACATTTAAGGTTAATATTGTTATGTGTGAATTTGACCCTGTTGTTATGATGCTAGCTGGGTTTTTTGCCAGTTAGTTGATGCATTTTCTTCATAGTGTAGATGGTCTTTACAATTTGGTATGTTTTTGCAGTGACTGGTACCAGTTTTTTCTTTCCATATTTAGTGCTTCCTTCAGGAGCTCTTGTAAGGCAGGCCTGGTGGTGATAAAATCTCTCAGCATTTGCTTATCTGTAAAGGATTTTATTTCTCCTTCACTTGTGAAGCTTAGTTTGGCTGGATATGAAATTCTGGATTGAAAATTGTTTTCTTTAAGGATGTTGAATATTGGCCCCCACTATCTTCTGGCTTATAGGGTTTCTGCAGAAAGGTCCACTGTTAGTCTGACAGGCTTCCCTTTGTGGGTAACCCAACCTTTCTCTCTGGCTGCCCTTAACATTTTTTCCTTCATTTCAACCTTGGTGAATCTGACAGTTATGTGTCTTGGGGTTGCTCTTCTTGAGGAGTATCTTTGTGGTGTTCTCTGTATCTCCTGAGTTTGAATGTTAGCCTGTCTTGCTAGGTTGGGGACATTCTCCTGGATAATATCCTGAAGAGTGTTTTCCAACTTGTTTCCATTCTCCCTGTCACTTTCAGGTACATCAATCAAACGTAGTTTTGGTCTTTTCACATAGTTCCATATTTCTTAGAGGCTTTGTTTGTCCCTTTTCATTCTTCTTTCTCTAATCTTGTCTTCATGCTTTATTTCATTAAGTTGATCTTCAATTTCTGATGTCCTTTCTTCTGCTTGATTGATTCGACTATTGATTCTTGTATGTGCTTCACAAAGTTCTCATGCCGTTTTTCAGCTCCATCGGGTCATTTATGTTCTTCTCTAAACTGGTTATTCTAGTTAGCAATTCCTCTAACCTTTTTTTCAAGGTTCTTAGCTTCCTTGCATTGGGTTAGAACATGCTCCTTTAGCTCGAAGCAGTTTGTTATTACCCACCTTCTGAAACCTACTTCTGGCAATTCATCAAACTCATTCTCTATTCAGTTTTGTTCTCTTGCTGGTGAGGAGTTGTGATCCTTTGGAGGAGAAGAGGCATTCTGATTTTTGGAATTTTCAGTCTTTTTGCGCTGGTTTTTCCTCATGTTTGTGGATTTATCTACCTTTGGTCTTTGATGTTGGTGACCTTCAGATGGGTTTTGGTGTGGACGTCTTTTTTGTTGATGTTGATGCTATTCCTTTCTGTTTGTTAGTTTTCCTTCTAACAGTCAGGCCCCTCTGCTGCAGGTCTGCTGAAGTTTGCTGGGGGTCCACTCCAGACCCTGTTTACCTGGGTATCACCAATGGAGGCTGCAGAACAGCAAATATTGCTGCCTGTTCCTTCCTCTGGAAGCTTTGTCCCAGAGGGGCACCTGCCAGATGCCAGCCAGAGATCTCCTATATGAGATGTCTGTCAACCCCTGCGGGGAGGTTTCTCCCAGCCAGGAGGCACAGGGGTCAGGGACCCACTTGAGGAGGCAGTCTGTCCCTTAGCAGAGCTCGAGCGCTGTGATGGGAGATCCACTGCTCTCTTCAGAGCCAGCAGGCAGGAACATTTAAGTCTGCTGAAGCTGCACCCACAGCCACCCCTTCCCCCAGGTGCTCTGTCCCAGGGAGATGGGAGTTTTATCTGTAAGCCCCTGACTGGGGCTGCTGCCTTTCTTTCAGAGATGCCCTGCCCAGCGAGGAGGAATCTAGAGAGGCAGTGAGACTACAGTGGCTTTGCCAAGCTACAGTTGGCTCTGCCCAGTTCAAACTTCCTGGCAGCTTTGTTTACACTGTGAGGGGAAAATCACCTACTCAAGCCTCAGTAATGGTGGATGCCCTTCCCCACACCAAGCTTGAGCATCCCAGGTCAACTGCAGACTGCTGTGCTGACAGCGAGAATTTCAAGCCATTGGATTTTAGCTTGCTTGGCTCCATGGGGGTGGGATCCACTGGGTTAGACCACTTGGCTCCCTGGCTTCAGCCCCATCTCCAGGGGAGTGAACAGTTCTGTCTCTCTGGTGTTCCAGGTGCCACTGGGGTATGAAAAAGAAAACTCCTGCAGCTAGCTTGGTGCCTGCCCAAACAGCCACCTAGTTTTGTGTTTGATATCCAGGGCCCTGGTGGTGTAGGCATCCAAGGGAATCTCCTGGTTTGTGGGTTGTGAAGACTGCAGGAGAAGTGTAGTATCTGGGCCAGGATGTACCATCCATCATGGCACAGTCCCTCACAGCACAGTCCCTCACAGCTTCCCTTGGCTAGGGGAGGGAGTTCCCCAACCCCTTGCCCTTCCCAGGTAAGGCGATGCCCTACCCTGCTTTGGCTCACCCTGCATGGGCTGCACCCACTGTCTAACCTGTCCCAATGAGATGAGTCAGGTACCTCAGTTGGAAATGCAGAAATCGCCCACCTTCTGCATTGATCTTGCTGGGAGCTGCAGACCAGAGCGCTTCCTATTCAACCATCTTGCCATTCACTACATGGACTTTATATCTTTTATATCTTTTGCATTTCAAGGGTTTGTTTAGGTGGAGCCTTCTGTTTGTTTGTTTGTTTGTTTGTTTGTTTGTTTTTTGAGAGTTTCACTCTTGTAGTCCAGGCGGGAGTGCAATGGCGCAATCTCAGCTCACAATGCAACCTCTGCCTCCCGGGTTCAAATGATTCTTTCCTGCCTCAGACTCCCCAGTAGCTGGGACTACAGGCATACACCATCATGCCTAACTAATTTTTGTATTTTTAGTAGAGATGGGGTTTCATCATGTTGGCCAGGCTTGTCTTGAACTCCCGACCTCAGGTGATTTGCCTGCCTCAGCCTCCCAAAGTGCTGGGATTACAGGCGTGAGCCACTGCACCTGGCTGCCTTCTGATCTTTTTAAACAGGATATTCTCATAATGATATGATTTCTATCCATATGTTCTTACCCTAGATTCTCAAGGCTGAATAAAGAACTGGTCAGGTGTAATTGCTGCTTTCACCTAATCTTGAACTTCTTTGCTTTGCTTTTGGAATGAAATGCCGTGACTCCAAACTGTCCGTGGTCAGGGTCCTCCCTCACAGCACCACTCCAACCATCTTCTCTGTCCCAGTGTATTCTATTTCTCACCTCCCAACCTTAACCTACCTAGACCTCTTCCTCATCCTTGATCATTCTCTGTGTGTGGTGGGTCCCAGGCTTTTGCTGAGTTTGCCTCCACCACCTGGTGTGCCTCCTCCTTCTGGCCTCACCTGGTAACATCTTCATCCTTCCAGGCCACTTCAAATGCCCCTTCGTTTGGAGACTTTCCTGAAGCCCAATAGGACATGAGCTCTGCAGTGTTTCAAGGAAGGAGTAATGAAGCCAGATGGTGCCTCATGTGGTTCCCTGCTTTTCCTACAGTGCAGTCTGAATCCTTTCCAGGAACAGCAACCACCTCTGCAAACAACCAGCAACCCCACTGATGCAGTGGGCATTTATAATGTTGAGTAACGTAGTTTGGCCAAAAATACATACAATAAACAAGAACTGGCCTCATACTAACATATTTCATGATGAATCAGAGATTATTAAGTAGTGTAAATTTCAAAAGCATATCTGAGCACACCATTTCCTCTCGGGGTTTCCAATCTTTTGGCTTCCCTGGGCCACACTGAAAGAAGATGAATTGTCTCGGGCCACATATAAAATACATGAACACTAATGATAGCTGATGAGCTAAAAAAAAAAGTCACCAAAAAATCTCATGTTTTAAGAAAGTTTACAAATTTGTATTGGGGCACATTCAAGCCATCCTGGGCCACATGCGGCTTGTGGGCTGTGGATTGAACAAGCTTGCTCTAGAGCCATAGACAAGGTTTGTTGATGGTGGTGTAGGATGGCAAAAAAAGGTGACCTAGGCCCCATCACACGCAGGGCCACGAGTAGAAACTCCTCTGCAGGCCCCACCCCCGCCACTGGTGCAAATGAGGCTGTCCTCAGGCCTAGCAACTTGCCCTCTGCCCTCTTCAGCCTCAATACTATTCCAGCCTCTGTGCTGTCCTGGCCAATGGAGATGGGGACATGGGGCTCCCCAGGGCAGCTGGAAGACAGCTCCTGCTAGATCACTACTCCCTCCCACCCAGCTGATGCGGAGAATCTCTAGTGGACCCATCCATTTTCTGGCTCTGTCTTATAGTCCAACCAGTGACACTGCCATCTTCTGCTTTTTCCCAAGCTCCTCCCAGCCTCCTCCCCAGGTGTCCCCTCTGTCAGGCAGTGAGGGTCTCCTTGGGAGGCAAGCAGCCAGTAAGGACAGTCAGGGCCACTTCTGGGTTGGGGGGAGGCAGATCCTGATCCAGAGGGCGTCCCGCTCATGGGTCCTCCAATGCTCCATGTGATTTCCCATTCTTTCCACAGTGCGCATGCCACGACCTCCACCTGGAACCCCCCCACCTTAATTTCATCCCAACTCCTACCCATCCTCCAAGGCTGGCTGAGGTCTCACCTCCCCCAGGGCCTTCTTGACCATTTCCCAGCCCCAGAGCATCTGTCTCCTCATACTCTCGGCTCTGGCTCTCATTTATTTAGTTCACAGCTAAAGCACATAGGCTATAGGCAGGCTGCCGGGACCCAGGCTGTGTGACCCTGGGCGACTTATCCACAGTGTCCTCAGTGTTCTTATGTGTAAAATGGGAATGCTCATCATGCCTACCTTGGAGAGTTATTGTAAAATTAAATGAACTGGGTCATAGGTTCAACTGCATACTAAGAACTTCATACATCTTAGCTTTTCTCTGGAAAGCTTGGATTTTTCAGGTTAGTTTATTCTTATTTAACTTTACATAGTATACATATTGTCTTCTTAATGAGATTAGAGGTCCTCTGAGTGCTGTAAGTAAGCTATTGATGGTCCTCTTTGTAGTCTTCATAGCACCTAGTCAGTAACCTACACACAGTAGGTGCTTAATACTTACTGTTTAAATACAATATAGTGATAGCAGTGTCATGTGGTCTGCAAAATAGATCGTACCAAAATGTAAGTCATGGATCAGGATAACTCTCAAAGGCTTCTAGTTTCAGGTAGACTTTGCTGCAACACAAACCAGCCTAAAACGGCCTAAAAACAATGGCAATTTATTATCTCTCATGATTCTGCAGGTTGGCTGGGGAGTTCTGTTAGTTTGCAACATTTAGCTGGAGGGTCGGTGGGGCTGGAGGGTCCAAGATGGCCTCACTCATGTCTAGCCCTTGGTTCTGGCTGGTGGCTGGACTCCATGGTTCTTCATGTGACTGCTCATGCTCCAATAGGCTAGACTAGGCTTCTTAATAGCATGGTGGTGACTCAGGATTTTTAAAATGTTACAATCAAAGGTATATTAACATCAACATCTAGATTCTGGAACTTGCTGTGTCACTTTTGTCACACTCTATTGATCAAAGCAAATCACAAAGCTGGCTCCAATTCAAGGCGGTAGTGAAATAGACATCACCATTTGAAGGTAACTCACCCTTAGTAAGAAGTTTGGTTAGTTTATGAGATGACAATCTTCATAATCTTTCTATGTCATGCTTTACAGTTGAACAGTTGAACAAAGGTGTTCACAAGCATTTGCTATTTGAGCCTCATAACAACTCAAAATTCCTCTGAGGCAGGAAGGAGAGGTATACTATCTTCAAAATGTAGAGTAGAAGGCTAAATTTGCACAGGTTCTCCAGACTCACACAGCTAATTAATAGAATTGCACTCATGCGGCAATTTCCTTTTTTTGTTTTGAAATATTTCAGTCCTACAACAAATATAGAAAAATAATACTCACCCATGTATCTTCCACCTCGCTTAAGAAATAGGATTTTTGCAATTCACTGAAGCTTCCTGAACATCAGTTACCAATCGCACAGCCTTCATTTCCACATAACTGTTTTCTCTAGGATAATAGCCATCTTGGATTTGGTGTCTATCATGTCCATGCATAAAGTTACACATTTTCCACATATGTTTTGTTGTTGTTGTTGTTGACTTCTTTTTTGTTTTGTTTGTTTTTGTTTGTTTGTTTTAAGACAGAGTCTTGCTCTATCGCCTAGGCTGGAGTGCAGTGGCACAATCTCAGCTTACTGCAGCCTCCACCTCCCAGGTTCAAGTGATTTTTGTGCCTCAGCCTGCTGAATAGCAGGGATTATAGATGTGAACCACCAAGCCTGACTACTTTTTGTATTTTTAGTAGAGACAAAGTTTCACCATGTTGGCTAGGCTGGTCTGGATCTCCTAACCTCAAGTGATCTGCCTGCCTTGGCCTCCCGAAGTGCTAGGATTACAGGCGTGAGCCACCATGCCTGGCCTTTTTTCCACATATGTTTTTATCCATCAGTTACAACTACCATACTTCATTGTTTCTAAGGCACATTTGTTTTTTCACATTTTCATCTCTCTGAAATCAGGATGCTGTCATCATTGGTGACATCTTCCAAAAGCAATCAGCCAGATGGCCGCTGTATCATAACCATCATGGCCATACCTTCTCCAGCATCACAGGGACGAGAAACAAACTTGCAGAATTGGTGTTGGAAGTGTGGGAAAAGATTCTGGAGACAATGGCGGGGTACTCTTCTTACCTTGAGGAACCAAATGGCTATGAAGAGAAGGTAGAGGAAGAAGGGGTGGCAAATCAGAAATGTTTTAGCAAGATTCCAGAAGCAGGAACCATAAGTAGATTAGCTGTACCTAACTGCAAAAATAGCTTGAGAGCACAATGCCAATGACTTTGTTCTTTTATAGATTCTTTTCAGAAACACTTTATTACCAATACTCAATTTGGATGGAGGTTTTATTGTGCCGAAAAACACAGGCAGCAGGAAAGAATTCTAAGAAGTCAAATGTTAAATGTGGAAAAATTTACAGAATACCTTAATTGATTATGTTACTTATATTTTCCTCTTTCATGCATGTATAAGAGTAATACATGGTTAAAAAACTGTCAAATCAGTGTTGAATTATAAGTGATAAGAAAGCATTTTGTCAGAGTTTAATTCTCAGCAATTTTTCTGCCTTAATGGTGCACAAAATAATAGTCTATCTTATAAACTTTATTCTTATTTATTTATTTATTTATTTATTTATTTATTTATTTATTTTTGAGACAGAGTTTCACTCTTGTTGCCCAGGCTGCAGTGCAATAGCGCCATCTCAGCCCACTGCAACCTCCACTTCCCTGGTTCAAGCGATTGTCCCGCCTCATCTTCCCAAGTAGCTGGGATTACAGGCACGCGCCACTGCACCCAGCTATTTTTTGTATTTTTAGTAGAGACGAAGTTTTGCCATGTTGGCCAGGCTGGTCTTGAAATCCTGACCTCAGGTGATCCGCCTACCTCGGCCTCCCAAAGTGCTGGAATTACAGGTGTGAGCCAGCCTTCCCGGCTATCTTATAAATTTCAGATAAATACTGTCAAATTGTATTTATAATTCTGTAAACCACACTTGTTTGCCTGACATTATGTTTTTGAGGTTTTTCAGTTTGCTAAATCTAGGCCTGGTTCATTCATCTTAACTACCATATAACATCCCATTGTATAAATATACCATGTTTTATATATCCTTTTTATCCATTCTCCCATTTATGGGCATTTAGATTGCTTCCATTTTTTTAAATTTCAAAGAACATAGTTATGGGTATCTTGTACAGAGCTCCTTGTGAATAGAATTTCTGAATCACAAAGAATACACATCCCTGACTTAATACACATTCTCAAATCATTCTACAATGTGTCAAATTTGCAATCTGATTATTCCTGTACAAGAGGTCCTGATTTCAAGGGCCTCTTCATTGAACTTCCAACCTCCTCTCTAATTCCCTCTAACTTACTCCCTTACATAGCCCAAGTTACCACTAAAACACACAGAAGATCAAATCACATCTCAGCTTTAAACCTTCCCATGGATTTCCACTGTGATTTCTAACAAGACCGCAATGACTCACTGGGCCCTGACTTTGCTCCAGAGCCTCAGCTCTTGCTGTCCTTACATCTGACCAGACCCACCCTCAACATTACAACTAACGCTTCAGAATCCTCTCAGCTCCTTTTCTACAAAAGTCCTTTCTCTCACCCTCTGTATACACCATTTTCTCTCCTTGGAATGCTCTTTCTATCAAAACCACTCCTGCCCCACCTAAGCCCAAATTTCCCTAATTAACTCTAAATGTAGTCACCTCTTTTCCCTGGGAGCCTTCTTTGGCTCCCATTCCCCCGACACCCACCATCATCACTGGAGTAAGTACCTTTTCCATATCCTCTGTAGCATATTTGACAGGCACTCCCCCATCACAGCATCATCACACAGTGCTAAAATCACCTCTTTGCTGGTTTTACTCTCCTACTAGACTTTAAAGTCCCCAAATTGAAAAGGAGGAGAACAGTGTCTATCTTGTTCACTGCTGTATTCTTACCCAATATGCAGTTTACACGGCACTTATAAATACTGTGTTTGTTGGATAAACAAGCACATGAAGCAAGTCAGCACTTGAATCCAGATCATTTGACTCCAGTTCCTTGCATTTTCTCCTACAGGTTCCCATTTCATCCAAGACAACTTCTCTTCCTAAAACACAAATTACTACGCAAGCCAGCATGAGGGGGAAATGCCAGAGATAAAATTTGGAATTGGGGTGACAAATTATAAAAATTCCTCTAGGTTTGACTGCAACTTCAAGCCTTGTAAGTGGTCTCTTGGGTCTAGGCATGCCATTTACAGCATGAGGAGGGAGGGAAGGAAGGAGTCCACTGGGATGGTCCTGTTTGCAGCCACCTGTAATGCACAGCTTGGGTAATGGAAAGCACATCTGGAGATGTTTAAGAAGCAACCGGCCATTCCCAACATAGGATAGAAACAAAATGGAAAGGTTAAAGTTAACATGGAGAGATTCAAAATCATTTGGAATTATTTCAAAAGGAAGCCCTGTAGTTTTTGACATATATGTATTTTAAGACAAAAAATGAATTTGCCAGATCCTGAGAGCTCTCTCTTACATCAAGAAAAATGAAAATATATTTTGTTTTTAAAATGCCTACATCAACTATGGGTCTTCAACTGAATCATAATATACTGAATTTAGGAAGACAACAACTTCCTTCTGAGTTAAACATCAGAGACTGGCATCCCCTAAGTCAGTGGTTCCCAAACTCTAGCATGCATCTGAATCACCAAGAGACTTACAAAAACACAAATTGCTGCCCCCATACACCTCTAAGAGTTTCTTATTCACTAGGTCTGGGTAAGGCAGGAAATTTGCATTTCTAAAAAGTTCCTAGAACCATTAAAAAAAAGGTGAAGTATTAACACATGCTACAACATGGATGAACCTCCAAAACATTACGCTAAGTGAAAGAAGCCACGTACGTAAAGTCATAGATTGTATGATTCAATTTACATGAAACACCTAGAATAGGCAAATCCGTAGAGATGAAAAGTAGATTCATGGTTTCCAGAGGCCAAGGTGAGGGGGGAATGGGGACTGACTACTTAATGTGTATAGGCTTTCCTTTTGGAGTAATTAAAATATTTTGCAACTAGATAGAGGTGATGGTTGCATAACACTGAGAATGTACTAAACATGAGTGGATTGTTCACTTTGATTGTATGTTATGTGAATTTTACCTCAACAACAACAAATAGTTTCTAGGTAATGCTGATATGGTCCAGAGACCACGCTTTGAGAAGCACTGACTTTAGTTACAAGCACAGAGAAAAGACTGAAGTAAGCCAACTTCCAAAATGGATGGAAGCCTCCATGTGTAATCCAGCAAGCCTGTCTACAGAGCTCAGGAAGGCTGAAACAGGCTGTTGCACTGGAAATCTTCGCTCTCAGTTTGGGCTTGGACCAATAGCTGGCAGCCACTTTCACATTCCAAATTGAAGTCCTGAACCACCCAAACAAAGGAGGGGGCTGAATAATCCAGTTGTACTCATCTTAGCTGACCAATCACCTCTGGCTTATAAAGAGGACTTTAAGGAGTGAGGGAAAGTTGGCAAATGGATGGAGAATTTCTTTGGATATAGTCACTGGCATTCTGTGAGGCTGCCCTCATGCCTTGGGGAAGGAGTTAGAATTCTTCCCTTTTCACTTCACATGTGCCCATCTACCCATCTCTGGACACTGTTTGAAGGGCTAGGGCCATTAATCTTCTTAAAGAACTTGAGAAGGTGAAGACCATTTTATCCCCACTGCAATATGTAAAAAGAGAGATGGACCTGGAGCCAGAACAATGAAGCTGGAAAATGGGAATAAGAGTGACTCCTTCATAGGGCTTTTGTGAGAACTAAACAAGATAACCTTTGAAAGTACTATAATATGCTTTATGTATCATGGTTATTATTTTCCACAATTAGAATGTTGCTAGCACAGGGTGCAGACAGTGGGATCTTCCATCCACTGAGATCTTTCTCTAAGTGTATTAGCCTACTCCACATGTCTCCTTGTTTCTCACTATGTGTTTTAAATGGAATCAATAAACCAGCTCATTCAAGTATTTTACTTGTTCTGGGAGGCTTTCTATTCCCTGTTTTTAAGAGAGCTTGCCTGGTAGTGTTCTGTGAGGCTGCCATTACATCAAGGTAGTTTCCCAATGGCACACTCCTCATGCCTTTGCACACACGGCCTGTGCCCTCTGCCTGGAATGCCCTTTGTTGGGCTCACACCATTTACTCTTCAAAACCGCAATTGAATATCAGCTTTTCTGCAAAGCCTTCCCTCATCCTGTCCCAACTGTCACCCCACCATAAATGCGTGCCCCTTAACATTTTGTCTCCATTGCAGGACTTATCACACTGGACCATCCATATGTGTTTTCTCATTTTTTCCTCCTTCTGTATGCCATAATCAGCTTGAGGGAAGGAACCAGGTGCAACTCCTGATCTATAGTAGGTGCATCCAAGTATCTGCGCCAAAAGTATCTGCAAAAAGGACTGATGGATAACAAGTGATGCTCATAGGACCTCCTGCTGAGAAGGTGGTGAAATCATTCAGAGCCAAGATTTTTCAGTCTACTTCTAGAAGTTAAGCCAGAAAATATGGATAAATTTTATTTTCTGAAACTTTCCATGGCAATAAGACACCACTGCAAAGTTAGAAGGCATTTGACAAATGGGGACATTTTGAAAATTATGTCACAAAAGGTTAATGTTCCTAATATATAAAGAAATACTAAAAATAGAGAAGAAAAACCCAATAATCCTATAGAAAAGTTGGGGGGGGAGTGGAAGGAGTAACAAGTAGACAGACCAGATAAGAATTATCAGTGGTTTGTAAACTTATTATTATAAGATGTTCAACTTTACTCAGAATTAGGAAAATGCAAATTAAAACTCTTTGGGGATAACATTTTTTACCTACCAGATGAACAAGAATATTAATGTTTAGCAAAATGCTTTATGGCAAGGTTATGGGGAAACTGGCATTCTCATACGTTGTTGGAGGAAATGCCAAACATTAGAAACATTACAGAAGGGATCTTGTAGCATCTTGTGCACACTCCTTCACCCTTTGACCTAGTAAACACACTTGTAGAAATCTATCCCAAAGTTACACTGCAAAAATACAAAGGCAAAAAAGGTGTATGTGGAAACTTGTTCATTGCAGCTCTATTCATAATGGCAAAAGAATGGAAAGACCAAAATGCCCAAGTATAAAAAATTATTTGATGAAGCTAGACAAATATACTCAATACAGTGCTATACAGTTGTGGAAAAGAATAACAAATCTCTCTCCATAATCTATGGGATCATCTCCAGGATATATCCCATATATCTGGAATCCCCTCAGAGCGTCTTCCTTTGAAACAGGCAAGTATAATCAAACCTCTCATACAACAAAATCCAAATAATACTTTCCCCTCAAGGAGTGGGGCAGAGCTCTCTATCCCTTAAGTGTGGGCTGCAAATGTTGACTTTCTTCCAAAGCATACAATATGGAAAGAACAGAAAAAAGGTCACCTTAGCATGGAAAGACCTGACAGACATCACCTCATCCAAGTGACCAAGGTCAACATCAACAGTGATCAGTCACGTTGACAGTACATGTCCCTGATAAGATGTGGTGAGAATGGCATTTTCCCTCTGTGGCCTTCCTCCCAAAACCCATATTCCCAATCTAGCAGGAAAACATTTGATAAGCCACAGTAGAGGGACATGATACAAAATACCCAACTAGTACTTCTCAAAACTGTCAAGGTCAGACTGGGCACGGTGGCTTACGCCTATAATCCCAGTACTTTGGGAGGCCGAGGTGGGCAGATCACCTGAGGTCAGCAGTTCGAGACCAGCCTGACCAATATGGAGAAAACCTGTCTCTTCTAAAAATACAAAATTAGCTAGGCAGGGTGGCTCATGCCTGTAATCCCAGCCACTCGGGAGGCTGAGGCAGGAGAATCACTTGAACCCGGGAGGCAGAGGTTGCAGGGAACTGAAATCATGCCATTGCACTCCAGCCTGGGTAACAAGAGTGAAACTCTGTCAAAACAAAAACAGAAACAAAAATGTCAAGGTCATCAAAACCAAGGAAAGTGGCAACTGTCACAGTTAGAGGAGCCTGGGGAGACCAGGATGACCAAATGTAATGTGATATCATGGCTGGGATCCTGGGTCAGAAACCATGCATTAAGTCAACACTAAGGAGCTCTGAATAAAGTATGAACTTCAATTAGTAACAGTGTATAAATATTAGTTCATTAGTTGTGACAAATGTACCATACTAATAATGTAAGATATTAATAACAGGGGAAAGTGCATGAAGTGTGTATGAGAACTGGATCTGCTATCTTTGAAATGCTCTGTAAATTTAAAACTATTCTAAAACAAAAATTGGATTCTAAAAAGTTTCACTTTTCAAACTTGGCTGTAGCTTTAAAACATGTAAATACATAGTCCCTGTGACCCAAAGAGTCCACTGTTAGGAATTCACCTTTCAGATGTCTTGCAGACATACTTTTGAGCTTTGTGTACAAGCATTGTATTCATTGGAACACTGTAATACCAAAAACAGAAAAAGGAAACAATTTAAATTCTATTAGCAGTAAGCTTGTTAAATAAATTATGACATATTCATTTGACACACTGAAAAATAAAAATGAGGTAGGTACAATGTGAAAGGAGTTCCATAATATGTTAAGGGAAAAAAATCAAGGCACAGAACATTCTGCACAGTAAAATCCCTCTTGTATAGATAAATAATTTTTAAAAGATAAAATATAGATCTATTTTTATATGCTGATATACACATGAAAGATTTCCTGGAGAGATACTAGAAAACTATATATGGTTGTTACTTCTGAGTTTGGAACTGGTGCTACAGCGTGGGGAGGGTCTTTTAACACTTTCATCTACTGTTGAACTTTGTGTGTGTGTATTTTAATTTTTAAAAATCATCATCCTTTTGGATTACAACTAGTCTAGCTTCAGGATTACATACAGCTAAAACTGAAGAGAGGATTTGAGAGGATCTGCATCTCCATGCTATACTTTTTGAGTGTTTCCAAGAAACCCAGATTGATATTAACCTCTGTCACATTACCCTTTTTTTTGAGATGGAATCTCGCTCTGTCACCCAGCCTGCAGTGCAACGGTTCAATCTTGGCTCACTACAGCCTCTGCTTCCCAGGTTCAAGCGAATCTCCTGCCACAGCTCCCTTGAGTAGCTGGGACCGGAGGTGTGCACCATAACACCCGGCTAATTGTATTCTTTTAGTAGAGACGAGATTTCACCATGTTGGTTAGGCTGGTCTTGAACTCCTGACCTCAGGTGATCCACCTACCTCGGCCTCCCAAAGTGCTCGGATTACAGGTGTGAGCCACCACACCCAGCCAACATTGCCCATTTTTTATGGTTAACTTTATGTGTCAACTCAATTGGGCTAAGGGATGCCAGGATAGTTGGTAAGATGTTATTTCTGTGTATGTCTGTGAGGGTGTTTCTGGAAGAATTTAGCATTTGAATTAGTAAACTGAATAGAGAAGATTATCTTCACCAATGTGGTTGGGCATCATCTAGTCCGTGGAGGGTCCAAATAGAACAAAAATGTGGGGAAAAAGGCAAATTTGCTCTCTTCTTAAGCTGGAACATTCATATTCTCCCGTCATTGGACATCAGCGTTCCTGGTTCTCTGGCCTCTGGACACAGACTGGGACTTCCACTAACCGTACCCTGCTTCTCAGGCCTTTTGATTCAGACTGATTCAGACCACCAGCTTTTCTGGTTGTCCAGCTTGCAGATGTCAAATCGTGGAAGTACTCAGCCTCCATAATTACAAGAGTCAACTCTTGTCATAAATACATGTGTATACATACACACACATGTACGATTCTGTTTCTCTGGAGAATCCTAGTATACCATTAAAGCATTAACATTAATTATCAATTGGATGCTGTCATCTTAGAAATCTAAGAGGGATCTTCTGAGAAATTGGATATGAGAGATCTGCCTTCTGATGAGTGCATGCAACTGAGCAGGAGGGAGACTGGCACATGGGGTGGACAAGCAAATGTTTCCAAGGGATAGGCTGTTAAGAGCTGAGTCTGGGTTGACCGGGGGACACATTAGATCATGAGTTATTTGATAAGGCAGAGGAGGCTACAGATACAGGATGATGTGATTTGAAGGAGACAGGCCACAAGGGAAGAGCCTAATACTTACCTTAATAGACTATTGAGCAGTTTTATCTAGCTCAGTGATTCTCAACTTCAGAGGTACATTAGAATCACCGGGGAAGCTTTTTAAGGCTACGTTCTTCAACAGGGGAATAGAAAAACAAATTGTGACACATCTATACAGAGTAACACTCAGCAATAAAAATGAACTATGGACACACTGTATCAACCAAACTGATGAATCTCAAATGCATTATGCTAAGTGAAAGAAGCCCACACTGAAAAACTACATACTGCATGATTTCATTCCCTTGTCATTCTGGAAAAGACAAGACTATAGGAAAAGAAAACATATCAACACCTGCCAAGAGCTTCGGGTGTGAGGACAGTTTGACTACAAAGGGGCACAAAAGAATTTGGGAGAAGGCATGGACCTGTTCTATATGGATTGTAATAGTTACATGACTGTATGCATGTGGCAAAATTTACAAAACTGTACGCTAAAGAAGATGAATTTTATTGCATATAAATTATACTTTAATACAAAAGGCCTTCCCCCAAATATCACAATTCATTTGGTCTTGGCGGAGCCTAGAGATTATTTTTTAAAAGCTCCTCAGATGGAAAACATCTGCTTTGGTCTAAGATGGAGTATCAGGGAGTGGATTTTCCCTCCTACCTGAGTCAACCAAAAAAAAAAGAAAAGCAGACAAAGTATATGAAACAACGGGCTTTAAGACACTGACTATCTGGCAACCGAGGATGGTGAACCCTGCAATTTGGAGGTGATGGAATACTGCTTTTTATCTTGATTGTAGGGATTATTCCATGGGTATATATACATATTAAAACTTAGAAAATCGTACACCTTTTATACGTGTAGTTTATTGTACATCGATCATGCACCATTAAAGACAGTTTTCTTTAAGTTCCCCAGGTGATTCCAAACATATAGCCAGAGTTAAGAACCATCCACCCCAACATATAACCTTACTTGGCCCTGGAATCTAACATCATAAGATTCTAATCATCTGAACTCAATGTAATGTGATTGAAGCACATACAATGTTAAAGTTTATTACAAGATATACTTTACTTAAGCAGAACTCATTTTAGGAACTAAGTTCACACTTGCAGGAATAGTATTTTTTGTCAATGATTCTTTTAATAGTGATTGACATCACTGTTTAAAAAGAGAGAGAGAGAGAGGCTAGGACCTTAACTGGAAAGATTTTTAAATGTTAGAACAAAATACATTAATAACAACTTCTAGGAAACTTAGAATATGCGCAAAAAGCCTTAAAATTGTTCATAACATTTAACCCAGAATTTAAACTAAGGACATAAGAAAAGAGCACAAGTGTGCCACTTCAGAAATGCTATAATAGCAGGAACATGGGAATCTAAAACAACAACAAAAAAGAAGTGGTTACATGAATTATGGTATGTGAGTAAAAAGAATAGTACAAGACCATCTAAAATAATATTGTATAATAATATCTAATGATATTATTAGATATGATATTAGCCCGAGGCTGCAGCAGCACATCCCCGCTCCAGTGCCCACCAACACCCATGGCGTGACAGCTTGGCTCCGAAGGGGCTGGGAGCCCGGGTGCCCTGGAGTGAGGGAGCCCGAGAGTGGGCTCTGGAGGCTGTGGAAGCGACGCCGGAGAGGATGTAGCCTCGGTGGGGAGCGGATCTTTTGAAGATGGTTTGGTTGGCTTGGAGATTTGGAGATCTGATGCCACAATGAGGACTCACACACAGGGGTGCTCCTAGTGTGTTTTTCATATATTTGCTTTGCGTTGTGTCAGCCTATATCACCGACCAGAACCCAGAAGTCATGATTCCCTTCACCAGTGCCAACTATGGCAGCCACCCCATGCTGTACTTCTCCAGGGCAGAGGTGGCGGAGCTGCAGCTCAGGGTAGCCAGCCCACATGAGCACACTGCAGCCCACCTCATGGAGGCTGTGCACACGATGCTGTCCAGTCCCTGGGAATACCTCCCTCCCTGGGATCCCAAGGACTACAGTGCCCGCTAGAATGAAATCTATGGAAACAACTTGGGTGCCTTGGCAATGTTCTGTGTGCTATATCCTGAGAACACTGAAGCCTGAGACATGGCCAAAGTCTACATGGAGAAGATGGCAGCGCAGCCTAGTTGGTTGGTGAAAGATGCTCCTTGGGATGAGGTCCCGCTTGCTCACTCCCTGTTTGGTTTTGCCACTGCTTATGACTTCTCATACAATTACCTGAGCAAGATACAACAGGAGAAGTTTCTTGAAGTGATTGCCAGTGCCTCGGAGTATATGTATGAAACCTCATACAGGAGAGGATGGGGATTTCAGTACCTGTACAACCATCAGCCCACCAACTGAATGGCTTTGCTCACAGGATGCCTAGTCCTGACGAAACAAGGATATCTTCAAGAAGCCTACTTATGAATCAGACAAGTTCTGACCATCGTGAAAAAAACTCTGGTCTTGCTCAGGGAGGTGATGGATGGCTCCCTCTATGAAGGAGTTGCGTATGGCAGCTACACCACTAGATCACTCTTCCAATACATGTTACTCATCCAGAGGCACTTTGACATCAACCATGTTGGCCATCCGTGGCTTAAACAACACTTTGCATTTATGTATAGAACCATCCTGCCAGAGTTTCAAAGGACTGTGGCTACTGTGGACTCAAATTACAACTGATTTTATGGTCCAGAAAGCCAATTAGTGTTCCTTGATAAATTTGTCATGCGTAACGGCAGTGGTAACTGGCTAGCTGACCAAATCAGAAGGAACCATGTGGTGGAAGGTCCAGGAACACCGTCCAAAGGGCAGCACTGGTGCACTCTGCACATAGAATTTCTCTGGTATGATGCCAGCTTGAAATCAGTTCCTCCTCCAGACTTTGGCACCCCCACACTGCATTATTTTGACGACTGGGTGTAGTGACTTATGGAAGTGCACTACCAGCTGAAATCAATAAATCTTTCCTCTCCTTCAAGTCTGGAAAACTAGGGGAACATGCAATATGTGACATTGTCCACAGAAACAAATACAAAGATTGGATCAAAGGATGGAGAAATTTTAATGCAGGGCATGAATACTATGATCAAAACTCATTTAGTTTTGCTCCCAATTGTATGCCTTTCATTAATTATTGAGGCTCTGTACGGGTCAAAGTACACCTTCTTCAACAATGTTTTGATGTTTTCTGCAGCTGTGTCAAAGAGCTGCTTTTCTCCCTGGAAGGGTCAGGTCACAGAAGACTGCTCATCAAAATGATCTAAATACCAGCATGATCTGGCAGCTAGCTGCTAGGGGAGAGTGGTTGCAGCAGAGGAGAAAAATGGGGTGGTTTTCATGTAAGGAGAAGGTGTGGGAGCTTATAATTCCAACTCAACCTAAAGAACGTTCAGAGGAATCTGATCCTCCTATGTCCACAGCTGCTTCTCCTTGTAGACCAAATACACCTGGGAGAGGAGAGTCCCCTGGAGACAGCAGCGAGCTTCTTCCACAATGTGGATGTTCCTTTTGAGGAGACTGTGGTAGATGGCATAAATGGGGCTTTCATCAGGCAAAGAAATGGTCTCTATAAAAAGTACTGGATGGACGATACTGGCTACAACAAGAAAGCAACATTTGCCTCAGTGACATATCCTCGGGGCTATCCCTACAATGGGACAAACTTTGTGAATTTTCACCATGTACCTCCGAAGTTCCATCACCAGGGCAGCTTACTTCTTCATAGGGTCATCTATAGGTGTTCAGAGGTTCACCATCCGCGGAGACTCTCAGCAACTGGATGTGTTCGTGGCCACCAGCAAACATGCCTACGCAACATACCTGTGGACAGGTGAGGCCACAGGACAGTCTGCCTTTGCACAGGTCCTTGCTGATTGTCACAAAATTCTGTTTGACCGGAATTCAGTCATCAAGAGCAGCATTGTCCCTCAGGTGAAGGACTATGCTGCTGTTGTGGAACAGAACCTGCAGCATTTTAAGCCAATGTTTCAGCTGCTAGAGAAGCAGATACTGTCCCGAGTCCGGAACCAGCTAGCTTTAGGAAGACTGCTGACCGCCTGCTGACATTTTCAGATAAGAGACAGGCTGAGGAGGCCATCAACAGGATTTTTGCCATAACACAGCAACAGCAGCAACAAAGGAAGTCAAAGAAAAACTGAAGGGCAGGCGAATGCTCTAAATTTGTCGATGCCGTCCCTGATATTTTTGCACAGATTGAGGTCAGTGAGAAAAAGATTAGACAGAAAGCTCAGATTCTGGCACAGAAAGAACTACCCATAGATGAAGATGAAGAAAAACCTTTTAGATTTTGCAGATGTAACATATGAGAAACATAAAAATGGGGGCTTGATGAAAGGCCGGGTTGGACAGGCATGGATGGTGGCAACCACTTATAGCAGGGCCTCATCACTATCTGTTTCCTATAACAGGTTGTTCCTCATCCTGAACATTGCTATTTTCTTTGTCATGTTGGCAATACAACTGACTTATTTCCACAGGGCCCAGAACCTACATGGCCAAAGATGTCTTTATGCAGTTCTTCTAATAGATAGCTATATTTTATTGTGGTTGTACTCTTTTTGTTCCCAACCACAGTGTTAGCCCTGAAGCTATAGATGCCCAGTCATTTTGTGATCACAAAAAATTTTTATTACCCCAGTTTATCAGATTTTTTCCCTCACATTCATTTTAACAAATTAAGGGAAGATATTTTGACACAAGAAAGCAAGAACATGGAGAAACTGGAGCAGGAAAGGAATTTATCAAAGCGATAGAAATAGCTTGGTAGTCCTATGGTGTTTCTGGAAGTATTTGACATTGCAATTGAACAGTCCATATAGTACTTCTTCTTTTAGAAGAAACAAAAAGTCTGTTTTTTAAAGTAATATTTTTTCTTACGAGAAAAAGGTTTAGATAGAATTAGGTTTTATTAATATTAATTTAATGCTATTAGCAATTTCCATGTACTATATTATGGAAAAGACTGAAGAATACAATTCTGAGAAATATTTTAAAAATGTTAATGGTATAGTCATGTTGAAAGATAAGTGTTGGCTGGGTGCGGTGGCTCACGCCTGTAATTCCAGCACTTTTGGGAGGATGAGGTGGATGGATCATGAGGTCAAGAGATGGAAACCATCCTGGCCAACATAGTGAAACTCTGTCTCTACTAAAAATACAAAAATTAGCTGGACATGGTGATGCACACTTGTAATCCCAGCTACTCAGAAGGCTGAGGCAGGAGGATCGCTTGAACCAGCGAGACAGAGTTTGCAGGGAGCCAAGATTGTACCACTGCACTCCAGCCTGGAGACAGAGCGAGACTCTGTCTCAAAAAATAAAGCTAAATGTTGTAAGTCCTGGCATGATGGCGCCAGCTTCCTTGGGGAAATACTTCTTTAGTTATGTAGCTAACAAGATCTTTTACTACAGATCTGGATGGCTTTTCAGGTAACATAGCAAAAATGATAGCAGAAGATGGTCAAGAACTTAAAATATATATTTTTTAGAAAACATGTATCTATGAATGAACATTTCCTTGATGCTGGTCTCTGCACACATATAATTGGTTACTTGTATGCATTCATTGGTTGTTCAATATGTAAGACAATTACAGATAATTTAATACTGTATTTTCCTTATATGGAAAACTGTTGTAGGCCCAGTGACTAATAAAATATTTTCTATTATGAAAAAAGGAATATCTAATGACAAGAGAAATTCTGTTAGATAAGTTGCTTTTGACTCTAAGTAACAGAAAAATTTAAACAGCATAAACAATATAGCTATTTATTTTACCATCTATCAAGATGTACAGGTTGGGAATGGTTGCAGCATTGGTTAATTCAGAAGCTTAACAAAGGAACAGCAGTCCTGGTTCTGAGCTTGTTCATTAGGCTTGCTCCCTCATCAGCCATGTTTGCAAATTGGCTGCCATTGTTTAAGATACATTCAGACAATACCCGGCTTTGGAAAGGGAAGTTTCTTTCTACAAGTCATTTTTTTTTTAAGAGCAAAGAAACTTTTCCTAGAAGTTCCCTACGGACTTCCCTGATGTGTCTTTGGCCAGAATAATGTCACATGCTTACTCCCAAGTCAATCACCGACAAGGTGAGAGGAATGATTAAGAATGACCCAGACCAATTAAGTTTCATTCCCTCAGGCTGGAGAAGGTCCCAGCTTTCTGCATAGCACATGGCTATCCTACGTCTCAGCAAAATCAGGGTTGGCTTACAAACCAGAATGGAGAGTGAGACTTTCGGCTCCACCGCAAGCAGGAAGACAGAGCTGGAGGAATGAAAACAGAAGGCACAGCAAAGAAGACAATTAAAGAGCAGCGAAGTCAGTTTATGCCTCTAGACACATGTCCAATAACTTGGCATAAAAGCACATGCATTTTGTGACCAAGTTGGACTGGAATTCTATCCTGGTGAACTCTGCATGTCAGCTATAGACACTTCTCGGCCTGTACCTGGGATTCAAAAAGATGAGGGTGATCAAGAATGAGGAAAGATATTTCTGCAGCCAAAGCAGGGACAGTCCACATTCACTCACCAAATTTCTGACCCTCAGGATGAAACCCCAGTGGCCACCTCCAGCCCAGTCCTGGCGGCACAGAGCAGGCAGTGCCCTCAAGGAGATGCGAGACACAACCCAAGTGGAAAAGACTCGAGCTTTAGAGCAAAACAGACCTCAGCTCCAACCGGATGTCACCAACTGCTAGTTGTGCAAACTTGGGAAAGCCACTTCACCATCCTGTGCCTCACTTTCTTCACGTGTAAAATGGGAATAAGGCTGTTTAAGTATTCATTGAGTTGGCTTATGCAAAGTGTGACGAACCTCAGCTCAGCATAACTGAGTGAAGAAGCTGGAAGGGCAGTAATGGCCGCCAAATGCACCTCCAACAGCCACCCAGGAAATCCCGCTCTTGCTTTCACCTCAGACTCTGGGCACACAAATTAATCAAGAGCTCTGAGGCCAGAAGTCTGGAGCTGTCAGATTCACTCTTCTGGATTGAACTTTTAATGGAGGTAGGTCACTGGGGCTTGCTCTTTCCAGATAAATAAATGGCACTTTAAAAATTATACCCAGCTAACATCACCTGCTCACAGCCACACCACCTGGTGCTGGGGAAGCGAGCTCTGACGCGGAAGAACAAATCACGCCTGCGGCGCCTGAACGGAGAACGTAAGGTTAAATCACCGGAACCACATATCCATCTGCAACGGACTGTGTGGGTGGTGTGCGTGAAAAGAATAGAGAAGAAGGAAGAAAGGAGAAGCTGCAGGAGGCAGAAACGGGAGGGGAGGCTCTGTCTTAGAGTAGCTGCGACTTTGATATCTCTCTTGTTTTGGAAATGCTCTCTGCCGCTACTTGTTTGGGAGTTTAGCACAGCTAGAGAAATGGCTCATGAAGCTTGAGGTGAGGCGGCGATGAATTCCCTCTAATGAAAATCCCTGAACCATCAAAGTGCTTCATTAGTTCCACACAAGACCTCCAAGGCGTGCAATGGACACACGGGCTCTTCAGTGAAAAGATTGTTCCGCGTGTGCTCATCTGGACACTGAATTCTGGTTTAATCACTATTAAAACTGTCCTGAGAGAAAATGGGGCATGTGAAAATGAGAACACTCAAGGTCATATTAATCCGCATTGTCTAGAGTGAAAAGTGTAGCTCATACAAAGCTTGCCTGGCTACTGAAAGCACTTCATTAAAAAATCATGGCCAATATGTCCAGGCCTTTGTACTTCCTTTTTTGTAATCTAAGATGTTTTGGTTTGTTTTAGTATTCTATCTAAGAAAAGGAATGTGTTTGGGGCCAGGCACAGTAGCTCATGCCTGCGATTCCAGCACTTTGGGAGGCCAAAGTGGGTGGATCACCTGAGGTCAGGAGTTCTAGACCAGCCTGCCTGGCATGGTAAAACACTGTCTCTACTAAAAATACAAAAGTTAGCCAGGCATGGTGGCACAAGCCTGTAATCCCAGCTACTTGGGAGGCTGAGGCAGGGGAATTGCTGGAACCTGGGAGGTGGAGGTTGCAGTGAGCCGAGATTGCGCCACTGCACTCCAGCCTGGGTGACAGAGCGATATTCTCCGTCTCAAAAAGAAAAAAACAAAAAATAAAAATAAAAATAAAAAGAGTGTGTCTGTAAATTTTCAAGATATTTTACAAGTTTGTGTTTTGATGATGGTGAATTTGTGGTATCTAATATTATCACTTGATAATAGTGAAGGTGCAATAGCCAGAGAGTTCAAACCTTCTGCTTGCAAACTGGGAAACTGAGACCCAGAGAGATGAAAGGACTTACCCAGGTCACAAAAACTGCCACTGGCTGACCTAGGTCTGGAGCCCAGGGCTCTGTGTAAATATGTAAATATTTATGGGTTCAGGTATGTGTTTATTAATTTTTAAGTAGTAACTAATCTTCATCTCAGAGTAAGTACATGTCCATATTTTAAAGAATCAAACAGCACTATGTGGTTTATAACAGAAAACAGTGGTCTCAAACCCTAAATGCAGCTCCTCAGGGGCAACTCCTTTCAAATCTGTCCCATGCTTCCTCTGACACATGCCTCCCCCCCCGCTTTTTTTT
The DNA here is from genome assembly GCF_007565055.1 of Rhinopithecus roxellana. Classification (NCBI taxonomy): domain Eukaryota; kingdom Metazoa; phylum Chordata; class Mammalia; order Primates; family Cercopithecidae; genus Rhinopithecus; species Rhinopithecus roxellana. The sequence goes on along the minus strand of NC_044564.1, from coordinate 50,919,452 downwards.
TTGAGATGGAGTCTCGCTCTGTTGCCCAGGCTGGAGTGCAGTGGTGCAATCTCAGCTAATTTTTCATATTTTTAGTAGAGACCAGGTTTGGCCATGTTGGCCAGGCTGGTCTCGAACTCGGGACCTCAGGGGATCCACCTGCCTTGGTCTCCCAGAGTTCTGGGATTACAGGTGTGAGCCATCATGCATGGCTGCCTCCATATTTTAAAATAACCTGCTGAGAGTAGATTTCTTGTTTTACCAGTTTTAGGCATAATCTATTGATATCCTAATTTGAAAAATGAAGAGTTAGCTTCTCCTAACTTCTCCTCCCCTGTTCTACCTATATTTGGCAGTTATTTTAAAATTTCTGATTCAATCGGTAATTAGTAAATAAATTATTACAACCCTGCAAATCTTCTCTGCTGAGTCTATTATGACTTCATTTTTTTTCTTGTTGAATTTTTTTCTTGTTTATGGAGTTAGTAATTGCCTTATGTATATATTTTTCCTTTTGCTTAGCTGTGTACTGTCATGAATTCTTCTCAAACTCTCCAACAGAATGTACTCTCCCTCTCAGCACTATTTTCTGTACACGTGTGGTTCCCTACCAGTTTTAACACTGTTCCTGATTATGTCTCCCTTTGAGTCCTGTTCTCCTGCTGCAGACTAGCCAGTTACTTACAAGGCTCTGCCCAGACTTCGAGCTGGGAAAACCCTTCACAGAAATGCCCTCTGTCTTAGGTTGAAGTCTCCCGTTTCCTAGACCACATGTATTCTTCTTGGACAAATTATTCATTCATTTTGGTGAAGTACTGCCAGAGAAAAGATGCACAGCATACACATTTTTGTGAAAATAACTGCATTTTACCCTCATATTCAATTGATAGTTTGGCTAGGTATAGACTTTTCTACCTAACTGATAGTTTAACTATGTCTAAACGTTTCCCTCAGAAGTCTGAAGGCTTTGCTCCTTAGATATCTAGCTTCCAGTGTTGCATTTCGGAATTCTGATGTCATTCTGATTCCCGTTTTTTGAAATATAATATGTTTCCAGAATATTATCTTTATCCCTTTGGAGAGGAAAAATGTATTGAATATTTATTATGTATTAGACCTAATTCAAAGCGATGCACTTTTCTTGATAGTCCTTACCAAAAAAAACAAAAAGAAAAACAAAACAAAACTGAAGTGAAAATTACTTTTCCTCTTTTTCAGTAATGGAATTGAAACTCAGGGACGGTATGTAATCTGCCTGATGCATGGGGCCTGTCACTGTAGATTATGCTGTAGTGACAACCCCAAAACCTCACACAACTTGCTCATGCATATTATATGTTTGACATGAGTTATTAGCAGTCTCAGCTTATCAAAGTCAGTCAGGAACGCTAGTTCTGGAGGTTCTAACAACATGTGCATCCATGCTCAATGCTGCAGGGAAAAGGAAACATGGCAAATCACTTAATGGTCATCAGAGTTTCTGCTTGAAAGTAACACAGGCCACTCCTTTCCATGTCCAGTTGCCTAAACCCTGTGACATGGCCACATGTAACTTTAAAGGGAGAGGTAGTATTTCCACGAGGGAATGCCTTCCTGGCAGTTTTCTGTAAATATATATGTTTTTCCAAATCCCAAGTCCCAGTGAAAGTTAGTTGACAAATTGGGAAAACAGAAAACGAGTATTATGATTTTTCCATAAAAATTAAAGAATAGGAATCAACATAGACATGTTACTCATGTTGATTTAAAAAGCAAGACCAAAAACGCTAATGTGCAAAATCAAAGGTTAAGGTCAACACTTCCGGGAACCAGGGTAGGAGGATGGACTAGAGAAGTGAGAATCATCTAATCAGTCTTGCTTATAGCATTGTTATATTGTAAGTGTGTATTCATGACTTTGGCTGCTGGATGACTCATTCTTGCAAATAAAATAAACATCGTTAAGTTTGTATGTGTAGTGTACTTCATACAAATCCTATAGGCCGGGCGTGGTGGCTCAAGCCTGTAATCCCAGCACTTTGGGAGGCCGAGGTGGGCGGATCATGAGGTCAGGAGATTGAGACCATCCTGGCTAACACGGTGAAACCCCATCTCTACTAAAAAAATACAAAAAACCAGCCGGGCGAGGTGGCGGGCGCCTGTAGTCCCAGCTACTCGGGAGGCTGAGGCAGGAGAATGGCGTAAACCCGGGAGGCGGAGCTTGCAGTGAGCTGAGATCTGGCCACTGCACTCCAGCCTGGGTGGCAGAGGGAGACTCCGTCTCAAAAAAAAAACAAACAAACAAACAAACAAAAAACAAATCCTATGAGTGATGTTCTAAGAAACCAGTTTTGAAAACAAATGTCCTTAAATTGGCAGTTTCAATGCATGGTTCTATTTAGTGCTGTTAACTTTGCTAAGGGATCTGAGGGTTATATTATTTGAATATAATCCAGTAATGTTGACTGGTGTTTTTCAGTTTTTGAATATTCCCTCTAGGCTACAGTTCTTTGTAAATATTTTAACTGAAGAAATGCAAGGAGCAGATGATATGAATGTTGTGAAGACTCCGACAGGAAATAAGAAACTGAACAAAAACCTGAATTAGCAAAAGCGATATCAATTTCAACGGCAAAATCAAAACCAGAATGAGCAGACAAGAAAAACAAATATTTTTATTTTCATTATTTAAAAAGCAAATAACTTACATGAAACAATAGGTGTTCTAAAGCTCAGCTTGAAGATGCTTTTGGACGCACTCCTCACAATTGAACAAATGTCCATGAAAGACAGGAAATTGGCTAGACAAATAATTCTTTGTGTGTTCTACATTTTCATTTTAATAATGATAACTTATAGAAATATTTGCGGTAATATATTTCATTTTAGTAATAATTTTTACTTGCTATTTATCTTATGGTATTGTCTCCATCTTTTAATATTTTCTAGTATCAGATGTCTATATAAAGAAGATTATTTTTACATGTTATTGAAACATATATTCTTGTTGCAATAAAGCAATTCACAGTAATAATAAGCCATGCATTTATTATTATGTCATTTCTAATAGAAAACTTCCGATAGCATAACCCTATCACAGAAAGATGACTTAGTATTCACTATAATGGCTGCTAATTATTATATAAATACATGTAAAAAAAGATCATGAAAAACAATAATTTATGATTTCAGGATTCCTGAGAACTAAAAATCCTGACTTGTTCCCCAATCCCAAAGATCTATGCCTCTTGGAAATTTGAAAACACTAAGCAGTGCAAGATAGAGTACTACCAAACGCCTGAAATGACCACAGCCAGAAATATTTGGTGAATAGAAATAAGTACAACCCAAATGGTAGTGCCAGAATCCAAATCCAACTTTCTTATTCCAGAACTCATGTTTTGTCTTCTCAAAACTTCCTCTATTGTCACTGATTGCATATTAGTATTTGTTTGCTCATTTGATTATTCCAGGATTCATTCATTTATCCAGCAAGTATTTGCTAAGCCCCATGTGAATAGGAATCACAGTGGTCTCACACAGTGATGTTCAATAAGTATTAATTGAATACCTGACTACCAGACACTAAAGGTATTATAGCATGAAACAGTAGTCCTAAAAGAATGAGGCACAGGATAGGCCACTTTTGATTGGGAATAGAAGGTAAAATCTAGAAAACAGTGGGACAATTAGGATCTAGAGTGGAGTAGGCTGGGCACAGTGGCTCATGCCTGTAATCCCAGCACTTTGGGAGGCCAAAGTGGGTGGATCACCTGAGGTCAGGAGATCCAGACCAGCCTGGCCAACATGGTGAAACCCCGTCTCTACTAAAAATACAAAAATTAGCGAGTCGTGATATCAGGCACCTGTAATCCCAGCTACTCGGGAGGCTAAAGCAGAAGAATGACTAGAACACGAGAGGTGGAGGTTGCAGTAAGCAGAGATGGTGCCTGGGAGACAGAGACAGACCCTGTCAAAAAAAAAAAGAAAAAAGAAAAGAAAAAGCAAAAATAGAGTGTGGTAGATGGCTTCTGAAGTCACACCTAGAAATGTAAATGTGCAGAAAGGAGGGAAGGAAGGGAGGGAGGAAGGAAAGAAGGAAGGAAGGAAGGAAGGAAGGAAGGAAGGAAGGAAGGAAGGAAGGAAGGAAGGAAGGAAGGAAGGAAGGAAAGAAGGAAAGAAAGTCCTAAAATGAAGGAGGTGGGCTTCTAGGAGAAAGATGAGAACTTGCCAAGACATACAACACACTGAGTAGGAACATGGTCTTTGACATCTGATAGTCCTGCTTTTAATTCCTAATTTTTTGGGCCAGGCATGGTAACTCAAGCCTGTAATTCCAGCACTTTGGGAGGCTAAGATAGGAGGACTACTTGAGCCTAGGAGTTCAAGAGCAGTCTAAGCAATACAGTGAGATTCCATCACCACCAAAATAAAAATAATAATTTAAAAAATCCGAATCTTGTGATCTTAATCAAGTTGCTGAAGAGCTCTGGGCCTCAGTTTTCTCATTTGCAAAATGGGAACAAAATAATTAACTTTAAAGCTTATTGTATGAGTTAAATACAAAGAAAACACTTAACATAGTACCTGGGACACAGTAAATAGTCAGTAAGAGGTAGCTATTAATCATACTTTATTATTCTGCCTGGCTCTCAATATTCTTTAGGATTTTTAAATATTTATAAGAAATATAAATTCCCTGCCTTATCGATTTTTAAAAGTTTCTTCAATGGATGAAGAGTTCTGGCCTAAGGAGAGAATAAGTAAAATGTAGTCTGACTTTTTGGAGAGAAAAAGTAGCCAAGACTTCATATTTCTCAGCATGTTTGTCCCGAAACCACAAATACAGCATAAAAATAGAGGACTGTGCTTGCTCTGAGATTTGGGATGCACATGCTAGTCAGAAAGAGTAAACAAATAGGCCGGGCACAGTGGCTCACACCTGTAATCCCAGCACTTCGGGAGGCCAAGGCGGGTGGATCACCTGAGGTCAGGAGCTTGAGACCAGCCTGGCCAACTAAAAGTACAAAAATTGGCCAGGCATAGTGGCAGTCACTTATAATCCCAGCTACCTGGGAGGCTGAGGCAGGAGAATCACTCGAACCTGGCGGGTGGAGGTTGCAGTGAGCCCAAATCGAGCCACTTCACCCTAGTAGCCTGGGCAAAAGAGAGAAACTCTGTCTCAAAAAAAAAAAAAAAAAAAAAAAAAAAGACAAATATGTCCAATGTGTTTGCAATATCTTTTCTCTCAAGATATAATAAATGTGAGCTGGGCGCAGTGGCTCATGCCTGTAATCCCAGCTCTTTGGGAGGCTGGGGCGGGTGGATCACATGAGGTTGGGAGTTCAAGATCAGCCTGGCCAGCATGGTGAAACCCTGTCTCTACTAAAAATACAAACATTAGCTGTCATGGTGGCAGGCGCCTGTAATCCCAGCTACTTGGGAGTCTGAGGCAGGAGAATCGCTTGAACCCGAGAGGTGGAGGTTGTAGTGAGCTGAGATTGTGCCATTACAATCCAGCCTGGGCAACAGAGCAAGACTTTGTCTCAAAAAAAAAAAAGATGTAATAAATGTGGTAGCCATTCTTACTCAAGCCTGTTGTGAGATCATGGTGCAGCCCATGGTTGCTTATCATTTTCAAGGGCTTCACCTGTCCTGAAGAACCAACTGTTTGAGGTACTTCTCTTTCAATTAAGAAGAGGATCCACAGCTTGGGGGCAGCTTTCTCCAGTTAGAGTTCTGGAAATGACCAAGCCAAGAATGCTTCCATGATTTCCTAAGAGATGATTACCTTGTATGCCTACAATGCAAAGTTGCACATGTTTTTTCAAAAACACATTCCAGACGTATGTCAGCTTGTGCCCATCTTGATCTGTCTGGCCAGAAACGAGGCAAGAAAGAGGTGCCATGATGGAAAATTTCTCCGGTGAGAAATTTCATGGTATACAAGGTTGTAGGGACCTTGTATACCATGTTAGAGAGTTTAGACTTACCACTTTAACCAATGGTCCTTAAAGCGATGGAGAGGTACCAAAGGGTTTAATGGGGGTTGGGTTTGGGAAGACATGATCAGATTTATACTTCAGAAAGGTCACTCTGGCTGAAGTGAGAAGAATGGATTACAGCACAGAAAACCTTAGAGGCAGGAGGAGAGGCAGAAGGCTACTGCAGAAGACTGAGTGACAGGTGAAGGTAGCCTAGACCAGGCAGTGGTGATAGAGATGGAGAAAGGGGGACAAATTCTTGGAGATGTTTGGAAAGTCTCATCACACTGGATTTAAGTTGTTGATTAGATGTGGAGAATGGGGAAGAGGAAGGAGTAAGAGAATGCTGCTCAGATTTTTGGCTGGGGCATCTGAGTAAATGCCAGTGAATTCACTGAAATTGGAACTCTGGTGGAGGCACAGGTTGGTAGGAGCCAGGAAGTTCAGTTTAGGACATGCTCACTTAGAGCAACCCATGGAACCTCCAAGTAGAGATGCAGGTTGTCAGCTCTCTGATTCTCAGTCTAGGGCTCTCTTTGCTGCTCCATAGCTGCTTTATGCCCCAAGCACATCTCAGACTTGGGGATGGAGGGGAGGAGGTGCTATCAGGGATCTTTAGTCATAGCTGGCATATATTGGCCCAGATGGTTTGGCTGGGGAATCCCTTTTGGTGTTAGGGGAGATAATGTGTTGGGGTGGGGAGCGCAGCGAGGAAACCTTGATATGACAATATTCTCATTTCCAAAAGCATTGATCCACTATAGCAATATTGTAATTGATTCAGGCAAGGGCCATTGATGGATGCTAAAACAAGTTTGTTTGTAAACAAGCTATTTACCCAGTCTAAAATTATCCTCCTGAAGATGATTACCACAAAGGAAAAATGTTTTAGAGTGAAGAAATCTGGGCAACACCACCAGTACCTCCCTATAGATTATTTATTACAAAGAGGGAGAGATTCCCCAGAAGTGGAAAAATCACACAGATACTACTTTGACCACATGATCAACATTTACCTTCACCACCAGTGGGGCAAACTGACATCAGGTGCCCGCTAATATGACACACTGAGAAGGACACAGTGTGTGCATAATTTGAATCTCACACCAGACAAATCCCAGAGACATGTCAGAGAACAATAGGCCTGCACTCTTCAAAAATGCCAATGTCTTAAAAGACAAAACTTGGGAGCCTTTTCATTCTCAAATAAAAGAGACTAAAGAAGCATGACAACTGGTTGGGTGCGGTGGCTCACGCCTGTAATCCCAGCACTTTGGGAGACCGATGTGGGTGGATCACGAGGTTAGGAGATCAAGACCATCCTGGCTAACATGGTGAAACCCCATCTCTACTAAAAATACAAAAAATTAGCCGGGCGTGGTGGTGGGCGCCTGTAGTCCCAGCTACTCAGGAGGCTGAGTGAGGCAGGAGAACGGCGTGAAACCAGGAGGCGGAGGTTGCAGTGAGCCGAGATCGCACCACTGCACTCCAGACTGGGCAACAGAGTGAGACTCTGTCTCAAAAAAAGAAAAAAAGAGAAGCATGACAACTAAGTAGAAATACAAAGTCCTGGGTTGGGAAAACATGTTATAAACCCCAATATCGGAAAGACTGGCAGAACTTGGATATGATTGTATTCAGTAAGAGATTCATATCTGTGTTAAATTTCCTAAATTTGATCATTGCACTATGTCTTTGTTCTTAGGAAACACTTGCCGATATGTTTAGGTGGGAAGGGTCATGATATCTGCAACTTATCTCAAATAGTTCCTAACAAAAATAATAATAATAATAAATGTACATCTAGAGAAAGCAAATATAGCAAAATGTCAATAACTAGTGAAGGTAGGTGAGAGTATACAAGTGTTTGATGTATTCTTTTCGTGGCTTTTCTGGGAGTTATGTTTTTTTTGTTTTGTTTTTTTTTTTTCAAAAGGAGAAGAAGCACAAGCAGAGGGAGTTCTAAACATTGAAGACTCTAACCAGTGTTGTTTTTATTTTTAAGGTCAAATATTTTAATATTATTTTTTCTAACCACTAAATTCCATCTTAATGAAACGTCAAAATAGGAAACAGGTGAAGGAGTAATTTCCTGCACTGCCAGGCTTATAAGAATGTACAGTATTTGCTTCAATTTCCAACCTGCACTGTTTAGAAAGGAATTTGTTTTCTTTTAAATCCAGGTACCAAAGTTGAAAGCCCCGAATGTCCAGAGAGTAGCTGGAACAAGAATTGCTGCCTGCAGGCGCTTCTGTCCACCAGCCATGCATCAGTGAGTGGCCCTGGACCCAGCCACTGTGTGTGCACCTGCAGTTCCTGCCATGGGGAGCAGGAGCCATTTGGCTGCTCCTCTTCACAGGGTACCACCTGCGATCTTTCACTGCCCAGGTGAGCAGAGCGCAGGAAGTCAGGGAATCAGAGCACTGAATGAATCTTGGAAAGCACCCAGTCCAACTCTCCCCACCTTCCCATCTGTGGCATTAATCACCTCTATAACGTTGTAACCAACTGGTCAACCAACCTCTATTTGAACATAGCCAGTGGCTAAAACGTCTAAGCAGCTCACCCATTTTTAAATAGCTTAAATTGTTTGGATATCCTTTCTCTTAAAAATAAGTATCAGTACAAAATGCCTACTTCCATTTTGTAGGTATCTGGTAAACTTTTTTAATAAAAAAAGTCAAGTCAGATTAACTAAAACTGTGGAACACCTTGAATATTTACAGTCAATAACTAAAGTCATATGTTTCAGATCCTTCAGCAGGGCATCTCTATAAAATAACATTTGGAAATCACAGAAATTTACTCTTAAAGGGCCTTTCTTGTTCATTACGTTCTGAGATATACCCATTTTATGGCCATATATTTGAACAAACAAAAATAGAGGAAAATTCTATGGACACGTAGTAGGCATATGTGTATGTATGGATAGAACATTTGCATGTGCATAGATAGGGACATGGGAGGATAGATATCAAGGATATTCCTAGGGATTGGGAGTGGGTAAAGGAAAAGAGGCTTTTACTCTCCACCTTAGATATTTTGTTATTGTTTGATTTTTTTTTTTTTAAAGAAAGAAACAGTATGTTGCTATTTTTATCACTGAAAACCATTTTCTCAAAAATTTACAAAACAACAAAAAAGAGAAATCACTTACATTGAGCTGAAATCTGATTGCCCAGAGTTTCCATTTTCTACTGCACTCTGGACAACTTAAGATAAACCCACTCCTTCTTGCACATAGCAGCAAGTCAGCTGTCTGATGCCAGTCCTTGAGGCCTCCATATTTCTCTTCTGCAAGATAAATGTTCCCATTTCCTTCAGCTGTCTGTCAGTTGGCAGGAATTCAAGTCTTCTTGACTTCTTGTCACTGCCCCCCTCCCAGTGAAGTAGAGCATATCAAGTGGGCTCAGAGGAAAACCCATTCAGAAGTTCAGGTGGCAGTTGGTCATCTGTTGAAAATTAGCAAGTCCATGGTTCTTTGTGTTCTTGCACCAACTTGGCCTAAGTTTTTGGGGTCTCAGGTGCTATATTAAAGGTGCTCTATTTCATGCATCGGTGATGGATGAAAGCAGGTGTGCAGGACACGCTTGCAGTTATAATCAGAACACCATGGCGAGCTTCCCCAACACTTATAAAACCTGGCTGATTTATCAATGTCAACTCAGGAGAAGAACAGCAAGGAAAATGTATAAAGGGAATAGTAGGAAAATGTTCCCTGGTAATCAGAAGAATTAACAATGGTATAGCCAGGATAAGGATGTTATGGCAGCACATGACCAAGATAAGAACGCATAGCAAAGCAGTCAAGAGGATCAGCTCTTCCACATACTTGCTGTGTGACTTGGGAAGGTTTCTTAACCACTCTGTGCCGCAGTTTCATTATCTGTAAAATGGGGATAATAGTGGTCCCTACTTCATACAGCTAACACAAGGTTTAAATGAGCTGTTCCTTTAAAAGTGTCTCTGGCACATAAGATATGCTACTTAAGTGTCTAACAAACAAAAAACAAATGAGGTGACTGATTTCATGGTTTCTGACTGGAATGGTCAGAGGAAATAATGTAAACAAGAGGTGTGCTAATGGACCTGCTTGGCAAATTTGAGGATTAAACTGTGCTCTGTTTAGGAAACATAATAAAGAATAGAGTTCTATCGGCTGAAGTATTCCACCTGTTGCAAACACAGAGGAAATTGTCCTTTCATAGATTAGTGCTTTGGACACCTGCCTGCCTGCCATTTCTTCCTTGTCAATAAAGGCTAAAATAGACCAACCTCATTAGTACCAGGAACATATGAATATGTTAAACGGTTGGTACAATGAATCCCATTCAAAAGTACAATGACTGAAAGGGAAACAACTACCACTCCTAGTTATTGCCATTCCTTCATGTACATGGGGCCCCATAGAGTTTATCTAGGGCACACAATTGAAGTACATTTCTCTATAATTTTCTCCTGCAATGGATCAGCAACTTTTGTGAAGGAGGCAAACTGGATGTTTGGCAGAACCAGAGTTCATACTATGCTGAATATATCAGTAAAATACAAATTATCCTTGAACTGTGTCTTTTCTAATTCCAAGTTCTTCTCCCACTTTCTTTAGCTTTTCCTGTGTTCTAATTCAAATCCCTGAGAGTGTAATGACCTTCACCCAGACTATGGGGCGCTAAGAATGTTCAGTGTAGGATGTTGATCTTGATGCATTGAAAAGGGCACTGGTTCTGCTAATTATTGGTGGGGGACTCCTCTGGAAAACCATCTTGCACTACTGAGCACATTTCTTCATCAATCTTTATAAAATCTACAATTTCTCCTATACAGTCATTCTGAGTATCAAATGGTATTGGTAAAAACACTGTTCGTACACCAAACCTGGAATTGCAAACTCGAATGCCTGTGGCAGCCAGAGAGGTAACATAAATATGTGATTAGCGGAAAGTGTAACACTGCAGAGAGTGGTGATGACGGTTGACAAAGTAGGAAGTGTATGTCCAGCCTAAACACATTCAAATTCAAGGGTTAAAAAAAGTGATACTGGTGAAACAATATTGCCTAATGTCAGATTAGTTCATGGACGAGATTTAACCTACAAAACACCTGCTTGCAACTCTCAGAAATAAAGAGCAATATGGTATGGTAGAGGGGAAGAAAATAGATTTTGGAGTTAAACTGGCCTATGTTTAAACTGGTGGTATGACCTCAAGTAAGTTAATGAAGGTCTTTAAGACTCAATTTTATGTATCTATAAAATCCTGTCTCCAGGATTGTTATGAAGATTTTAGAAAAATGTAAACTTATGACCAATAATTATTAATTAAAGAAGTTCAAGTCTTTCTGTACATATCCTGCCCACTTTATCCTAGAGTGCTCACAGCAACACTTTTCCCCCAGTTTATTCTTGTTCAAAGTGTTGAGGTGTCCAAGTGCAAGCTGAAGTTAGAAAGATAAAAGCATGAAGATATGGTGGGTGAACCTAGAGGAAGACTGCCAAGACTGCGCTGGCTTTGTCTTCATGTTATCCCACACTCTGAGATCTGACCCTTGGCCTCCCAGTCCAGCAATAACTTCATTATAACACTCAGAAATGAGGAGACACATAGTAATGAACTCCTGTGGAGTTCACATGCAACTGGGACATGAAACCTAACATCTATGTGTTTTTTTCTTTAGGGCGTGCATTGATGTCCAGGTGGAACTATTTATATCCTTAAACCGAGGCAACTCACTCTCAATATTAGAGTGTCCAAGAAACTGCAGACATCTCACTTGGCCTCCCTTGTGCTTCATCTGGTTGATTATAGTTTTTACTTGCTTTAAATTTAAAAAATATATATGTGATACCTTTGTGAAGGAAAAAATTATAAACAAGAAAAAAAAAGAACTGCTTTATTTCTGAATTTAGAACCAGATATTAATTTCTGTTTCAGACTGTCATGACTACAAGGAAATGAGAAATATTTCCTCATGATTTCTTTCAGATGCTTCAAAATATTTAGAAGTTTTAGGACTTTCTTTGGCCAAAGTCTGGCTGAGGTCATATATTTTCTCTCTTCCTGAGTCTGGGGTGGTAAAGGGGAAATACAGAATAGTAGGAATCTATTCCAACAAGGGTTGGCAGATTTAGCAAATGAAATTTGAATTTCAGATAAAAACGAGTTAGTTTTTAGGATAAGTATGCCCCGATTCAAATTGGCAATATCTGCAATTTATGGGATATACTCATACTAACAAACTATTGTTGCTTATCTGAAATTCAAATTTCACTGAACATCCTGTATTTTTATTTGGCAACCCTAATCACAACCCACAAGGCAAAAGCCCTCATCAGTGGCTTCCAAAAGTGTATGCGGAGAGAGAGCTCTTTCATTAATGTTGGGGTGTCATGGAGGTTGAGGAGGTGTATTTTCTTCAGAGACTGATTTCTGATAGGTAAGACCTGAGCCTTGAGCACTAACAGCTGTTAGATCTCTACGGTCTTCCAGCCAACTATCATGGCATCTGGTGACGGGGACCAATGAGGAGGGTGCTGAAGAAAACCCTTCCCTCTATGTGCTTTTAGAACAGAGATGAGTTGCTTTTAGAGATAAAATATAGCATATTAGGACAATCAAACAGAAAGTGTCAAATAGGATATAGGAATAAATTATCTGGAAAATCAGAATTATGTATGTAACGATTACTTATAAATGGAAATGATTCTGGAGACAATCTCCTCTCTTCCTATCATTTTACAAATGAGAAGACAGAGACTCAAAGCAGTTTCCTTTCTGGAATGTGATGGAAGGGGTGCATGTCTGTGTGTGTGTGCATGTGTGTGCATAAGTCTAGCAGTAGTAGTAACAGTAGTAGCAGAAGGAGATGGTGAAGGAGAAAAAGGAGGAGGGAGAGGAGAAGGAGGAGGAGGGAAAAAGGGGAGGGAGGAAGGAAACTGAGGCAAAAAGACCTGAAGTACAAATACCTTTCCACTACACCTGTCCTGCTACACGATTATGGGTTTCTACAACTGTTTTTCCTATAACTTTTTAAAAACGTACACAAATAATACACATTCATTAGAGAAATTCAGGATTGCATACAAACAAACAAACAAAGAAACAAAACCTCTTCCATGAATCCAACATGCAGATATTACTATTGTTAACATTTTAGCGTATAGAGAAAGTACTTTGGTGTGAAAGATCCAGCATTCATTCTGCCTTCTTCAGGGAGCCACACCCACATTTTGCTCTGGAGATAGCCACTCAATCAGTGGAATATCATCTCTAGTGGGACTACCAACCTAGGTGTCAGGTCCTCTGCTGGCAAAGCAGTAGGCAGGTGACCAAGCTGTGATTTCAGTCTGTAGCTAAGTGACCCTTGAAGACTGAAAATGCTGGAGTTTCTTCCTCCTGAGAGGGGAACACTAATGAGATCACTCATTGTCACGTATCACCCAGACACCTGGAGCAGCTCTGGGTCCTGGGCCTCCTGAGAGCTAATTCTTCACCGTTTCCTTCAATTCTAATATGGTAAATTGATTGTATTCATGGCCTCAACTAGTGGCCTCCATACCATGCCCTGTGCAAGAGACAGAGGCCCATCAACTGAACTGAAGTCTAGTTCCCCACCCCTTGAATCTGGGATGCGTTGGGATTTGCTTTAGCCAATAGAATGCAGGAACAGTGAAGATGTGTCAGCTCGGAGCCTCAACTTCTAGAGGGCTTGTGTGCTTCCAGTCTCTCTTGGAGCCACCAGAACAAAACTGGTGTCAGCTGCTGGACGATGACAAACCACTTGGAGGAGAGCACAGGGGTCTCGGCCAACTCTCAGAAGCAGAACCACCTTGTGTAGATACAGCTGACTTCAGATACATGAAGAAGACTACCTTATATCACGAGCTAAATAAATGTTCTAAGCCTCTGAGTTTGAAGTGGTAGGTTATGCAGCAATACCTAACTCATACTTCTATGAACTTCCACATCTTTCCGATAAATTCCTTTTTGTGTGAATTTCTATAGCTACAAAGAACTCTATTAGACACTTTCCAACTAGTCTCTCATTCTTTTAACAGTATGTGATCATATCACACATCCTCTTTTGTGATCTACTTTATTTCACTTTGCAACTGATTTTGAGCATCTTTCCCAAACAATCAAATGTACACAGTTAAAAAGGAATATCTCCCAAATGCCACTTCTGAGCCTCTGCCCAAACCAAGTTTCATCATGACATTATGGCCACCAGCCAAAATGCCATTTGTAGGTAGGCCTAGCATGATCTGTTCTGTCCAGAAGGAAGTGCCTTTAGCTTGTTTCTCCATGAGATTATTGGACAGCACTGTGACTTTTCACAGCTTGATGACCAAGAAAAGGACACAGTCATGCCTCAGAGGTGCTTGAGAACATTAACCTTCCAAGGCATTGTTTACCTCTTTGGACAAAGAAAGCAATAATTGCATTCAGAATGTTCTATTATTTACAAACATATAAAACATATGGACAGTGAAGACAGAAAAAGAGATAGACATTCCGCATAATGATTTTACCTTCTGACCCAAAACTGAGTGATTGGAACTCTCCAGTCCTTTTATTCCTGGTCATCCTATTTCCATTATCCTTTTTTTTTTTCCCCCAAAAGGCAGATTTAATTTGAGATATCATTTGTTTGGCAGAGTAGGGCAAGGGGAGAGTGCAATGCCTGCCCCATAACTCTAGTCTCTAGTCTTCATGCTAATGAAAATACATTACTATTTTCCAAGGAAATTGGTGTTTGTAAAATGGATCCCCTGCAACTGTACACACGTTTCTATTGGAAGGAATTTTCTGAATGCATTATCTGCTTTGGTCCCTTCCAACAGGCACACAACTGGAGGTCTATTCTTGCTTGCTTTTCCTTTGGATTTGATTTTTTGTTGATAACAATAATTCCTATGGCATTCATCTCATTTAATCCTCATCAAAACTCCATTGGGTAGATATTTTTATTATTCTCCTTAGAGAAGGCAAGTAAATGGTGTGAAGTCTTGTAGCTAATAAATGACAGAGCTGGGATGCCACCCTTGTTTGTCAAACTCCCAAATCAGGATGTTTTACCTTGATGTCATGTCCCAATTCCTACTGAATTTTAAATACAATAAAGACATAAAAAATTAAATCACCAAAGTATGGGTTACTTTTTTTTTTAAAAAGTAGGCAACTGATAAGTGGCCTTAATGAGTTTCCTTCCAATCCTAAAAGAGTATAATGTTGAAATCCCTGTCTCTTTTCCCCCTAGGCAGCGTCTTCAGGCTTTCAAATAAGCCTGAAGAGGACAGAAGAGTGAGCAATGTCTCCCTGAATGGGACTACAGGGAACTCCGGTAACCACATCTCATTCAGCAACTTGAGATACATCAGCAATATTATTACAAGCCATTGCTTAGGTACTTGACTGTGAGCAGGAATACAAGACAAGTAGAACATACTGACTCTCATTTTTTAAAGATGATTTCACCTTAAGAGGTAAAAACTTACGGAAAACAAAAAAGCACCTACAAGTAAAACTAAAAGAATTATGATACAGGTCAGCACTGTCCAACAGAACTTTCTGTCATCATGCAAATGTATTATATCTGTGCTGTCCAATATGTGACATATCCAATATATTACCCACCTATGGCTATGGAGCACATGAAATGTAGCTAGTATGGTGGAGGAACTCATTTTTAAATTTTAATTATCTTTGTTAGCTTAGTTAACTTTAATTAACTGAAATTTAAATTAAAATAGCCAGATGCGGCCAGTGGCTACCATATTGGACGTCACAGCTATGGATGGCCATAGAAGTATGGTGAAGTGGTCAGGGAAGTCCTCATCAAGAAAGTACAGTCCGAGGAGCTTTTGAAGTGGGGTACAGAGGGAAGAAAATGCAACTGGATTGAGAAAGAAGGGAGGAAATGAACGAAACACAAGATTTGTTCTAGTAAAAGGCCTGGGATTACAGATTCAAATGCCTACAGAAAGAATCATAAGGTGGGCCAGTAGGCCCGGCGCGGTGGCTCATGCCTATAAACCCAACATTTTGGGACGCCAAGGCGGTCAGATCACTTGAGATCAGGAGTTCAAGACCAGCCTGGCCAACATGATGAAGCCCCATCTCTACTAAAAATACAAATATTAGCTGAGTGTGATGATGCCTATAATCCCAGCTACTCAGGAGGCTGAGGTGGGAGGATCACTTGAACCTAGGAGCCAGAGGTTGCAGTGAGCCAAGACTGTGGCTTTGCACTCCAGCCTGGGTAACGGAGAGGATTGGTGGTGGGTTATGAGGACTATGGAGATTAGAGACCCTACCCCCAACTAGTCAGCTCCAGCCAGTTATCGCCATACAAAAATGTAGGCTCAATGTTGACCATCTTCTTATTTTTTGGAGGAAGTTAGAAACTCCAATTTTATGTTAAGTCACCTAATTTTAAGTCTTGGCCACAGTGTGTGCTAAACATTCTTAGCAGATGCTATTGGTGCTCCACTCATATCCACTCAGCACTCCCCTCTGCAGGTGAGGCTGCCTACTGTGATTGCCTTCAACTCTGCCTGAAGACACTGTGCACACATTTGACCCGCATGCAAGCATGTGGGACTGCCAAAACGCTAATGCCCTTGCAAGCAGCTCGCAAACAATGAGAGGAAAGTACATAAATATGCTAATCTTACCTCTCAGTTAGGATAGCTCTGAGATATGTTCTGTATTGCCTCCCAGAGTTTCCTTGTGTGACTGAGCTCCAGCTGCCACAGTACAATCTGGTAGATAATGTGCCATTCATTGGAATCCATCCCTTTTCCTTCTCACTTTCCCACTTGCCTGTGTACTGATGTTTCCTGGGATCACCTCTCAATAAACTACTTGGACACCAATCCATATCTCAGAACCTGATCCGGGGAGGAACCCAAACAAAGACACTGTTGTAGCAAACAAACTCAAATCCAAGTGGCGAACACAACGACATTTCAAACTCACTCACATCACAATCCAAAGAGGGTCACTGTGGAAACTGTTCCATCATCCAGGGAGCCAGGCTCCTTTCATAATGTGGCTCTGCATCTTCTATGACACCTTCCTTCTCTGCATTCAGTTGCAGATGGGGACAGAGAGAGAACGTGAAGGGCTGGGAGGAGGATTTTTACTGTCAAGGCCTGGGAATGGTGGCCAGCACTTCCGTTCATATCCATTGGCAGAACTCGTCATATGGTCCCTCCTACTTGCTGGGGACGCTGGGAAACGTAGTGCAGCTGTGCATCAACTGTAGAAGGAAATAGGTTTGCTGAACACATAGCAGTTTCTGCTGCTGCAACTTACTTACTTATTTATTTATTGAGACAGATCTCAATAAGGTGTCACCCAGGTTGGAGTACAGTGGCATGATCTCAGCTCACTGCAACCTCTGCCTCCAGGGTTCAAATGATTCTCCTGTCTCAGCCTCCTGAGTAGCTGGGATGACAGGTATGTGCCACCACACCCAGCTAATTTTTTTATGTTTTTAGTAGAGATGGGCGTTTCATCATGTTGGCCAGACTGGTCTTGAACTCCGGGTCTCAAGTGATCTGCCCACCTCAGCCTACCAAAGTGCTGGGATTATAGGCGCGAGCCACTGCTCCCAGTCTGCAACTTATTTAGATGTTGTAAAAATACTGTCCAGGCCAAAGAAGCTATGCTTGCGGACCAAAGTCAGCTTATGGAACACCAGTTTGGAACCTGTGACCCAGATATTATTCCCTAGAGTTGAGGGTGAAAAATTTTGCTAGCAAGCCACCCAACAAGTTCTTAACTTGCATAGAAATATTTGCCACATTTTATTCAACAGTGTGGTAAAATGACTATATGAAAATCGAATCAATTCTCTGCTGACTGAGTTTATAATTTCAGAGAGAAAATGATCATTTCATTTCTGATAGTTCTTACATGAGCAGTGGGTCCCTAATGAGATAGCCGTGACTTCCTTCATCCTCTGTCAAGTGATTATCTATCAGTAGGTCGTGTCAGTGTAGCCCCACTTCCACCTCATCTTCACCTCTCCCCAATTCCCTACGCTCCAGCCCCACTGCTTGTTTCTCAAACTTGCCAAACTTTTTACACCTCCAGAATTTTACAAATGCTGTTCACTATTCCAGAAATGCGTTCCTGCTCTCCTGTCTTCTCTTTGCCTCATTCTTTACCCAACGGGGTCCCCGGTATCTGTCAAGTCTTGGCATAGATGTTCTTTCCTCATAGAAGCTTTGATTGACCACCCAAAACAAAGGGGCTTTTCTCCACCCACCATTATTCCCGCTTCTTCTATCTATCATGATTCAGAACCGTATCTGCATGATTAACACACAGCTTCAGAGGCTGCTCACTACAGCACTGTGCATGGAGCACTCAGTGCAGTATTTGGACATTGTCAGAGTTCAAAGATATCTGTTGAATAAATAAATGAATACCAAGAAAACTTCACTGCTTTAGAGAAGTTTGTGTGGGTACCTTTTATAATTAAAATAACATCTCCCCATCTGTCTTGAAAGTTTAGTTAAACTTGATTGGGACTTAATGAAGAGAAATATTTATATATTGAATGCTACCTGAGGCAAAGAAGTAAAATAAAAATCCTCTCTTTATCTCAGAAATCCCTGAACTTAGTCTCTTCTAAAACTAACCTAGATACAACTCAGTGTGATCATTTATGTCAACAAGGGTGGAGAGATGAAAGCTCTTTGAAAAAGTGAAAGTGACATTACAATGCAAAATGTTAATTCCTAAAAGCATCATTGACCCAAATAATCTAACCAGTTGCCCAGGGGGAAAAAAATAGGAATCAGCTTTGATTTTTCCCCACCCCTTCCAATCTCTCTGCCATCATTCTGAGCTGTACTTCCAAACAGCTCAGCTTCACCTCTTGCCTCTTCCACTTTTGCCCAAGATTGTGTCAATCCAAGCTGCTGAATGCATAATGAAGCTGTCTATCTAAGAAGCACAGTTACTTATTTAGTTAGAAATGTAATTTTTTGTTTTGGGGTTTTGTTTGGGAGGGATTTGTTGCCAAGTGTTAGAATTTGAAAGTGTTTTCCCTATAGGAGGCAGATTCGGAAGTCTGGCCTGAGACTCTTTTGGAAGCTGAAACTAATTAAAATCTTTTTTTTTCGCCCCTGTAGCTAAGACGCAGCAGGGGAGATAGTCCAGCATTCATTTTATGAAGGTGTAACTATATCCACTAACCTCTTGTGTACCACATTCAGCGTCTGCCCCAAGGCTGCCACACCTGCTCAAACACCTGCCCAGTATGTGAGTATTTGGTAGAACAGTATTTAATAGCTTATCTAAGGGCACCCAGGGTTACCCACCTTTACCTGAGGACAATAGAGTCTTGTTCCACATATTTATTGCCTATACACTCACCTGAGTGAAGTACTATCCTGGTTTCACCTTCTATGAGATCTGATAAGCAACGCAAAAGACAAATAGAAAAAGAGAAAGAGAGAAGCTAAAAAATAATTGTGTGTCATTTAAAAAAAAAAATCACAGGCTGGGCGTGGTAGCTCACGTCTGTAATCCCAGCACTTTGGGAGGCTGACCCAGGTGGATCACAAGGTCAAGAGATCGAGACCAGCCTGGCAAACAGGGTGAAACCCTGTCTCTACTAAGCCTCTGTTTTGTCACAAAAGGGCAGTGGTAATAGGTCATGACCCACCTTACTTGTGAAGATGCAATGAGTTAACACACACACAATGCCTGGCACATCATCTAACACATTACCTAGCACACAAGACACGCTGAACCAAGGTTTGCCATCATTCTCCTCAAAGACCACACACAGCTAGAGGATTGAGAGCAAGGCTGCCAACCCTGGTTGTTTCATTCTGCTCGTAAAGCTTCTGTATGTTCCATTTGCAAAAACTAAATTCAGAGAAAAATAACTGGAAATAGAAAAGAGTGGTCAAAGAGAACACCAGAACCGGAAGGAGGCGAAGACCAGTTCCTTGTGTGTCTGGAACTTGCCCTATAGGGGTCCTTTGCCTCCTATACCAGGCCCTGGAGGAAAATCTGTTTGGTGAGCTAACAAGTATTTGTTTTTCTAATCAGGAGAAGTCTCTATAAGGCGCCTAGAATTCTCATCCTTGATGGTGAAAGAAATTACAATGTGCATATTCTATTGTTACAGGCCAACTCCTCGTTTTCCTTCCCCCAAAACTGCCTTTTCCCACACCTTACTCCTCATTCTCCCCGTTCTCCGCTTCTTGACATTGGCCTGGTTCTTCAAGGGCCACCTGAAATCCCACCACCTCCCCAGGGTTCTGGTCTCCCCTTTCTCTGAAGGCTGAAACATTTATTTTTAGTTTAAACATTTAATTGGTTTTCCTGTTTCATAGGGACTAATACCCCCCAAATAGATGATGTACTTCCTTTGTGTACTCCACAGGGATTGATACTAAGTTTCAAACCTAGAAAGTTCTAAATAGATATGCACTTTGTATAAATTATTGTTGAGAAGTGGACTGATTCTAGCATTTGTGAAACTCCCGCCTGGTAATATGTCTGTATTACAACTGAATACAGTTATTTTAAAGGTATTTAAAATACCTTTAAAATTTAAAATACCTGTCAAGTTATTTTAAAGGTATTTTATGCGAAGTACATAGTCCACAGTAGAGATAAACACTTCTGCTCATTCTAATTTCTATGCAATGGGGCAGGGGAGAGGAATTAAGAGTTGAAGCAATGGAAAGGAGTGTGCTGAATACAGTTGTAATACAACTGAAAACTTGGCACAGAGTTTTAAGGCTTGGTCCCCACCCTCAAGGTACTTTCATCCGTGAAGAGAACAAAGCCTGGCCAGGCATGGTGGCTCATGCTTGTAATCCCAGCATTTTGGGAGGCTGAGGCAGGTGGATCATCTGAGGTCAGGAGTTCGAAACCAGCCTGACCAACATGGTGAAACCACATCTGTACTAAAAACACAAAATTAGCCAGGCGTGGTGGTGCATACCTGTAATCCCAGCTACTCAGGAGGCTGAGGCAAGAGAATTGCTTGAACCTGGGAGGCAGAGGTTGCAGTGAGCCGAGATCACGCCATTGCACTCCAGCCTGGGCGACAGAGTGAAACGCCGTCTCAACAACAACAACAAAAAAAAAAAAAAAAGAGAGAGAGAGAGAGAACAAAGCCCACAGCCTTTTATAACTGAGAGGCACTGAGGCAGAAAAGTTAGCATTATGGGTTAATTTCCCTTGTTTTTTTCTTAACAGTAAAATGGATATAACAATGGTACCTACCTCATGGGGTCTTTGTCAGGTTTAAGTCAGATAGTGCAGAGCCTAGCATATCCTAAGAGTTCAAATATAGCTAAGGTAGGTTCAGAAATTAGAAAAGCAATTGCTCAAATGCCAGGGAGAACAACAAACATCTTATAATTAAAAGGCTCAACTGGGTATATTTCCAGAGACAGCTAAGCTGCTGTCAAGTTATTTTAAAGGTATTTTATGCTAAGTACATAGTCCACAGTAGAGATAGACACGTCTGCTCATGCTAATTTCTATGCAATGGGGCAGGGGAGAGGAATTAAGAGTTGAAGCAACGGAAAGGAGTGTGCTTCAGGGCCTGGGAAGTCCCAGGTGGGAGGTGACTCTGAAAGTCAAGGTCATCATTGCTCTCTCCTACCTGAATCAAAGGAATGAGTAAATTGGAGACAAATTGGTAGAGTTCCAAGTCATGAACCTGAAAGAGTTTCGTTGCTTTATATTCCATCATGAGGAGAGCGTAGGGTTGAGTATGCTGACCTGCAGTGAAACTGTGTTTTATTTTTTTCAACAAAGGCCCTATTTCAACACAGGCAAAATTTCCTTATTTCTGAGGCTGCTTTAAGGGAAAGCAAAAGGGAAAACAAGCAGGCAGATCAGACATTACTGAGCTGAAATCATCTGGGCTCAGAGGCATCTCGTGAGATAGCAGACGGACTCTATGAGCCCTTGGGTCCAACTTTGGCACAGGGGGCCGGGGGGTCCCACTCTTTGAAAAATGATTTTGGTCCACACTAATGTGCTCTATTAAAGGAGCTCCAGGAATCCTTTGAATAGGATTCTAGCAGTTTCTAGTATTTGCTGGTCCTGTTGGAAGTATCCATAACACTAAAATGCAGCTTCCTCAGCCACTGCATTTAGGGTAAGGGTACCACACATAGCAAACAGGGGCATCTTGTTCAAAGCCTCCCATTCCAAATTTAACTTGTGTTTTTGGTGAACTTGGCTGTGGATGGAGTTGACACCTGCCAAGAAGGTCCCAGGTTGATCCTATTAATACGCACCACTGAAGCTAAGGAAGTTACAGTGCTAAGTTGCACTTGGTTGAACTATAGCTTTGAATGTGATCATCCTCCTCGCCTGAATGAAAAGAAAAGAGAACCACCTGCAATTAGATTCAACAGAAGCATGTGCTGAAATACATACAGGAAGTTTTGCAGGCTCAACAATGACAAACTGAAAGTATTAGGAAAATGATAACGTATACATCCTAATAATAGTAACTTAACAGAGAACATTTCCTGCCTCCTTACTCTGTGCCAGGTAGTATACTCAAGACCATACCTGCATTATGTCAGAGTTCTTGCATCACTCTGTGTGGTAGGTACTAAGATCTTCCTTTTATAGTTGAGGTACCTGAGGCACTGAGAGATCAGGTGCCTGCCTAGGTCACACAACCAGAAAGTGCAGAGGCAGGACGTGAACGCAGATTGACCAGGTTCCAACGTCTCCACTCTTTCTACCAAGCTGCCACTGTTAGTCTCTAATGTAAGCTTCATTGAACCAACTCACAAAGCACCTGCTGGGTGTGGGGCAATGTATAAAATCCCCGGGGGCACAGAAAAGAAGTATAAACTTGACTGTGCTTGCAAGATAGTTCCAAAAAATCAATGAACTATTTGTGTGGTTAGTAATTGGATTAGAATAAGGGCCATCTCCCAAAGAAAATAGTAATCCTTCCCAGGGTGGAGACCACATCTGTTTTCCTATCCTGAGAGCTTTGCTCAAAGGCCTATACCTCCCAGGCTCTGGACAAACATCTCTTGATTCTGACGGGAGGGACATGGTGTCATAGAACAAATCAGGTCTTATGGCTGAAGGTCCTGAGTACTGGTCCCAGCACTACCCCAAACTTGTCCAGTGCCTTTGACAAGTTAACTTACCTCTCTGGGGATTAATTTCCATGTCTACAGAAAAGAAATAATAAAAATAAAAGTTAATGTATTCCCTAGCCTACTTCACAAAGTTTAGTGGAGATGAAATGCAGTAACTATACAAACATGCTATGGCCAGGTGCAGTGGCTCATGCCTGTAATCCCAGCACTTTGGGAGGCCACAGCAGGTGGATCACTTGAGATCAGGAGTTCAAGACCAGCCTAGTCAACAGGGTGAAAACCTGTCTCTAATAAAAATACAAAAAAAAAAAAAAAGTCAGGTGTGGGGTGCAAGCCTGTAATTCCACATACTCAGGAGGCTGAGGCAGAAGAGTTGCTTGAACCCGGGAGGAGGTTGGAGTAAGCCAAGATTGCGCCACTGCACTGCAGCCTGGGTGACAGAGCAAGACGCCATCTTAAAACAAAACAAAACGAAAACCTAAAATGTGCTATGCAACTTTCTTTATGAGCTTCATTCCTTGAGAGTGCTGAGGAAAATCATGGGAGTGGATATCCCTGAGAGCTGAGTGCTTGGGCATGATTTCATGAATGAAGGGGACAAATGAAGCGATAGAGTCTTGTGGATTCTAGAAGCCTTAAATTGGCCAATTCCCATTTTATGTTTGAAAGCCTGGAGTGGGATGTGAAAGATGTGATACTAAGTTCTCTCCAGCTTTGAGTTCCAGGATCTCCTTGTTTGGTGAAAGGAGCCTTGACACTTTTTCTTCCTGTAAACTTTGTCATCTTCCTTCTCTGCTTGGCAATTCATGCCTAACGAGTGACATTTCCTAGGGGCAAGATAGCATAACTGTCAAGAATAGGGTCTGGATTGGAATTCCTATTATTGAGACAATTTTTTTGGTTTACATGTAACCGCCCAATGGGTTCACCTTGCTGCTGCCTAGACAAAGCCAATTTATCAAGACAGGGGAATTGCAATACAGAAAGAGTAATTCACGCAGAGCTGCCTGTGCCGGAGACAGGAGTTTTATTATTACCCAAACAGTCTCCCTGAGCATTCTGGGATCAGAGTTCGTTTTTTTGCTTTTTGTTTTGTTTTTTGTTTTTTTGAGACGGAGTCTCACTCTGTGGCCCAGGCTGCAGTGCAGTGGCCGCATCTCAGCTCACTGCAAGCTCCGCCTCCTGGGTTTATGCCATTCTCCTGCCTCAGCCTCCCGAGTAGCTGGGACTACAGGCGCCCGCCACCTCGCCCGGCTGGTTTTTTGTATTTTTTTTAGTAGAGACGGGGTTTCACTGTGTTAGCCAGGATGGTCTGGATCTCCTGACCTCGTGATCCGCCCGTCTCGGCCTCCCAAAGTGCTGGGATTATATGCCTGAGCCACCGCGCCCGCCCCAGGATCAGAGTTTTTAAGGACAATTTGGTGGGTGGGGGGGAAGCCTGTGAGCCAGGAATGCTGATTGGTCAGAGATGATATCATAGGGAGTCAAAGCTGTCTTCTTGTGCTGAAGCAGTTCCTGGGTGGGGGCCATAAGATCATATGATCCAGTTTATCGATTGGGTGGTGCCAGCTGATCCATTAAGTGCAGGGTCTGCAAAGTATCTCAAGCACTAATCACAGGAGCAGTTTAGGGAGGGTCAGAATTTTGTAACCTCCAGCTGCATGACTTCTAAATCATAATTTTTAATCTTATGGCTAATTTCTTAGTCCTACAATGGCAGTCTAGTCCCCAGGCAAGAAGGAGGTTTGTTTTGGGAAAGAGCTGTTATCATCTTTGTTTTAAACTATAAACTAAGTTTCTCCCAAAGTTAGTTCGGCCTATACCCAGGATGAACAAGGACAGCTGAGAGGTTAGAAGCAAGATGGAGTTGGTTAGGTCAAACCTCTTACACTATCTCAGTTACAATTTTGCAGTGGCTGTTCAATCATTCTAAATCTCAATTTCCTCAGCAGAAAATAAGGAGATGATAATAGTGCCAACTTTATAGGATTATTGTAAATTTTTTATACAAGACAATTCCTATAAGGAGCTTAGCCCCAGTGGCTAGAAAATATATGTAGGCCATTGTTAATATGCATATATAGTTATAATTACTGCTTATATAGTTATAATTTTCTATAAACTGTATAGTTCATACAGTTATAATTACTCTTTTTATATAGTTATAATTTTCTTCAACCAGCCCTATCTTCAAATATACTTGTTGTCAGTTAAAGTTCAATATCTTAGAAAGAGATTTTAAGGCCTTGGGAAAGGTTAGTGAAATCAACAAACTGGGAGTTGCTAAAAAGTTCGTTATAAGGCAAGAAGCCAGAAACATCACCCTCCCTGGATTCAGGCTGTTCCCCAATAATCTAAAGAAACATAAATAGGACAAAGAAATCTACTTCATAAGATTATGAATAAGTGACATGCAAGGATTTTTTTTATTCTATAGCCCCTGTCAGAGCATTGAGAAAGCAAACTTTTCGTGAGGCAGTCACTGTCATTTGCTCTTTATTGCCTTAAATTTCCAGGTTGTAGAACCCGAGAGTCAACCCCCAAGCATCCCCGGAAGAAAAGTACACTTTGAATAATTACAGTCCTTTAACTTTCCTGATTCAATCTTCAAAGGCCACGAATTGCTTCCAACAAAGAAGCTGAAGTGAAAGAAGGAACGTCAACAAAAATGTGTGTTTGTGTTATCTCTTCACTTTCAGGGTTTATAGGTTTGGGGGAAAGTTTTTCTTTTCGGTGGAATAGAAGAGAAGAAGAGAGACTAAAAAGCATTTCTTAGACTTCCAGAAGCAGTAATGGAAAATCTCGACCCTAGGGTCTTGCTTTCTTCCTAGAAATAGAATGCTCCTGAAGTTCCCGGGAGGGCCCTCGGCAAACAGATGTCAATCATTCCATCGCTTGTTTTGCTAGGTGGAGTCGCTGGAGCTTAAAGAAGGGGAAGTAAACTCAAGCGCACATCCTGGTAACCTCTAGCCACGGGTCAAATTTCACTGACGTCACTTAAAAATGACCAAAGACCCGCCCCTGTGAAAACCCCGTGGGCAGCCATTTTGTCTCAAGGAAACTGCCCAGATCTGATGTAAAGTAGTTCCGGACGTCTCTCGGTTGTATATGGCATTTCCCTGAAATAGGCAACTCTTTGAAAAATATCATAGCGCAGAACAAAGTGAAGTACTCTGTGGTGAAGTTGAAGTATACAGTCACCAAGGAAACTTACCCTCAGGCTGCACAGTAAAAGTTGGAAATCCCAGAGCAGCAACTTGGAAATCCCACCTGCTACATATTTGCCTGAGTATTTTAAGGTTCTATGGAAAATTGTCTCTCTGTGTAGATTAACCTTAAATAAACGTGTTCCATTTTGATATGGTATTTCTTGTTTCGTTTCTCTTGCTTTTCTCCTCTATTTTATAATAAGTTTCATTCACTCTGTGATACTTTAAGAACAGACAACCTTTCACCAAGGGATGTTGCTGTGATAACCTCCAAGTCACAAACACAGGTTTTAATCTTACCCCAGGGAAGTCCTGCCTCCCTTGCAGACTGGTTTATGTCTGAGTGGATTTGCCTATCAGCGTCTTTTCTGATGAGGCATGTAGCCCAGCATGGCAGCAAAGAATCCTGCAGCAGGCAGATAAAGCTTTCTAAAAATGTTTTAATTTTACTTTTAATGGACAAATAATAATTGTATATATTTACAGGGTACAATGTGATGTTTCAATACATGCATATATTGTGGAATGATCAAATCAGACTAATTTACCATATCCATTACCTTACATACTCATTTCTTTACAATGAGAACGTTTAAAATCTAGGCTTTTAGCAATTTTGAAATATACAATCCATTATTGTTCTGGTCACTACACTGTGCAATAGATCACCAGAACTTATGCCTCAGTTAAAGCTTTGAATCCTGTGAATCCTGTTACCACAGAATAGCAAGTGACCTCAGACCAGCTACTTAACCCCTCTAAACCTCAATTTCCTCATCTCTACTGTTGAGACTATAATAGCATCTACCTCACAGGAATGTTGGAAGGATTACATGCTCTCATGAAGGCTTAGTAAATCCTAACTCCTACTACATTATTTTATTGAGGTCTCATTGAATTAGACACCCAAGAGAGAGAAAATGAAAGGGAAGTGCTTAACATTTGTGACAACCTTAACGTGATCTGCACATTTCCTAAAAATTGTAACACTTGTATGACTTCATTTTCCCCAAGATAATATATTATTAGTATTTTGGAAAGTGTAAGATGAAAAATTGTTACCCTGAACTGCAATATCCTACTTTCTGGCTTCAAATCCTTATCTATCCTGCACTTCTCACTATACCTTCTCTTAGACCTCATTAGGGTCATCCCATAGCCTGTGCTTTGGTTCCCATATCCTCCCACCTTTCCAGAAACTTTCCATGTGTCAGTTACCCCTTCTCTCATCTAGGTCCTTTCCATAAGTAATCAAGCCCTAGATCACTCTAGGCCTTTCCATATTATGAAATAATATCCCTCCTATCTCTACTCTATTTCTCTCTTTTCCTCCAAAGCCAGTCTTTTAACAAATTATGTACTCACTGCTGCCATTTTTTTCAAGCCTGCCTCACTCTTGAGCACATTACAAACTGATTACAAACTGATTTCTAGCCCAAATATTCCAAGTTGCCCTCACAAAGATCTCTAGTGGTCTCCATGTTGCTAAATCCAAAAAACTTTTTCGGTCTTTATCTCATTGGCCCTCTTGCTGATGCTGGGCACAATCCCTCTTGCTTGGACTTTATTGCCTCTGACACTACATCTTGGTTTTCCTTCCAAGTCTCTGACTGCTCCTGTTTTGTCTCCATTTCTGCCTCTTTCTCCTCTGCCTTCCATTAAATACTGAAGTTCCCCAAGTCTCAGTCCTAGACCCTCTTCTCACTTTGTATACTGCACTCTCCTGACTATCATTATGAATCATGATTTCAGTTATGTGATACCAGCTTACATCTCCAGCCCAGACCAGATCTCTGTGTTCCAGACCCAGATGTCCAATTATTTATTTACCACATCTCCATTTGGAAGGCATTCCTCTTCAGTTTGCTTAAGACCAAGTTCATGATCTTCCTCAGCAAACCTGCTCCTCTTCCTTTGTTCTCTGTCTCAATTAATGATACCATTATCCAGCCAGCATATATCATTCTTGATGCCCTCTTCTCCCTCACTCACCATACTTAATTCATCACTAGGGCCTATCTCTTTCATTTCCTAAACGTCTCTCAAAACAATCTTGATTCCAATATTTCCATAGTCATCACCATAGGATAGTCACTGTAGCATCAATCTATGCTGCCATCATCTCTTTATTCTCCTGGGTTTTCTCTCCATTCATTCTGCTTTCCCAGCCCCAATTCCTTTCTCCACATTGCAACCAGTCCCACCATGTCCTTCCTTAAGACTTGCCAATAACTTCCTATGGATCACAGGAAAATGATCAAAATCTTTAACACTGTGTTGCAAAGACAGCCTTTCCATAGTATCTGTTTTCTCCTTCTATCTCACAAAAATCTTTCGTTATTGGGACAGCAATATATCTCAGACACAAATTAAAAAAAAGATAATTCCTAACCTCCTTTACAGAGAGGAATAACCTATGCGATATAAGCAGAAGTTGTTAAATGGAGTACCCAGGAAAATCCTTTTACCCTTGCCCTTTGAGTTCTTCATGTTTGAAATGTGGTTGTGATCACTGGCACTCCAGTCTCCACCTTGAGACCTTGAAGGTAGAGGCTAGAACCAGAAATGGTAAGGTAGAAAGATGAAAGAGGTGTGGGTTCCAGTGACTTGGGAGAACCATGCTACAAGACTTGACTTTCTACTTCTGGGCTTCTTCTATGCAAGAGAACAAAATCTTTACATAATACATTCACTAGTTGGATTTCTGGCACTAGGAGTTGCAGTCAGTTTCTAATTGATACACACAAGATTTGCAAGGCCCTATATAGTCTTGTCTCTGCTCTTGTCAATCAGTCACATTGGCCTGATTTTAATTCAAATACACCTTGTTGCATTTCTTTTTCTTTTCTTTTCTTTTCTTTTCTTTTCTTTTCTTTTCTTTTCTTTCTTTGAGATGGAATCTTGCTCTGTGGCCCAGGTGTGAGTGCAGTGGCGTGATCTCAGCTCACAGTAACCTCCGCCTCCTGGGTTCAAGCGATTCTCCTGCCTCAGCCTCCCAAGTAGCTGGGATTACAGGCACCCATCACTACACCCAGCTAATTTTTGTATTTTTAGTCGAGACAGGGCTTCACCACGTTGACCAGGCTGGTCGCAAACTCTTGACCTCAAGTGATCCACCCATCTCACCATCCCACAGTGCTGGGATTACAGGCTTGAGCCAGCACTCCCGGCCCCATGCTGCATTTCTGCACAGGGCCTTTATACACTCTTTCCTCAGTCTATAAATTTTCCTCTCCAACCCCTCATCCTCCAGCCTGACCAAATTTACCTCTACTCATCTTTCGGATTTCAGTTAGAGCAAGACTTTCTTAGGGAAGTCCTCCTGAGCCTCCCTCTTTTCCTCTTCACTCCCCTCTTTCCACCAATCTAGAATAGGTTCCTTTGTTCTGTGCTGTCATGGAACTATATTCTTTTGCTTCAGAATATTTTTCTTAGGTTTAGTACTTAGCTATTCATTGATGTCATTATTTGGTAAATATCTGCCTTCTTTATTAGATTTAAGCTTTATGAAAGCAAGGGCCATGTCTGTTTTTGTTCAACATTTTATTCCCAGCACTTCACACAGTCCTTGGTATATATTCTATGCCTACTAAATAATAGTCAAATGGGCTGGGCACAGTGGCTCACAGCTGTAATCCCAGCACCTTGGGAGGTCGAGGTAGGCAGATCACCTGAGGTCAGGAGTTCGAGACCAGCCTGGCCAACATGGTGAAACCCCTGTCTCTACTTAAAAAACAAAAATTAACCAGGCATGGTGGTGCACGTCTGTAGTCCCAGCTACTCAGAAGGCTGAGGTGGGAGAATCACTTGAACCCAGGAGGTGCAGATTGCAGTGAGCAGAGATTGTGCCACTGCACTCCAGTCTGAGTGACAAAGCAAGACTCTATCTTGAAAAAAAAAAAAAGAAAAAAAGAAAAAATGAATGTATGAATAGGGACCTCAAGTCCCTTTTTTCATAATCTATATCAGGCCCTTTCATTCTCTCTTGCCTCACCCACTCTCTTGTCAAAACTCCATAATGTTACACTAATGTTAGCATCATGTTTTATGGCTTAAAAACAACTTTATATAAATTATCCCATTTTCAATATCTACAACTATATAAGGTATGTAAATAGTGACAAATCTTTTTCAAACAAGGATTTCAACATAAAATCAGTCCCTTCTCATCTGTTTAAGTAGTCACCAGTTTTTGACCTCATTTTGTCTCATTTAAATCTTGAGCCTCACTAGCAAATTACAATTTTGAGAATTCTCCAACCGATGTGTAGCCATTCAAAATACATATTCAAACAAGCAACAAGGAAAGACCAGCTAGGAAAGAAACTCAACATCACCATTGCCTTGTCCCCCAGATATTGTATTCTGTGTTCAATTTGATTCTCCTGACCTTAATCCCTTAGCAAAGTGGTTCTGAAACTTGAGCACGCATCAGAATCACCTGGAAGTCTTGTTAAATCAGATTGCTGATCTCTGATCCAGGAGGCATAGAGTTTCTGATTCAGGAGGTCTGGGATAGGGTCAAAGGATTTGCATTTCCAACAAGATCCCAGGTGATGCCAATGCTGTTGGTTCAGACACACTTTGAGAACCTCTGTTTTAGTGGCTCCTCAAGAACAGAAAATCTGTTTCTTTCTTTTTTTTTTTTTTTTTTTTTTTTGAGACGGAGTCTCACTCTGTCCCCCAAGCTGGAGTGCAGTGGTGATCTCAGCTCACTGCAAGCTCCGCCTCCCAGGTTCACGCCATTCTGCCTCAGCCTCCCGAGTAGCCGGGACTACAGGCGCCCGCCACCATGCCCGGCTAATTTTTTAAATTTTTTGTATTTTTTTTTTTTTTTAAGTAGAGACAGGGTTTCACTGTGTTAGCCAGGCTGATCTCAATCTCCTGACCTCGTGATCCGCCCACCTCGGCCTCCCAAAATGCTGGGATTACAGGCGTGAGCCACCGTGCCCAGCCGAGAATCTGTTTCTTTAAGAACCTAGCAGTGGATAAATTTGCTGTTTGGCATTTTTAACAGCAGCCTGCAGAGCATGTCAACAAGGGTATAATTTCTAGCTTACCAAGGGCAACACAGTAGAGTTGTGACTATCCTGAGAGCCACTGAGCCACTGCATATTACCCCATGGGTCATGAGGAAGAGAAATCATCTAACCTCAGTGTGTAAGCCCTGGTTGTTGGGTGGCCTGCTCAGACCTCTGAACCTGCCCATCTCTCAAGACTATGGATGATAGCAGCAACTGTGTGTGCTGATGGGTAGCCTGCATTTCAGTTTGTGTTTCAGCAGCTCAAATAATCCAGCCCAACAAGCACTAGGCCTCAAAACACAAAGAGTGTGAAGAAAGCAGAATGGCATCTCCAACTCCACTTTATCCCTACAGATGGCTTGGAAGGTAAGATGATTTCTTCTATAATCCTAGCCATCCACCCTCCTGTGAAAACCTTGGTAATCATAAAATCTGCGTGTCTTCCAGCTGTGTCCCACCAAGATGCTTGTGCTGTTTTATCTTTTCATCCTCAGTTTCTTCCTAAAATGGTTTGGGGAAATTGTTTTATTCCTAAAATATGATTTTGCCTGTTTTTATAATTGATTTTGAAATCTGTTTTGGATGTAAGGTTCAGGGCCAAAATAAAGACTGGTAAGGTTTAACTATCATTTCATCCATTCAACAAATCTTTAGGATAGATAATAGAGATGCAAAGAAAGAAAAATGTCCTCATTCTTCTTTTCATTTTAAATTTTTTAGATAGAGTTTTGCTCTTGTTGCCCAGGTTGGAGTGCAATGGCACCATCTCGGCTCACTGCAACCTCTGCCTCCTAGGTTCAAGCGATTCTCCTGCCTCAGCCTCCTGAATAGCTGGGATTACAGGTGTCTGCCACCACGTCCAGCCAATTTTGTATTTTTAGTAGAGACAGGGTTTCTCCGTGTTGGTCAGGCTGGTCTCAAACTCCAACCTCAGATGATCTGACCCCCTCGGCCTCCCAAAGTGCTGGAATTATAGGCATGAGCCACCGCGCCCATCTGAAAAATGTCCTCATCATTCTTGCTAAGGAAATTTTCTGAAGCCTCACTCTTCTTACCTAAAAACTGAGGATAATTATAATAACCCCTATCTTTTGCAGTTACTGTTGTAGTTAAAGAAGATAAAACTATTAAGTTTCTAGCAGAGTATCCAGTGCATTGTAAATACTCGATACAAGCTGGCTGTTATTAAATTAGGTAGAAAGATGAGAATACTGGTGTTTCAATGGAAAGGCAAAAAGTATTCTTTTATCATAGTTTTGAATAAGGAAGTTCTTACAGAGGAAAGTGTAAAATTTTATTACATCTCCCATTGCCAACATTACTATCCAAATATTTACTTATATTAATCACAGGTCTCTGCTTCAGGTGAATTGCGTATTGCCTATAAGCCAGTATAAGGTGTGTTTTTACAGCAGCTCTATCTACCACATGTATCATGACTACTACTACTAAGTAATAATAACTACAACATCCCTCCAGCCCTTGCTATATACCATGCACTATTCCTAAATGCTTCACAAGTATGATCTCATTTAACCTAGGAAATAAATACTATTTTTCATGGTCCTTTTACATATGAGGAAACAGATACCCAGAGAGTTTAAATGACAAGGAAAACTTCATGAAGGCCAGGCACAGTGACTCACGCCTGTAATCCCAGCACTTTGGGAGGCCGAGGTGGGTGGATTACCTGAGGTCAGAAGTTCAAGACCAGCCTGGCCAACATATAGTGAAACCCTGTCTCTACTGAAAAATACAAAAAGTAACTGGGTGTGGTAATGCACACCTGTAGTCCCAGCTACTTGGGAAGCTGAGGCAGCAGAATCACTTGAACCTGGGAGGTGGAGGTTGCAGTGAGCCGAGATCTCACCATTGCACTCCAACCTGGGCGACAGAGCAAGACTCTGTCTCTCAAAGAAGGAGAAAAAGAAAACTTCATGCAGCTCTTACTATAAACAAGAAGGTATACTTTTCAGATATGTGAATGTGAATCTGTCGGGGGAAAATTATCAGGCATGTAAGTATTTCTAGGTCTTACACCAAAGAGGATGCTGGCCCCAATGCCCCATTTCTTCTCCTTTCCCCATCTAAGGAAGGCCCCAGCTTGCCAGATGGTCTATCATGTTGGACTTTTGTGCTGCAAAATTATTAAGAAAGATGGAGGGATGAGAACTGAAGCTACCATGGTAATCGCTCTTGTCTCTGACAGTTGCTGTTATGGAGTGAGAAGCGTACCCCATTGTGGCAGGATTCTTATCTACAAAATGGGAGTGACACTATTTGAATTTCATGTTAGGCCTTGAGTATACTTTATCTGTATTGATCCCATTGTGCCACATCTTTCTCTTTACCTCTCTGTCTTCATTTGTGAAATATGATTAAGAAAGTGGTATACCTCACAGGACTGTTGTGAGGAATGACTCATGGCTATGAAGGAGTTTGTACAATGCAACATTCTATTTAGGGCTTCAGTACGTTTTTTATTGTTTTCAAGGACTAATTTTCAAAGCAATGTGACAAAGTAGATAGAAACCTTTTCAGAAATGTTGGAGAAAGTGATTACTAATGTTAGTCAATAGTCATCATTTCATCACCTAAAAATAAATGCAACTTTGACATTTGGTCATGCAGCAAATATAATATTTCAGAACCTGAAGAAAAAAAAAGAAAGATGGAGGGAGGAAAGAAGGAGAGAAACTTGGGTTAGGGCTGTGGGAGGGGCTTGGGGAGTGATGAAAAAGGAAATACAGGATTGATACAATGTGTATTGAAAGTAAGTGAAAGACAAAGGAGGAATTCTGAGAGGTATGTATTCTCACGTGTTCTCAATAAATATCTTCAGTTCTTTTTCAATGATTCTTTGGATGCCAAATTGGGTTTCTTTGATTGACAGACTGCTTTGAAACTGGACCATATAGATGGACAACTTTTAAACATTACAAGGGCATATTTAAAACACTATAACTTTATCAAAATTCTTCCAATTATATGTGCTTATTTGCGATATAATATGCTGGTGACAACAAAATTTGTAAACCTTCGTTCTGTGATGTTTCTTACATTACTCATTGGTCAGAACACCTAGAAATTATAATTTCCTTTACACAAGGCCATGGACTATTTATATGTCTGATTCCCTCGGAGAATAACCTTAACAAAGTTGTGAGGTTGGAGATAGATTAATGGATTTGAAAACAGGAAAATATCTTAAAGAGATGGAAACACTCAGGTTCATAGACAGGTTTACTTCTGGAAACAAAGACCTTGTTACAAAAACTCTGTGCACATCTCTGCCTCTTCACAGAAAAGTGTACATACAATACCCTTAACAAATCAAGTTTATGAATTTTTCTGTTACTATAAGTTTCCTACTAATTCATTCATTTTTAAACAGTAGACCACAAGCAATTGTGGGTACAGAAATATTAAGAAAACATTATGGGGACATTTTTAATAACTGAGAAAATTGATATTCATTAGCTAAAAGTTTTCTAAAAATTGAGGATATGCTGCCACCATTTTATATTAGTGGTAGAACATTGTGGTTCTGATCATTGAAAATGGCCTTCTGTGACAACAAAAGCAGAATCACTGTACTGAAAACAAAGGTAGTTACAAAGAGATCAGTTTGGGAGCTGTGTCTGCTAAAGTGGGGTATCAATGTGCCATTAATCATATAAATGTTTTGAGAGGGTTCATGTGATTGTGGAATGTAATTAACCAACATTTTCACTCTGAAGAATCCCTTTAATTATTTTCCCCGCAGGAATCATCATGTCTTATGATGCTATCAACTGTCAATCAGAATGTCTGAGCCACTTGCTAAACCAATTTTTTTTCATCAAAAGCTTAGTGTTTTGACTAGCCCATATAGACTCCAATGGGTTTAGATTAAGTTTTTGGAAAAGATGAAAACAGAGACTGGATTTCTGCATCTGGCGGTATGCCAAATTACATGGCCTAAAAACCCTTCTGGTACAGAGAACATAGAAATTTCAGATAAACTACAAAAATGTCCTTTTAGATGGATAGTGCTTGCAAAGAAGAAGTAAATAAAAATAAGCAAGGAAGTGTTCAATGGCCAAAAATGAAGAGGGAATTGACAACTAGAGTGATACGCAAATCAGTCTGACCTCATGGAAACTTGGTGGGGGAGGGTCTCAGTCGATTATGGTCTTGTGTTTCAACGACTTGAAAGCCCTGCAAGATGAAGAGTTGAAAATGAAATCACTGCACGCAACCAAGACCCCTGAAAGGGTGTAAATTTTCCCATCAGCACAGGGCAACAATCTGGAAACTCCTTGGTTTCAATCTAGATATGGGTGTGGGGGAAATATCTCCTCTAAGAATCTGTGACCACAGGAATGTCCTCACGTAGCTTTGGGTTTCCAGTTTCCACGGTTCATATGACTTAGGAAGTCCCAAGCTGAGAACTAAAAATCAAAGTGGTTCTGCTGGGTCATACCCCATACGACAGGTAGGTCAGTAGGATGAGACCTACTGGAGTTTCCAATGATCAAACTATCTGTTAGAGACCATAAATAAACTTTCAAAATGAGTAAGACTTAAAGGAAAGAATGAAAGTATGTGAAAAGAACAACTGTGAAAACTGAACAGGCTGAACTGAAAATTAAAAGGACTTCTAAAAATTTAAATGTAATCCATGAAATTAAAAACCTGGGAAAATGGTAAGTACAAGTAAAATGCAGCTGAAAAAAACTTGAACCAACTGGAATATAGATCCTAGGCATTACTTAGAATGTAACACTGAGAAATAAAGAGATTAAAAATATTAAAATGAGGATAATAAACCGTGTTTAAAAAATGAAAGGGTCTAACATACATTTAATAGGACTTTCAGAAGGACAAGCTAGAGAGTAGGAAGACACAGTATTCAAAGAAGTACGCTTAGACACATCACGGTGTAAGTGTAGAATACCAAAGGCAAAGGTAAAGAAACCAGAGAAACTCTGTCACTGAAAATACTGAGAAACAATGACTACATTTTATCTCAATAAGTGCCACTTTTTAAAATGCAAAATATCAGTTTGCACTGAAATAAGATATACATGGCTAATTCCAGATCTATTCAGAAAATATCTAAAATGAATCTGGGATATTTTGTCATATGAACAGCAAGGAACTATCAAAAACTATGAAGTCATAGCAAAATGACGCGGAAGCCAGCTTGAATAAACTCCCATTGGCCAAAGATGGGATGATTTGAACACAAATAAGAATAATAACTGAAATGGGTTAAAATAGATCAAATGTATAAAACCCATGACTTCATACTGATACTGCAAAGAGCCTCTGTGACCACCTTGGAGGATGCCAGGGTGTGATGATAGACATATAGAGCAACTATATTGTTTTGAGATCTGGTATTAAAAAAAAGAAAAATAATCCATAATTTATCCTAACATTTCTGTATGAACTGCAACTCAGAGTAAACGAAAATATTTGTGAAATAACTTATACCAGTGTTTAGCTAATAACCGAAGACGAAATGATAGAATGTCATCATTTTACACGCCTTTAGGAAACAATGGACCTAGACAAGGGTCATCCACAGCTGCTAATATGACAAAAAGGGAGACAATCAGACGTTATATACTTCCTTATATCAACACACATCACCAGCTATGGAGGAGTCTTGCAAAACACAAAACAAAATGAAATATAAACTGAAGGCTCTAGATTAACTATCGGCTTACAGGAAATAAAAAGGTGAGGGAAAAGAGTTAATACCACAGGGATGCAACCACCAAAATCCAGATTGTGGGGAATTTAAAAGAATGAATCAGATTCTTCAACAAAAAATTTTAAGAAAAAAACGTGGAAAAGGAATTTACAGGTTGAAAGAAATTTAGAAGACCCATGAACTAATTGCAATGAATAGATTGTATTTGGTTCCTAACTCAAAGTGTTAAAAACATACAATACAATCAGATGTAAACACAGACAGGATATTTAATAATATTAAGGTATTACTATTAACTGTAGGTATGTCCTTTTTTTTGAGGGCAGCAATCTAGTCTGCCAACGCTGTATCCCCTCTGGCACTTCTTGCTGCAATCAATAAAGGCTGTTCCTACCATAGCTTATTTTATTTTTTAAAATGTTAATTATTTATTTAAAGACAGAGTCTTGCTCTCTCTCCCAGGCTGGAGTGCAGTGGCACAATCTTGGCTCACTGCAACCTCCATCTCCCAGATTCAAGTGATTCTCCTGCCTCAGCCTCCTGAGTAGTTGAGACTACAGGTGCCTACCACCACGCCTGGGTAATTTTTGTATTTTTAGTAGAGATGGGGTTTTACCATGTTGGCCAGGCTGGTCTCAAACTCCTGACCTCAGGTGATCCACCCACCTTAGCCTTGCAAAGTACTGAGATTACAGTTGTGAGCCACTATGCCCGGCCCCATAGTTAAAAAAAAAAACGGTGGCTCAAGCCTGTAATCCCAGCACTTTGGGAGGCCGAGACGGGCGGATCACGAGGTCAGGAGATCGAGACCATCCTGGCTAACACGGTGAAACCCCGTCTCTACTAAAAATACAAAAAACTAGCCGGGCGAGGTGGCGGGCGCCTGTAGTCCCAGCTACTCGGGAGGCTGAGGCAGGAGAATGGCGTAAACCCGGGAGGCGGAGCTTGCAGTGAGCTGAGATCCGGCCACTGCACTCCAGCCCGGGCGAAAGAGCGAGACTCCGTCTCAAAAAAAAAAAAAAAAAAAGGTGTGTTGATGTATGCTGGTTATGTTGAAACGCACATGTGTACACACAAGGAATTCTTAAAATATCTCAGTTGAGCATAATTTGTTGTCTTGTTTAAGACATTAGAATGATTAAAACTAATGTAAAAATATTACATTAGGTATATCATGATAGGAAAATACCATTTAAAGAATATTAAAGAAATCATATACATAGGGCGGAAGTTATAAGACTTAAAGGAGGAAATTGAGACTTAGAAAGATAGTGATATTGCCTCTTTAAGTTATTCTAGGTTGATATGTTAACAGTCAGATATTTCAGTTCTTTTCTTCATCTTTCCTTAAATGCTCATATCTTGTAAAGAATTTTATCCTTTTAGAATTGTAGGGTTTTTTATGGTCATCGAAAAGCACATCCTCATAATATGCTATTGTTAAGAAATAAAATTTTAAAAAATCTTTCAAATGCAGATCTGTAATTAATTCAGGAGTCAAAGAAGAAATTATAATGGAAGTTATAATTATTTATAACTTATAATATTTATGTTATAAATATTAATAATTAAATAAAATAATAAAATTTAAAACTCATAAGAACAGTAATATAAGTAAAAGCAGCTGAAAGGAACATCAAGTAATCTAAAGAAAGAAAAAAAAGGGACTACATAATACAAAAAGAGCACAAATTAATAAAATTAAAACCAGAAATATTGTTGGAGTCTAAGAGAGCCAAATAAGTAACTTCCTTGTTGTCTCTTAAACTCTGAATCCACTGTAAGATCAACAGTCACAGATATGAAGATCAAATTGTCACCTTTATTAATGATAAATTATGTTAGAGGTGTAACTAAGAGCAAGAGCCAAACAGATCTGCTAATACTCCCTGCCCATCCTCTAGTTTGTAGAACTTGGAACTACATACCAGAGAGATGTAGACACACACACCTAGGATTGTTATCTTGCACTGGACTGGAGGGTGAAAAGAAATCTAATTCTCCATGCTT
The DNA here is from genome assembly GCF_007565055.1 of Rhinopithecus roxellana. Classification (NCBI taxonomy): domain Eukaryota; kingdom Metazoa; phylum Chordata; class Mammalia; order Primates; family Cercopithecidae; genus Rhinopithecus; species Rhinopithecus roxellana. The sequence continues at coordinate 50,880,444 of NC_044564.1, read as the reverse complement.
AGAATTTTTGATGGTTTACATCAACCCAACCAAGAAAAGAGGACCAATGGCTGTCACCCAACAACAGATACTCAAGTTAACCTTCATGCAGAGGAGTAAGAAATGGGGAAAGAAATCTGGATTATTTAGGGAAATCAATTCACACATAAATCATTGGAGTGGAAAATGAGTTTTTCTTCCTGTTAAACACAATAGAGAAAGTCAACCAAATCAAATATTTTGTTTAGTAAAATAGATACATTTGGGAGGAAATTTTTAAAAATTAAAAAGGAGACAGTACAAATAAATATATTAAGATGAAATAGGGAAGATAATCTAAGGTAAAGCAGATATCAAAACAATAAAAGAATCATACGGACTTTATACAAATAAATTTGAGCATTTATACAAAGTGAACAATTTCCAAGGAAAATATAATTTTGCATAACTGAGTCAGGAAGAAATGGAAAACCAAAGGGATCTATAATAATTAAAGCCGCTGAATCTGTAATTATATAAAACTCTATTCTATCACCCCTAAAAAGGAAGAAGGAAGAGGAAAAAATGGAGGAGAAAATGAAGAACTACCACCAGGTCAAAATGATTTTAATAGCAAGTTCTACCAAATACTGGAACAGGCAAATCCAATCTTACATAAATGCTTCCAGACAATTCAGGCCACCCAGATTGTTTTCAAAGATGATTTAACTTTCTTCTCTGAGGAAGAACAATTATGTTTCTTCTGAATTTCTTGAATTTGCTTTGGTAACTTTTACTTTCTTTTCATACAACATTCAAAAGGAGGAGAACGGGCTGGAAAAATATAATTTCTTTATCCAATTGAAAAATGGTCACTATGAAATCCGAGATACACACACAAATACACACACACACACAGAGCCTCCATTTTAAAGGGAGTGTCAATATTGATCTTTAAAAAATTAAAAGGGAAACACTACATATCTGCTGGAATGGCCAAATTCCAGAATACTGACAACACCAAATGCTGGTGAGGATGTGGAGCAACAGGAACCTCCATTCACTGCTGGTAGGAATGCAAAATGGTACAGCTATGTTGGAAGACAGTTTGGCAGTTTCTTACAAAACTAAACACATGATCTAACAGTCGTGCTCCTTGGAATTTGCCCAAAGGAATTGAAGACTCATATCTTACACAGAAACCTGCACATAGATGTCTATAGCAGCTTCATTCATCATTGCCAAAACTCAGAAGCAGCCAAGATGTCCTTCAGGAGGTGAATGGATAAATAAACTGTGATACATACAGACAATGTAATTTTTCTAGGAGCTAAAAAGAAATGAGCCATCAAGCCATGAAGAGACATGTAGAAATCTTCCCTGCATATTACTGAGTGAAAGAAGCCAATCTACAAAGGATACATACTGTGTGAATGCAACTATGTGACATTCTGTAAAAGGTAAAACTATGTAAATATTAAAAGGTCAGTGGTTGACAGAGGTTGAGGGGAGGGAGGGATGAATAAACAGAGCACAGAGGATTTTTAGGGCAGTGAAATTAGTCTGTGTGATGCTATAATGGTGGAAATGCATCATTATAAATTTGCTCAAACTCACAGGATATACAATGCCAAAAGTGACTCCCTAATGTAAACTATGGACGTTGGGTGATAATGATGTGTCAATGTAGGTTCACCAGTTGTAATACATGTACCACTCTCGTAGGGGATGTTGATAAGGGGAAGCCTTTTCATGGGGATGGGGAGGGAGTATGTGGAAATTCTCAGTACTTTCCATTCAATTTTGCTGTGAACCTACAAGTACTCTAAAAGCCTATTAAATAATTTTTTTAAAAAAGGATAATTAAGGTCAACTCATTTATGTATCTGTGTAAGGCCAGGTTCATTCATAGGTGACATGGGAGGAAAAGTTTATGTTACCTATTCAACTAAAATAAAAGTCAAGGAGTCTTAATCCAAGTTCACTGGCATAAATTATATATACAATTATATCTATAATTAAAAAGGTAACACTACACATTTGCTAGAATGGTCAAATTAAAGAAAACTGACAACACCAAAAGAAATATATATGCACAATAAACATATGTGTGCATGTGTCTTTATAACAGCATGATTTATAATCCTTTGGGTATATACCCAGTAATGGGATGGCTGGGTCAAATGGTATTTCTAGTTCCAGATCCTTGAGAAATCACCACACTATTTTCCACAATGCTTGAACTAGTTTACAGTCCCACCAACAGTGTAAAAGTGTTCCTATTTCTACACATCGTTTCCAGCACCTGTTGTTTCCTGACTTTTTAATGATTGCCATTCTAACTGGGGTGAGATGGTATCTCATTGTGGTTTTGATTTGCATTTCTCTGATGGCCAGTGATGATGAGCATTTTTTCATGTGTCTGTTGACTGCATAAATGTCTTCTTTTGAGAAGTGTCTGTTTATATCCTTTGCCCACTTTTTGGTGGGGTTGTTTGTTTGTTTCCTGCAAATTTGTTTGAGTTCTTGGTAGGTTCTGGATATTAGCCCTTTGTCAGATGAGTAGATTGTAAAAATTTTCTCCTATTCTGTAGGTTGTCTGTTCACTCTGATGGTAGTTTCTTTTGCTGTGCAGAAGCTCTTTAGTTTAATTAGATCCCATTTGTCAATTTTGGCTTCTGTTGCCATTGCTTTTGGTGTTTTAGACATGAAGTCCTTGCCCATGCCTATGTCCTGAATGGTATTGCCTAGGTTTTCTTCTAGGGTTTTTACGGTTTTAGGTCTAACATTTAAGTCTTTAATCCAACTTGAATTAATTTTTGTATAAGGTGTAAGGAAGGGATCCAGTTTCAGCTTTCTACTTATGGCTAGCCAGTTTTCCCAGCACCATTTATCAAATAGGGAATCCTTTCCACATTTCTTGTTTTTGTCAGGTTTGTCAAAGATCAGATGGTTGTAGATGTGTGGTATTATTTCTGAGGACTCTGTTCTGTTCCATTGGTCTATATCTCTGTTTTGGTACAAGTACCATGCTGTTTTGGTTACTATAGCCTTGTAGTATAGTTTGAAGTCAGGTAGCGTGATGCCTCCAGCTTCGTTCTTTTGGCTTAGGATTGTCTTGGCCATGCAGGCTCTTTTTTGGTTCCATATGAACTTTAAAGTAGTTTTTTCCAATTCTGTGAAGAAAGTCATTGGTAGCTTGATGGAGATGGCATTGAATCTATAAATTACCTTGAACAGTATGGCCATTTGCATGATATTCGTTCGTCCTATCCATGAGCATGGAATGTTCTTCCATTTGTTTGTGTTCTCTTTTATTTCATTGAGCAGTGGTTTGTAGTTCTCCTTGAAGAGATCCATCACATCCCTTGTAAGTTGGATTCCTAGATATTTTATTCTCTTTGCAGCAATTGTGAATGGGAGTTCACTCATGATTTGGCTCTCTGTTTGTCTGTTATTGGTGTATAAGAATGCTTGTGATTTTTGCACATTGATTTTCTATCCTGAGACTTCGCTGAAGTTGCTTATCAGCTTAAGGAGATTTTGGGCTGAGACAATGGGGTTTTCTAAATATACAATCATGTCATCTGCAAACAGGGACAATTTGACTTCCTCTTTTCCTAATTGAATACCCTTTATTTCTTTCTCCTGCCTGACTGCCCTAGCCAGAACTTCCAACACTATGTTGAATAGGAGTGATTGGAGAGGGCATCCCTGTCTGGTGCCAGTTTTCAAAGGGAATGCCTCCAGTTTTTGCCCATTCAGTATGATATTGGCTGTGGGTTTGTCATAAATAGCTCTTATTATTTTGAGATACATTCTATCAATACCTAGTTTATTGAGAGTTTTTAACACGAAGGGGTGTTGAATTTTATCAAAGGCTTTTTCTGCATCTATTGAGATAATCATGTGGTTTTTGTCTTTGGTTCTGTTTATATGCTGGATTACGTTTATTGATTTGCATATGTTGAACCAGCCTTGCATTCCAGGGATAAAGCCCACTTGATCGTGGTGGATAAGCTTTTTGATATACTGCTGGATTCGGTTTACCAGTATTTTATTAAGGATTTTTGCATCAATGTTCATCAGGGATATTGGTTTAAAATTCTCTTTTTTTGTTGTGTCTCTGCCAGGCTTTGGTATCAGGATGATGCTGGCCTCATAAAATGAGTTAGGGAGGATTCCTGCTTTTTCTATTGATTGGAATAGTTTCAGAAGGAATGGTACCAGCTCCTCCTTGTACCTCTGGTAGAATTCAGCTGTGAATCCTTCTGGTCCTGGACTTTTTTTAGTTGGTAGGCTATTAATTATTGCCTCAATTTCAGAGCCTGTTATTGGTCTATTCAGAGATTCATCTTCTTCCTGGTTTAGTCTTGGGAGGGTGTTGTGTCCAGGAATTTATCTATTTCTTCTAGATTCTCTAGTTTATTTGCATAGAGGTGTTTATAGTATTCTCTAATGGTAGTTTGTATTTCTGCGTGATCGGTGGTGATATCCCCTTTATCATTTTTTATTGCGTCTATTTGTTTCTTCTCTCTTTTCTTCTTCATTAGTCTTGCTAGTGGTCTATCAATTTTGTTGATCATTTCAAAAAGCCAGCTCCTGGATTCATTGATTTTTTGAGGGGATTTTTGTGTCTCTGTCTCCTTCAGTTCTGCTCTGATCTTAGTTATTTCTTGTCTTCTGCTAGCTTTTGAATTTGTTTGCTCTTGCTTCTCTAGTTCTTTTAATTGTGATGTTAGGGTGTCAATTTTAGATCTTTCCTGCTTACTCTTGTGGGCATTTAGTGCTATAAATTTCCCTCTACACACTGCTTTAAATGTGTCCCAGAGATTCTGGTATGTTGTGTCTTTGTTCTCATTGGTTTCAAAGAACATCTTTATTTCTGCCTTCATTTCGTTATGTACCCAGTAGTCATTCAGGAGCAGGTTGTTCAATTTCCATGTAGTTGAGTGATTTTCAGTGAGTTTCTTGATCCTGAGTTCTAGTTTGATTGCACTGTGGTCTGAGAGACAGTTTGTTATAATTTCTGTTCTTTTACATTTGCTGAGGAGTGGTTTACTTCCAACTATGTGGTCAATTTTGGAATAAGTGCAATGTGGTGCTGAGAAGAATATATATTTTGTTGATTTGGGGTGGAGAGTTCTGTAGATGTCTATTAGGTCCACTTGGTGCAGAGCTGAGTTCAATTCCTGGATATCCTTTTTAACTTTCTGTCTCATTGATCTGTCTAATGTTGACAGCAGGGTGTTAAAGTCTCCCGTTATTATTGTGTGGGAGTCTAAGTCTCTTTGTAAATCTCTAAGGACTTGCTTTATGAATCTGGGTGCTCCTGTATTGTGTGCATATATATTTAGGATAGTTAGCTCTTCTTGTTGAATTGATCCCTTTACCATTATGTAATGGCCTTATTTGTCTCTTTTGATCTTTGATGGTTTAAAGTCTGTTTTATCAGAGTCTAGGATTGCAACCTCTACCTTTTTTTGTTTTCCATTTGCTTGGTAGATCTTCCTCTATCCCTTTATTTTGAGCTTATGTGTGTCTCTGCATGTGAGATGGTTCTCCTGAATACAGCAAACTGATGGGCCTTGACTCTTTCTCCAATTTGCCAGTCTGTGTCTTTTAATTGGCGCATTTAGCCCATTTACATTTAAGGTTAATATTGTTATATGTTAATTTGATCCTGTCATTATGATGTTAGCTGGTTATTTTGCTTGTTAGTTGATGCAATTTCTTCCTAGCATTGATGGTCTTTACAATTTGGCATATTTTTGCAGTGGCTGGTACTGGTTGTTCCTTTCCATGTTTAGTGCTTCCTTCAGGAGCTCTTGTAGGACAGGCCTGGTGGTGACAAAATCTCTCAGCATTTGCTTTTCTGTAAAAGATTTTATTTCTCCTTCACTTATAAAGCTTGGTTTGGCTGGATATGAAATTCTGGGTTGAAAATTCTTTTCTTTAAGAATGTTGAATATTGGCCCCCACTCTCTTCTGGCTTGTAGAGTTTCTGCCAAGAGATCCGCTGTTAATCTGATGGGCTTCCCTTTGTGGGTAACCCGACCTTTCTCTCTGGCTGCCCTTAACATTTTTTCGTTCATTTCAACTTTGGTGTATCTGATAATTGTGTGTCTTAGGGTTGCTCTTCTCGAGGAGTATCTTTGTGGTGTTCTCTATATTTCCTGAGTTTGAATGTTGGCCTGCCTTACTAGGTTGGGGAAGTTCTCCTGGATAATATCCTGTAGAGTGTTTTCCAACTTGATTCCATTCTCCCCGTCACTTTCAGGTACACCAATCAGATGTAGATTTGGTCTTTTCACATAGTCCCATATTTCTTGGAGGCTTTGTTCATTTCTTTTCACTCTTTTTTCTCTAAACTTCTCTTCTTGCTTCATTTCATTCATTTGATCTTCAATCACTGATACCCTTTCTTCCAGTTGAGCAAATTGGCTACTGAAGCTTGTGCATTTGTCACGTAGTTCTCATGCCATGGTTTTCAGCTCCATCAGGTCATTTAGGGACTTCTCTACACTGGTTATTCTAGTTAGCCATTCATCTAATCTTTTTTCAAGGTTTTTAGCTTCTTTGCAATGGGTTTGAACTTCCTACTTCCTCCTTTAGCTCAGAGAAGTTTGATCATCTGAAGCCTTCTTCTCTCAACTCGTCAAAGTCTTTCTTGGTCCAGCTTTGTTCCATTGCTGGTGAGGAGCTGCATTCTTTTGGAGGGGGAGAGGTGCTCTGATTTTTAGAATTTTCAGTTTTTCTGCTCTGTTTGTTCCCCATCTTTGTGTTTTATCTATCTTTGGTCTTTGATGATGGTGACGTACAGATGGGGTTTTGGTGTGGATGTTCTTTCTGTTTGTTAGTTTTCCTTCTAACAGTCAGGACCCTCAGCTGCAGGTCTGTTGGAGTTTGCTGGAGGTCCACTGCAGACACTGTTTGCCTGGGTGTCCACAGCAGAGGCTGCAGAATGGCAAATATTGATGAACAGCAAATGTTGCTGCCTGATCGTTGATTGTTCCTCTGGAAGCTTCGTCTCAGAGGGGTACCCAGCCGTGTGAGGTGTCGGTCTGCCCCTACTGGGGGGTGCCTCCCAGTTAGGCTACTCGGGGGTTAGGGACCCACTTGAGGAGGCAGTCAGGACAGACTTTTTAAAGGATATAAAATTACAGTTAGATAGGAAGAATACATTTTAGTGTTCTGTAGTGCTATAGTATGACTGTAGTTAACAGTAATATATCATTTCATTTTTAAAATTATTTTTATTTTTATTTTGAGACAAAATGCTACTCTATCACCCAGGCTGGAGTGTAGTCGCGTTATCTTGGCTCACTGCAACCTATGTCTCCCAGGCTCAAGCGATTCTCATGCCTCAGCCTCTCAAGTAGCTGAGATTACAGGCATGTGCTACCACGTCCAGCTAACTTTTTTGTAGTTTTTGGTAGAGGCAGGGGTTCACCATGTTGGCCAGGCTGGTCTCAAACTCCTGTTCTCAGGTGATCTGCCCACCTCGGTTTCCCAATGTGCTGGGCTTACAGATGTGAGCCACTGTGCCTGACCAATAACGTATGATTTCAAATAGCTAGAAGGGCATCAAATGTTCCCAAGAGAAAAAAAATGATAAATATTTGAGATGATGGATATGTTAATTAGCCTGCTCTGATCACTGTACATTATATGTATCAAAATATCACTATCCTGTGAACATGTGCAATTATAAAAATAAAATTTAAAAAATTAAAAATAAACATGTTGGGAAATTTCTTGAGAGAGCTGTTTTCTAATCCTTGAGGCATATTTTGTCTTAAAACAGAGAATTCAAAGAGAAGAAATGTGTTATTATACATTGCAATTTAGCACTGCATATTTCAAATCCCTTTTAATGATACAAGTTGTTGTGTGATGCCAGCTGAAACCTCAAAGAGATTTCAAATGGCTACATTGCCTTCTGAAGAAGCTGATGACTGTTCTGGGTGCTAGGAATGGTTTTTTGAGCCTCTAAACAAGGCAAGCCACCACAGTACCATCAAAAATTTTCACTAGCTAGTGCATGACGTGATGCTAGCAGTATGTAGGGATACAATAAAATGGCACAGCTTGTCACTTATTTTCAACAGGAAGAAGGACTGACATGGAGTTTATTGTTGGAAGGGGCCCACTGTGCCGTCCTATTGTCAACTGAGAAATCTGTTTCCCAGAATGCCCTCCCTGTAATGATTCTGTGTTAACATCAGCCAAGAGTGACATTGCCCAAGATTTGGGAGGTGAAAGTAAAGCTGTTGCCATTATACTTTAAAGATCATTGTTTGTCAGAGGTGATGAGAGACCGCCTGACAAGGTCGTTGTTAGAAGTCTAACCCCTTGGAGACACATTAGTACCTTCTATTCTGACAAAAGCCGTTTTAAAGATAGCCTATTAGAAATCACACTGGGGTAAGAATTGGAAGCCTATCCTACTACTGCAATTAATAACATGGCACATTTATTGTTTGCTATGTACTACTGCATTCCATGCTTGACATTAAATATCTCCTTTAGAGCAATATTTGCAACCACTCTGTGAGTAGGCACTGTCATTATCCTCGTTTTACCTCATTTTACAGATGAGGAAACTGAGGCACTGAGAAGTCAAGCAACTTGCTCATTTTGATTATATAGTTTGTGAAAGGAAGGGCCAGGATATTAAACTTCACTGAAACTCTAAAATTTCTAGCTGTGTGATTGTGGTCCTGTCACTTCGATGCAAGGAGTCTCATTTTCCTCATCTGTCAAATAAGAGGCTTGTACTGCATGGCCTCTAAAGTCCCTTCTGGGCCAGCTGTTCTATTATTTGATGTCCCTTTTATCAAGGAGTGATATTCTCCCCAGCAAGTATTTGTGCGCCCATTTAAAAGTACTTCATCAAAAATCTCCTCTTACCTAGCAGCCTGGGGAACTCATTCCAGCTAATTTAATCTTGCATTCCCATCTGGACAGTGAGCACCTCAGGAAAAGGACACCACATTCATCTTTGTATCTTTTCATACACAGTTCCAAAATGCAATGGAGGTCAATGAGAACGTGTGATTCTATATACAAGTGCTTGTTTGTTTTTAGACAGAATTTTCCTAGGAAAGTACCCAAAGTGAATATCTAAATTTCATTATAACCTTGGCGTGTTTCGCTCTTCCACATTCCGGTATGTAACAGAATCCATAGATTCACACCATTCCCTGCCATGAAGTACCTGTTGTGTAACTTGTTTTTAGAAGTCAAATGCTTGTTTTTAGAAGTCAAATACTTCTAATATTTCCAATTTTCATTTTGATACAAAGGAGTTATGAAGCTGTGCCGAGAAAAAGGAATAAAAGGAGATCAGCTGACATTCCATATCACCAGTGGAAACAGTAACAAGGCATACAATGTGGGAAACATGTGGGGTCTTTCAAATTCAGCAGGTTTCACAATCCACCCTTTACATGGGCTCCAGGATGACAAGTCCCCCAGTGAATGCTTTTCCATATACATCTTAGCAAAGACCATCAAAAGCCTTTTGCTTTCAACTGGCAAGGCTCAGCCATGCACCTTCACTGCCTGCCTCAAGACTCTATGAACTCTCCAGTCCTCTGTCAAAATCCAGTCTGGATTTTGTATTGCATCTTCAATCCACAGAATATGTCACTGGTCCACTACATTATGACATCGTGCTCCTTGGATCTGCAAAGTAGGAAATAGCCTTTACCCTACACAGGACGTCAAGACACATTAAGCCAGAGAGTGGTATACATCTGGCAAAAACTCAACGGCCTGCCACCTAGGTGAAGTTCTTAGCAATCTAGTCGTCTAGGCCATGTCAAGATAATCTTTCCAAAGTGAAGGACAAGTTGCTGCATTTGGTCCTTCTACCATGAAGAAACAGGCGTAATGGCTGGGGGGCCTCTTTGAAATTTGGAGGCCACATATACCTTATTTGGGAGTGCTTAACCCTTTCATCAAATAATTGAAAGGCTGTAGCTCTGATGGATGTCCAGGCTGCCGTTCAAGTTGCTCTGCCACTTGGGCCATATGACCCAGTAAATCCATTAGTGCTTGAAGAGTCTGTGGCCAACATGGATGCTGTCTGGAGCCTTTGGAAATGCTCCTTTCGGTGAATCATAGTGTATATCTTCAGGATGTTGGAGTAGATATACAATCCTCTGTCAGCAACTATTGTCCTTTTGGGAAATAGTTTCTGGCTTGCAATTGAGCCCTAGTATAGAATGACCATTTGATCATGGGCCACCAAATGGACATGGGACTTGAGTTGCCCATCATTCATTGAGTGCTATCTGACCCACTGCATCACAGCACTGAGCATGCAAAGCAACACTTTACTTCATTGAGTGGAAGAGACTCAGGCCTGTCCTGAAGGCAGAAGTAAGTTGTCTAAACAAGTGGCTCAGAATGGCTTCTGCTCTTGCTACTCACTTCTTCTTTACCAACCTGCACCTACATTCTCATGGTATTTTCCCTACAACTGAATGACTGAAAAAGAATTTTAGGCCTGGTTTACAGACCATCCTGCCCAATATGCTAGCATTACTTGAAAGTGGGCAGCTAGGTGAGCATGACACCTTTCCTCAAAGACCTTAAGGATAGAGGCAAAGGGAAATCCTTTTAGTGGCAGAATATTGAGCAATGTATCTGGTTGCTTATCCTTTTCTGGAAGAATTGATAATCGGGAGTATGCCTCGGGATAGTCAGTGGTATGACTGACTGACTCATGGGAAGTAGCTAAATGGCCAGAGAGTTGGAAGGAACACATTTGGAAGATTGGTGACAAGGAGACCTGGAAAAGGATTACGTAGATAGATTTCTCTGAATAGGCACAAAGCAACCTCAATAGAGGAAGCTCTTAACCAGGTGAACAAGACACCCTATTCTAGGTCAATCAGCCTTCTCCTCCAATAACTGTCTGCTCAATGGGGTCATCAGTCATGACACCATGGAGGCAGGGATGGAGGTACCCATGGGCTCAGCAACATGAATTTATATTCAGCAAGCCTGCCAATAGCGAAGACCAATACTGAGCCCCCATGCAGCGCCATCTCCTGGGGGTGCAGCAATTCACCTGCCAGGAGGTCAATTACACTGGACCCCTTCCATCATGGAAGGAGTAGCAGCTATAGATTTACTTTTTTTTATCCACAATTCTTCTGTCAAAACCAGTACTCCTGGACTTACAAAATGCCTCATTCGTTGTCATAGTACCCTAAACAGGATTGTCTCTGACCAAAGAACTCATTTTGCAGTAAATGAAGTGTGGTGACAGGCTCATTGAATTCACTGGTCTTACCAGGTTCCTGAAGCTGCCGGCCCGACAGAATGGCGGGATGGCCTTTTAAAGCATAGTTATTGTGTCAGCTGTACGGCAACACTTTTCTGCAGCAACACTTTTCAGGGCCAGGGTAATACTTACCTGGATGTAAGATATACTCTAAATTATCGACCAAAATATATGGTCATGTTTCTCCTATAGTCAGAATTGCTGTGTCCTGGAATCAAGGGGTAAAAGCGGATGTGGCTCCTCTTTCTGTTATCTGGAATAATCCATTAACAAAATTTTTGCTTTCTGTATCCACAAGTCTGAGCTCTGTTGGTTTAAAGGTGTTAAATCCTAAGGGAGACATTTCTTTCACTGGGAGACACAACAGTGTTTTTTTTGTTTATTTTATTTTATTTTATTTTATTTTATTTTATTTTATTTTATTTTATTTTATTTTATTTTTTGAGACAGAGTCTCGCTCTGTCACCCAGGCTGGAGTGCAGTGGCCGGATCTCAGCTCACTGTAAGCTCCGCCTCCTGGGTTTACGCCATTCTCCTGCCTCAGCCTCCCGAGTAGCTGGGACTACAGACGCCCGCCACCTCGCCCAGCTAGTTTTTTGTATTTTTTAGTAGAGACAGGGTTTCACTGTATTAGCCAGGATGGTCTCGATCTCCTGACCTCATGATCCACCCGTCTCGGCCTCCCAAAGTGCTGGGATTACAGGCTTGAGCCACCACGCCCGGCCTTCAACAGTGTTTTCTTAATGAAATCTGAGATGACCTTCTGATCACTTTAGGCTCCTCACACCAAAGAACAAACCAGGGAGGAAAAAAAAAAAAGCCAGGCGCGGTGGCTCACACCTGTAATTGTAGCCCTTTGGGAAGCCGAGGTGGGTGGATCACCTGAGATCAGGAGTTCGAGACCAGCCTGGCCAACATATCAAAACCCTGTCTCTACTAAAAATACAAAAATTATCCAGGTGTGGTGGCACACACCTGTAATCCCAGCTACTTGGGAGACTGAGGAAGGAGAATCACTTGAACCCGGGAGGTGGAAGTTGCAGTGAGCTGAGATCGCACCACTGCGCTCCGGCCTAGGCGACAGGAGCAAGACTCCATCTCAAAAAAAAAAAAGAAAAAAAAGGCTCTGTACCTACTCATTAGAGTGATTGATGCTGACCATCAAGGAGAAGTGGGGGCAGGGAATAGTACGTCTGGAATGTAGGCGATCCTTTAGGCTACCTCTTAGACCTCCTGAGTTCTGTGATAAAAGTTAATGGAAAAACTATAACAATCCAGTACAGCCAGGATTGCTAATGGCCCAGACCCTTCTGGAATAAAGGCTTAGGCCACTCCAACATGCAAACTTCTGACCAGCTGCACTGCTTGTTGAGGGAAAAGGAAATATGGGATGGATAGTGAAAGAGAGAAGTAATCAATACCAGCTATGACCAGATGTAGAAATGAGGACTGTAGTAATTACTGCTATTTCTTTCTTGCTTAGAAATCGACGTATTTGTAATATGTATTAACCAATACAGTTTTGTGTTTCCATCTCCAGTTCTCCTACTGTCTAACATAGGATGTGCCAATACTGGTGAACCTTAGATCTCAGTGCTTCATTACAGGCCATCAAGCAGAGTGCAACTGGGCTAGAAAAGGGTTGAACATCACCCAGTGATGGACAGAGGTGACATGAGCCTTTGTGCATCCTCTTTTTGGGAAGAGAGTTTATGTCTTTCCATTGTTTGAGGAATAGCTGCATCATGTTATATGTAAATATTATTTTACTATTGTCTTTATTTGGAAATTAAATGTATTCTTTTTTAAAAAGAAAAAGACAAGCATGAATGCTGAGGTAAAGAGTTGTGGTGTTTATGCCACATCATCTTGGTTAAATTTAGATATACATTTCCCAGAATTACATTTCATGTATGGTCCCAGATTATAGTTGGCCAAAAGAGGAGCTTTTATGAAATTTAGGAGTCAGAGGTGAGTGTAGGTAGTGGCCATTATCCTCTAGTGGCCATTTTGTTCTACAATATGGTGACAGATGGATGCAGAGGTTCCCACAGTTTCCAGCTGGACCTCCCTCTTCTCCATTGCCTGTCCAACTCTTTGCACCTGCCAGCCCTCCTAGCCAGCTGTAGTCCCCTGGGCCACCCTCAGATGCTTGGCAGATGACCCCAGAGGTGACCACAGTTTCCGATATACCTCTCCCTCCCAGCCCATCTTCAGCAGCTGGATGTGCTTCACTTTTCAAAATGACCAGTTAGTGATGCCATCTCTAACCCTTCAGTTTTCCTCAACTTTCTCCCACACTCCTGCTGTTATGGGAAAATAGACCTTTCCCAGAACAAATCCTTTATCTAATAACACTCATAATGATGCTGACTCTGACTCTGACTGGTATAGATGAAATCAGATGTGTCATATGCAACTTCTGGAAAGTATCTATAAAGAAAAGACTTTCCCTTCTTTATCCAGTCCTTCTTCCTTCTCCCTGGGATGCAGAGTTGATGGCTGGGGCTCTAGTAGCAGCTCTTGGACCATGAGGGAATAGCAACAGGAGGAGCCTACATTGATGATTGTAGAACCACCATATCAATTTGCTTACCTCTAGCTTTTGTTTACATAAAAAGAAATCAATATCAATTTAGACTATCCTATGTTCAGATTTTCTAGTAGTCACAGTCACTCTAATTTTAAAGTTTCTATTACTCATAGCCTAAACTAGTCTTAACTGAAACAGTACCTGAAGATCTTCTTTGTTCTTTTTCATTTGCCACATTGTATTCCCTTAGATTGATATGCCATAGTATAACCATTTCCCCAAAAATAGCCACTGAGGTTGTCCCCAACTTTTTATAGTATAAATAATGATCCAGCAATTTGCCCTTTCTTGTTTACATGTCTTTTCCCACCACCAATCTGTAAAGCCCTCAAGGAATTTTCGTCTCCCATCTTTGTATCCTTGGCACCTAGCTCAGTGCCTGGGACACTACAGCACTCGAAGCATGCTTGTGCATGAACTGATGAATGAATGCATGCTACTTGGCTTTAGTTACAGTGTTGCCAACCTCAACCAGCTGCAAACCCTTCCCAACTGCTGGTTCTGCTGACCAACATCTGACCTAGGAAGCCACTTCTTACAATCACTTCAAGCCCAGGAAATACATAAATGTCCCCAAGATGCAAGCTAATTTTTATCTTAATATCAAGTCCACGCTTTTTATGCCTCCTCCACCAGTCATTCGTTTCTTCAACAAGCATTTACGGAGCCTCCCTGTGCTGCGGATACATAATGAAAAAGACTTGGTGCTTGTGCTCAGAGAGGTTACAGCCAATAAAGAGAACTCCAGGGAGGCCATTACAATGCAGAGAGACAAACACTCTGATGGGATAAGGCGCAGGTGTTGTGGGTACATAGGAGGCCCCTCAATGCAGTCCCAGCAAGAGGGAAAGGGACATGGACTTCTTTAAGGAGTAGTTCTTCGAAGTGATGGAGGAAGGTAGAGGGAATTCCCAGCAAAAGAGAAAGGGAGAAGAGAACAGGCCCATTCATGGAGAGTGAGTTCTTCTCAATTGTCTGTACCCGGTCTTAACTCTCTTGACTCTTGTCCCTGATTCCTGGTGACTCAGAGGCATGTGCCATGATGATTCAGACTCCCAACATCACTTTCTGCTGTGTCTTTCCCCTCATGATGTTCTTCATGCTCTCTCACTGCCCCATCACTCTCTCTAAGCTTGGACTGCAGCACGTTCCCTTATTCAAAGTTTGTGTTAGTTTCCTGGGGCTGCTGTCACAAAGTACCACAAACTAGGCGGCGTCAACAACAGAAATGTATTGTCTCACAGATCTGGCGGTTAGAAGCCTGAGATCAAGGTGTCAGACGGGTGGTTCCTTCTAGGGGCTATGTGGGAGAGTCTGTTCTCAGGCCGCCTTCTCCCTGGGTTTTCACACTGTCCTCCCTCTATGCATGCCTATCTGTATGTCCAAATTTCCTTTTTATAAGGACACAGGCTTAGTGGATGAAGACCCACCTTAAGGACCTCATCTTAACTTGGTCATCTGTAAAGACTCTACGGTTGGTTCTCCATATCCGTGGGTTCAGCATTCTTGGATTCAACTAACTGCAGATCAAAAATAGTTGGAAAAAAGAAAGAAGAGTTGTAGCTCTACTGAACAAGTACAGACTTTTTTCTTATTATTCTCTAAACAATACAGTATAAAACTATTTGCATAGCATTTACTTTGTATTCGGTATCATGGTAATCTAGAGATGATCTAATGTATATGGGAGGATGCACATATGTTAGATGCAAACACTCTGCCATTTAATGTAAGGGATTTGAGCATCCATGGATTTTGTTATCCACAGGGATCCTGGAACCAATCCCCCATGGATACCAAGGGATGACTATATTTCTAAAAAGTGTTATACTCACAGGTCACAATTTTTGGAGAGATACAATTTAATCCTAAATAGAAGCCAAGATTCCAGATCTTAATTGTTTCTACTCTGCTTCCACCTCCCGCAATGTGACAATCAGGAAAGCCACCATCAAAAAGTCCTGATGCTCATGGTTGGGTGTTGCTGTTTTTGTAAATTACATTTTATCATTAAGGTCCCAATATTGTTGGTGGTTTATTGCTTAATGAAATTGCCTCCTCTGTGGGCTTTAATTATAAGGCAAGAAAATGAATAACAGAGAATACAAGGCAGCCAGGCCATTTCCATTTAAACTTTTTGCAGGTTCCCACTGTGTTCTTTATTCTCATAAACTGCAGAATTAAACACATGAGTCCACTGGGCCAGGCATTGCCACTCACTGCTGTCAGAAGGAACATGTAGAGTAAATAATGATGGCTCCATCTCACCCACAGATGGGGCTATGTTAAGCTATGTGGCCGGTGCAGTCTCAGCAAGGATGTCTGCCACAGGCTGCTTGGACAAGGACTCCCTTAAATATCTGCTCAAAGAATTAGGCCTGAGAGTACAAGCAAGTGGTCCACTGCGAAAATCGAACAACAGGCTGCTATAGCTGGAAGGATGTTAGTAAGCCTGTTCCAAAGGCTCTTAACCTGGGTGTTTGGATTAGCTTTTAGGGAGCCACAGCAAACAGTGTTCATGTCTCCCCACCCCCACTGTATCTCCTTGGCCCACGCAGAGGTTACCTTCAGCTTCAGTGAGTAATTCCATAAACCAGCCAGCCTTCCTGGTTGCTGAGGGCTTTGTGTGGCTGCAGGAGCACACCTGCCCAAGATCAGAGCAGGCTGGGATGGCCTGAGAGTTAACACTACAACCTCCAGCCAATAAAAGCTGGATGCTTCTTCACCCTCAGTGGGATGCTTCTGAGGTATGTTCTGCACGTTGTCTTGGGGAGTCCCCAGAGCCAGCGGGCCTCTGTTGTCCATGGCGGTACCCACTGATGAGCATACCTTTCACCGGCTTTCCTCCCTTTCCTGTCTCAGGCCTCATCATGTTCCCTGGGATTGCCTCCCAGATGAATGACTTGTTCCTAAATGCTTTTCAAGGGTACCCAAATCAAATTAGGGTATACAGGCCCCTGAAGCCACATGGGAAAGTATGAGTGTCTGTGCCATTTTCTGAAAGAGGGCACACAGCTTTCATTAGACCCTCAAAAGCTCTTAGCCAAAACAAAAAAAGAAAAAAGAAAAAAAAAAAAGGGTGAGAACCACTACTCATTATTCCACAGTGACAGCAGCAGGTCTAATCTAATCACTCTCAACCTGGGAAGCCAAAGGAATGGAGTCAACTTTCAACTAGCTGACAGGAGGTGGGGGGAAGAAGCATGCAGAGAGAACAGCCCTGTGTGTGGGAGTGCAGAACAGCAAGGGCCTTTCCCAAGGCCAGCATGGTCTCGGGCTAGTCTGATGTTTGTGCGTGCATTGTATTTTATATCAAAGGGGAAGGGCCAGTTCCCAAAAGACAAATATTATATGATTCCACTTATATGAGGTGCCTAGAGTAGACAAATTCATAGTGACAGAAAGTAGAATGGTGGTTGTCAGGGACTAGGGGGAGAGAGGATGGGAAGTTGTTGTTTACCAGGTTTGGGTTTTAGTTTTCCAAAATGAAAAGAGCTCTGGACTGGATGCGCTGGCTCACATCTGTAATCCCAGCACTTTGGGGGGCCAAGACAGGAAGATCACTTGAGCCTAGGAGTTTGAGACCACCCCGAGCAATATAGAGAGACCCCATCTCTGCAGATAGTAGTAATAATTTCAAAAATTAACCGGGCATGGTGGCAAGTGACTGTGGTCCCAGCTGCTTAGGAAGCTGAGTTGGGAGAATCCTTGAGCCCAGGAGGTTGAGGCTGCAGTGAGCCATGATCACACCACTGCATGCCAGCCTGGAAGACAGAGCAAGACCTTGTCTCAAAAAAAGAAAACAAAAAAAAAGCAAATAAAAAGAAAAGAGTTTCGGAGATGGATGGTGGTGACAGTTGTACAGGAAAGTGAATGTACATAATGCAAACGAACTACTTCAAAATGGTTAAGATGGTAAATTTTAGTTATGTGTATTTTACCACAGTTGTTAAAAAAAAAAAAAAGTGTTTAAAAACCACTGATCTCAACTGATCTCAATAAACAACAACAACAACAAAAGTAGCAGGAACTGACCCACCTCATTGGTGCTATCTTTTTGCAGGGTCTGGCACTCACTGTGTGTAATCGTGACTGCAGGGACCCGCCTATCAGAGTAAATATGTAAAAGGAGGTGAAGGGGTGGGCCTGATCCCTGGCCCAAGGAGTGAATTCAGGCAAAGCTCTTGATGTCTTTGTGCCTAAGTGTCTCTCCAGTTGAGGAAAACAGTCTCCGTTGTCAAGCCTCCTGGGTAGATGCCAAGAGAATGCCCACTCATGAGGAAGAGGGCTGCATTAGGCTGAGAAAGCTGCAGGAAGTGACTGAGAAGGAAGAGAAAAAGGTCAGTGTGTGTGTTGTGTGAAGAGTTGGAGGTCAGCTCTAAGAGACAGAAAAGCAATAAAATCTGGAGATTGAAAATAGCTAGGAAGGAAATGAAGACATGGAAAGACCCGTGGTGAATACCACTGGCAAAGATGCTTCCCGGCAACAGGCTTCTCAGACTTTGTCCATGAACTCCTGGGGGCCTTCAGACAGACTCTTGGGGATCCTCAATTCTCAACAAAAATTTTCTAATGCTATTTTTTTCTGATTAGGATAATCAAAAAGCGATTTAAGTATGTTCTGCATATAACATTTATGTATGTATAATTGTTAAGCAATTTCCACAAATTAGACATTTGACTTTTATTGACTTTTAGCGTCCATTATTATGGATAGCTATGTTCCAATGTCAAATTGTCAGGGAGAAGGCTGTGCCCACCTCTGTCCTCTATCAAAGTCCTATCTGGTGATGATTTGCCATCACAAACCTATTTCTAGAGTCATATTTTAGTCTCTCATGTTATTCAATAAGTTGAGACTTTTAGATTTGCCATCATTTACACTAACATACTGTGGTCAAGCAGTAACATACGGCTGCGACTGTTCTAATGGACGCGAAGTGTAAATGAGGTGCTACAGCCAATGAATGACCAAAGGACACGGGACTCCTCTGGATGAACAAAGCTTTCACAGGAGTTTAAATATCCTTGGTAAAGTCAAAGTGACTGTGATAGAAAGAAAACTTGAACGAAGATCAAATTATTCGTAAAATTCTATTTCTGATATGTACAGGATTCTGTCAATATTCTTATTATCAACTCTTTAATAAAACTAGAAATTTGTTTTTGACATCTGCAAGGAAAAAAAACCCAGATATACTGATACCACCGATAACTAAATTAGACAAACACATTTAGTACACATTTGGCAATTCAGTAGAGCTAAGAAATTTTAAGAAAATGTAACTTTTCAGAGTTTATAAAGCAGTGCAACATTAGAATTGCTTTTTTGTTTTGTTTTCTTTTTTCTTTTATTTTTTTCTTTGTTTATTTTAAAATTGCTTTTTAACTTAGGCTAATTATAAGGTGTAATAACCCTGAATTAGCACACAAAAACTTACTGTTAATACTGTTTTGTACAAAATATTTTGCAAATAGGCATTATTCACACTGATATCATTGAAATAAAAAAACAAGAGCAGGATAAATGTAGATATGGACTTGTCTTCTTTTTAGTACCAAAGCCTGCATCAACAATTTAGTTTTAGCCAAGCAATAATTTCTGTAACAGTAATTTAATATTGTAAATATGAAATTGATTGCTTTTCTTGTTTTGGTTTGCATTTATACTCCTTGCCCTTTTTTCTAGTATGTAAGAGCTATGAACACAATGAGAATACACCTAGGCTTACTTATACTTAAATAACATTACAATAGAAGTGCTTAAGAGAATCCTGGGGGGCCTATGAGAATTTGTTTTCTCAGAAGTGCTTTGCACATCACTCAAGCTAGACTAATACTGTTTTAGAAACACAGAGGAAGGCAATATCAATGTAGCCTGGGTTGTCAATGTCAAAAGACCATTCTCCATGGGATTCTTGTTTCCATACATCTTGTGAGCGGGGGCATGGACTACCTTTGTTCTTGGCTAAGTTTTCAAGAATTTTTGTGTAGTAAACTCATTGAGAGAAGGAGGTAATGTCTTTCTAGGAAGCATCAAGCATTGGAGGTTAGAGATAGTAAACGAGAGGCATGTTTACCATGCATTATAAAAGATGTGGCTGCCCTAAGTTCTCTCTCTTCCTCTCCTTATAATGCAGCTTACTGTGTGTGCTGGTGTCACTTGACCCTCTCTGCATTACCCCAGGGGCATCAGGACTTGGAGAACTGGCATAAAAATGCTGCTACTCTGGCTACTACCATTGCTGTGAGTTAAAAACTGTTCTTTGTCTCTGACCCGGGAGTTGTATGTCTTCTACCAGCATCCCTGAAACTTGACTGGCTAAATTGTTAGCTTGTAAGTAGCTATTATGAAATTTCAGACCCTTCATGATTATTTTCTGTTTGTTTGGTTTGGGTTTTGTACATATTTATGGGGCACATGTGACATAGTGTCACATGCATAGAATGTGTAATGATCAAGTCAAGGATATTTAGGAGATCCATCACCATAAACATTTACCATTTCTATATGTTGAGAACATTTCAAGTTCTCACTTCTAGCTACAATACATTGTTGTTAACTACAGTCACCTTACTCTATAATTGAATATTACTGCTTATTCCTTCTATATAACTGTATGTTTTATCCATTAATCAATCTGTCTTCATCCACACACTTAAATCCTTCCCAGTCTCTTGTCACCGCCATTCGATTTTCCACCTCCATGAGATCCACATGTTAAGCTCCCACATATAAGTGAGTACATGCAATATTTATTTCTGTGTCTGGCTTATTTAACTTGATATAATGACCTACGGTTCCATCTATGTTGCTGTAAATGACATGATTTCTTTCTTTTTTTGGACAAATAGTATTCCATTGTATAAATAAGCCACCTTTTCTTTATTCATTCATCCATTGATGGATACAAATTGATTCCATATCTTTGCTATTGTGAATAAACATGGGGGAGCATGTATCCCTTTGGTATACTGATTTCTTTTCCTTTGCGTATATACTCAGTAGTGGGATGCTGGATCATACAGTAGTTCTATTTTCAGGGTTTTTTTTTTTTTTTTTTTTTTTTGAGAAATCTCTATACGGTTCTCTGTAATGATTGTACTAATTTACATTCCTATCAACAATGTATGAGAGTTCTTTTTTCCACACGCCCTCACCAGCATCTGTTATTTTGGCCCATGGAGGAAGGGGGGTTTGAGGTGTGACCTGGGTATAATTTGGCTAGATGGATGTGCAGGAGTAGGGGAAGAGCATTCCAGCTAGGTGAATGTCACCAGGACTCAGAGACAGGAATGGACTGTGGTCTGTGGTAGAGTGATGAGTAGGTTAGACAGACTGGAAAACACAGTTTGGGCTGAGAAGTCCCAATTAGAAATTAGGCCCTAAATTAGAAAATTAATTTGGAACTAAATTGTCCTGTGTTTAAATATTAGGATAAATGAAATCCCATATATAATAGAAAACTTTTGAAGGTTTCTAACTCTCCTTCCCTGAAGTCATTGATTTATTTGCTTATTTATTTGTTTATTTATTTATGCATTTAAGTTTCTAAGCAGGGAGATGATATATTGAAAATTGAAGTCTGATGTCATAAAAGAGTGAAGGACGGAGTGATAAGAGAACATCAACAAGTTTCTTATCTTGACTCTGCCACTTACTAGTTGTGTGACCTTGGACAAGTTATTTTCTCTGAGGCCAGTGTCCTTACCTGTCATAGGAGGAATAATAGAGACCTCAGCTTAGTGAAGTATTGCAAAGGTTACAGATAATATCTCTAAAATGCTTGGTGTGTTGCCCAGTACACAGGAGGCCAATAAATGGAGAAGATTTTCCAGCTAGCTGTGTGCAGCACAGATTGGTGGAGAAGAAGTGAGGGCATGAGTCTCCCCTCTTGTAAAGTAATCACAACTACATGGGGTTAAGGTCATGAGGAGTTGGGCTAAGATAGTGACAATAGTAAGAAAAACAACCCTAAATATATACAAAACGACTAGAACTTAGAAACCAATTGAGCATTATGATAGCTAATGTTTACTGAGTGCCTAGTATGTGCCACAAGCTGTTTTAAACACTTCAAAATACTAGTTCAGTTCTAAAAATGCTCTGAGGAGGTACTATTATTGTTGCCGTCTCAGAGTCTATCATCTCAAACAGACGCTCAATGAGATAGAATAACTTGCCTGAAGTCAAATAACTAAGGCCAATAGGAACTCAAACCCAGGCAGCACAGTACCAAAGGCCATGTGCTAATCTACCAGACTATATTGACTTGTACCACAGGAGGAGGTTAGGGAGCAATCGGTGAGGATTCACAGGTCTGGAGACCTAGGAGGGCAGGAGGAGCAGAAGTGTGCTTTGAGAAAATGATGTTGTATGTCCTGACATGTTGAGTCTGAGCTTGGGGAACATCGAAGTGGATGTGGCCTAAAGGGTGTTTGAAGTTGGGACCTGGAGCTTGCCTGTGTGAGAGGATCGGTTTGAAGACAAAGATGCAAGAGTCACCTACTACGTAGGAGATAGTT
Organism: Rhinopithecus roxellana; assembly: GCF_007565055.1. NCBI lineage: Eukaryota > Metazoa > Chordata > Mammalia > Primates > Cercopithecidae > Rhinopithecus > Rhinopithecus roxellana. Next base: position 50,858,068 of record NC_044564.1, on the reverse strand, counting down.
GAGTAGTTTATCAGCATCACCCTTTTAAATGGTCAAAGGTGTGGTGACTCTGGTCAGAGACTGTCTGGCATAGCTGACTAGTTATTGGAGACACGATCGATCTGGCACTTTCCAGACTGGGGTTTCAGCAAGTGTTGTTATTGTTGTTATACCAGGACATTCTGTCTTCGCAGAAAGACACTTAGGCACCTGCTGCCACCAATAACTATTTCCCAGGATTCAGAAGGCAAAGACGTGGCCTTTTCCTTTTAACGTTATCACTGCCCTGTCTGCCATGCTTGACTCTTCTTCATTTCTCTATGATAGACATCATAAGATAATGGAAAAAGATCCAGAGTTAGAGTTTCACCTGAGTTGAAATCACAGCTCTACAACTCACCAGCTCAATCATTTTGTGTAAATTAATTAAGTCATTTAATCTTAAATGTATTTTTTAAGCTGTCAAATGTGAACAATAATACCTTTTTCAGAAGGTTGTAGTGAAACAACTACTAAAAGCCTTTAGTAAATGTTGCTTACTTGCCCCCAACGATTCCCTCTTCTTTCCCCTGGGGTGGTTTAAGCATGGCCACAAATTATTTGATATTTTCTCATTAAGAGTTGGGGGTTATGTTCCCTCCCCTTGAATCTAAGCAGGCTCATGACTGCTTCAACCAGTCGAGTACAGTGGAAGTGTCTTTATGTGACTTCTGGAGTTAGATCATAAAAAGGTGATATCGCTTTTGCCTATTTGTTGGACCACTTGTTCCTGGAGCCCTGAACCTTTATGTAAGAAGTCTGACCATTCTGAAAACGGACACCACAGCTGAGTCCAGCCTTACAACCATACCCCCCAAGGCACCAGGCATGTGGCACAGCTGAACTGGACCTTTTAAAACCAGCCTGTCTGCCAGCTGAATACCACCAAGTCGTCTCCATTGACACTACATGGGACTGGAAGGGTCACCCAATCAAACCCTGTCCACCAAATGTCTAACCCCAAAAATCATGAGATACAATAAAATGGTTGTTACATTTGCGAATAGTTGATAACCCAGCAATAGTCAACTAGAACAACCCATTTTATTCCAATCCCTTTAATTCTCCCTCCTCCACCTGCCTCCTTACTGGAAACAGCCAATCCTGAGTGTATTCTGGTTTGAATCCTGTTCTTACTAATATTTCATTATGCAAAATGTGATTTGAGGGTAATTCATTTTATCTCCTTGTGCCTGTCTCCTTCCTTCCTTCTTTTTTTTCTCCCTTTCTTCCATAAGAATTTTCAGAGTGTCTTCTTTGTATCAGATGCTAGATTGGGCATGGTCACTTTCCTCTAGGTCAGGGATTAGCAAACTTGTTTAAAAGACCAGAAAGTACATAATTTAGGTGTGCAGACAAGTACCCAGATCTGCCACTGAAGCATGAAAGCAGTTATAGATATAAACAAATAGGTGTGACTATATTCCAACAGATGCTCATTCATCCGAATGAGTTTTGTATTCATTTACAAAAATCAGGAGTAGGTTAGACTGTGGCCACCAGGCCATAGCTTGCTGGCCCCTGCTCTAGGTGCCTAACACCTGGTTCGGAACATATGTCTGCAGATGTCTTCCCAGGCAATATCTGGTTTGTGGCAATGCTATTCAGTAGCTAGAGAAAGAGCCTCCAGCCACCCCAATTCAAAAAGGACCTGGAATTTAAGTCAAGTCTTGGCTGACAGCGGAATGGATGTTCATACTCGGAGACAGAGGTGCAGAGGGCTGTAGCCCCAGAGTGCACACAGGGTTGTCAAAGCGGCTCATCGAGCTGGAGATGAGGATGGGCTGAGGAGAAAAGTGAGAGATCAGGCCGAAATGCTAGAGAGCCTCATTTCTAAAATTGACAGAATGCTTCTTCTGCTCACTCATTTTTCTCTCCAAGGAGTTGTAAGGACAAATCTGATAGGGTAAAAATGGCTGTGAGCTCTGCAGATGCCTTGCCAGGGGTTATTGAAGCTCTCACCTTTCCTTTTCAGAAAAATAGCTCCTTAAAGTAGATGTCTTCGGAACACAATGTAAAACCTCTTCCCCTCCTTCTAATGTAGCAGGAATTCACAGGAGGGAACAAGAATAGCATATCATGTTCTAACAGTTCTTCCAGCAGTGAGACTAAATACGCATAAACTCTTCTAAATTTGTATCTGCTGCAAACATGAACAATGACATCTTGTCATTCTGCTATGAGGTTCATCTGGACAAATTGTATGCAGTGAAGGACACACTCCATAACTTTCCTGACTTTTTCAGCTTCAACACCAGACCTTCATGACCCAGAAATATCTCTGGCTTCCCTTTTATTCTCCTTTAGTTGATAGCACTGTCATGAAGTCAGTGAATCCAGATTGAGAAAGAAATAGAAAATTTGGAGGAGATAAAATGCAGGATTTTCTGATTATTTCAGCTTTGACTATTCAAATCAACACAGTTTATCTCAGTTAAAGGAGTTTATTTGAAGGTTACCCATGGCAAAAAAGAAGGAAAGGCATCTTCTCAGAAGCTGCAAAGCCAGAGAATCTCACAAAGAACTAATGAAGTAGAGGGTACAGCTGTGGCTTTAAGCCTGCAGCCAAAGTTCTGGAATCCCAAAGGCAAGTAAGCTGCAGTCCTGACTCAGTTCCTCCATCCACCTGCTTCCTCTCCTGACCCTTTTCCCTGCTTCTTTTGACTGGTCAGTTTGTCTTCTTGTTTTCTTACTTTCTTCTTCCTTCGTGTTTTTTGGTTTCTACTCCCACTGCCAACTCTTCACTCTCTGTCTCTAGATCTCCCATTCAAACTTCATATGAGAAAGGATGTGAGAGGGATAGTCAATCCTATCAGAGTAGAACATACCGGTGGGAGGAATGGTACAGGACTGGCTAGCCTGTGGGCCATAGCGTAGAAGCAGCACTCATCCTTGGTTCCATCAGCTGAAGCTGGGGGTGCAGGTCAGGAGACACAAAGCCTGATGGCTTACATGGCTTTCCTCATGGACTCTTCTTCACGCCACAGCCCAATACGCCCATGCTCCACTGTCAAGCCATGGGCACCAAGAGGCAATGCTCCAGGACCTACCTATCTTGCCCCTCTTCTCATCCTGTGCTCACCAGTTACCTAACTGAATCCTCTCTTTATTTATTTTTTATTTATTTTTTGAGACAGGGTTTCACTCCCATAGCCCAGGCTGGAGTATAGTGGCGTGATCTTGGCTCACTATAACCTCTGCCTCCTGAGTTCAATCAATTCTCTTGCCTCAGCCTCCCAAGTAGCTGAGACTACAGGTGCGTACCACCATGCCCAGCTGATTTTTGTATTTTTAGTAGAGATGGAGTTTCACCACGTTGGCCAGGCTGGCCACGAACTCCTGACCTCAAGTGATCCACCTGCCTCAGCCTCCCAAAGTGCTGGGATTACAGGTGTGAGCCACCACACCCAGACAGAATTCCCTCTTTATCGTGATTCTATTTCTGAAACTTGTATATTTGAAGAGACAAAGCTGAGACAGCCAGACAAACCTGCATTGTATCTCCAATAAATTTTCTATTTCTTTCTCAGTCTGGATTTGTTGTCTTCACGACAGTGCTATCAATTAAAGAAGAATAAGAGGGAATCTTTATCATGATTCTATTCCTAACTACTTGTATATCTGTCTCTCCAGCTTCTGACTCTTCAATACCCTCCAAAGGCTTTGACTCAGGCGTACTCTGCCAACTCTCTCCGTTTCACATTGCTTCTGAAGTAAACCCTGACCCAGTGAATCTAACGGGAGAGAAGAGCACAGGCTGAGCTGTTGTCAAAAAAAGGCCCCCAAAGTACAGAGGCTTAAGTAAACATGAGCTTATATCTCTCTCAAGTAATAGTGCAGAGGGAAGTATATCGTGAACATGGCTTCTGTCTCTGGGTCCAACATGGCTGCTCCCAGCTAATGCCTTTTGTCAGCCAAAAGAAGGAAGGGAAATTAAAAAAGGGGAGCACACACTTTTGCGGAAGGGAAAACCCAGCGATTGCTCAAATTACTTCTGCTCTCATCTGACAAAAATGTCCTGGTGGCTGGGTGCAGTGGCTCATGCCTGTAATTCCAGCATTTTGGGAGGTTGAGACAGGATTCCTTGAAACCAGGAGTTCAAGACCAGCCTGGGCAACAAAGTGAAACCCGCCCCCTCCCCCATCTCTACAAAAAAACACAAAAAAATTTGCCAGGTCTGGTGGTGCACACCTGTAATCCTAGCTACTCAAAAGGCTGTGGTAGGAGGATCACTTGGGCCCAGGAGGTTGAGGCTGGAGTAAGCTGAGATTGTGCCACTGCACTCTAGCCTGGGAAACAGAGCAAAACTGTCTCAAAAATTGTCCTGGTCACATGCCCTACCTAGCCTCTAAAAAGGCTAAGAAATATAGAGAGACATGGGCAGACATGCCTTTCTAAAACTTGAAGTGGGGTGAGTGCTTAGATCATTCAATTAATGAAAGAGAATAGATCCTATGGAACAACTCGGGGAGCTCTGCCACAGGACAACTTATGGCTGAAGTCCATGGGCTGATCCAGATTTGATGGGACTAAAGTTTTTGCAACTCCTGGGGTCTTCTTTAAGATACAGAATGCAAACTGAAAACCACAAAATTATGAATACGAGGCCTTTGAAGGGGCTCATGCTAGTGAGGGGCCAGGAAACTTAAGCTTTATTAGCTTTGTGATAATAGCACCTCTGCTCAAATTTGCTAATCAATGTCCAAATCACGTTCTTCTCACTCCCACAAAGGGTAGTTTGGGCCACTTTATAGGATGGATTTTGTAAATTTTCAAGGTCAGTGCCAAATGTGGCAGCAACATTTTGCTAAATGATAATAAAACAAAACAAAACAAGTCTTAAATTTCCTCTTCCTGATGTTTTCACTGTAGTTCTTAACTATACAATGCAGTTTGCTGGTGGGCTGTCCCCAGCAAGGGCTGAAAAATGCTGCCTCTAATGGTGTAACTACGTTATAGTCATACAACCTGCTGCTGTGATTTCTCCTTGGTTGCAGTCTACTTCCGAGCCCCTGATTGGTGGACAGACCCCCTTATTTATGGGCAATTGTTCTGTACGGACAAGATAGTACAAGAAGCCCGTCTGGCAGCTGCTCATGGAAACTCTTGCTGTGTCTTCATTTTCATATCAGTAAGCACGCTGTAGGAGATGAAGAGCAGACTGAGGACTATGGCATTATCTTGTGCACAGTCAATCAAGACTAGGCTAATTAGATTTTCCAGGTGCTTGGATTCTGTGGGACTACATATTGCACAAATACATAGATAAACATTCCCATCCACGAGGACCAAAGAATTGCTGAAGATGGCTGCAAAATAAGTCTCTAACAAAGCCTTCATTCAATTCTCTGGCTTATGCATTCTTTCCCTCTCTTTTAGGAAACATAATGAAGCCTCAATACAATTGAAGTGCTTGGACTTGTGTATTATTAATGAGTTTAACCTGGTATAGCAGTGTTCCCCCCGAATGAAAATCTGAAAACATACGTGCCTGAGGTTAGATAAAATCAAAATATAAATACTAGCACATTTCGGAAAATATTTAAGAATAGTTTGCTGTGAGGGATGAGTGCTGTGCATATCTATGTTCATGCCATCCCTCAACTACATTTAATCTCTCTGACTTTGTTTTTATATTTATTTATTTATTTATTTTGAGATGGAATCTCACTCTTTCACCCAGGCCAGAGTGCAATGGCATGATCTCGGCTTGCTACAACATCTACCTCCTGAGTTCAAGCAATTCTTCTGCCTCAGCCTCCCGAGTAGCTGGGATTACAGGTGTCTGCCACCATATCTGGCTAGTTTTTGTATTTTTAGTAGAGATGGGGGTTCACCATGTTGACCAGGCTGGTCTCGAACTTCTGACCTCAGGTGATCCGCCCACCTCAGCCTCCCAAAGTGCTGGGATTACAGGTGTGAGCCACTGCACCCAGCCATGACTTTATATTAAAAACAAAATTATGTTCTTCATTAATTAAAGCTAGAGCCTACTCTGGCTACTGAGAAGTCATTGGTCGAATGATGAGCATATGGCTCAACAATCCTGCTTCCAATGGCCTTAGCATACCCCCTGAAGGCTACACCAACATCTGTGTATCTAGGAGCATTATGGTTTCATGATTCTTTCACTGTGAAGATGGACACCTGGGTACTTCACCAGCATGTCCTCTTATGCCTTGCATGGATTTTCCCCAGGGACCTGTCCTTAGTCCTTCCCTCCTCCTCTTTCACTTAACATTCATATGTTGATTTCCTGTACTTTATCTTCAACTCAGAGTTCTTTTTTTTCTCTCTGAATTTTCAGTAGATTCTATAGGATAACTCCACTAGCATAGCAGTGCTACAATCTCAATAGTTTCCGAATATGAACTCATTCTCTTACTCCTCCAGCCTTCCTCTCTCATGTTCCATATCTGTATGAACGGCTCTGTCATTCTACCAGTCTGGGAACCATACTTAACCCTTCCCTTTTATTTATCTTTATCTTTATGTTCAATTAATCACTTAGCTGTTTAATTTTTCCCCACTAATTTATCTCACATCCCCTAATGCTCATTCTCCACTGTAGAGATCTCCAGCCAGAATTCCATTACCTCTCACCTAGATAGATGACTGAATAACTTGCTTGTCTCCCTGCTTCTCACTCCCAAAGTGATTTTTAAAAAGACATGTTACTGCCTTGTCTAAAATCCTTCACAACTTGGGAGTTTATCCTCAACTTTTAGGATAAAGCCAAAGCTTCTAAGCATGGCAAACAATGCCCTTCATCATAATTCTGTCTCTTGTTTACCTATTTGGCAAAATCAAGTTATGTCACAGCTCAGAAAAGTCAATGATCTTTCTGTTTTCTGGAAATGTAGGTGCTATCTCTTCTTCACTTGGAAGGCACTATCACTATCACCGCCTCCAAGACATTTGCTCTCACCCTACCACACTGGGTTTGGAGCTTTTCTCCGTGCTCTCATAATCCTTGAGTCTTCCTGTTCCATGGTTTCTGTTACAATGCATGTTCTTATTTGAGTCCCCTGCCCTTACACTAAACCCCTGAACAGACTTGCTCATATCAGAAATAGACACTGAGCCTTCTTCTTTGTGTTGACCACATCTTAGCATGGTACTTATTCATAAAAGGCACTCAAGAAATGCCTGTTAAATGAGTGGATTTTGCAGAAGAGAATCATGGACGGCTGCTCCTTGACTTATGATGGGTTTATGTCTCAACAAACATATCAAAAATTGAAAATTCTATAAGTGAAAACACACATAACTTATGGCACTTTCAATTTACAATGCATTTCTCTGGACATAACCTCATAAGTTGAGCAGTGTATTATTTAATGGGCATTGCTTTCACACCAGCCTAAAGTCAAAAAATTTTAAGTAGAGCCATCATAAGTCAGGGATTGTCTATATTAGATAGATGATTGGAATTGATGGCTAGAAATTTCAAGAAATTATGCATATAAAATTCACTGGGAAGATTCTGTTCTATTGTTTAAGCGATCATCCTCACACTCTCAGGTCCTAGTTTCTTATCCCTCAATCAATAAATGCTCAGTGAATAGTTCAATGAACTATATAGTGCACTGAAAAGGTATAGGATGTAAAATTGTCTACAGCATTCTCTCCACCCTCAAGAATCTCACAGCCCAAGTTAGAGACATGAATAATAACAAATAATTATATTCAATGAGACAATAGCTATATAATACAGTTAATATGGGAAGCCAAAGAAGGAACCCTTATTTTTTAGGGAAGGCAATGAGGAAGAGGTAATATTTGAATCTTGAAGACTAGGTTCGAGTTTACTGGGATAAGGGATTTAGGTCCCAGCTGAGGAGTACATGACACAGAGGAAAATCAATTCCCATATTTGGAATATGACTAAAGTCAAGGACATGGGGATGGGAGAGCTCAATTGGGACAACCCTGAACGGTAATGCAGGTTGTGCCAATTCGTTTGAACTTTGCGTTTTAGGAGATGAGGAATCATTGAATGGTTTTGAACAAGTTTAACCCCATCTTCATTACTGAAGAAGCTTTCAGGTGGTTAAATGGAAGATTTTAGAATGAGAAACAAGAGGCAACAATAAGAATGAGGAGACTATTGTATTCCAGGCTAGAGATTATGGAGGCAGCGTATCCTAGTGGTTATGCATGTGGACTCCTTCATTCAAATCCCAGCTGTATTTGTTACTGGCTTGGGCAAGTTACTCAACTTCTCTGTGCCTCAATGTCCTCATCTGGGAATGGGGTTTATAATAATAATTGATGAGATTAGTTGTCTATGGTTAAATGAAAAGGTATAGAAGCTGCTTACAACAGTACCCACCTAAAAATAAAAACATTTACTCTTTTTATCCTATGAGGGCCTGAACCAAAGAAAAGGATGTAGCATGGAGGAGATAGGTCCAAGAAATATTTAGCAAGTAAAATGGAAAGCATTTGGAGTACAATAGAATATGGGAATAATCAAGATGGAGAAGTCCCAGATGATCCCTTGTTTCTGGCTTGAGCATCTGGGTGAGTGATGGTACCCTCCCCAGGAGGAAGAGCAGAAATTTTTTTTGAAGGTCAGGGGTTACTAGCATGTTTGATTTTGTAAATACTGAATCCAAATCGCTTGCAGTGCATTCAGGAGGATTTATCCAATAGGCTGTTGGGAATACAGATCTGTGGTTCTGAGGAGAGCTCTTCCAGGCAGAAGAAGGAAATATAGGTTCCATCTGTCTCCAGGTGAGGACTGAAGCCATGAAAGTGTGGTTTCATAAACTAGATGGTTTAAGAGACCATATAAACTCAGAAGGGAGTTGAGAGCAGGACTCTGGGGGACACTGACACCAAAGCTGTAGCTGGGGTAAAAGGCCCCAGAGAAGGAGACTGAGTAAGATGAAACAGAAACAAGAAAAGCATCACAGCAGAATAAACTAAAGAACCGGTAAGGCCACCTGTTGCTTAGCAATGGCAGGAAGAATAGATGCCTGATAATATACTGTACCAGAGCAGTGGCTCCCAATTTCAAATTTTATGAAAATGCTTATTTGTCTGCAGCCTGTTTTGTTGAGTCCAGCCTCAAATCTTTCTAGCTACAGATTTGTACTAATTTGCATGGATAGTTTGTATCCTAGAAACAAAGCATATCTATGATATTATAGCTGCAATAGTTTAATTTTCCATTCCAGAAAGCAGGTTGTAGATAATTCAGTTTTCTAACAAATGCTTATTCTTTGTTAAATCAAGAGCTAAAACACCTATGAAGATTAAATCTTCAAAAGTGTAATTATACAAATGATGGAGAAGGAGCCATGCGATTCTTTGGTTTAACTTTTTAATAGTTCAGAAATTCCCCAGTGCAATTCATTTGAGCCAACACACAGTCTAATATACAGGAAAAAAATGTATCAATAGGTGATACTTTCTTGCAAGGAAATCAGCGATCCCATAGAACTCTCACAATTAGAAATTATCCTTCTTAGGGTTTTATAGAAGGTAGAATCAGAAATTCTCCACATCGAAATGCATGTACCAAGAATTCTAAGACTTTAAGAAATTGCAATTTAATGTTGGAAGATGCACGGTGAACCTGTGTGTATAATTTTGACTTTCATTTACTCACCATACAGATATTGAAATACTGCTTTCGCCAGGCACTATGCAGAGTTCAGGGCAAACTATAGCATTCAAGACTGATAACTCCATGCCTTTATGGAGCTCAGCCTGCTGCAAGGACAGCAACTCCAAAAACAAATAGAAAAATAAACAAAGATTGTTTTAATCTGTAATAAATGTTGTGATGGAAACAAATCTGTAATAAATGTTGTGATGGAAACAAGAGGCTAAGTAAGAGAATTACAGAGAAAGCTTATTTTAGTAGGATGGTTGAAATGGAACCTTTCTTAGGAGCTGACATTCTAACTAAAACATAAGAAGGAAGTAAACCCTGGAGAGAATGAGTGAAAAGATTCCAGGAGGTGATAACAGCATATGTAAAACCCCGTTTGGCAATTCAAGAAAGAGACCAGTGTGGATAAGTTTTAGCCCATTGCAGGGACTGAGCGGGGTAATAGGAAAAGGGGGTTGTGGAGGGGAGATTTATAAGAAATCATGGTAAAGATTTGAATGTTTCCCTAAATGCAATGGGGAGGGTTTACACGGGGAGGGTTTACACGGGGAGGGATAGGGCTTAACATTTTAAGAACTTTATCATTGGCTGGGTGCAATGGCTCATACCTGTAATCCCAGCTCTTTGGGAGGCCAAGGTGGGCAGATCACTTGAGCTCAGTAGTTTGAGACCAGCCTGGGCAACATGGTGAAACCCCACCTTTACAGAAAAAATACAACAATTACCCGAGTGTGGTGGCATGCACCTGTGGTCCCAGCTACTTGAGAGGCTGAGGTGGGAGGGACTGGGAGCCTGGGAGATCAAGGCTGCAGCGAGCTGTGATCACACCACTACACTCCAGCTTGGAAGACAGAGAAGGACTCTGCCCAAAAGAAGAAAGAGAAGGAGGAGGAGGAGGAGGAGGAAGAACGGAAGAGGAGGAAGAGGAGGAAGAAGAAGAAGAAGAGGAGGAGGAGGAGGAAGAAGAAGAAGAAGGAGGAGGAGGAGGAGGAGGAGGAGGAGGAGGAGGAGGAGGAGGAGAAGGAGAAGGAGTAGTTATTTTAGAAGTTGTTCCTAATTGCTTCTCAGAGAAGAATGGATTGGAAGTAGGGCAAAAATGGAAGAAGATAGGTCAGTTAGGGAGCTGTTACAGGAGTCCAGGTAAGAGGTCATGATGACCAAGACTGGGATGAAACAGTGGGAATATAGAGAAGAGAATGGCTTAAACAGATATTTTGGAGATGCAATTGATAGGACTTGTTGTGGAATAGATGTGGGGGGATGATGAAAGGGAAGAATCAAGGAATGAAGAGTGACTCCCACAATTCTGTCTTGATTAATTAGAATGGTTAATTAATGGATGGTGATTGCATTTATAGAGATGCAAAGTGACAAGAGACACGATGGGAAGCATGTTGTTCAAGCTGTGTTTGCTCTATTTGTGTGACATTAAGGGGAGATGCTCAGAAGGCAGTTGGTGGAGTGAGTCTGGAGTTCAGAGGGAAACTAAGTCTAGGAATGAAAATCCCCAGCTTACATTTTTGTGCAAACAGAGTCCCTGGTGGAAAAATTATTTATTTATTTATTTATTTATTTATTTATTTATTTATTTATTTTTAACTTTTGAGATAGGGTCTCACTCTGTAATCCAGGCCGAAGTGCTGTGGAGTAATCATGGCTCACTGCAGCCTCAACCTCCTGAGATCCAGCGATCCTACCAGCTCAGCCTCCTGAGTAGCTGGGACTACAGGCACATGCCACCATGCTTAGTTAATATTGTTTACTTTTATAGAGATGGGGTCCCAAATTCCTGGCTTCAAGCAATTCTCCCGCCTCCGCCTCCCAAAGTGCTGAGATTACAGGCGTGATTCACTGCACCCAGTGCCTGATGAAAAATTTATTCCAGACTATGCTCTTTAAGTGTCCCATTTGCAGATGCAGTTTGACTTTATAAAGAAAGTTTCCCCTCCCCAACTTTTAGAGCCACAGGGAATCCCTTAGTCATGTTGACATTACTTGTAAGGATGAAAGGGGAGTCAGTCCATTATCAGAAACAAATGGCAATTGTATGTGGAATCCAGGCAATGGTATCAAGCGTTTATTTTTCCCAACATATCACCCCATCAGCTTGCCCAGTGTGTATCTAGAGTGGGTATTAGGACACCCTCTTCTCTCTGATCTTCATCTTTCTTCTTTTTCCCTTCTCGTCACCTTTGTTTATTCCTCTCCATGAACCTGGCACCATCCCAGAGGTCCAAAATCTCTAGGTGTCATGTAGAGGCTTCTATTATGTATTTCTACACTGGTGTTTTGTCAACATTAGTGTGCACACAAATCATCTGCGGATTTCATTAAAATGCAGACTTTGATTCAATAGGTCTGGGCTGGGACCTGAGATTCTGCATTTCTAGTAAACTTCTAGGTGGTGCTGGGGCTGCTGGTCCAGGGACCTCATCTACAAATGGTAGCCACCTCTCAGAGCATAATTTTCATGGCTTATACAAATAGAAGTGTTTTTAACTTATTTATTTGTGGAGGTAAATAAATGGACCAGGCTAGGAAAGAAGGAATCAATACGAGAGAAGAAAATCCCATCCTGACACCTGTATTTGAACCCCTTTTCTTCACATTTGGTCCTCAAAAAGGCATTAGAATGAAAAATCATCTTTAGAATCTAAACTCCAAAATATCACACACCTGCTTATTAAAATGCTTTTCATAACTTAAAAGGTTATTTGAGTGTGTCCATGTGGACCAGGACCTGGGTGAAATGTTCAGGCTGTCCAGATCCAGCAATGCATCATGGACTGTAACAGCATGGCTGCCCTTAGAAGAAGCAAGATTCTTTCCTCACATGCCCCTCATTGGTGGCGGGTAGATATGAACTTAATTAGCAGCTAGGAGCACTAAGCAGTGCTTTGGAACTTCTCATACCTTATATCGGTCAGATATTTACTCTTGTTCTTGACTAGTTTGGGTGGGAGATTCAGTCCACCTGAAAGAGTTTCCTATACCTCACTTCTGAACTGCTAAGTTGGGAAGGCTGCACCTCCATCAACCCAAGTAAGAGAGGATCACCTTCAAAAGTGCATTGATGGACCAGGTGTGGTGGCTCACACCTGCGGTCCCAGCACTTTGGGAGGCCAAGTCGGGCTGGTCTCTTGAGGCTGGGAGTTCAAGACCAGCCTGGCCAACGTGGTGAAACCCTGTCTTTACTAAAAATACAAAAATTAGCCATGCGTGGTGTGACATGTCTGTAATCCCAGCTACTACTTGGGAGGCTGAGGCACGTGAATCACTTGAGCCCAGGAGGCAGAGGTTGCAGTGAGCCGAGATCCTACCACTGCACTCAAGCCTGGCCAAAAGGGTAAGACTCTGTCAAAAACAAAAAAAAAAAGAAAAATGAAAAAAAAAAGTGCATTGTTTAACTGGAATGGCGCTAACAGTCCTATAAACAAAATTTTGAGAAAATAAATGGATTTTACAAGAATGTGGTTAGGGTTATCTGTCATTTGGTGACAAATACTGTTATTGGTTTCAACATATAGCTTAGATAGTAGGTGCTGGCTGACTGGCTGGCTGAGTGAGTGAATAAACTTGGCATGAATTGGGAGGTAGGCTGGTATCATTGAAGGCAGCTGTACTTTAGAGGCAGACAGACCTTGCCACACTGGGATTCTCGGACCCTTTGCTTTTGCATCTGTAGTGCCAGAACAATGATATCTCTCCGGGAGGGTGGACTGAAGATTGGAGATAATGTATGGAAGCATCTGGCTAACTAATTAGCATGGATAATTTGGTTGTTATTTTTATTATCATCATCTCAGGCTCCTTACTTGGTTCCTTTGGCTGTCATCCATTCCCTAAATCGCCCAGTTGGGGTTCATCCTGCCCCCTCTTGTTGCCATCTGGTCATTCATCTGCTGGGCTAGGTGGTTTCACTCATCTCCACCAATTCCTGCCCACCCTTCACTCCAGCCTGCAAAGTCACTTCCATCTTTCAGACCCTCCAACTTCCCTACCATTCCTCCAAATAATCCAGATTGTGGGATAGTTCCTTCCTGTCTAGTACTCTTTTGTCTTCTTTCTTTGCCTTCTCATCTCTCAAGTATGGGTGATATTTGTGAGGTAGTAGGTTGAGACCCAACATCTGAGTTTTAAATGAAAACAAGGAAGCAAATCCATTGCAGCCTCATTTCCTGTTGTATTTACCAAAGGTGCTTACTGGAAGCCTGTGGTTATCAAAGATACTTTCATATTTTGTGACTCTGCAAAGAGTCAAATGGTTTGGTGATTTTTCATATCTGTCCTCATGAAGCCATATTTTGGAGCCCAAAGTCACAGGAGAAAATAATGCTTCTGGGAAATACGAAGTCTCCCTAGTGTGTATTGGGGAAAGATAATTTTGGGAGTCATAGCTTTGTCAGTCTAAGACACATCAATAGCAAATTGAATTGGTGCACCTCGCCTGCTCATAATAAACAAGAGGATGTGAAGCTTTAGGAACCTATGAAATGCTCTGTAGTTAAGAAAAACTGAAAAGCTTAGTCAAATAAGAGACCCCTTAACCCTGGATCATTAAGCTTACAAATGAAGCCCAAGAGAGGAATTCAGGAAAGCATCCACCAGACAGCAGTGTAAGTAGGGAGTCATCTGTCCTCTTCTTTAAGCTTCCCTGGAGCTCTGCGAAAGTAGTTCTATATGCATTAACTCTTTGTGGGAAAGTATTTGTAACTAAGTCAGTTTAAATAAAAAAGAAATTAATGAGAATGGGAACCATGCCAATAACAGAGAAATTAAGTGACCCTAAGTATCTGGAGTATATAGCTGCTGCACCAGTCAGCCTTAACCATTTTTAAGTGTAAAGTTCAATAGTGTTAAGCTTATTCACATTGTTGTGCAACCAATCTCTAGAACTTCTGTCATCTTGCAAGACAGAAACTATATACCCATTAAATAACAACTTCCCATTCTTCCCTTTCCCCAGCCCCTGGAAAAACCAGTATTCTACTTTATGTCTCTATGAATTTGTCTATGTTAGATACCTCATTAAATGGAATCATACAATATTTATCTTTTTGTAACTTAGCATAGTGTCCTCAGGATTCATCCATATTGTAGCATGTGTCAGAATTTCCTTCCTTTTTAAACCTGAATAATATCCCATTGTGTGTGGATGGATGGATGGATGGATGGATGGATGGATGGATGGATGGATGGATGGATGGATAGATAGATAGATAGATAGATAGATAGATAGATAGATAGACAGATGATAGAGATAGATAGATAGATAGATAGATAGATAGATAGATAGATAGATAGATAGATAGACAGACAGACAGACAGATAGATGGTAGATAGAGTCTGTATATATACATACACACCACGTTTTGTTTTTCCACCCATGCATTAATGGACACTTGGGTTGCTTGGCACCTTTTAGCATTTGTGAATAATGCTGCTATGAATATGGATATACAAAAATCTCTTTGAGACCCAGGTTTCAATTCTCTTAAGTATATACCTAGAAGTAGGATTGCTGATTTACATGAAAATTCAATTTTTAGTTTTTTTAGGAACTGCCATACTGTTTTCTACAGCAGCTGCACCATTTTACATCCCTGCCAATGGAGCACTAAGGTTCCAATTTCTCCACATCCTTGTCAACACTTGCTATTTTCCATTTTTAAAAAAAATTACAATAGCCACCCTAACAGGTGTGAGGTAGTGTTTCACTGTGGTTTATCCTGTTCTTGAAAGCTGAGGGGATCCATGGTGAACGTGGAAGACATTGATTGGAGAATGCCACACTCTTGACCACACTTCTATAGGACATCCAGAGTCGGGGCCATCCTACACCATTGCCAGATGCCCCACCTATGACAATCCATACTGAGTTCACACAAAATTTCCATTTGTCAAGTGGGACTATGTGAATCCTAAATCTTAGCACCAAACTTTACCAATGTTTCAAAGAATACAGGTAAACACCAGGCACAAACAGAACATTTCTTTCCTGGAGAGTCCTAGAACAATCAGCTTCCAAAAAGTGTCTCTTTGTCACATATTAAGACACATTTTGGTGCCAGATCAACAGATGAGCTTTGAACCATGTACGCAGTTGCTCCCAAAGGAAGCTGTGTCTGTTCTGGAACCCCTCGGTTTTATAGTTCATTAATTATACAGGTAGGAAATGCTTACTTCACTACCCTGAGCCCCATTCTCCAGCCAGCTATGCTCCTCAATATATAAATTCCATGCTGATTTACAGGGACCAATCTAAGCAGAGCAGGTAGTTCCTGTTGAAAATATTTTATAGGTAGACTTTCTGCTCCTAAATGCCTGGTTTACAGGAAGGTCTGGCTGAGGCATCTCCCAGTAGGGAATGGATGAGTTTCAGGCCTGTGTTAACCCTTTCTCTCCCCCTTCATTCTAGTGCTCATTTATGACCTTGCCCACTGAATGCCTTAGAAAAGGCTCTTCTAAATGCCCAGGGAATCTGGAGGCACACTTGGCTTGGGAACTGTTCAGCTCATCTTTTCCTGGAAGTCTTCATCTAACAGAGGTAAGATTGCCCTTTCCTTTGACATCTAGGTTTGTATTCAATACTGTTCAATTCAATTCAATTCAATTCAATTCAATTCAATTCAATTCAATTCAATTCAATTCAATTCAATTCAAATACTGTTCAGTATTTTAAAACCACACACATTTTGCTTAGATACGCAAATATAGTTGGTCCTCTGTATCTGTAGACTTGACCAATAGCAGATCAAAATATTTTTAAAAACAGTAAAACTAATGACACAATAATTAAAAATAATACAAATTTTAAAAATACAGTGAAACGACAATTTACTTTTTTTTTTTTTTTAACAGAGTCTCACTCTGTCACCCACACTGGAGTGCAATGGCATGATCTCGGCTCACTGCAACCTCCACCTCCCGGGTTCAAGTGATTTTCCTGCCTCAGGCTCCCGAATAGCTGGGATTACAGGTGCCCACCACCGTGCCCAGCTAATTTTTGTATTTTTAGTAGTATGGAGTTTCACCATGTTGGTCAGACTGGTGTCGAACTTCTGACCTCAAGTGATCTGCCCACCTCAGCCTCCCAACGTGCTGGGATTACAAGTGTGAGTCACTGTGCCCGGCCATATTTAAATATTTTTTATTCTATTAGGTATTATAAGTAACTTCAAGATAATTTAAAGTGTACAGGAGGATGTGCATAGGTTACATGCAAATACTACACTATTTTATATCAAGGATTTGAGCATCTGTGAATTTTGATATCCACAGGGGACCTAGAGCCAATCCCCTATGGATTTTTAGGGATGACTGTATAAATAAGAGATCTGTAAAGAACAGCAAGGGAGTGATTACCCCAAAAGTAAGGCAAATGCTTGCTTGGAGGTGGGAAGAAGAGGATGTGATTAGGGAGGGATGCACAGGAAGCTTCTAAAGTTCTAGTAATGACCTATTTCTTAACCAGGATATTGTATTCACATGTACATGGATCTTTATCATTTTTCATACTGTGCAATTTTATATTCTTCTGAATGTATGATACATTTCATAATAAAAATAATTGAAGAAAGTTTAATATTCTGGAGATACCCCAGTGGTTAGAAAGCATACTAGTATATCGCCAAAGTGAGACCATCATTTTGACCTACAGATACTGTGGCATGTTCTTCCAAATTAGCATCAAATAGGATAATAAAGAAAAAAATCCTAACTTAAAAAAACTGTGGCCCTCTGGGAACCTGAGGTCCTGTCCTACCACTCCAAGCTGTGCTTCATTGGATGAGTCACTTACTCTCTCTGATTATTAGTTTACTCAACTGTGAAATGGAACACTAATACCTGTCCTCAATATACAAAAATCAATTATATTTCTATATACTACCAATGAACAATTAGACACAACATTTGTTAAAGTACCATTTACTATCACACCCAAAAAGAAAATACTTACGTATAAAGCAATAAAATACGTGCAGAATCTATATGCTAAAAACAAGAAAATACTGATAAAAAACAAAGAACTAAACATATGGAAAGACACACAAAAAATGCCCATTCTCCCCAGATTCATCTACAGATCCAACACAATCCTAATAAAAATCTTAGCAGGATTTTTTGGAAGATATCAACAAGCTGATTCTAATATTGATATGAAAATGCAAATAAATTACAGGAGTCAGTTATTAAAAAGAGGAACAAGGCTGCATGCAATGGCTTGTGCCTGTAATCCCAGTACTTTGGGAGGCCAAGGCGGGCAGATCACCTGAGGTCAGGAGTTTGAAACCAGCCTCGCCAACATGGTGAAATCCTGTCTCTACTAAAAATACAATAATCAGCTAGATGTGATAGTGCCTATAATCCCATCTACTCGGGAGGCTGAGCTGGGAGGCTCATTTGAACCTAGGAGGCAGAGGTTACAGTCAGTCAAGATCGTGCCACTGGACTGTAGCCTGGGTAACAGAATGAGACTCTGAAAACAACAACAACAACAACAACAACAACAACAACAACAACAACAACGACAAAGGAAGCAGAGGAACAAATTTGAGGACTCACGGTGCCTGATTTCAAGAATTACTATAAAGCCACAGAAATTGAGACAAGGTGTTACTGACAAGAATATAACATATAGATTAATAAAACAGAACAGATTCCAGAAACTGACCCACACACAGATGGTTACTTGATTTTTGACAAAGACACAAAGGAGGTAGAAAAATAAGTCTTTTCAATAAACAGTATTGGAACAACTGGACATTCATGTGCTAAAAAAAGAGAACTTCAACTTATATCCTGCATTGTATAATACAAAATAGTTAACAGTTAACTAAAATGCATTGTAGGCTATCATAGGCCTAAATGCAAGAAGTTTTAACCACAAAAATTCTAGAAGATAACATAGAAAAAAAATTTGCAAAGATTTAAGCAAATATTTAAATCTTTGGTTTAAGCAAAATTTTCTTAGATATGTCACTAGAAATATGACTTATAAAAGCACACACTGATAAATTTAGCTTTATAAAAATTTAAAATTTCTGCTCTGCAAAAGACACTTCAGAAAATGAAAGAACAAGCTATAGACTGGTGGAAAATATTTGTAAATATTTTCCTACATAAACGACTTGTGTCCAACAAATGACTTGTATCCATAATACATAAAGAGCTATATAAGATAATCCAATTTTTTAAATGGCCAAAAGATTTGAACAGACACTTTATCAAAGAGGATATATATGGAGAAAAGCACATAAAAAGATACTTCTCACAATTAATTAGGAAAATGTAAGTTAAAACTATGATGAGATACAATTTTATATCCACCAGATACATAAGTCTGACAATTTCAATGGTACAGAAGATGTGGAAACCGAAACTCTCAAGCACTGTTATTGATAGGCGTATACACTGAAACAATTTCTTTAGCATGTAGTTTGGCACTATCTAGTTAGGTTGAAGATTCACATAGCCCATGACCCTGCAATTCTACTTCTAGATAGAGAATAATTCTTGCACACGTGCACAAAGAATGAATACAAGAATGTTAGGTACAGCATTTTGTGGTAATGGAGGAACAATGTAGAAAAACGTCCATGAACAGGAGAATAGACAAATTGTGGTTTATTCATACAATACATGCTACACAGCAAGGGTTAGCAAACTATAGCCCATGGATCAAATCCAGCCCAATACCTATATGTATAAATAAGCTTTTATTGAAACCCAGCCACACTCATATTCATTGACATATTGTCTGTAACTGCTCTCATGTTACGACAGCATTGTTCAATAGTTGCAAGAGGCCACATGACCCACAAAGCCTAAAATATTTAATGTCTGGCCCTTAATAAGAAAAGTTTGCTGACCCCTGATCCATAGCAAAACAAAAACGTAAATCACAGTCCAGGCAACATAGTGAGACCCCATCTCTAAAAAACATTAAAAATTTTTGCCAGGCCTGGTAGTGGGAGCCTGTAGTCCCAGCTATTTGGGAGGCTGAGGCAGGAAAATCACTTGAGCCCAGGAGGTCAAGGCTGTAATGAGCTATGATTATGCCACTGCACTCCACCCTGATACAGCAAGACTCTGTCTCTAAAGGAATGAATGAATGAATGAATGAATGAATGAATGAATGAATGAATGAAATTGACATGTATATTGTATCAGTCAGAGCTCAACCAGAGAAACAGAACGAGTGAGAGATATATATTAAGATGTTTCCAAGGAATTGGCTTGTGTGTGATTGTGCGGGCTGGCTAGGCATGTCTGAAATCCATACGGCAGACTGTCAGGAAGGGCAGGCTAGAACCATCATTCACAAGCTGAAGCTGTGGTTCACAGGCAGAATCTCTTCTTCTCCAGGGAAGCCTTGGCTATGCCTTTTGACTGCCTTTCTAATGTCTTTCAACCAATGGAATGAAGCCCATACAGATTATCTAGGCTAATCTTCTTTACTTAAAACCAATTGATTACAGGCTTTAAACACACCTACAAAATACCTTCGTAGAAACACCTAGTGTTTAACTGATCAACTGGTCTAGCCAAGTTGACATGTAAAACTAGCCATCACATATATCCACAAAGATAAATCTCATAAATATAATGCTGAACAACAATAAAAGTTGCAAAATGATACATCAGATAAGGTAACGTTTATATAAAGGTTTAAAATGGGCAAAAAATTAAACAAAGTTTATGAGTACGTGGATATATAAAACCATGTAAAGGAATGATAAACAGTTACTTTATGTTACTGAGTGCCACTGGGAAGGAAGGAAAAGAGTGGATTGGGAGTAGTTTTTCTGTATCTATATATTCTGTTTGTTTGTTTTTAAAGGCAAGAGACTCCAAAGTAAATCAGGCATATAAAAATCTTATAAAACCTGGCCCTCATATTGTAATTGCTTATTGTATTACTGTTAATACCTGGGTGCATGTGTGCAATCTTGCACAACCATTATTTTTTAAAAAGCATCATGTTTAACCTCCTTTGCACAAGCCTAAAAAGGGGTGTTTATACTGGGCAGTCAACTTTGAATCAGGACTACACTGGATAGGACCAGAGAGTAGAAGCTTCTTTTTTGTCTTCTAAATGCTAAACACCACTTTGGTGGATGCTCTGGGTTTTCTTTCATGGTCCAGTGTTTCAGGGAACGAACCTTACCTCCTGGGAGTTGAGCCTGGAAAATCACAGCATTCATCATGCTCCAGCCTGTGCCCAGTGGAGAGCGCAGAGCAGGGTGTGAGTCATTCTTACTTGAGCCCCGACCTTGGCTGACCTTCGTAGTGCCAACGTCTGGAGCCAAATGAAACTCCTGACTTAAGGAGCTAGAGATAAAGAGGCGGGTGGTTGGTCACATGGTACGTGACTGCTGATGGAATGTGACTTGTCAGACCCCCCCAGGGGGCTTTCAGTAGGGCCTGCATTTGTGTTTATTATACCAAGAGACACAATGCTGAGAGTTCTTCCTGAAGAACGTCAGATGACTTCTGATTTAAGAAGTGGTTATATACAGATCCAAAGATTGTGATCTGCAACATGCCTGCAGAAATTTTTCAACTGACATTTTTATATGGCATGCCATACAAAATAAGTCTTTTTGCAAAAATTAAACTCTTTTAGGATTAAAAAGAACACACGCTATTTGTAAAAATTGGGAATATGTGAAAAGCTAGAGAGAAGAAAACAAACCTCTGAAGTTCACTACCCAGCATTATCAGTGGCTGTCTTTTAGCCTTTTTTTCCCCAGTGTCATATTTTTTTCTGTAGTTAATGTACCCTTTCAACATGGTTATTGAACACCCAGCTAGTACCAGGCTTTACTCTTGGTGCTAGAGATATGGAAATGTACAAAACAGCCAAGGTCTCTGCTCTTGGGGAGCTAAGATAAAAGAAGGGTAGACTAACCATTGAAAATCAGTATATAAATATACAAGATACATTTAGATAAAAATGGTATTATGGAAAAAATGATACCTAACAATACCAAAGACTTATAATGTGCTGTTCTAAGCCTTTCACTCATATGTATCAATATATTGAATGAAACTGGTGTGTGTGTGTGTGTGTGTGTGTGTGTGTGTGTGTGTGTGTGTGTGTGTTTTAGAGGGAAAGTTAGGCTATTACAGGAAATCTTTCAATACAATGATCAGGAATGGTCTATTGAAGAAGATGACATAGGAACCAAGGTTTACATAAAGGGGAAAAGACGGCCATGGAAGACCCAGATTGAGAGCCTTCCCAGCAAAGGGAACAGCGAGTTTAAATACCTTGAGCATAAAATAGTTTGGCATGTTCATGAAACAGAAAAAAAGTATGTCTGGGACTTCAAGGAACAAAAGGCAGAAAGTTCTGCGATGAAACCAAAGATTGTCCTTCTTGAGTTCTCCAGGGAACTCTTGAGAGCAACAGAAACAGGCACTTTTTTTTTTTCCAGCGGTTTCATTCTCTTCTGATCCCACCCGCTACTTTCACACACTCATTTCTGTATGAGAAAAGGGCTGAGCTTTTGTTGCAGCTGCTACTCTTGGAAGAGTTAAGACCATTAACTGACACATCTCTTGCACCTGACATGCCAGCAGCCTACAGGCAGAATTTAAAGTTTCAGGGCCCTCTTTGCTAAAACGCTACCCACGCTTAAGTCACACAAAGTTGAAGGCAGCTTTGCAATTGAGTTTTACCAACAATCTCAGGATCCACATTATTAATTGCTACACAGCAACCACTCCTCACTCATCACTTCTTCCTCAGCTGAGAGCCTTCCCTCTACGGTAAAGGCTAATGATGCCAAATATTTTTTCTCCTCCCTTGCTTCCAGATCACCAACCTCAGAGTAGTGTCTTGGCCCTTAGATTTGCTTCCTAAAGCCCATGGGGTGGCTCTCTGAGTTTCCTGTCTATCATTCCCTACACTCTGGATTTTGCAGCTTGAATCTTTATAGTGTAATTTATTGCAGTCCTTTGTTCTCTCTATTGTCTGTAAAATGGTGGTTATAAGCCTCAAAATAACAACTCAATAAGACAGGACCATTCATGTACCCACTTTACAGACTAATAAACTAAGGCACAAAAAATTATATACTAGAGGTCACGTAGCTGGAAAGTGGAGGAGCTAGCATTTGAATCCAGGCAGAGGCTTCTAACCACCATGCTGCACACAGAGAAATTATTTAAAATACATTTTTAAATTATTTTTAATGAACACACAGTAATTGTACATATTTATGTGGTACAGTATGATATGCTGATACCTATATACAATGTGTAATGTAGAAAGACATTTATGCAACCCCCTTTGGTTGAATATTGTCCAGGAACAGATAATTGGTTCATTTATAAATCTAGAAATCAATTAACTCAATTAGCAAACTGATTAACCATGGACAGTGTGTGCTGGGCTAAACTGTGGTATACAAAGTTGGGCAAGCTGACATTGAAGATGATGATAACTGGTGTGCTGAGCGCTTACTGTGCACCAGCCCCTGACCCAGGTGCTATGAATACAATGGGGAGCATCACAGTCCAGGTGAGTTTCATCACAGACCTCAATCTTGTAAGAGAGAATCAACCATGAACCAAGCGCTATGAAGGGAATTGTTTAGAGTTGTGCGGTCCGGTCCAGGCGTCACTAGCCACATGGGGCTATTTAAAAGTAATGAAAATTAAATATAACTTACACATCAGTCCCTCAGTCACATTAACCACATTTCAAGTGCGCATGTGGCTTGTGGCTACCTATAAATAGCACAGATTATGGAGCAATATTCTCGCTGAAAGTTCTGTCGGATGGCGCTGTTTTAGAGTGTTTGGAAGCACAGAGAGACGTCTCTCATTTAAACGTGGAGGTGAGGAGAGGTGTCAAGAAAGGGATCCTGAACAAAGTAATGTTTAAGCTGACACCTGAAGAATGAGTAGTTTTAATCCTTACTATACTTCTGTGAGATATTTTATATCTCTACTTAATGAACGAGAAAATGGTCTCTAAGAAGTTGAGAAACTTGCCTGAAGTCGCAAGAAAGGTGTGAGAGAGATTATTTGATTCCCAAATCCATCTGTCTGCAGTGCCATGCTTGAAACACTAACAGTCACTAAAGGAACCGTGGACAAAAGAGACCTCTTTTGAAAGAAACAGGTAGCAACTTCACAAATATTGTTTGAACACTTTGTGCTGTATTTTAAAGCACTCTGTTAAGTATCAATGTAATATGAAGTTTCCAAAAACAATTAAAAAGCACAGGGCTTTCCACCAGAAGGAGTTTGCCATTTCACCGAGAGATAGACAGGTGTCTATGAACTGTTGGCAGAACAAGTGAATTCTAAGTGCTATAGGAATTCCAAGAGGTGGCAATGTCTCCCTGTGAAGACTTCTTGGAAGAAGGAGGAATTAAGAGGGGTCTTAAAACTGTGTAGGATGGGCATATCAGAGCATTCCAGGCAGGAGGCAAGTTTGTTGGAAGGCTTAGGGTGGGGCCATGCAAGATCAGTGCTAAGAATAGGAATACCTTAGTCTTATGTTGGGGGTTTGTTCAGATGAGACAACTCAGTCTTTTCTGCAGGCGTTCTTGAACAATATTTATGGGTGTGTCTACAAAGAGATTGGTTTGGGGGCAGGGCAGAGACATCACTTATTTCCCCTTCAGGGAATTTCCCTCGGAGAGTATTATTGATATCACCGCAGAATTCGTGGCTTCCCAGCAGAAAAGTCTTCAGGAACGCACAAGAGAAATTTTCGGGGCAACCCTTCTTTGCTTTCAGCATGTATCTAACAGTTCTTTCCTTTTCTCTCATACCTTTCTTCAAACCTGCAAATGAATCCCAGTGCTAGAGAGTACAGAATTACTTGTGGGAATTTAAAATCAATACATTATTATGCACTTCACTTCACGGGAAAAATAATCGAATTAACAAATATCTGCACTGACTTGTGAACTATGCAAATCTGACAAATCAATACTATACATGGCATTTTATATATTCGGTTTGCTGTTCACATACTATCTGTTGGGTTCTACTTTTTTGTCAACATTGTCTTATGTACAATTTTTTGGCACATCAATATAGTCCAAATAAGACCACTTTTTAATGATAGTTTATAACAAAATCAGTCTTCAATTATTGGCTAGTAGATTTATTTCCTGATAGTATTTTAAAAATATCAGTGCAATGAATAGTTTCGTACAATCATTTTTTAATTACATATTTTTGTTTTAAGAGCATATTCTTTCAAATGGGATGACTGGAACCTAGGTTTAATCATTGTATGCCTCTTGTTAGTTGTTCTCTAGGAAGATTATACCAATATTTATCTAGTGTATCTGTCCTCCCGAAGCCTTGTCACCACTGGATTTTGAATTATTACTTTGCTTTTGGTAATTTAAGGGACCTTACTTCGACTCTCTCTCTCAGTTGCTTTATCTGTGGATGTGGATAATGAGTTTTCAGGGTTGAGGATTGAATGAGATAGTGCAGGCAAAGCATCAGCCCAAGGCACAGTATATAGTAAATAGGCCGCTAATGTCTGTTCCTCCCTTGTGAGGAGTATGCAGTGGGAATTTAGAGCTGCTTCACTTTGGGTTTTTTGTTTGTTCATTTGTTTGCTGCTGAGGTTAAGCATTTCTTTCAAGTGATTATCACTGGAATACCTGGGGTGTGTCTTCAAGTCACTCTCCCTTTCCACTCTTCTCTATCTCCTCTGTCCCACAGGATGCCCCAGTCCTGAACTAGACTTTACCATCCTCTATTCACCACCTGGTCTAAGATCCAAAATCATCACCATGGCAACTAGACTTGAGATACAGTGCTGACAGGAGACAGCAGAGCATCCCTACAAACTCAGAGTTCCAGAACCATAAATTCTCCATGTGGAAAGGAAGCCCCAATGGTTGTCTGTCCAACTTTCCAGTGGTCATTTGACAAATTCCCACCAGGATATGTGTTCTCTTCTTAAAATATGTTAAATAACACCCATCAAGTAAATTCTATGAAGAATTTATGGTGAGGCTAGAATTTGGCCTCTTTAATGTTGGCACCTAGGCAACATGGTCAGTACTCTTACCTACTATAGTCAATTCTCAGATAATCGTGTTATCACTTAGCCAAATTTTGAAACATCTTTGAAAAACATTGAATTTTAAGTTCTTAATGTCGTAATTAAACAGAATAGGGAGCATTCTTCTGTTGACAGGACTCAATATTTTATTTAATGGGACTTCTCCCATGTAGTTTATAGTCATGAAACATTTAAAGTCTACCTTCTTCTAGATAAGAGCTAGTGTCTAAAATTGATAAATCAAGAAATAGAAACTTGAGTATGTTATTTAAAGTTATAAAAGTAGGAACTATTACCAAAATAAACTCATAAAAATTGGAAAGCAGAAAGGGAAAGAGGATGTGGGAGACAGTCAAACTGTGTCAACTTTCTTTCCTTTTCAAAGTTGAGTGTTAAACATACTTTTAAAAATGACAGCTCAATTAAGAGATTGAATTATATATTAAATAATATATAATTATATTATTTAATGTTAAAACGGTAACTACTAGAAGAACAAAAAACCAGAAATTTCTAACGGTGGTCTTCCCAAGAGGCTAGAACTACAAGTGGGAGGGTAGATAAGAAGAAAAACCTTATGTTTAATTTTAGACTCCTCTATATGGTTTGAAATTTTTGGTACATGCACATTATCTTTTCCTTTTTTAAAAAAGTGCTTTATTGAGAAATAATTTACATATAATTCCGTTCACCTATTTAGAGTATACAATTCAATGGTTTTTGGTATATTCACAAAGTTATACATTCGTCATTAACTTTAGAACATTTTCATCACCTTCCCTACCCCCAATCCCGTACCCACTAGCAGTCACTCCTCATTTTCCTATTATGCCTCCTCTCCCCAGCCTGAGATAACCTCTTTCTGTCTCTGCAGATTTGTCTATACTGGATATTTTCTATAAAGGTAATTAAACAACATGTAGCCTTTTGTGTCTGCTTTATTTCAGTTAGCATAACGTTTTCAAGGTTCATCCACATTGTAGCATGTATCAATACTTAATTCCTTTTTATTGCTGGATAATATTCCATTGCATGAATATACAGCGTTTTCTTTATCCACTTATCAGTTGATGGATATTTAAGTTGTTTTCACTTTTTGGCTATCATGAACAATGCTGCTATGAACATTTGTGTACAGGTTTTTGTGTAGATGTATGTTTTCATTTCTCTTGGATAGATATGTAGGAGTGGAATTGCTGGGTCATATCTTAACTCTACGTTTAGCCTGTTGAGGAACTGCCAGACTTTTTTCAAAAGTGGTTGCTTCTTTTTAGATTCTCACCAGCAATGGAGGAGAGTTCCAATTTTTCTGCCTCTTCACCAACACCTATTGTTACCTCTGTTTCTGATTCCAGCCGTCCTAGTAGATATAAAGTGTTGTATAATAGATGTCTTTGTAGTTTTAATTTGCATTTCCCCAATGACTAATAATGTTGAGTATATTTTCAAATGCTTATTGGTCATTTGTATATCTTCTTTGAGAAATGTCTATTTAGATCCTTTGCCCTGTGAACATGATTTTAATCTAGAAAAACTATAAAGTGTTTGACAGCATGGTAAGCAAATAACAAATGTTGGACATGGCAGTCTCTGGGTGAAGAAAATTAAGAGTGATTTCTTTTTTGCTTTCCTAAATTTTCCTAAGTTTTAAAAACATACATAACTTTTTGTCATCTTCAAATATTTACATTTTCCTTCAATTTCTTTACCTTTTTCTGATTTGAAAAATTAGCACAAGAAAATTTTATTAAAGAAAATACAATATTAACCTGGAGACAACAATAGCTAACATTTTGGAAGATTTCTCTTCAGGACTTTTCTCAACTTTGTGTACTTTTTTGAGGTTGTAGTATATGTACATGTTCAAATTATGCCTTTTATTCTTATCAGGATGTCACAGACAAACTCCTGCATATTAAATAAACCTCTTATTTAATTTTTTCTTCTGAAAGTCTCTAGAGGAAATGCCACCATATCACTTGGCATGCAGAATGGTCACAAAGAAGGGCTTCTTTTGTACATTGATTACTCCAAAATTAAGAAAAAAAGTACACAAACACGCAACACATCCTGTTCCCAACCTATGGGAAACACAAACCAAGGACACAGCAGACTTTTAAGAGGTCATCGCCTAGTCTTTTGCTGCAGTCTGATGTTCTCTACCTGCTTCACACTGGAAAAGACAGACAGTTTTAAGTAGTATGAAGATACTGGGCAACTCTCCAATACTTTCTAACTTGTATCTTCACAGAGTAGCTTTGCCTTTTGGGTTAAATTATTTGTAATGCCCAAAGCACTGCCAACTCCCATATTTTTCCTTAAAATATGTGCTATAAAAAGCTGTATTCCTTTTGCTTTCCCTATCCTGTTTCTCTTTCCCTCATTATAATTATTATTCCTGAAATCACCCATGCCATCAGGACAAGCGGACTGCAGGTAGAGGGATGAGTTATGTTTCTTTTCACCTCTTTTCCTATCCCACAGGCTCCAAAGTTTCCAGTTGCAACAACTTTAAAAGCTGATTGCACAGATTCCATTTTCTCCTATAGTAATGAAATTAAATAGTCTCTTTTCTTGGCAAGAGCTCCAGAAGAATACTTCTTTTACACTTGCTTTAAATGTTCAATTTTCTGTACCAATATAGGCTGCTGACTCTTTAAGCTCCCATGTATGTCCACAAACACTTGAAGACAGCAGTACCATCCAAAAACCACACACATACAACAGGCTGCTTCCAATGTGAAAATCCGGGGGAAATACCAGGATATAGCACAGGAGAAGAATCCTGACTACTAAAGACTCTCCCTCATAAGCCTCCAGTCATAACTGTTGCAAGATTACATTTCAGATGAATGGTTCATGTTTAATTCAGTGCATGGGGCTGAGAATATAGTGCTCCCCAGTATCCAGGCTCCTCTCTTCTTCCCAGGTACAGTGCTTACATGGAGTTTTCCAGACTCCTCGCAAGTAGGTGGGGCTGTGGGATCAAGTTCTGGCCAGTGGAATGTGAGTGGACGTGATGATTGCCACTACCCCATCTGGCATTCTAGATCTTTCATTCTCTCTTGCAGTTCAGGAGGGATTTCAGAGGCCACTTGTTGAAGATAATGGTGCCATGAGACAGTAGGAGCCAGGTTCTCTGGCTGATTGCACGAAACCAGCCCCAACACCAAATCACACTGCATGTTGACATGAACGAGAAATGAATCTTTATTATACGAATCCACTGAGGCTTGAGGGTTGGATGTTACATCAGTTTGCATACCCTGATTAACACAGCTCCTTTTGCTTTTCTCCCATCCCAGCCAAATATTTTAGGTTGCTGTGACAGCTTGCTGACAACATCTTATAAGGGGTGTCAGAACAGGAAGCTCCATTTTGCTAGCAAAACATTCAAATTCAAATACTGTCAGGAGGAGAGAGTCTTGCTAGTAAGGTTCCACCTAAATGGTTCCAAGACAGGAGAGTCACTAAATGTTTTGGGAAATAAAAGTGAAAATCATTGTGTCTTCCCAGTGTATTCGCATGGTAGAGTGTCAGAGAGGGCTTGAGCAGTCTGAGTGGGGACTTCACTGGTTGACTAACATTAACATGCATGTCTGTTCAACAAGTTGGTGTCATCAGTGTCACACATGCTACCTTCCTTCACAAAACAAAGCTGAGAAAGCCTAAGTCGTTGCCCTGGAAGGTTCCCTCCACAAAGGGTAGGATCTGCCTCATCCACAGTAAGCACCTGAGCCCTTCCTGAAATGGCCCCAGGAAGGTGTCAGCTATGTCTTGGGCAGAGAGCTATTGCCTCTACTCAGGAAGTTTGAGTGACTTTGCTGAATTCATTACCTGTCCTTCTTTTGCAGCCACCCCAGAAGCTGAAATACCATCATTTCTGGTATTCTTCCTAGACCAGTCACCCTTTTATTTGGACTAATTTGATGTCATATGTTTCACAACTGATGAGGATTTTTTAAAAATGTTTTGAGTAGGTAGAAAACAAACTACTTTGCATGTTAGAACAAAGAAGGATTGAGCATGAAAAATCTACGCTCAACCATGAAGACCCCTGGGCACATTCTGCTGATCACCTCCTGCTCTGGGAATAAAATGGCAACCTGGGGTTTGACTCCTGGTTCCACAGATAATTTCTGTGATCTTAGGAAAGCTGTTTTGATACCTCATGGTATAGTGATGGCAATAATTATTTTGGTGTGTGTTGAGGAACACTGCTGACTCACTTCTCCCTCTTTCCTCTACCTCAAGCTTTAGAACTGGCCTCTCCAACCAAAAAGGGTGGGCGGTGGGGCGCTTCTCTCTCTCTTATCAAGGCCATGACTTTCAACTTCCTTAAAACCCAAGTTCAGACTTGATATATAAAATGTGTGTATAAATTTTGCATGCCTTTAAGAATCTTTCTGAAATGTAGCTTGATGCTCTATGCTATCCCGGCAATTCTCTATTTTTTTGTCTTTCTTTCTCTCCTCCCTTCTGATATTCTCTTGCTTCTTGTTCACTCCTCCAATCAATCATTATTTGGTTCATGTTGTTTTTGTAACTTGTGGGCAAAGTGAAAACTCACCTTTAAAAAAGTATGCGTATGGGTCAGTTTGTAACAAGAAAAAAAGGTTAAAGAGAAAAGGAGTAACTGAATTCAAAAGAAAATAGATTATACAGGCTGGTGGAAATTAGATGGGTATTCTTAACGGTGTATATATATTTTTAATGTTAGAAACAACATAACATCAATTTTTTTAAAGCCTTAGAATTCTCCCACCCTAACATGAGAACTTTAAACATTGTTCTCTTCCAGGTATTTATTGTTCATGTGCATTATTGTTTACATAATTATAATCTATGTGTATATAATTTTATGTTTTTGCTATGGAATTTTAGGGGCACATTGCTTAGCTCTTCTTCCTGCTTCCTAGATGGGTTGCCAGGTATTTTGGAGAACTTTTCCATGGTCAGACCTGTATGCCTGCTAACATTGGGCCTCCAGTTTTCTTATTGTTCCTAGCTGAAGAATGTAAACATCAATGCGTTTTGAGAAGAGCTAAATAATACCAACCTCTGGGCAAAGAACAGTAAGTTAAATAGGACATGTGTCTGGTAGATTTGCATATACTCTAGCTTTTAAAAACTCAGGAAAAAAGTACTGAGAAGTATTGTAAATCACTCATGAAGGTTTAAGATACAAGCGTACCTCTTCTACAGGGTTCTGAGTCTTTAATATGCAAACTCCTCCAAGCCCTGGCACTGAATTTATTGCAGAAGGAACATTCCTTTGGCATGTCAGGCATGTAAGGGACTTTTCAGAGCATCTTGTCTAACACTCTCATGGTGCAGACAAGGAATCTGCAGCCAAGAAAGAATGCAGATTTCACTGTCATGGGGACAAAGCTGGAGTGACAAACCAGCTCAGCTCTTATGGCTCCTAATTCAATGCTCTTTCCAATCCTGAGAGGAAAGAGGAACAAGGGGATGGATAGGATTAAGAAAGAAAAAAAAGGCAGCAAAAAAGAAAGCAAAGCTGGATGAAAGAGAAGAGGGTACAGGGAATTAAGAAGAAAAGGAAGGGCATGCATATAAGGTTGTCAAGCCTTTGCTTGAATCTAAGGTTCCCAGGGTAAACTGGTCCTCTGAAATTAGCATCTCAACTTATATAGGGGCATCAGCTAAGCGTTTGGCCCTTCTTGTCTGCTTAGATATGAAGTTTCTAGAAAGAAAGGGCAATGTGGCAGGAGGATGGTCCCTAGAGAGTTGGGAAGGATGCTGGCTCTACTTCTCTACTCTTCAATGTCAATGAATGCAATGCATGCCTTTCATCTGGATTCTTGTTTGTTTTTTCTCATTGGAGAATAAAGGACAGATGAACAGTTGGAAATATCCATAGCTCACCAATGTTCCTCAAGTTCCCTCTGAATATTTATTGGACTTCAGTTGCCCTTGAGACATCGCCAAAAAAAAAAAAAAAAGTTAAATGTGCATCAGCAACTTAGAGAAATGCAACCTCCTGCATTTCATAGAAAGGTCCAGAAAGAATGTGTAACTGGTTCAAAGTGGCCTAGCTAAGAAGAATATATCAATGATCTGATGTGGTGTCACAAAGTACCCAAACATGTGGGATAAAGTAGTCTTCAAAAAATGGCTGCTATCAGCTCTTTTATTCCTGAACATACATAGTACCTCTCAAGTCAAAAGGCAGAGTCTATTTCCCCTCCTCTTGAATCTGATCGGCCTTGTGACTTGCTTTGACCAATAGACTGAAGCAGAAATAACATTCTAGAACTTCCAAAATCAACCCTTAAGATAATTGGCAGTTTCTATTCCTCCCTCTTCGAAGCAAGATGCCATAGAAGAAGTCTAACCACCTTGCTGGGGGGAAGCCCAAGCCAGCTGCATGGACAGAGAGAGGTCATGTGGAAGAGAATTGAGATTCCTGATATGTGAATGAGGCCTTCTTGAACCTTCCAACTCAGCCCAGCTGCCAGTGGCCAGTTGAATGCCGTCAAATGAGTGACCCAGGCCAGGCACAGTGGCTCATACCTGTATCAGCACTTTAGGGGCTGAGGTGGGAGGGTTGCTTGAGCTAGGAGTTTGAGACTATCCTGGGCAACACAGTGAGACCTTATCTCCACACACAAAAAAATAAAAACAATTAGCTGGGTGTGGGGGTGCATGCCTGTGGTCTCAGCTACTTGGGAGGCTGAGGTGGGAGGATTGCTTGAGTTCAGGAGATCAAGACTGCAGTAAACTGTAATCATGCCATTGCACTCCAGCCTGTTCCGGCCTGTGTGACAGAGCAAGATTCTGTCTCAAAAACAAGCAAACAAACAACAACAACAAAAACAAACAAACAAAAACCATGAATGACCTTAGGCAATACTCAGCTAGGCTTAGTTGACCCACTGAATCGTGAAAAATAGTAAATGACTGATGATTTTGGCAACTAAGTTTTGGGATCGTTTGTTAAGCAGCAATCCATATCTGAAACAGTGGCTTTAAACAGCAACTATTTATTGTTTCTCATGAATCTACGAGTTGGGAGCATGGTTCTGGTGATCTGGAGCAAGCCTAGCCAATCTCATTCAGACTTGCTTGTGCCTCTGCAGTCAAGTGAGGGCTGACTGGTCAAGGATGCCTCAGCTGTTATGACTCAGCTCTGCTCTACGGGGTCTTTCATCTTCCAGCAGGCTTATTTTGGTGATGTCAGAATTCCAAGACTGGAAACAGAAATGTGTAAACACTTTTCCAGCATTCATTTACATCAAGTCGGCTATTGTCTTGCTGACCAAAGTAAATCATACGGTTGAGCCCAGAATAGGAGGGGACTACAAAGTTAGAGGGAAAGACCTTGGAGAAAAAAGGAGGTCATTTATTGGGGGCCACTAATACTATCAAATGTACTACAAGGAATCCATGCATGTTTCTCATAGTTAGAGGAGTATTCAATAGCATTATTAAGGTTTTGGACTGAGGTCAGGAATCAATTGAAAAAATTACATTTAAAACTAAGCAAAATAATTAGATGAACATTTTCTGATTTTTAAATAGGTTTCCAGATTTTCTGGCCAAGTCACTATTGCTCACGATATTGATGTTGTATTATTTCCAATACAGGATGACTTTCCTAAATCCCTGCTGACAGAGTCAGAGATAGAATCAGGAAGAAATACCAGGTCTCATACTACATGGTCATTCATTCCATTAATCAATTCACAGTAATAATGCAATCGTAAGGCTCTTGGTAGAGTTCCTTAGAATCCTGCTTCATAAAGTTAGCTCTCTAAATAGCCAGTGGGCAGACTGGTTTGAGACTTCTCTCTGGAAACCTAAGGCTGTTTACATTTGGGCTTTACAGATGTGGCTCAATACCAGGCTCATTAATGGGAAAAGGGTCATGTGTATGGATACATGTATTTGGACATTTATATGTAATGTGTGATCACTTTTGATTCACTGTGATTTCATTTAAGTTTGGTTTTACCTGTCTCCATCTCCCCTGCATTACCAGAAACTGACTTTGCACTTTCACTTACTACCACCTCCCTGGGAGGCAAATTCATGTTCCACTCTGGATTTCAGAGCTGAAGTCTGAGAAGCAGGAAAGGAGAGACTGGGATTACCATTCCCAGATCCCACACTAGCCTGCTAGCTACAGCGGTATGATGCTGCCCCCTATATAGTGATTCGTACCAGTCAGATGAACGGTTCTTTGATCTGTTCCTCTGTCCTCCACCACTAGTCTATCCACCCCATCTTGAACTTTGTTAATACAATATTTCTGCTAGTTATTGTTCAGGGATTGAGAGTCTGGGGAACTGTGTTCTGGTCCTTGGGTTAATGTCTTGAGACCTTAGTTTCCTCATCTGTAAAGTGGGAGGGCTGGACTAGATATATGTTCCTCCTGCTCTGAGCTGTGTAGGATGCCAGCAGAAAACCAGACCCAAGTTACAGGGTTCTAAACAAACCATACCTTAAATCTCTCAGTAATGGCCAGCCACATCTGGAAGAAGTAGGCTGGGAAAACAGCTGAAGAATAATAGATATTTTTGTCAATTATGCCTCAGTAAAACTAAAAAAAAAAAAAAAAAAAAAGATACTTCTGTTATCAGGAAATTATTGCACTTGATTCAAGGCTGATATTAAACCATAACAGACTCACTCAAGGTGGGGGGTGAGAGATAAAAAGAGATTACAAAACTGAAAAGAGGTGTTCATTCGCAGAGAACTAAGGGAGTATCTTTCAAACAGAAATTGGAAGCCAGAGCTCTCTGAAGATAAGGATCATGAAATGTTGTTCTTCCCCAGACAGAACGTATCCCACGTTTTCCACCCACGTTTTCCACCGGCGTTGTTTTGGTAAAGAAGGGTAAGGTGGAAGGAAGTGATGAGGCTGAAAAATACCATTTGCTTCAATTCAGCCGGGAAGGATCCGCTACCTTTTGGTTCCTATTAAGTGAATTTAGCTTTAGCTTTCATGATAGCATTTTCCCAAAGGAGTCCTTTAGATCTGACCCCTTCCCTCTTCGCAGCTAGACTGACATCAGGTGACCTTCCAAGTGCCCCCAGCCCACTCAGCGCTATCAGTAGGGATTGGCCCTCACCCCCGTCACAGCGCTTTCCCATGACATCCCCCAGCTTCTCTCTCCTAGGACCTCCTCGCCAGCCTACCCCTACCTGTTGGGTAGGTCTTACTTGCTGGGAACACCTGCTGTCCTTAGAAGGGGAGCAACCGACGCCTTGGAATCCTGGCCTGTCCCTTCCTGGTGAAGGGGGCGCCTGCACTTAAGTGCCGGCTTCTCTGTCTCAGGCAGAGTCCAGCAGGCAGGCGACCAGGCGTAGTTGAGTTCTGTGGCCTGGGGAAAGGGGACGCCCTATCCCCAACACAGCCCTGTTTCGCAGGGCTTCAAGACGCTGAGAACAGCCAGGAACCCCTGGATTAGCCCTGGAGTCTTGGAGGCACCCGAAAATTCCAGGGGCCCACCCCAACCCCGCTCTCAGTCTGGACCAGCGGCGGCGGGATAGGCGCCAGGTCCCCACACACCGACTGGGACGCCCAGCCCACTGCGGCTGAAGCTCCGGCCGCCGCCGCTCCCGGCGCTGCAAACCGGTCTGGCTTCGCTGCAGGGTGTGCGGCGATGGGGCAAGTGGGTGGAGAGAAAAGGGGAAGAGCCTGGGCGGCCGGCGGGCGGGGCCTGCAGCCTCCCCAGCAGCGGCAGCGGACGCGCAGCCGGCTCTCTCTGCGCCTCGCTTAGGCTCCGGCGCGCACCAAGCGGGAACCCGCGCCCGAGCCCGGGGGGCGCCGCTGCTGCTCCTCTCGGTCCCCGGTCCCCGAACGCGCCGCGGCGAGGCTGCACCCGGCCGTGGAGCCGCTCGGAGCTGCTGGGCTTTGGCGGCCGCTCGCTGCTCCGTCTGGCCGAAGGACCGGCGGGGAAGGAAGGGGAAAGCTGGGACACACACACTCGCCGCGGCGCGCGCGCACTGCATACTCGTAGCCGCGCGCCCCCGCCAAGGCGCGTCCGGAGCGAGTTTGGCGCCGCGGCTACAGCCCCGGCACCTGCCCGCCCCCAGTGCTGCCCCCGGTCCCGGCCCCACCCGCCGCCCACTCCGCGCCGCTGTGCCTCCCGCCCCTCGCCTGCACTGCTCTCCCTTCGCCGTGGGGAAGCGACAACGTCCCGATAACTTGCAGACTGTGGCGCAACTGGTCTTGGTAGCGGAGGCACCCGAATGCTGCCCGGGTGAGGTAAGTTTCCTGTGCGTCCCCGGCCCCTTCCACTAGACCCTTCTGAAGGGCTCGCGCTTGAGGGCTCTGCATCTCTGCTGAAACCCGTCGGTCTCTCTACCCTTCCACTTTGCCTGTCTGCGTTGTGCTGGGGGTGACGTGGAGAGGGCGCCCGTGGCCGCCGAAGCGGGACCTTCGTTCCGCTGGGGCCACAGCTGCGCGCTCCCAGCGGGCACCCACCCGCTCGTCACCCGGATCCCCGGGGCCGCAGTGACACTCGGAGAACACTCTGGGTTCACTTAAATAGGAGTCCTCTCCCCTTTCCAGGGGAACCTGCAGAGTTTGACAGCTGAAGGAAAGGTCTCCCACCACCCTCCCCCGGTACGAAACAGCGGTGAACTTGTTAGGCGCCCCTGGTATCTCAAGAGGGGCTTGCGAGTTGGTGTTCTGCTCATTTCTGGCGCTGGAGCCGGATTAAACAGGTGCGGTATGGTTCCAGTCTAAATGCAGCAACAGACTTCTGCGTTTCCCAGACTTTCTCCCCCAGCCTGGTCAACGTGGCGCTTCAACATCTGGGGCAGGGGCTGGGAGTGTGGGGGCACTGGGGAGGGAGAATGCCCTGGTTTGATTTATTATGCCGGTGCCAGGAGTCGCCAGAAGAGAAGACAACAAATGTCTGCTTATCTCGCATATATGCAGATGAGTGTGTTGTCATTTCTTATCCCCCCAATCCCCAGCTCTCTTGTCTGGTGCCCAGCGTGGTTGAGTAGAAACCTGTTCCGGAGAAGTTGTTTGGGTAGATTGATGAATTCTTTCATCGAATCTACTGAAATCAGGGCTCCGAACAAGGCAATCCTAGTTACTCTGATGCTTTTCTAAAGGGAGCGTGTTGCAGACCAGAAATAACACCCACTATCACTACCTCTCTGTGACATTCTCAGATGCAGGAGGCCCTAGCTCTAAGGTGAATGATCCTTAAGGGACCGGTAGGACCTTAGAATGTGTTAATCTCGTGCAAGGAAGAAGCGGTGTCTCTGTGTCAGTACTCCTGAGTCTTGGTTT
Source organism: Rhinopithecus roxellana (assembly GCF_007565055.1). Taxonomy (NCBI): domain Eukaryota; kingdom Metazoa; phylum Chordata; class Mammalia; order Primates; family Cercopithecidae; genus Rhinopithecus; species Rhinopithecus roxellana. The sequence continues at coordinate 50,821,093 of NC_044564.1, read as the reverse complement.
GGGGAACCCCTTTTGTCCCTCTAATGAAGCACATTCAGCCAGAGACTTCTCCCCTGTTCTGCGAAGAGGCTAAAGCGTTCCGCAGCTGTTGGAGTGGAGAAAGGCGAAAGGATTGGTTTCATTAGGACTCTAATGTGATGAAGTAGGGTAGTGGTCATGGAAGCTTTGCTAGAGCATTCCCAGCTGAAAGGAGACTCTGGGGAAAAAACCTTAATCGGCCAAGTGTAAACCAGTGGGAGGTTGAGTGAGTTTCATGTGTGATCTCTGAGCAGAGGGAAACGGTGGGTTCTGATATGGTCCTGTGGGCAGAGACTTATGAGGACTGATGAGAAAGCTGGTGAGTTTGAGACTGATGTATGATGACATCTTACCTCAGAAGGAAAACTGTAAAGCATTGAATGATAGAACCACATTGCATTTTTGTCCACATTAAGACTAGAGAGATTTAATAATAACACCTTACATTTGCATCAGTGTCTTGCAATTTGTAAATTCTTTTGAGTGTTCTCACCTAATTCCAAACATTTCTGAGGGAGGCAGGGCAAAGATTATTTATCATATAAACACAGAAGGAACGTGAGGCCCATAGATTCAGAGATTTATCAAGGTAACAAGTGCTGGTATTAGAATCACAGTTAGGTTTTCTGTCATAACCAGGTGCCTGCTCTGTACTTATATAAGGTGGTTTTTTTAATGGCAGAGGTCTTCTGCATTTATTGTGGTCTGCACAGTCTCGCTGTAAATTACTGTTTACATTTTATGGATGAGGAAACTGAGGTTTAGACAAGCAGTGGGAGTTTTTCATAGATTTACATCTAATTTAGAGGCGTTTACAATACTATAACTTGGGTCTTCTGATATCCAGTCCATTGCTTTGTGTATTCTGCCATCATTTCAGTTCTGATAGCAATGAGGACACATCATGGAAACTGCAATACACAAGGGACTGTTCAGCATGCCCCCTGTGACCTGGGTTGTAGTTCTGGGGCTACATTTGGCTGTATGACCTGGGCCAAATCATATCACTTCCAAGTCTCAAGTGTCTCACATATAAAACAAAACGTTTGTATGAAATTATGTTTTTTCTTTCCAACTTTAGCATTCTGTGTTGTTTAGCAATGTGTTTGTAATCCAATGGTATCATTTTCTCTAGACAAAGGACACCTTTTTACCCTATATCACCTAAGAGACCTAGCTAATTACTCTTTCAGCTTTAGTTTATCCCTTCCTACCTTTACTACATACCACTTCATCAAAGGAATGAAACTTAACAAGTGCGTTTTAGCTTAGCATCTACAATATATTGTTTAGTATTGCTGTTTGACTTGAAAATATTCTGAGGGGCTGAAGTACTTACTGTAAGGTACATGTCAGGGTTTACTTGAATATTCTAATTGTAAGCTCGTAACTTTTTTTTTTTTTTAGCTTTTGGTTTGCATAAAGTAAGTACTCAATAAATAACTGTTGAATTAATGAAGGAGGTGAATGAAGTCATTCATAAGGAAAACATATGCTGTAAAACATAGAAAGCATCTCACCATGTAAATTCTCCACACATAAGATAATTTGCCTGCGGGCTTGTGCCTCCTGAAGCTGGCAGGTACAGAGCCCATTGTTGCTCTCTTTTCTGAATGCATTATATAGGGAAGAGCTTTTCTTTCTCCCTGTAGACAGTAGACTCATGTCATCTGTGTTATGCTCTTTTGTTTGCCTCCCCCGCCTTAGTAGTACAGCTGCTGAAAGATACATTCCTAGAAATTGACTTGTCCCATTTTATGAAAGGGTATGTCTTGAGATGGAGAAACCAACCATTCTGTTTTTAAAATAGGGTATTGAGTAAATTTCAGGAGATGCTAATATTGGCTGGTGGTTTCAGAGGGGGAACCTAATTAACAAAACCAACCTAGTTTCTGTTCCTTTTAACAATCTTCTCTTTCCACTCCTCCTCTTTATATACAGACAGGTAGTGTTTTTATGTTTGGAAGAATGATAATAAAGAATAGAGTGATCTTAAATATTGTTAATGGATCTGCAATTTATATTGGGGATGATGTCTATCTCCTTCTGATAATTTAAATATTAATTAGTTTAGAAGTACCTTTTATGGGTAAGAAAACTAAAACTTAGGTGAATTGACTTACTTATGGTCACAAAGATGATAGCAGGAGGACCAAGATCAATGTGGTGTTCTTAAGAAGGTTCATATTCAAGTTTGTCCCAGGAGTTCTATGGTGAAGGTACAGTTTTGACTTTTAGAAATCATGGAGATTAACAGAAAATGTCTGTTTACTATCATTATTAGAGAGTTAGTACATTTGGAAATGGTTTAGCATTTATATGTTTAAGTTTTCTTGCCCAAGCAGATGCCGTTAAACAGAATATGTTTTTTTTTCTTTTTACTTTTTTTTTTTTTTGTTTTTTGAGACAAGGTCTCACTCTGTTTCCCAGGCTGGAGTGCAGTGGCCCAACCATGGTTCCCTCCAGCCTCAACCTCCCCAGGCTCAGGTAATCCTCCCACCTCAGCTTCCTGAGTAGCTGGCACAACAGGCATGCACTGTCATGCCTGGCTAATTTTTGTATTTTTTGTAGAGACAGGGTTTCACCATGTTGCCTAGGCTGGTCTGTAACTCCTGAATTCAAGCAATCTACATGCATCAGCTTCCCAAAGTGCTGGGATTACAGGTGTGAGCCCCTGCACTTGGCCAAAAATGTTTGTTTTTATCTATTCACTATGATTCTTTTGGCTTATATACATCACCAGACTCAGAAATAATACTTTGCTCCAATCAGTGCAGGGAGAGAGGAAACTGAATAGAAACCAAAGACCTGTAATCGCATGAGAGGCCGAGGTGGGAGAATCACTTGAGCCCAGGAGTTTGAGACCAGCCTGGACAACATATCTAGACCCCATCTATAAAAAAATAAAAATTTAGCTGGGCATGGTGGCACATGCCTGTGGTCCCAGCTACTTCGGAGGCTGAAGCGGGAGGATCACGGGAGCCCAGGAGTTTGAGGTTGCAGTGAGCTGTGATCGCACCACTGTACTCTAGCCTGGGTGACACAGTGAGGCCTTGTCTCAGGAAAGAAAGGAAAAGAAACACAAATGTATGCTGGTATTCTCAACTTCTCTTCCTGGTATATAAAGCCAGAAGCCAAAGGTAGCCTTGTCATGCAGCTGGTAAAGTCATAAATATGTATACATTCAATTTGCATTTGCATTTTGCTTGTACTTCTGTTAGATGGTGAGTCAGAATATTTAATATCCTGGAAAATTTTTTTTTCCCCTATGGCCAGAGCCTTCAGTAGATTCTGTAAAACATCAAGTCCTAAATGTATTTGTTGCTGAAACATGTTCTCTTTGTATCAAGTGCATTAATGGGAGTTGGAAGGAGTCCTTCATTTTTTTTAGAAGCTGGCCGGTTAGAACTGTACATTATGTAGCTCCACTGTTCATTTGTGGTCTTATCAATAGAGCAGGATGTGTTACTTTTTGCTGAGTGCCAGGAAAACCGGGGTGGGAGGAAACCTAGGCTTCTGTTTTTTTCTTTTTAAAAATCAACTTTAAACTTAATTTATTGATGAAATTTTTGTGGTACTATGTCATAAACAATCAGCTGCTGTTGACAGATAATTGTATTCAGTCAGGTTCCTTTTAATATATAAGATTAGGTCAGGGAAAACAGGCTTGGTTTTGTACATTCTATTCTCAATTGTATTTACTTCTGTATTGCTTCATCAGAGGCATATAAAGGAGATGTTCACACAGGAAAACACAGGAATCCTGCCCAAACTAGATTACTCTTGAAAATATTTGAAACAGAGTGATTGGGACAAGGTTGCATGTTCAGTAAGCTGACAGTGGTGCCTTGGTATTATCATTTTAAGTGAAAACAAACTAGCACTGGAATGAACAACATGATGTGTGTGTTCTTGTAGGAAGTCTTCTGTATTGTTATGGGACTCAGTAAACAATGAGTATGTAATATGTTTTCGGTAATTTGCATGATGGATGCACAATAAGTTCTTGAGACTCTTTTTCTCTAATATTCTTAGAAAATCAGTTGTGAAATTGCAATGAAATATAAAGCGTTGAGCGTTTGGTATTGCTCCCGTTTTTAAAATGGGTGTGTATGTCTTTCGGTGGAAGTTCAGGCAAGGGTTGGAATTGTAAGTACTAGGGGCCCAGGGATTATAATTATCTTGAATTGGAACTAAAGTTCAGACAGGACTGCAGAAAGTTCATTCAGTTTGTAAGAGAAAAGGTGATATTTAAGCCTTCGCCATTCAGTCATGCTGAGCAAGGGGTTTGTAGGGGAGGATGAAATTAGAGCGAGTCATAAAAATATGCTTTCCTTCTTTCATAGACAGACTGAAGACATGCAGTGGATTCAACGTGTTGCACAGTAGGTTTTTGATTTAATATACAATTTTTTTCTTTCTTTTTTAAACCATGCCCATCGTTGTGCTCTCTGGATCACTTGATCATATGTTTGGTAATAAAGTAAGGAAACAAAACAGCAACAACAACTAAAAAGCAATGCAAAGACCTTCTTGAGGGAGTAGTAAGCACATCATAGGTGTTCAGCAAATATTTGTCAATGGAGAGGGCTAAGCATCATGTTTTATTTATATTTGTATTCTTGGAACTTGGCACTGTGTCTGGCAGATGGTGAGGACTTAATAAGTGTTTACTGAACAATTTATGTATCCAAACGAATATCACTTTTCAGAATCTTGGGATGTTCCATAATCTAATGATTCTATTATTTTTTTCAAACCATTTTAGAAATATTAGGCAGTCTGATAGATATTAATGTTGATAGTTTTTAGTAGTTCTTTTTTTAAAAATCATAAATGGTATTTATTCACTAGACTCCAACTTTTTTAACCAAAATGCCTAGGTATAATTTTGTATTATTTCTCTTCTTTAGGAGAAAAATAAACATTAAATATGTTCTGTTTTTCTTTGAAAGTATCCAATAAGCATAGTTTTCAAACGCCCAGAGTGGCATAATAGTGAGTTTGGTTCAGGGTACAGAGACAAGAATGGACTTTAAGCTTCTCTAAGTTAATCAGCTTAAATATCACCTCCTCCTGGGGCCTTTTCTTTTCTTCCAACCTAAAGGAGACCTCCATATGTTTTGTTCACTTGTCACAGGGGATACTGATACAGTTTCGATGTTTGTCCCCTCCAGATCTCAGGTTGAAATGTGATTCCCCATGCTAGAGGTGGGGCCTGATGGGAAGAGTTTGGGTCATGTGGATGGATCCCTCATGAATGGCTTAGTACCCTCCCTGTGGTAATGAGTGAGCTCTTGCTCTATGAGTTTACATGAGATCTGGTTGTTTCAAAGCGTGTGGCATCTCCTACCCTACCTTGCTCCCTCTCTTACACAGACTCCCCCTCACCTTCCGCCATGACTGTAAGCTTCCTGGGGCCCTCCCTCACCAGAGGCAGATGCTGGCGCTGTGCCTCATGTACAGCCTGCAGAACTGTGAGCCAAAATAAAACTTCTTTTCTTTATGAATTACGCAGCCTTAGGTATTCCTTTATGGCAGTGCAAAAACAGATTAACACAGATAATTATTCATTTATGTATTTCACTTGTTTTCCTGTCACCTGTGCCCAAACTCACGTTCAACCCAAGATTGTAAACTCCTTGAGGGCAGAGGCCATGGTTCATAGCACTGTTTTTCTTGTGTTTGGCACATAGTAGGTCCTCAGTAAATATTTAAATGAATACATGAATAAGCCCCATCCATCCTGTCAAGATGAAGTGGGCCATCATTTAGGTTACTCAGGCTGAATCAGACTGAGAGGACAGTGCTTACCTGTTAGCTATGGCAGCTCCTTTACAATGATGACCGAACCCTTAAGGATGAGAAAACACTTGCTTAGATGATAAATTCTGGCATGATTATTAAGAAAACACTGTCTATTTAAAGACTGACTTCTTTCATTTACTTAGAAATGAATAGTAGTGAACAAACAGGAGGAAATTATCAAGCACAAAACAAAATGTTCCCACACTGTTAAAATGGGCTCTAAATGTACCTAAGTCATAAACATATTCATTCCTAATTAAAACACTTTGGTGTTCATATACAAGGCAATTTCTATGATGCCTCACATAAAGTTGATATTTGAGTTGGTAGTTATTTAAACATCAGCCACATCAACAGTCCCAATACCAAGGAAGAAGCCAAGACAGTGACTCTCAAAGTGCAGTCCTTAGACCAACAGAGTCATCACTACTTGAGAATTTGTTAGAAATACAGATGAGGCTGGGTGCGGTGGCTCACAGCTATAATCCCAGCACCTTCGGAGCCCAAGGCAGGTGGATCACCTGAGGTCAGGAGTTCGAGACCAGCCTGGCCAACATTGTGAAACCCCATCTCTACCAAAAATACAAAAATTAGCCGGGCGTGGTGGCAGGTACCTGTAGTCCCAGCTACTTGGGAGGCTGAGGCAGGAGAATCGCTTGAACCCGGGATGGGGAGGCTGCAGTAAGCCATGATCACACCATTGCACTCCAGCCTGGGCAACAAGAGTAAAACTCTGACTCAAGAAAAAAAAAAAAAAGAAAAGAAAAGAAATGCACATGAACTCTGTGGATGGATGACAGGCCTTCAGATGATTCTGATGCATACCCAATATTGCCAGTAAATGGTAAATCTGTTGCTCCAAGTATAAGCCTCCTGAAGCGTTCAGTATTCCCAGGTAAACCCAGGCTGTGTTGAGAGAGTGCTATCTGCCTGCTCCTTCAGAAATATGAGGGGAGAAATGAAAAATTCTCCCTCTGCCAGTCTTGGCTTTTCTCAGAACTGTGTGGATCACAGGAGAGCAAAGTATTGGGAATGGTTTGGGTATCTAGGACTTGAGATAGAATATAAAAAAGCTTTTGGTAGTCACAGAGCCTGCCAAGTGATGGGTATTATGGGGTATAAGAAAGTGTTAATATAAACATGGTCCTGGCTGTCAAGGAGGCTGACTGTGCTGAGAGCTTACTCTGTTCCAGTCACTTCTCAAGTGCTGTTTCTTTTCATCACCATGTGCCTCCAAGGCGGGCTGCAGCATTTCTTCACTGAAGAGAAAGAAATGAAAACCTAGTCAGGTTAGTAGTAACTTGTACCGGAGCACAGAACCAGTGAGGGATGGCACGAAGGTTCTAGCCCTGGCTTTTCCGACTAGGAAGCCTATACTCTTTTTCTCTGTTTCATGCTGTAGCACCTCAAAGTATAGTTTTGAAATAAGAGCTTTAAAAAGGAGAACATAAGTGAATCTAAAATTTATATCTCCAAACTAAGTGTTTCTCTGAACTCCAGTTTGCATAATTGACATTACACTTGGATATCCCAAAGGTACCTCAAATTCTACATGTTGAAAACCAGAACCATGATCTTTTTTCTCTACATCTGATACTCCTGTGAAGTTCCCAGCTCTGTGGTGGGCACCGCTAGTCACCAAGTAGCACGAGCAGAAACTTGGGAGCCATCCTTGGCTCCACCCTTTGCACACACATCTAATCCATCATCAATGTCTATTGATTTTGCTTCCTGAGTATCTCCCCCATTCCATCTGCTTCTCATCATTTGTACAGATTCTATCCTAGCCCAACTTCTTGTCTCTCTACAGGGCTGAGCCAGAACCTCACTGGTCTCCTGAGTCCACTCTGGGTCTCCTAAGATCCATTACCCATATTATATATTGTAACCGGGGCACTTGTGATGGTTGGAGGACACCTGAGGCTCTGCTGGCCAGATCTCTACCTCCTGCACCTGGCCAAGCCCTCACGGAAGCACACAAATTCTGGTCCCAGGGCTCTCCACCTCAGTGGCCTTTTGAGCTCTTGGACAGCCTTCTGAGGACTTGTTTTTCCAAGTAGCTTTCTACCCTGATGTTTTTGCTCTCCTGGAGTCCAGTCAGAGGCAGGTTCATAACTACAGTCAACTACTTTTAAAGGAGCAGGTTGGATACTCCAATGTAGCTCTAGGGACTTACCCAACCCTACCCCAAATACCAAGTTCTTAAGAGTTCTCCGGCAGTTCCCAAGTGCACTCCACTCACTCCAACAAAGAACCAAAGACTGCTCTACTTCCACAGTTGTTTATACACTGGGCCTGAGTTCCCTCAGGACCTTGCAACATCACATTTGTGGCCACCATAGCAGCGAAATTCACCACCTGTGGTCTAGGAATAAAATCTAAGCCTCTCCCAAAAGGCATCTGTCTCTGACTCTTGACTGTGGCTTATCCTGGCAGCTTTGAGGAAAAGGCCTGGGTTGCTTTGCATAACTGCCGGGATAGATAAAGAAACATGACTCAAAATCATTCTCTCTGTATTTCCTCATAACAGGAACCAGTTGACATAGGTGCAGGAAAACTTCCTGACCAAGGGATGGGGCCTGGGGCTGGGAATGCTGGAGAGAGAGAAACACTGGGATCTGCCCCAGACTCTTCAGTGGCCTCTCTTTGTGCCTGGAGTGAAGATCTGGGTCATTGACATGGTTCCAGGGCCCTGCACGGTCCTGGTCCTGCTGCCACTCCAGTCTCAGATCCACCACTCTCAGATCCACCACTCTGTCCCTTGCTGTTTCTGAGCCACACTTGCACCTGCCAGCTTCACACCCTCCGTGCAGCATTGGCTGACCACGCTTCAAGGTTACTTTTGAAAGGAAGCTTTGGCCACCCATCCCCAGTATAGGACAGGACCAGCGGTTCTCTCTCCAGGAAGACTTCAACAGTATGATTACTTGACTCGTTCCCTCGCCCCCATCAGCTGCTAATCATCAGGGCTCATTGCATCCCCATAGTGTCAGCACATGCAGAATTGTCTTGAGTGGATAAGTAAATGGATACCAATACTTTTACCTTAAAAAAATCCTTTTTGTAAATTTCCAGTAAAGAAAGGAAATGCACAGAGATCATGAATGAACCACTTCATATTGCTGATCCTGCCCGTGGACATAATCTTCAACTTTCATTACCACTGCCTAATTTCACAGCTGTCATGATCCGCGTTTCTATAATGGTAGCTGCAGGTATTATCCCCAAGGAAGGTTGCCCCAAAGGCATGATATAAAATACTTCTGGAAGAATACCTTTGATACGAGTGTCTTTGTTTGCCTCTGGGGAGGTGAATTGGCTAGCTGGGGGGCATGGATGGGAGGGGAATTTTCATCCCATACTTATTTGTACCTCTGAATTTGGACCCATATGTGTGGATTACTTATTTTAAAAATTAAAATTGTAAAAGGAGGGAAAGCATAGCAAGAGATGTGAAGGAATGGGAATGATTATTTAGAGGAAAGAAGATGGAGATGCAGTTGAAAGGGGGTTGTCCTAAAAAGAATTCCTGTCTTCAAGGATATGGCCAGTTACATCTGACTTGCTCTGCACGTCTGTGGACAACTATCTGGCTTCAACTTAAAAGGGATGACATACCATATAACTTGACTTAAAGAGGTTTGCCTGATCTCACCCGTCACAGAATATAACATTTAATCTAAATGTAAAGGCTAATAGAACGTAATTATTTAAGAGTGAAGCAATTGTTAAAGGAGGAGTTAGTTTGGAGGCTAAAGCATTCTCCTTGAAGACATACAAGTGCCCAAGAAACATGAAAAAATGCTCATCATCACTAATCACCAGAGAAGTGCAAATCAAAACCATAGTGAGATACCATCACACACCAGTCAGAATGGCTATGATTAAAAAGTCAAAAAATAACCTATGCTGGCAAGGGTCAGAGGAAAGGGAGTGCTTATGCACGACTGGTTGGTTTGCAAATTAGTTCAGCCACTATGGAAAACAGTTTGGAGATTTCTCAAAGAACTGAATATAGAATTATCATTCAACCCAGCAATCCCATTACTGGATATATACCCAAAGGAAAATAAATTGTTCTATCAAAAAGACACCTGCACTCACACATTCATTGCAACACTATTCATAATAGCAAAGACAAGGAATCAACCTAGGTGCCCATCAGTGATGGATTGGATGAAGAAAATGTGGTATATATACACCATGGATTATTATGCAGCCATGAGAAAGAACAAAATCATGTTCTGTAGCAACGTGGATGCATCTGGAGGCCATTATCCTAAGTAAATTAACGCAGAAGTAACCAAATACCACATGTTCTCACTTGTAAGTGTGAGCTAACCATTGGGTACACGTGGACATAAAATTGGGAACAGTAGATACTGGGAACTCCAAAGGGGACAGGGAAGGAGGGAGGTAAGGGTTGAAAAACTACCTATTAGGTACTGTGTTCACTACTTGGGTGGTGGGTCAGTTGAAGCCCAATCCTCAACATCATGCGATATACCCAGGTAACAAACCTGCATGTGTAACCCCTGAATCTAAAATCTGAAAAAAAAATTCTCCTTTATGATCTCGGTATTTTTGGAATACAATAAGAGACAGGATGGTAGCATCCTATAGAAACTGGTTAATATAAGTTAGCGTAACCCAAGCTTTCATTTAATCTTTGCACAAAGCTTTTCCAGTTAGTCAAACTTGAACTGTAAATAAAAGAAAAATACCAACTTGTCTTAGGTGGTTCAGGCTGCCATAACAAAGTGCCATAAACTGGGTGGTTCATAAACAAAAATAGTTTCTCATAGTTCTGGAGGCTGAGAGTCCACGATCAGGTGCCAGCATGGTCAGGTTCTGGAGAGGGCTCTCTTCCAGCTTACAGATGGCCAACTTCTTGTAGTACCCTCACATGACAGAAAGAGGGAGAAAGAGCTTTCTGGGATCTCCTTTATAAGAGCCCTAATCCCACCCTTATGACCTAATCACCTCCTAATACCATCATCTTGGGGTTAGGATTTTGACATGAAATTTGAGGGGGACACATTCAGTTCATTGGATAGTCCTTTGTGGCTCAGTGAGTGTGCTATAAGAAACACATCCTGTGTTGAAACCTAGTATATACATAGACATATAAATAAGAAATATAACAGAAATAGAGATTTCGTGGAACAGTACTTAGCCATACCACATGAAATGTCCTGTTATTTTCTGTTGTGTTCCCTCCCACCTCCAACTTCCACCATACACTAGTCATGAGCCACTGAATTGCCTTTATTCCCCACTGAAGGGCAGAGACCTGCAGTTTATTTAGAAAGCATGAGTGCAATCTGCCATCCCCCTGGTGCTGCCAGTGATCTGTGTCAGCCCAGAGGTGTGCATTTACCGAGGAGCCGACAGGACTCTACATACAGTGTTCTGTGCACTCCTGTGAAACCACAGAAAGTTGTGAATTTAAAACGCCCTAAAGACTCCCCTTGCAAAGTTTTAATTTATCAAGAAGGCATAGTGAAACTTGGTGAGTAGATGTATGATAGAACTTGAAGTTGGACAAAAGTGACTCAGACAGCTGCCTTGTCTGTCATACAACATAGATAAGCTTCAGTCATCAAGCATGGCCTTTAAACTGGGCAATGTCTATATTTTTGCTTTTAGTGCTCACCCTAAAGTTCACTCTTAATTTATTTTAGCAAGAACCTAAATACTGTAAGGAAAACAATCGCTGACTTTAAAAATATGTGAATAATAATTTGACAGTGTAGTTTTTTTTCTTCCTGAAATTCCTTCAGACATTAAGCCTATTCATTTTCATTGGCCACTCAAGCACAAAATTAAAGGGGCTCAAAATAGGGAACTCCTGGCTATGCAGAACCTTTGGGCAGGCTGTTTTACTTCTAGAATACATTTCCTGATTGCTTGCTCCTTTAACTGCCAGCAATTATTATGGCCAAGTTTTGTATAGAAAATTTTCCCAACATTGTGTCATTTGTCCCTGATTCTTTAAAAGATTATACAGAACATTGTGTCTCTTTTATGCTACTATAAAGTGATAGATTTAGTATTCATTCAGGAATGCAAGGCTCTTTGCCCCTAAACCAAATGGCCCTACTTTGCTGTCTCCTAAAATCTTGTCTGCTTTTTCTTGATAATTTTTTTTTTGGCCTTACTTCTGTGGCTTTCAGCAGTGAGCCCCTTCACTCATTGTTGGCTACTGAAAGTCCATTGTGATTTTGGGAACTGGATAACCGTACTGTCTGAAATGTGTTTGCCAGATAGACTTATATTATCCATTGAAACTGAAATTTTAAAAAGGATCAAAAGTAGCTTTTGAGGGAGGTCTTCAAGAGCTCTATTGGTAAAGCAAGCAAGCTTTAGTTCTTTCTTGTTCACTTCATTGATTAGCCAATAGCATGTTTTCCTCTGCCCTGTTTTTGGGTTGTTCAGATAAAGTGATACCTTTTCAGGCTGTGATAGGCATGGTTTCTTTTTTCTTTCTTTTTATAACGTATTGATAATGTGTTTATTACGGTCTAAAGCAAGATTTCATAGACTTCATTTAAGTTAAACATAGTGGCAATTGATGAGTATTTTGCTAACAGCTTTATATGCAATGCTTTATGCCTTTAAAGGTTATAGATTACTGCATTTCTCTTTTACTTGGAGAAACTGCATAGCAAAGTTCCCCAGATTTTCCTGATTTCCATCTTCCATTGGAAAACAAGTTCAATATCCACAATAAAACAAGGAAGCTGAATACTGAAAAATTAACTTATTTTCAAGGAGTGGTGTGAACCAGACTGTTCTTAGGTTTACGACTGCATTATATGGGAACACAAAAAAGCAATGGTGTCATTGCTGTGGCAAGCTGTATTTAAATGATGCCCTTTTATTTTTTTTAAGATGTGTTGTTTAAACTCAGTTGTGAAGATTATGGAAACTCGAACAAAGGGGAAATCAGTCTCTCCTGCTATGGGTTAAGAGAGAAGCATGACTTTGTTTAGATTTGTTTATAGGAAACAGAATGGAAATTCAGCTTTTAAGATGTATGTACAGTTGGGCTTCATTATTTAGTTTAGCCGTTTCTCGGAAACTCCCTCTCCTACATGACAATTTATAATGCAAACATGATGCATCATTTCATTTTGTGTAAACTTTATAGAAGGAATAGTCATTTCCACATATGTCAGAAGACTTCTGGAAGCATTTTAGAACTGAATGCTAAGTATCCTACACATGTGCCTGGAAGCTTTAGAAATGATCAGCAGCAGCACTTTCTGACCTTACGTTTTTGTTTGTTTCTTCATTTGTCTGCCTCCTTACTGAAACGTAAAGTTTCACAAGAGCAGGAACTTTGTTCTGTTTACTACACTATCTCCAGCACCTAGAAGAGTGTCCAGCACAAAGACAGCCTGCATTATCATTGCTGAATGAACTCATTCTTAAGCTATAAAAACAAATTCTTAAGCTGTAACTGTTTTTCCCTTGACTTCTGAGCTCCCCCTTCCTTTACAGCATTTCAGTAACCCAGCATCTAGCCTTACCACTGCTTCAGGTTTCTTCCCTGAGGAACAGCCTTGTTTGTTGCCACATTACAGTCTTTTTTCTATCTCTTGCTTTTTTCACCTGTAACAATCTAGACCAATTTAATAACCCTATGCCCCACGGTCTCTTCGCTACTCAGCTGATTTTTTGATCCCAACTCTTACCTCTTTGAACAAACTCTATACTTGCAGCTGTGCAGTCACCTTTTAAAAATTCAGTCCACCTCCCCTCCCAAATACTGTTTTTATCAAAGACATCCTCATTTTTTTAACCCACTTTGAAATTTTAGCAGTCTTTTTACTTTGGTTATCTCTGTCTCTGTGCAGCTACCAATTTTTTAAAAATGTTCTCCTCTATTCTCACCTCTGTCTCCAGATATGTCTCTTACCTTGGCTGTTGTAGAAGCTTCCCAAATAACTTTCATACCTCCCTATCTATCCGCTTTAAGCAGTTATAATACCTGCTCCTAGAGAATGATTTTGTCACGGCCATGTCAGGAAATCCTTAGATCGTTTAACATGTCTGAAATCTGAAATGCTTTGGTTTGGGTACATTCTGGCCCTAGTTGACTGTTGATCATTGTCATCATCATTGTTGTCATTGTCATAGCTGTATAGCAGTGACAGCAGCTTCCATTTCTTAAACTGTTACTCTATACCAGGCACAACACATATGACACATGACATCATAAAGCTTGTTAGTGCATTTTGGAGCTGTATAATGTGATAATGGGTAGGGTGGCTGTGGGTGGAATAAGATAGGCCTGGAGAAGTGTATCGGGCCTGACCATAGACATCTTGTCAGCTGTGCTAAGGAGTTTGAGCTTTTCTTCTATAGGCCATGAGGCGACAACTAGAAGAGTTTCATGGAGAAGTGATGAGCTCATATTTTGTTTCATAATGGCAACATGAGCTATAGTTTAGGGGATGAATTAGAAGGGTAAGAGACTGGAGATAGGGAGACTAATCACAGGAGAGATGAAAAGGATCTGAAGTAATGTAGTGTGGATAGGGAAGAGTGAGTAGATTTGATATTCAAGAGGGAGAATTTCTAGGACTTGACCACCTGGATATGAATTTTGGGGAATGGTAGTAGTAGATGATTCTCTGGCTTTTGACTTGAGTGGCTGGAGAGATTGGGGAGTGATGCTCAACTGAGAGAGGATACCAGGTAGAGGTGTCATACATGTGGTGGCAGAAGCAGGAAGGCTGTGATGATGAGTCCTATTTTGAACATGCATTTGAGATACCTGGGGGCTATCCAGGTAGAGTGTGGCTGTAAGATCAGTCCACATGGAGACACTGGCTGTGTTATGGTAATATCCTCTGGGCTGTAGGAGAGGATGAGAGTGAATGAGATTGAGATATAGGACATGAAGGTGGAGAGTCTAAAAAGAAGCTGTGTTTAAGTGTGGAAGAGGCCATGAAGAAGACAGTATTATGAGCTCTTGCCAGCAGTTAAAGCCTTGAGACTAAATGGAATGTTCCTGAAATTGTATAGTAAGAAGACAGAAGATCACTTTTTGATCTTGACTTGCAATTTCGTTCTCCCATAGCATGGCTCATTCCCTTGTTTTCTTATCTTTTTTTTTCTCTCTGTTTAAGGAAATGGCATCAGATTTTCATGATAGCATATACAACCTACTGTTCTGGAAGGCCTCTCTGAGCCCACTGATCCCCACTCTGTCTCCCTAGAAGTGATTTCTCAGGCACACGTTCTCTTTGGTCCTCTTGCTCCTGTGACTCTTTGGGAACTTTCCCTAGAGGCTTCTGTTTCAATTGTTCTCCACTTATCTCTCCAAGCAGATTCAAGTCTTGAGGGCAGGGATCACATCTTTGCCTGCTTTTTCTCCCCCAACCCAAACCTAACAGCTCTTCTTTATTTTTTATTTATTTATTTATTTATTTATTTTATTTTTATTTTTATTTTTTTGAGGCGGAGTCTCGCTCTGTCGCCCGGACTGGAGTGCAGTGGCCGGATCTCAGCTCACTGCAAGCTCCGCCTCCCGGGTTTACGCCATTCTCCTGCCTCAGCCTCCCGAGTAGCTGGGACTACAGGCGCCCGCCACCTCGCCCGGCTAGTTTTTGTATTTTT
This sequence comes from Rhinopithecus roxellana, assembly GCF_007565055.1. NCBI lineage: Eukaryota > Metazoa > Chordata > Mammalia > Primates > Cercopithecidae > Rhinopithecus > Rhinopithecus roxellana. The sequence goes on along the minus strand of NC_044564.1, from coordinate 50,805,637 downwards.
AGTAGAGACGGGGTTTCACCGTGTTAGCCAGGATGGTCTCGATCTCCTGACCTCGTGATCCGCCCTTCTCGGCCTCCCAAAGTGCTGGGATTACAGGCTTGAGCCACCGCGCCCGGCCTATTTTTTATTTTTATTTTGTGAGATGGAGTCTCCCTCTGCCACCCAGGCTGGAGTGCAGGGGTGCAATTTCGGCTCACTGCAACCTCCATCTCCCGGGTTCAAGTGATTTTCTTGCCTCCGCCTCTTGAGTAACTGGGATTACAGGTGCCAGCCACCGCACTGGGCTAATTTTTGTATTTTTAGTAGAGACGGGGTTTCATCATGCTGGCCATGGTTGGCCAGGCTGGTCTCCAACTCTTGACCTCAAGTGATCCCCCCGCCTCGGCCCAAAGTGCTGGGATTACAGGCGTGAGCCACCGTGCCCGGCCCCCTTAACAGCTCTTTCTATACTCTAGCTGCTCCTGCTACTTTTTTTTTTCCCTTTTTCCTCTTTGGAGGCTCATTTGCTGACCATATTGTAGTTATTTTTATTTCATTTATTGTAAGTATTAATTTATTAATTTTATTATGTATGTATTTATTATTAATTTGTAATTAATATATAGTTGTAGATATGTTTGGGGTACATGTGATATTTTGATATCTGTATGCAATGTGTAATGATCAAATCAGGGTAATGAGGATATCACCTCAAACATTTTTTTGTGTGTTGGGAACATTATAATTCTTCCAGCTATTTGAAATATGCAATAAATTATCATTAAGTATAATTTCCCTACTGTACTATAAAATACTATAACTTTTCCCATCTATCTAACTGTGTTTTTGTATCCTTAACCAATTTCTCTTCATCCCCTCTTCTCCCCTACCCTTCATAGCCTCTCATAACTATCATTTTATTCTCTGCCTCCATGAAATCCACTTTTTTAGCTCCCACATATGAATGAGAACATGCAATACTTGTCTTTCTGTGCCTGGCTTATTTCACTTAACATATGACTTTCGGTTTCCACCATGTTGCTACAAATGACAGGATCTCATTCTTTTTTGTAGCTGAATAATATTTCTCTGTGGGGTGTGTGTGTGAGAGAGAGAGAGAGAGAGAGAGACATTTTCTTTGTGCGTTCATCCACTGATGGACACTTACATTGATTCCATGTGTTGGCTATTGTGAATAAACACTGTAGTAAACAGGGGAGTGCAGATATCTCTTTGATATACTGATTTCCTTTCTTTTGGATATATACCTAACAGTGGGATTGCTGATTCAAATGGTAGTTCTATTTTTTTTTTTTTTTTGAGGAACTTACATCTTGTTTTCCATAATGGCTGTACATCTTTACATTCCCACCAACAGTGTACAAATATTGCCCTTTCTCTACATCCTCTCCAGCATTTGTTACTTTTTGATTTTTTTGGTAATAGCCATTCTTACTAGGGTGAGATGTTATCCCATTGTGGTTTTGATTTGCATTTCCCTGATAATTAGTGATGTTGAGCATTTTTTTCATATACCTGTTAGCCATTTGTATGTATTCTTTTGAGAAATGTCTATTCAGGTATTTTGCCCATTTTTTAATCGAATTATTTGTTTGTTTTTTTCGCTATTGAGTTTCTTATGTATTCTGGTTATTAATCCCTTGTCAAATGGATAAATGGATAGTTTGCAAATAGTTTCTCCTATTCTTTAGGTTGTCTCTTCACTTTGTTGATTGTTTCCTTTGCTGTGCAGGAGCTTTTCAGCTTGATGCAATCCCATTTGTCTATTAATATTTTGTTTTTGTTACCTGTGCTTTTGGGTCTTACCCAAAAAATCTTTGCCCAGACAAATATCTTATAGGATTTTCCCAACTTTTTTAAGGAGTTTCATAGTTTTAGGCTTTACATTTAAGTCTTTACTGCATTTTGAGTTGATTGTTGTATATGGTGAAAGATAGGTATCTAGTTTTATTCTTCTGCATGTGGATATCCAGTTTTCCCAGCACTATTTATTAAATAGACTGTCCTTTCCCCAGTGTATGTTCTTGGTGACTTTGTTGTAAATGGGTTGGCCACAAGTGTGTGGATTGATTTCTGGGTTCTGTATCTGTTCCATTGGTCTATGTGTCTTTTTTTTTTTTTTTTTTTTTGCCCGTACCGTGCTGTTTTGATTACTATAGCTTTGTAGTATAATTTGAGATTAGGTAGTATGATGTCTTCAACTTTGTTCTTTTTGCTCAACATTTCTTTAGCTATTTTCAGTCTTTTGTGGTTTTATACAAATTTTAGGATTATTTTTTCTATTTCTGTGAAGAATGTAATTGCTATTTTGGTAGAGATTGCATTGAATCTACTCTGTGTAGTGATGTTCAGATTCAATTGTTAAATTGATATACAGATTTAATTGTTAAAATGATAAGCATTTTAACAATACTCTTCCAATCCCTGAGCATGAGACATTTCATTTTTTGTGTTCTATTCAATTTCTTTCATCAATGTTGTATAGTTTTTCTTGCAGAGACCTTTCACTTCTTTGGTTGAGTTTATTACTAGGTATTTTTTTTTTTAGTTATTGTAAGTGGGGTTACTTTCTTGATTTCTTCTTCAGATTGATCACGATTCACATGTAAAAACTCTGCTGACTTTTGTATGTTATTTTGAACATAACTCTTGAAAGTGGCTATGCTTGTCTTGTTCCAGATTTTAGTGGAAATGCTTTCAATTTTCCTTCTACTACTTTTTATTGCTTATTTTTATTCTCCTCTAGAAGAATAAAGAAACAAAGTGAACAACTCAAATTTTATACAGGTTTATTTCAGTTGATATACCTCAAACTAAAAGTGCCTACTTAAAATGTGTTTGTGGCTGAATGTTCTATTTCTGACTTAAAAAAAAAAAGTGAATTAGCAAGAACATCTACCACACCCAGTGCAGAATTCTTGTCATTTGTCATTCTCACTATTTTAAACTTTAAAGAAGAATATGTATTTTGGCAGTTACACTACACCTATAGCTTCTCCTGAGCAGAGTTTATCTCCTGATCTCATTGGTCAAACTTCCTGTGTTTTAAAATTGCATTTTGCATACATTTGCACATGTTGAATTTGGATGCAGTGAAAGTGCTTATCCAAGAAACACGGATTCTGTCTGACTCATCCGGCCTCTCTGCTGACACTTTGGTGAGCCCTGGTCAAGTGACTTGACCCTATTTGTGCATTTTTCTTTTTGTCATCTGTGGAATGAAAATCTAGCCACTGGCTCCTGACCTCATTCAAAGACATTTTGTGAGGCCAAATAAACTGAGGACCTTTGAGGTCCTTAGAACAAAAGCATTGCACACATTAGAGAATTTATTTCGTAAGAATTGCAGAAAGAGATCAGGCTCAGGGTAGCCACCATTATAGCCCATGAGTAAGCAAATATGAGCCAAGAGGTCCTCATAAAGGAGAGTTCTCTCCCATCCCTAAGGTCAAAGGTATGAGTGGGACACTTTGCTAAAGTCTGATAAGCGTTCCAGAATTTAAACATCACCTTCAGTGTGGATGAGGACAGCAGCATGCTTTTATCTTTAAAAAGAGATGAACCCTGAATGTGGACGTTTATTGAAGAAAGCAAAACTCATACTTACTTGTTAAAGAAAAATAATGTTAGTGAACTGTGAATAATTCGTGTGAGAGGGTCCAAACTAGGACATAATTCTCTAAGTATTAAATAAGTTTGTTGCTTATTCCATTTAGTTTGTATGGTATGTGATTGCCAACTTATATCTTCTGAGTGCCTGATGCTCTGCTTTGCATACAAAGATGGTTAGTGTTTGATTTGGTGCTGCCCATTTAGATGTAATATGAGAAGCTCCTAGAAATCACCTAGAAAACACTTTTAACACCTGTGGAATCTTTCAGTTCGTTTGACTTTAACTGGACATTTCTCAAATGCTAATGAAAATCTTATTTAATAATAGAAATATTTAAACTAAAAGGGTATAATTGGATTGTTTGTAACACAAAGAAAGGATACATGCTTGAGGTGATAGATATCCCATTTACCTTGATGTGATTATTACACGTCGTATGCCTGTATCAAAATATCTCATGTGCCCCATAAATATATACACCTATGTACCAACAGAAATTACAAATTAAAAAAATTGAAATGTTTATAGTCTGATGACCTATACCAAATGACAGAGGAATCTGACTGGAATTACCTGACCAAAAATGAGGGAAACTCATAGAGTATAATACCATTGGCATAAGTGTCACAAAATTGGATCTGTAGTCATGACACTGGATTTATAATAAGAGCCCCAAATCTTAATTCTTTAGTTAGCCTGGCAGTGAATAGAGTAACAATCATAATCATACAGGTGCTGTTTCTTAGTTTTCTGGGTTTAGAATCAGATTGTGGACTAAGCATGGCGGACTTGGTTATGATTGCCAGCTACAGTGCAAATGTTAGCAACCTCAACAAAAGAAAAAGTGTAGTTGGCAGGAGGTGGGATGTGGCATCAGGGAGGAGAGGGTGCTAATATCCTCATTTCCTAAAATAGCAAGGTAAGCTATAGCTGTTAAAAGTTGCTGGAATTCCACAGTGGTTGTGCCATCTTGCATTCTCATAAGAGAGTTCCTGTTGCTCCAACTCTTTATCAACACTTGGCATGATCATTCTTTTGAATTTAGATATTCAAATAGTTGTGTCATGGTGGCTCATTGTAGCTTTAAATTGCATTTCCCTGACGGCTGATCGTATTGAGTGTCTTTTCATGTGCCTATTTGCCATTCTTAGATGGTTTTTGGTAAGGTGCTAAACTCTTGTATTGATTCTAGTAAGGTTTTGTTTTTGTTTTTGTTTTTGTTTTGTAGCACACATAGATACTTTTTATATAGACAATCATGTTGTCTATGAACAAAGATAGTTTTGCCTCAGAACAGATGTTGGCAAAAACAGAAATGAAGACTTTAGTACTTAACTTTACAAATAAATTGAACAGAAGAATTATAAGAATATATTAAACTTCAGGAGGAGGCCAGGGCAGTGTGAGGAGAATCCTTGGATATGAGTCAAGACCTAGAGATTCAAGCATGTTATCAACAATTGTAAAGATAACTATCAAGAAACTAAAACAAAATTTGAAGAACAGTTGCCTTGGGAGAATGGAACTAGTGGCAGGGATAGGAAAAGCAAGAGTCGATCACTCTCACGAAGTCTTCTATCTGGTTTAATTTATTGCCTTGCACTTACATTTCCCTGAAAAAAGTAAATTATTGGCATATTGGTAATTAGGACATAAAGATAAAAGCAATATGAAGTAACTATAATAGGTAGAGGGTAAGACTGAATAATATAAAGAATGGGGGAAGTAGTCTATGTTTAGAGTTATATAAAGAAAGGAGGGGCCCTCAAATGACAGTCAGTGCTGATGAACACGTGACACTTAGGTTCTTGCTGCATTCTAGGTACGTTCTAAACAATAAACATATGACACTTGTTTAATAATCACAGCAACCCATGGAGTAGATACTATTATCATCATTTAATAGAGGAGATGAGGAGACCTAGAAGCACTTAGAGTGTGAGAAGCCGTTAGAGGGTTGAGTGAAGGGAAAGGATATCCAACAAGAACCTCCTGTCCTGTGTCTCATGAAGAGGCAGTATTTCAAGAAGAGGCTTAAAGCTGAGAGTGTTTTGCTAATCAGTGAATATATGACCAATGAGCTGCTGGGGAAGTCGAGCCTTCTGTAAGTGAAAGTGTTTGCATTCATTGTACTCATAGGTACCTTCCCTAATGGTGATTGTGAGCCAGGACATTAGTTAAATTGTAGCTACTTAGAAGTAGCAATTCATGGCACACTTACTGATTTCTTCCTATGTTTAATGACACTAATATGTTCAATCATCATTTAAAAATTATCTTTCTTTGCTCTAAAGTAATAATTGCAAGAAATACATTAGGGTACTGGTATATGGGGGTTGCATAAGTCGTTCACAACATTATGTCTCTTTTTTCACTTAATTTCACACAGACTTCTCCATAATATTCTATCTGCAAGTAATATTCTATTGTTATGAATTATTATGGTTTGTTTAATCATTTCCCCAAATGTTAGTTATTGAAGCCATTTTTAGCCTTTCATGACTATAATGAATATTGTTCTAACAAGATGTTTTTTCCCTCCTTTGACTTATTTTCCCTTGAAAAGGGAAATTACTGGATCTAAGGGTATATTCAGTGAAATGGCTTTTGTTAAATATTGTTGGTACCCTTTAGGAAGTATACTAATTTGAAAGCTAACAAAAATCTACAAATATCAAATTCTACACAGCCATGCCAACATTGTAACTTATCATTTTATTTCTTAAGTCTCTGATCAGGATGAAAAAGCATAGAATGGTTATGTACAATTTGCATTGATGATTTTGTTTACCCTTTAATTGTGTATTTGGTTGCATATGAATATGACATGAAGAACATAAGAAAATATAATTCATGTAAAGGAGGTATATCATAGGATATAGAAAATAATACCGAAGGTCAACAAGATTTGGAGCACCTGATACGAACAGCTAGGAAATGGGATGCCATTGAGGGTCTGCTCTATGCTTCCAGTAAAAGTGAGGATAGAGTAATTGAAGAAATACTCCTCAAGACTAATTGAAACTAACATTCATTTCCAAAAAGTGAGCCATGTCAGCAGATGAGATTTATTTTTGGATTAAAAAGTTACTTCAAAGAAAGTTTTAGATCTGTTATCATGGCCCATATCCAATTACAACATTAAATTTTTTTTCTCTATAGAAACAGATTTTTCAATTCTTAACAAATATCACACTTTAAGTAATGTCATATAGAAGTAAATTCCAGAAAAGCAGAGAATTTCAGCCAACAGAAGTCATTGTAGTGGACCTTGACCTGGACTGTGTTGTGAAATAAAACTCTTGAACTTGTCACACCAAGTTGTGTTGGAATGGGACAATAAATTCCAAAGAGTCATTGAGTCCTTAAAATGGGTGAGTAGACTTTATGTATATGCTGTGTACAAATTCAAATCAACACTAGCTGATTTGTTCCAACCTATTGGAAACAGGAAAAGGATGAATGGATTTCATGATTGTTTTGAATTTTGAATATAGTTATCCAATATTTCTTCTCCCCTCTTTTCATGAGAAAGGATTACCATGAAATGGGGCCAGGCAGGCCACTGGTTTCCTTGAAGTCTTAGTTGAAATCTATTCCTTCAATCATTAACCAGTAAACAGATATGACTTCCATTATCTTCACTGACAAGGAAAGTTACCTTTAGCACATGCCTGTGGATGCCTTTCAATATGTGTCATAATTTGGTTTCAAGGGTCATGTGTTATGGTCAAGTGCTGCTTCAGAATCTTAGAGGCTGTTCTAGAACTCTTGATGTCTAAAGGTTGCCATGTTTCAATTTAACATCAGTTTGTGACTATCTGTTGTGCCAATATGATTTCTGGTATCCCTGATGTCTGGATAGAATGTATGTATTTTGTGGGGAAAACAGAAGAGGTGAAGCTAGCACTGCATTGTGTACAGTGGACAGGATCAGTGATGATCCAGTTCCTTTGTCTTCCCAGCAAAGAACAGCCTCTGAAATGAGGCTAATGTTGACCACTTCCATAGATTATTGAGAAGGTTAACCGAGATAAAGGAATATGGGTGGCAGGAACTAAGTAAATGATACTTCCTTTCACTTTTTCTGTGCAAAGTATTTTGAAAGGTGCGGAGGGCAAAGGGGCTAACATTTAGACTGAGTGGCTGGATGGGGAAGCAATTGCAAAAACAAATGTGTGATCCTTGCCATCAGGGAATTTGCAACAGATTGGAGGAGCGGGGCAAACACACTCAATTAGGGGAAGATAATGCAATTAACAGAAAGATGGTAAAAGTACTGAATGTGGCTGGAGTTAGACAGCCTTAGGATTGCAAATTAAGCCTTTGAGGTTAGCAGATGTGATGGTTTGTATAATCCAGATCTGAAGAAAGGCTGGCACACAGGGCAAATGCATGCTAGGAAAATACTCTGAGAGACAGTCACACACTTTAAAAAGTGATTAAATGTTGTAATTATGTTCTTTACTTTTGAAAACTGCCTCCTCTTGTTTACTTCACTGTATTTCAGGAAGCATTTTATAATAAGCAAACTGCAACCCTTTTTATACTGTATGTGGAAGGAGGTGTGGGAAGTGATGGCGTTGACTCTCAGCTACTTCTGGCTGACCTCTGTCTTCAAGGGATTCCTGAGCCTCCACCGAAGCACCATGGGTGGGGCTGCTGCGAACTAGTCACGAGCTAGATTTGCTTGCTAGCCACTCCTGAAATTCTTACTGTGATGCTGGAATAGGGACGTGGAGGAAATAAGCATTTTATTTATACCTCTCCTTTAGGATTTACCACCTTTCAAGGTGTAGTTTCAGTTATTTGCTGGTGTGTCTTATCTTCCCTGTTGGATTGTAAATTGCTTGAGGGAGGAAGGGTCTCTTGTTTATTTTTCAATAAACAAAATGTTGTCAAAAGGAATTGGCTTTACTCCAAAGTCATGCTGATTGAATTACATGGATCTTTTTTGTTGTTGTTTATTTAATAGCACTATTCAAGAGTGTCTGAAACTATATCAATATTCATTTAGTCTTTGGCATATTTGGGATTCAAAGGAAATTCATTCTCTTACCACGTCTAACTTGTACTTCCCCGGTGTTAGGGATCAACCACAGCATGTTTTAGAGTCTTCATCTATATACCTCTGGAAATTCAGAAATTTGACCACCTACTGTTTGTACAGAGGAGATCAGAGGAGGCACTTGTCTCACATCTGATAGCTAAACCAGACACCTGGGTCTGGTAAACAGAAGCAAGTGGAACCCAAAAGAAGACAGATTGACACATTTAACAAATGTAGGAAGGCCACTGTTTTCCCTGGGCATGGCTTTCTGGGAGAGCTCAGAGTTAAGTAGCAGTTGACATGAGAGAAATGGCAAGAACACAGTGAAGTAGAAAGGTCTGCTGTCCCTGAGGCAAAGCTGGGTAATTCTTGCTTGGAAAGAGTAGGCATTACAATTGATTACTGGCACAGTGGGCAGGCATCCATGAAACACTCATAATCCGGGGCTGGTGATGTGGAGGCGAGGGGAGAGGGGGTTGGAGATGATGGTGATGATGATGATGAAGATGATGATGATAATGTGGATGGAGCCTGTACCAATTTTGATGCTTTGCACATCCATTGAAGTTTCTTCCTCATAGGAGAAGGGAAAGTTATTTGATCTAGGTGTAGTATTGTAAATACTCATGTACTTGTGTAATTGAATTGGAGGTAACTTATTTTTAGGAGTCCTCTAGGAAGCCAACCATCCAACCACAACATTTCCAGTGGGAAATGAGAAGCAGATTGCTGAAGAGAACCTTGCTGCTTACCGTCTATACACATGCAGTATGGCGCTGGGCGCTGGTTTTTCCTCCAGTACAATGGCTAGTCTCTGCCCACTTCCACCAAAGTGTGTGAGCCAGCCTGGCATTGAGCTCCAAACTGCACAGCCTTGCATATTTGGTTTTTCTCTGTTTGTTCGTTTTGTGTCTACCAGTCCAACTGGTTGACGTGTGAAGCAGTGTGAAGAATGAGGGCTAACTGTAGTGCTTCCCGAAGAATTTTTAAAATTGCTCTTTCCCTTGAGTTCTATTGTTTATACTATGCACAAACTCTGTGTGACATTTAGATTTGGGGAAAAACAATTGAATAACATTTTTCTCAGTCAGTTTGAGGTCACAGACCAAGGGTTTTTCTCTTTTCTTCTGAGATCCCCACTTATTGAAACATTTAGCTTTTTTTTTTTTTTTTTTTTGAGATGGAGTCTTGCTTTTTCCCCCAGGCTGGAGTGCAGTGGCGCGATCTCAGCTCACTGTAACCTCTGCCTCCTGGGTTCAGGTGATTCTCCCGCCTCAGCCACCCAAGTAGCTGGGACTACAGGCGCAGGTCACCACGCCCAGCTAATTTTTGTATTTTTAGTAGAGACAGGGTTTCACCATGTTGACCAGGCTGGTCTCGATCTCTTGAACTCATGATCCACCCCCTCTTGGCCTCCCGATGTGCTGGGATTCCAGGCACGAGCCACCGCGCTCGGCCATACTTAGACTCTTTAAAGGATCTTTTAACTAGTATATTTATTAGGAGGCAGTAGAATGTACTGTGGTGATTAAGAGCTTGAATTTGGGTGCAAATTATGGCTCTGCAACTTCCATGCACCCCCACGAAAGTCACTTAGCTACTTTATTCTTCCGCATTTTCAGCTATAAAATGGGGGTAATTATGTTCCTACCTCATTGACTTATTGTTAAAAACTAAATGTTAAGCACTCAAATTCTTGCTAATATTTATTGGACAATTTGATTGATCAAGGCACAAAATACATACAGAAAAGTAGATGAAGTTCACCCCATTAAAGAGTTTACTACAGTGTTGTTGAGGAAATATGCATGTGAGACACAACCAACTGCCTGGGAACTCAGTGAGACAGCTTTTATTAGAGTTCAGAGGAGAGAAAGATCACTCCTATGTGGGAGGCACACAGAATTAATAAAGCTAGAAGAAACAATAGAAAGGGAAAGATGTCTTCACTGGGAGGGAAGGACCACAAGAACGAAGACTCAAAGCTACATCCAACATATCTCTACTGCTTGGTTGAGTGGTTGACCAGTGAAGACTGCTGGTAGCAGGCAGATGGGTCCGGAATGTATAAAATGGAATGGATATAGAAGATCCTCCTCCTTTTTCTCTCTACTTATTTTTCCTCTAATGTGATGACTGCTACCTGCTCCCAGGACATTTTGCTCAAATGGTCTTGAAACTCACAAGGATAAGAATGTCCCTCCAGTCTATACAAAAGGGAGAAACAGGATTGATAAGGAAGGAAGAACACGTTTATCTATAAATCCACAATCTGATGGAAGAACTATTCTGCAGAACATTTGGTGAGGTTAAAAGAGAAAGAAAAGCAGCCCATCAGTTTGATTGTTGCGGGAACCTTCTACCAGCCAAACAGATGGAGGCTGAGGCTGATCCGTTGATACTATACAAATGGCAAAACTGGAAAAGGCAATAGGAGGTGACCATCTCAGCTTCTGCAGGCTGATTGGGCTAAAAACAACGCAGTACCTTTCGGCCTATTTTTGTCACTTTTCAGAATACAACAAATAAATTGCTGTATTGGATTTAATACCAACCATTAAGAAAGAATTACTTTATGGTGTGGAAGATGGAGGAGCCTTTGATGACAACAGTCCTGATCTCTTGGAAGTTTTTTTAAACAAACTTTTTATATGAGAACATGTTTAGATTTAGAACACTATTACACATGTAGTGAGAGAATTCTTATATAACTCATACCAGTTTCTCCTATCTTTATCTTATATTAGTACATACATTTGTCACAATTCATCAACTGATTTTGATATACTACTGTTTTGTTGTTTTCTGTAATGTCCTTTTTTTTTTGGTGGTTGCTTTTGTTCCAGGATCCTATCTGGAATACCATGTTATATTTGTCATTAGATTTGTCATGTCTACTTAGGCTCCTCTTGGTTATGACAGTTTCACAGATTTGCCTTCGTTTTGATGACCTTGACAGTTTTGAGAATTACTCTCTAGTGTTTTTTTAGAAAGTCCTTCGCTTGGGATTTGTCTCATGTTTTTCTCATCATTAGACTGGAGTAATGTACCCAGGAGTGTTTGGGGGACATCATATCAAGGGTAAAACTATCATATCACATCACATCATATCAAGGGTAATACTATTAATATGACTGATCACTGTTGATACTGATCTTTATCATCTGGCTGAAGTAATATTTGTCAGGTTTCTCCATGGTAAAGTTATTCTTTGTATTCCCTTCTCTTTTTATACAGTAGTCTTTGGAAGCAAGTCACTCTTTTTAGCCCACATAGAAAGAGTGGAGTATCCTTTAGGGTAAAGTATCTATAAAAATTATGTGCAATTATTCTGCATGAAAAATTTGTTATTCTCCCCATTTATTTACTCATTCAATCATTTATTTATATCATTATAGACTCATATATTTTATACTTTGAGTTATAATCCAGATACTGCTTCATTTTCTTGCTCATGTTGTTCCAGCTTTAGGTCATTTTTTGCCTCCTCTTGCAGTTGGCCCCGGTAATCCTTGAAATAGTCTTGTCATTTTGGGGCTTTGTTTGCTTGCTGGCTTGCTTTGTAGCACCTTCTTACTTTCTGGCACCACAAGATGCTCTTAGCTCACTTGGTATATATTTCCTGTCTCCGATCTCTCGGAATTTATAACTATGAAGAAAAAAACTCCAGTCAAAGACATATTACTAGGGCATTAGGAGAGCAGATTTAAAAACATTCAGTGAAAATAAATCAGATCTCACAGCTTTTTAGGGATATGTAATTCAGAAGGGATGAGAGTTTCTGAAAAGTGAAATCCTGATTAGACAAATATGATGAAACTTCATGAGAGATATAAGGAGATAGAATCTAAGAGAACCCATGTGGCTTCAGAGGACACTATGATTAATTTGTATTTTAAAAAGACATGCACAGAAGATGAAGAAAGAACTTATGATTGAACTAAGTTTCTAAAAATATCACCAAAAGTTACTTAGCTGCTGGTTTGTTAAAATGATTATATCACTCTACCAAATGAAGTTATTTGGTTTGCCTATAAAGCAGCTATATTAAAATGGGTGCTCTTGTCACTTCTCTGAAGTAATCTCTGATCATCATTCATTTACTCAATGAATTTTTAGTTGCCCACTGTGTGAATTTTTTTTTTTTTTTTTTTGAGATGGAGTCTTGCTTTGTTCCTCATGCTAGAGTGCAGTGGCATGATTTTAGCTCACTGCAACTTTCCCGGGCTCAGGCAATTCCCCTGCCTCAGCCTCCCAAGTAGCTGAGATTACAGACACCCACCACCACACCTGGCTAGTTTTTGTATTTTTAGTAGAGACAGGGTTTCACCATGTTGGTTAGGCTGATCTCGAACTCCTGACCTCAAGTGATCTGCCTGCCTCGGCCTCCCAAAGTGCTGGAATTACAGGCGTGAGCCACCACACCTGGCCTACTGTGTGAATTTTAATGCCCATTATGTGAACACTTAGGCTCTGGGGATGCACAGTGGTAGATTTTTGGAGCTACCAAAATCTGTGCTCTCTTGGAGTTTATATTTGAATTATATATTTCATATATATTATTTATTTGTGGGCTTTTTTTTTTTTTTTTTTTTTTTGAGACACAGTCCTGCTCTGTTGCCCAGGTTGGAGTGCAGTGGTGTGATCTCAGCTCACTGAAACCTCTGCCTCCCAGGTTCAAGCTATTCTCGTGCCTTAGCCTCCCAAGTAGCTGGGATTACAGGCATGTGCCACCACAACCAGCTAATGTTTTGTATTTTTAGTAGAGATGGAGTTTAGCCATGTTGGCCAAGCTGGTCTCGAACTCCTGGCCTCAAGTGATCCGCCTGTATCAGCCTCCAAAAGTGCTGGGATTACAAGCGTGAGCCACCGCACCTGGCCACAAATAGATATTTTAAATATGACAATAATACATGCTTTGGAGAAAGGTAAAGCAGGATAAGGGAGTCGGGGGTTCTGAGGTGGGGTGATGGGACTATTATTTATATACGGCAGTTGAGGAAAGCCCCATTGCTAAGGTGGCATTTGAGCAGAGACAGGGAGGAAGTAAGGGAATGAGCCATGTGCATACCACTAGGAAGAGTATTTCAGGCAGAGGGAACAGACAGTGCAAAAGCCTGAAGCAGGAATGGCTTGGAACACTCCAGGAATAGCAGGTTGGTCCATGAGCCTGGAGCGGGGTCAGCCAGGTAGTGAGATGGAGTGAGTGAGGACAAACACACGTTTGGGCAGGTGGTGTCTGGGATGGAATCACGGAAAGCGCGTGTGAGTGGCTGTCGTGGGAGCTGTGTACTGCTGTGGAGTTGGGCTGTGGAGGTCCTTGTGAGAACTTGGTCTTTTTCTTTGAGGAGGGAGGAGCTATTGGAGGCTTTTGAGCAGAGGAATAGGGTCATCTGATTTCGTATTTGAAAAGGACCACTCTGGCCACTCTGAATGTTGCAAAAGTAGAAAGACCAGTTAAAAAGTCTTTTACTCTACTAGTATATTTTGTCTTAATCTATTAATCTTGATCTATTTGTATGCGTATTTCACATGTAGTAATTGTGTACGTACAGTTTTGCCATGTGTGTATTTTAACATTTTTCTTCTGTTGCTCTGTAGTCCTCAGGTTTATAACATTCAGTGGCTGCATAATAGTTTGTGTATAGTCTCCTACTGCTGCTGTAAAACTTACCACAAATGGAGTGACTTAAAAGGATACAAATTTATTTTCTCACAGTTCCAGAGGTCAGAGTCCTAAAATCAAGGTGTTGGCAGAGCTGCACTCCTTCTGGAGGCTCTAGGGGAGAATCCGTTTCCTTGCTTCTTCCACCTTGTAGAATCCACCCTCGCTCCTTGACTCATGGCCCCTCACTCCATCTTTAAAGCCAGCAGCATCTTCAAACCTTACCTACCCCTCTGCCTCTGCTTCAGTCACCACATCTCCTATTCTGAACCTCCTGTCTCCCTCTTCTACACACTTTGGTGATTACATTGGGTCCATTTGGATAATCCAGGATAATCTCCCCATTTTGAGACACTTAATTTAATTACATCTAGAAGATTCCTTTTACCACGTAAAGTAGTATATTCACAAGTTCTGGGGATTAGGATGTGAACATCTTTGGGGACATTATTCAGCCTACCACAGCTGATGTTTTATGGTTTACTTAAACATTTCCATTATTGAATACTTAGAAGGCATCCAGTTTGGGGCCATTTTGATATTCCTATACTTCCTATATTTATATACTTTGACCTTCTTTTCTTTCAGATTGTGTCTCTTAAGATAAATATCCAAGTTTAGGTTTCCTGGAACAAAGAGCATGAACATCTTATGTATTTGCTTCCAAATACAGTTACTCTATTGGATGTCCATTTCCCTACAACCTCACTAGGTTAGCCTTCTATCTCTTAAAGGTGTGTTTCCAGTTTGTTTCAAATTGACATTTTATTGGTGTGTTTATTTTATTTCCTTAATGGTTAGGTTGAACCTTTTTGGAGTGTGCGTGGGGGCATATGTCATTTGTATTTTGAGAATAGTGTGTTTATTTTGCTTTTTAGTTGTATCTGGAGCTAGAAGAATGGAGACAGGATTAGACTGTTTCTTAAGTGAGGGCATAAGGCTGGCATGAATAGATGACGTATGCAGAACTATATTGCTTTCAATTCTCCATCAAAGGAAATGATTTCCAAATTGAAAAGGGTGTTACTAAAAGGGATTTGGATGACAGTGAAAGAAAATCCAGGTAATTTGAATGCATTTACCTCTCTGGGGCACACTGGATTGTATCTCAGGGTTAGCAGGGTTGAAGGAGTTAGCAGACATCATCTTTGAGCCATTGCTGGTGATTGTTGAGTGAACTTGGAGAGTGGCAGAGGTTCCAGAAGACCAGAGATATGCAAATGTTGTTCTATGTAGCTTTTGACAAAGTTGAATTCCTAAAACTTTCAATGTATGAAATGCACCCATGCAAAATTTCTGGGCTACCATCATATGAATTATTTAGTAGTCCAGAGAAGAGATTGCATTGATCCTTAGGAACCAGCATAAATCTAGTAATGTGTAGTGACCAGTTGTCACATTTTCTTTTATAAAAGGGGCTTCTGTATTGGAAGATAATGCCAAAGACATCAAAGCATTTGACAAATATTTCTCGCCATTCTCCTTAAGCACATAATAGAGAGATGTTGGAGGATGACAGAATCATACAATAAATTCATACCTGATTCTATTCATATGCTATAACATAGGTAATGACTGAGTGTTTGTTGGCCTAGAAAGAGGTTTCCAGTGGCAGGTATTTAGGGTTTTCTTGGCCCCAAACTGAAGAAGGGTCCTTAGAACTTGGATAGAAATCTTAAAAATTCATATTTATGTGGCTGATGATATAAACCTATAGAATAAATCTTCATAATATGAACTATGAAAATAGGCCAACACCAACTAAATACATTTAACAGAAATAATGAGAACTTCTAAAATTGAGGTTGTATTTAGAATTGAAACAGCTGATTTTCTTTATTTTTGGCCTTCTTGAATTTCACCAGTTAAAAATAAAAACAATAACATTTGTATAGTGAAAATGACTTTTTAAGGTTAATTCGTGTATGGTAGGAGAATGCTGGGTCCACCTACATATGGTTGCTGTGAGAGCATGCTATAATAAAGAATTGCTGCACTGAGAGGAAAAGATGTGAGTACTGTTCCTGTCACCACCATAAACTAGTTGTCATCTTGGGCTAGCAGTTGGCATCACCTTTCTTGGGTCTGCACATTATCATCTGAAAGCTGGAGATGACAAGAGGTGGGGTGAAGTTAATCACTTTGCCCCATTCCCGCTCTCCTGTGATATCAGGCAGTACAACTTGATTCTCATGTTCCTTGGCGAGTTTGGCCAAATTTCTAGACTCTTAAATGGACCCTTCCAGGTATTTCTAGCTTAAACAGACCCTTTCAGGCCCTCTCTGAAAAGGGGCCTCTTTTCTTTTAATCTGCAAGTTCCTTCAGATCACCCTTCTTCAGGATCATATTAAACTATCCACATTTTCAATGCTTCATTTCAAGTTTCAAACAGTGTACTTGAGCCCACTTTGATCTCAGGAAGGTCAACATTGTTTTTTTCTTTTTTGGGGGGCTCAGGCCCACACCTTGACATTTCTGGATGAGCCTACAGCCTCTTCTTCACTGGTCAAAAATGTTCCCCATGGCTTTACCATGGGGTCTGGCCTTCAGTTTCTCCATTCTCCATCAGCCGACCCTGAACAATCCTGGCCACCGTCAGCATTTGATCATCGACTGTTTCTCTAGCTTCTTTCCCAGCACCACGATTTTGATTCCATTGTAATCTTTATGACCATTTAATTTTGAATTTTTAAACTTCATATTTTATTTTCCTATTTTGTATCTTCACATTATCATTTGTAAAGGAGTTTAAAATATTTCCTGTGCCTCAATTTACTCTTGCCTAGTCTGATTTCCCCCTTATCAGTCCTCAAATATCATCAACTCTTTATTTTCTGCTCTTATGGGACACAACATTTGTACATCTTCATACAACCTAGCCTTTGGCTTCTTTTGTCTATATACTTGGATTAACCTCTCAGAGTTGGAGATCTTTGACTGAGGGATGTAGTAGTATAGTTCTTGATCCATTTTGGGTACCTTTATTTTGACTGACAAAGACAAGAGGCCACTTTAGCACATTATATTCTTTCCTTAAAACTTTAAAATATTTAAGAAGTCAGCATTTATATTTAAACATATAAATTTCAGCCTCTTTCTTAGGGCTTCCCTTAATACCACAGTAATTTTGGTTGGAGGAATATTTTGTAGCCTGTGATATCTCAGATTGCAATACTTCTCTGCCTCCTGTTTCCTGCACTTCTCCTCTAGCTCCTTCCACTGAGAATTCTCCCCAGGCAGCATTTTCACACTTTCAGTGCTCATTTCAGGCACTTTCTTCTCTGCTGTGCCTATGCATGCTTGAGGCTTTGCCCTAAACTCATGTGACCTGCATAGCTAATTTCAGGTTCTCAGTCTAGGCTTACTACTGCTGAACCCAAGAGACTGAGGTATTGCCCAGACTCCTGCACGCTGTCTGCCAGCCACAGGTACATCCTGGGGTCATGTATTATGCTCCTGGTTAGCACATTGGGCAGGAAACAAGATACCCATTGTGGCTGTGACCAGGTGTAGAGTCTCTTTGCTTATCTGAAAAACAGTTCTTTGACCTCACTACCTGCGGCCAGTCCTTCCTGCTGCTGTGTCCTTGATAGGTTAGCTCCCCACCCTTTGCCTAGAAAGCATTCCCAATCCCTACCAGTAAGATAAATGGAGCAAAACAGGAAGCCACTTCTGTGCGGCCCAAGGCTCTGCTATACAAGTGTTTTCATCCAGTGTCTGAATCTTCTCCGTGAAGAAACGGAAGATCTTGGGACAAATCTTTTGGTAAGATTTAAATATTGCATAGCTCCTAACAAGGCTTTATAAATAGAAGTACTTAAAGCCTTTGGGACATGGATACTTTCAGAAAGTGTTTTTAGTTTATCTCATTTCTATACATTTTTTGGGCTGACTAAATGTTAAGTAGTTCTAATACAGTATGGTACAATGGGTCTCTTCAGTCTCTTGGGTTCAATGGAAGTTAAGTGGCTGTTATATGTGTAGTTCACAACAGCAGAAGACAGAAATAAGCTATGTCTTCTCCATAATCACAGAGATACCTAGCATGAGGACAAAGATGCCTTTTAATATATTTTTCTCGTGAAGCTCTCTGACAGTGGTCTTCTAGGCAATGCAGGAGTTCAAACTTCATAACTACGACTCTGGTTCAGTAGCTCTGATGAAATCACTGGAGCTCCTTTAGCAACTGAATCGTTTGCATGTCATAAAATTATGATATGCTTCAAAGGCAAATATTTATTTAGTGAGAAATGTAGGTGTGCACAGTAAGGCTTGCGCCTTCCTCATGGCGTATTTCCTTATGAAGTTTATTAGTCTCTGACTCTAGGCAATGTGATATTATGGGAGTGGCACAGACCATAAATGTCACAAGATCTGAGCTCAAGCCATAGTGTAGCTAGTTATCCTCAAGTTGTAAGACTTCAGGCTCAGAAGCCAGTCGGTGTGCCGGAGGTGTTTTACCTACAAACCTGAGAGGGATTGGGGAAAGTTTTAGATCAGGTCATTTCTAAGAACTCTTTTAGCTTTAAAATCTCAAATTAGTATTTCTAAATGCCATTTTACCCACTTTTATATAATTACCCATTTAACCAGACTTAGAAAATTATGAAGAAAAAATATATACTCTTTCATTCCCTAACACATATAAAATCATTGTTCATGTTCTGGAGCATTAGCTTCCTTTTTTCTGAGCAGATATATCTAAGAAAGCCTAAAACAGTGTGTATACATACATTTCAAAAATTGGAATCATATATTTCTTCATAAATTGATTTTTGTTTCATTTAACATTATCCCATGTCATCTGAGTAGGACTTAGAGTTTTTGTCCAAAACTAGATTTCCTTGGTCACTTTTGCAGTTTCTTTGGAATTTTCCGTATTGAAGACAATGTTATGCACTCTCCAAACTAAGCACCCTTGGCTTCTGAATGTGCTGTAAGTACAGTCAGTTGATTTCATTCCAGAGAACAAGCAGTAGAAATATCCCAGAGCACTCTGCCTTCTTGCTGTCACTGCATAGGTAGAGACTGCCATGGCCAGGGGTCAAGGTGGAGGATAAGGGGTGACCCCTAAAAAATGACATTAGCCTGTGACCAAACAGTATGTTGAATTGTCTTGAAGGCCCACCAATCCATTGTAGAATGACCTTTACAAATAGTTTTGCTTGTATACAACCAGATGAGATGCGGCTGACTCTGAGCAAGGGGATAAAGAAGGGAAACTTGGTAACCAAGCCTGTTCTTTCTGTTCTCTGCCTCCCTCCTCCACGCCTCACCTCTTCTTCTCTTTGGCATTTATCTTCACACTCTCTAGCCCCCCAGTTATCACTTTCTTCTCCATGGGCCCGTTGCATTTTGTTCATGCTGCTGATAGAGTCCTTATCACGTATTACTAATTGAAAGATTTGGGTGGTAGTTGTTGGGGGTGGGGAGAAGCAGGGTAGGTAATCATGACCCTACTCATAAGAAGTTTATGTCTCCTCACTTCTATATGAGTTTCAGAATTGGAAGATAATCTTAGCTAAGGTTAGAAGAACATGTGAAGCTGAAATATTACTGAATATTTAAAAATTGTTTTCCACTATTATTTGTTTCCTTGCATGTGGTTTCAGTGACATTATGGATTACATTGGTTTTGGTGGCCTTGCTTGGAATTTCAACACCAGAGAGCCTATATTAAGAAATCCTACATTTAGTGGGAAGTTTTACTACATCACTGGATGTACTATAAGGTCATCTGGTTTCTGATTCTTAAGTTCTATAATTTGTAGCACTGTTTCCATGGGAAAGTGCATTCCAAGTTCTAAACAGCTGAGTTTTGGATCTCAGCTCCTTTGAGAGTTGTGGACCACTCAGACACAAAATTGTCTTTAAATATACAGATAGGTGTATGTAATTTGCGTTGTATGTAGGACTAACCACTTATTTTTAAGCCCTTATTATGTGTCAAGGGCTATAATAAGAGCCTTCATACGTTCACTTGCTCCCCTCCTCACCGTGATTCTTTGAGGTAGGCATTATTATCTCCATTTTACAGATGAGGAAGCCAAGGCCCAGCAGAGCTGAGATGTGACTGCAGAGCCGTCCAACCCCAGTCCTCTGACCTTTCTCTGGTGCCTGATACCTCTCAGCATTTGAGGGCCTTTTCTCTTTCTGCTTCATCTCCAAAGGTCCTTCTAGGAGAGAGGTGAAAGGTAATTCTTTTGAAAATACCTGTTTTAAAGCAGTATTATTCCCTTCAAGATACCCATTGATTCCCTTTGACGAAGCCCAATACCATGCTGGATCTTTGCTGTGTCTGAGTGGTGTGAATGGGCAGCTATGGGGGTGGCCTCAGGAGCCTGTAGAAAGAGGTACCCCAGGAAAATTTTTTACACAAAAGAACACTATAGCATCTGACTACAAGATTCAAATAAACACACTCAAAATGGTCTGTAGAGAATAGAGTGGTCGACAATGATGGATAGCAGGTTTCTCTCTTTTTAAAAACAGATTTAATTATAGTGTTCACACAAATCTAACTGAAAATATGAGCCAGAATGTTCATTTGTTCACTCACTCATCAGCTATCAGACTTTGAATGAACCCACATATATATCAGGTTTTGTACTAGGCCCCAGGAGGGTACAAAAGTGGATGAAACATAGTCCCTGCCTTCAAGAAGCTCAGAACCTAGTGGAGAGCAGGCCCAGAAACCTTCAAATCCTCTGATGTGCATTTTAAAAATAGCCCAAATACCAAAACTTTTTTTTTTTTTTTTGAAACAGGGATGTCATTCTGTCATCCAGGCTAGAGTGGTGCAACTATAGCTTACTGCAGCCTTGACCTTCCAGGCTCAAGCAATCCTCCTGCCTCAGCCTCCTGAGTAGCTGGGACTACATTTGCATGCCAATATGCCTGGCTGATTTTTTATTCTAGTGTAAAGTTGGGGCTATGTGTCCAGACTGGTTTCAAACTCCTGGGCTCAAGTGATTGTCCTGCCTTAGCCTCCCAAACTGTTGGGATTACAGGCATGAGCCAGGCTTGGCCCAAAATGTCTTTTAATGTCAGCTTTGAATGAGCTTTCATAAGAACAGTGCATATGTGTGAGGAGAAATCCCTGTCACATGGTGTTGATTTGGTAAGCAATACTTCCAATATCAGAAAGACTTGGTCAGTATATGTTAATTTGCTAAAACCCACTGGCATATAAGGATGCTGTAGCAGTTGACTTTTCCACATTTGCTTAACCAAAGTGCCAGTTTATTGAAGATGAGTTCCATGTCATGTTTTACTGCCCTGCATGTTAAGACTTGCTTTTCATGACACTAAGACAATGGGAGATTGAATGGGTGGAGTTAAAGAGGCCCCTGTCCTTCCATTGATTCTCCTTGGGTTTCCTGCTGAGTATGGGTTGAGGCTCTGGCTTTCTCAGCTGGGTGCCAGATGAATGTACCGGGAATCCTGTTAGGGTGACTTCTAAGAAGAAGACTCATAAGGCACAATATTGGGAACTCAATCAGAGCTTGTTTCAGGAGGATCACAGCTGAGCTTGATGGAGGTTCCTGGTGATAGGGATTCCTTCCTGAAACAATTTGTCTTCCTGAAAAAGGAGGAAGGTGTAAGAACGAGAACCACTGATGTATGCAGAAGGTCCGTAGCCTCAGTTGCCATAGATACTGAAGGCTCTGCATGGCCTGGCCGAGGATGGACAATGTTACAAGGTGTACCCACAAACCACAGTGATCTTCATCCTCAAGCTGGGGCATGCTGGGCCTCATTTTTGGAAAGTACATTTTCCATGAGATGTGCTAGCACAATGGGGTTCTATGTGTAATCTGCCTTGAACAAATAGGTTTCATGGGAGGCCATCAAAAAACAACTTCATCAAGTTTCCTACTCTCCCATTAATATTTATACAGTGGAAAGCATTTCCCCTGTTTTTTGGATGAAAACATATCACGTGGCTATTCTGATTCCTCATATATAATAAAAAACCCCACTTTAATTTGCCAGATACTTAAAATGTCTAGTATCATGGGATAGTTACAGCTTCCAACTTCATTCATATTTATAACTGCTCCCCTTCCCGTGGCTAGGGCCTGTTGCAGGGAGAGGGAGCTGTGGTTGGAGGCTTTTTCTCTTGCTTACTCAGTAGCTATGATTTCTGGACTGGGGTTAGGGGCTGGGTGGGAAACAGGAAGGAGTGTAGGAAAGCTTTTACTTGTCAGGCGGTATCATAGGAGAGCTCTTTATGTGTTATGGGTGTTTAGAGTTGATTCTTTCACTTGTGGGGCCTTTTGTGGGTTCTTTGGAGATACCCTCTCACCTTGTCTCTGGGGGCCTCTCACCTCCAGTTTCCTTGTTGGGGCTGCTACCCTCTCTTCAGCCTAATTGCAGACTCCTTCCACAGTCTCTAGAAAGCCCACCAGTCCATTTGTACTCCTGTCTGCTGGGTTCTATTGCTGTCTAGGTGGCCCTTGTTGGGAAGACCCTATTATATACCCTGTACATATGCTCATGGTGTGGTCCATGGGAAACACTCACATTTCCTTTGTTCCCACTAACTGGGAGAGGGCAGGCTGCTCCCAGGGCAGCTGTCATTTCCTTTGGCTTATCCAGCCAGCTCTCCAGTTCTTCAGATTTCTTAAGCAGAAGTCCCAAACAAGGTCACAGTGCCTTCCATATCGTAACAGCCTCATGCTCTCCAGGTAGTCCTGTTGAGCCCCCTCACTAGGCTGGAAAGGGGAGAAGCAGGGAGGGGCAGTTACTCTTATCTCTTCCTAAGCTTAGTCCTTTAGGCTAGGACCAGACTGGACTGCAGCCTGCTTGCTTCAAACATTCTCTCCTTTTAGCCACCAACAAACAGTCCAGCCTACTTGTAGCCTCACTGTAGATAAGAAGTTTAAGACCAGTGAAAAATGTTTTGGGCTATGTTCTTTGAAAAACTGCATCTAGGCCTGACACTTCACTTTGGAATCTGGTATCTCATCCATCTTTGTGGCTTGTTTGACACTTCCCATTTTGACGTTCTGTAATACCTTCTTGGGAAGCAGGGCTTATCCTTAGCTCTTCGAGATGCACGTGACACACAGCATAGAAAAGGCTCTTGGGAGTAGATAGGAGTGTCCACTTTGCTCCAGCCTCTTCCTCTCCTGCCCTCCATCCTGCTCCAGGACCTGTGCTCCACCTGAACCTTCCACCCAGGAAGCTCCCTCTCTGCTGCCTGCTCCTGCTCTGTGTTGCCAGCTTCTTCTGTTCCTTTAGGATTTGTAAATGTTCCTTCCTTAGTAAAGACTTCTTTGCTCAAACCCCACCTAAGTAGATCTCCCCTAATTTTCTGTTTTCTGTTACTGCAATTCCCTTTATTTCCCTCACAGTACATCGTATATTATAAATGATAATGTTTCCAAATAAATTATACAAGCTATTTAGTGTCTTACTCTCACATCAAATGGTAAGCCCCATAAAGGAAAATTCATGTCTGTTTTTTTCGGTAATAGAAACCTAACCAGTGCTCACTAAATATATGTTGAATAAATGAATGAAAGCATGAATTAAAAAGTTACCTTTGTTTAAGCTGTTCTTTCGCCAAATGTCTCTCTTCTTTTGTGTTAACTCCTGTTTTTTTTTTTTTTTTTTTGAGACACAGTCTTGCTCTGTCACCCAGGCTGGAGTGCAGTGGTGTGATCTTGGCTCACTGCAACCTCCACCTGCCGGGTTCATGCTACTCTTGTGCCTCAGCTTCCTGAGTAGCTAGGACTACAGGCATGCATCACCATGCCTGGCTAATTTTTGTATTTTTAGTAGAGACTGGGTTTTGCTATGTTGGCCAGGCTGGTCTTGAACTTCTGGCCTCAAGTGGTCCACCCACCTTGGCCTCCCAAAGTGTGTTACCTCTTAACAAACAGATTCTTAGTTATATGGCATACACAGAGTTTTGGAAGTACTGAGACAAGGCTTAATTTTTGGTATATTTTTCTGTTCATTATCATCTCCCCTCGCCCCTTTCTCCTCTCTCTGTCTCACTTTCTCTTTCACTCTGGCTCTTTTTCTCTCACTCTCTTCTAACAAGAACTTAGTTTGAGGCAAGGAGAGCAGAGGTGCTACCCCATTTTACAGATACCCACACTAAGAAGAGTTAGCTGTGAGATAACTTTATCTAAGGGGTTAATGGCAAGCATGGCCCAGAGCTCAGCACTTCCATCTCTCTTCTGGTCTTGTCCTCTTTGTGCCTCTCCTGCAGTCCTTTATGTCCAGCTGTCCTCTGGCCTTGCAGCAAGGCCTGGCTTACCACTTCCAGATCCTGCCAAGGTGGCAGCAGCCTGGCCTCAGGCTGGAATGGAAAGACTAGTTCCTAGCCCAGAATCTATCTTGCATGGTACATAGCAAGAGAAATTCTCTTCAAGATGCAGCCCCATGAAAGCAGCATGTTTACAGGTAGTAGATCCCCACAGTTGTCATAGCCTCCCTCCACCCCCTCACACCGGACCTGTCCCTGCCCTCGGCCCACACAGTTGGGGGTTCACGGGCTATGGGAATGTCTTTCTCCTTAGGAATAGAAGCTGGATTCTGAAGGAAGGCATTGGACTTGAACTAGGCTTGGCGATCGCCTTCCCTCTCATTCTTTCCCTGCCTACTCCATAGACGGGCCTAACTCTGGCCACAAGTCAGAGAATTTCACATTCCTCCCTTAACAAGCTTTACTCCATATAAGGCCCTGGGGGCAGTCTAGACTCCCTGGGCGACTACTTGGGTGTACTTGCTTCAGGAGGAGGAGGAGGAGGCTTATCTCGTATATGCACATTCTTCTGGTGTGTCCTATCTGGTTATTATCAAATTGAAACTGCAGCAGTTGAAGTTTGTTGCTTAATTACTATCTGTTGATTGTAAAATAATAGACCACCAGTTTTGTTGGTTAGTTATTACTGGTGCGTCGTTATAAAGTGCGCACTGTAACATGGCAGTGTTTTCCTTTGTGCTGTCTTTTTGATGAGTATTGTTATTTACACTCGTAATAATGCCTTGCATTCGAAATATGCTTCAGAGTTAACACAGCACTTTTATTTTATTATCTCATCTGGCTCTGTTATAAGGAAATACATGTAGGCAACTAATTTTAGGAGAGTGGGAGGTAAAATTTTATTCTAGATATTACTTTACTATAAATTTTGGCATAATATAGCTTCTTTTTACAGCAAGTACTTATTACTTTAGTTAAAAAATTAGAAGTGAATTTTAAAATTGTATGACTTGCTGTTTTTTAAACCTTCTTGACATAATCCAAAAAGTAGAGTACTAGAAGACATATTCTGTCCAGGGTCATATAAAATCATAATATCTTAGCTAGAAGCCACTTCTCTAGAATTTGATCCACAATATGGTTTAACACTACATTGTAAGGAAATGGATTGTCCATCCCAGAGTTTGCTTAGCATAGAGGCCTCATTTATGTATTTACTTAGGTAAAACTCTTAGAACATAAAATTCACCATTTTACTATGAAAAATGGAGGTGACCACCACCTCTATCTAGTTCCAAGATATTTTCACCATTCCAAAATAAAACCCCATCCTCACTAAGCAGTTACTCCCGATTCCCCACTCCGTGTAGCCCGAGGCAACCCCTAATCTGCTTTCTGTTTCTGTGGATTTAACTGTTCTGGGTAGTTCACATAAAAGGAATCATACAATCTGTGTCATTTTGTGCCTGGCTTCTTTCACTTAGCGTAATGTTTTAAGGTTCATCCACATTGTGACTTGAGTCAGTGCTTCATTCCTTTTTACAGCTGAATGCCCAATATTTTTAATATCAAAACATTTCTGGGATTATGGAAACTCCATCCCCACAGACACGCAGGTCTACCACATCCTTCTTTCCACCATATCCTTCAGGCCCACCATATCCTTCTTTCCAATGTCTTCTTCTCACAGCAAGTGTGGGATTTTAGTCCATAATAAAGTACAAATGCTAAAGAAGCATGTGTAGTTATAGCTGTAGTTTGCTGCATTTTACTTTAGACTCAGAAAGAAGGCTCTAGACAGTTCTATGCAAAGACTACAGGTGATTGTATTCTTCAGACACTCATATCATGAAAGTTTGTGCTGTCATGATTTTTACAGACAGTGCTTAGAATACTCCTGGATTTGTAGTTTTCTTGCAGTAGGCCCCACTCTGAGGCTGGGTTTCAGATTTCTTTCTTTTTTTTTTTTTTGAGACAGAGTTTTGCTCTTGTTGCCCAGGCTGGACTACAATGGCGTGATCTCAGCTCACCGCAACCTCCGCCACCCAGGTTCAAGAGATTCTCCTGCCCTGGCCTCCCGAGTAGTGGGATTACAGGCATGCACCACCACGCCCGGCTATTTTTAGTAGAGAGGGGGTTTCACCATGTTGGTCAGGCTGGTCTCGAACTCCCGACCTCAGGTGATCCACCCACCTCTGCCTCCCAAAGGCATGACCTACTGCACCCGGCCAGGTTTCAGATCTTTTCTCCAGCCTCTGTAGGTGGCAATGTATGAAGAAAAAAGAATGAGCGTCCGAGGTGGACAGAGCTGGGTTCAAACCCCACCTCTACCACTTGTTAGCCATTTGTCCCTGGGTACATGACTTGAAGTTCCCTCATGGTAAAATGAGAATAATAATGTCTACTCATGGTCCCCCAAATATATCCACATCCTGATTCTTAGAACTTGTAAATGTTACCTTATTTTGAAAAATAGTCTCTGTAGATGTGGTTAAATTAAGCATTTTGAGGGGATTACCCTATATTATTCAGGTGGGCTCTAAATGTTTCACAGGCATCCTAACGAGAAAGAGGCAGAGGGGGACAGAGAGGGACATGCAGGGGAAGGTGATGTGAAGACGTAGGCAGGGAGTGAAGTGATGTGGCCACCAGTCAAGGAGTGCCAATTCTGGCAGCCACCAGGAGCTGGAATGGGTGAGGGACAGAGTCCCCCGGAGCCTCCAAAGAGAGCATGACCCTGCCAGCACCTCAGTTTCAGCCCAGTGACATTGGTTTTGGACTTCTCGCCTCCAGAACTGGGAGAGAATAAATTTTCATAATTTTAAGCCACCAGATTTAGTGTCATTTGTTACAGCAGCCTCAGGAAATGAATGCACTTCTCTTATAAGGTAACATGACCACCTGTAACCAGATGTTACAGTTTGTTTTCCTCCTAAAAAGGACAGAAGTCCCTGTGTCAAGGGTGTTTCTCAAGCTTTAAGTACAGAGGTGAAGAGTTTGAGAGCAGGGTTTCTCAGCCTTGGCACTACTGACACTTAGGTGCCAGAACATTCTTTGTCGTGGGGCGATGCTCTTCCCTGAGGATGTTCGGCGGCATTCCTACTCACTAGATGCCAGTAGTTCCTTCCCCCTAGTTACAACAACCACAAATGTCTCCAAATATTGCCACATGTCAGCTGGGGGACAAAACTACACCCTGTTGAGAAACACCAAGGTAGAGTACAAATTAAGTACAGCTTAATCCCAGCCCCATCACTAAGTAGCTGTGTGGCCATGGGCAAGTTAGACACCCTCTCCGAGCCCCAGTTTCATTATCTATAAAATAATTGCAGTCCCTATATCACATGGTTGTTGTAAGGATATTCAAATGATGTAATATATGTAAAGGCTTCAGAACAGTGCCTGGCAAATTGCAAAGTATTTAATGCAGGAAAATGGTTATTAACCCATGCTCTGCCATACTACTTTGTCACACTGTTTTCCATAGTTTCTGTTAAAGAATTAATGGCCATTGAAAACATTTTCCAAACAGTAACTTCTGTTATGAAGATGCACATATGTTTTGAAATTAAACATCCTTCCTTCATTGCCCTCCCCTCTCGCCTTTCAGCTCCCCAAGATTTGTATGCGTAGGTTGCCTGTCAGTTATGCTAACTCACTGAACTCTTTATATAATTCCCTGGATAAGCTGTAACAACAAGCAAAACCCCTTCCATCTGTCAGTGATAGTTCTATTATTCCTTAATTACAGCTTTCTCCTTGGTGACGTAGCTGTTGCATTCACTTATGAATGTATCAGTGTCTCCATTCAAATGTGTGAAATATTTAGCAGTGTTTAGCAGGTTTTGGTGAAATGTTAGAAAGTGATTTGAATAATACCATCATACACTTTTGTAAGGAAGAGGAACGTGCTCCAACTGTGACCCAGGCCACTATATCTCTAAACACTGGAGACACAGCAGTGAATAAAATGAAGATCCCTGTTCTCAATGAGTTTGCATTCTAGCACATTAGAATACTTATATGCACAATCAATTAGTAAATGGTAGAGTGTTTAGATAGTGATGAGACTATGGGAAACCAGCAGTTTAGGGAAGGGGGTTGGGAGTGCTGAAGGTGGCACAAGGGGGCAGGTTGTGATATTAGAGGGGACCGTTTTTAATCCTTTCATGGGGATAATGAAAATATCTTTGACGTGGATTGAAACCAGTGTTTGTTGATGCACCTCTGCTGGTGACTAATGGTTGGAATTCCTAAGTCTTTCAAAGGTGGTGAACCTTTTGCTCCTTCCCCACAGACTGCCTGGGAGTGCCTTTCAGAGTTAAGCCATGTGGCTTTCGTTTATCCCAGCTGCTGTGGGAATTCTTTATAGAAACGGTTCAGGGATCATTATTGGCAATGCAGTCTCAGGGAAGAAATATGCCTGGTAGTTATTGTAAAGTGGATGACTTTGGGGAAGTCATGTAACCTCTAAACCTCAATATTGTTATAACTGTTGTAAGATTCAAATGAAATAATGTATAGAAAGCACGTAGACTTGTGTCAAGAGCATAATAAATTATCAGAAAATGTTGGCAGTTATAATTTTATGATTAGCATAAAAGCATATTTCTAAGGTACTATGTAAATATTCATGGCAATTGTCATTTCTTTCTGAAGCATACCTATAATTATCAACTTTTCATAGGCAAACATTTCTTGCATAAACCTTGCGTGCCAGAGAGGGGTCTGCATAGAGAACCTATGAATTGATCTCTTGTGAGCTTGGGCTTGGACACTCTTTGAATACTCTGTGCAAACTTTCACAAAGATTGAGATGAGAGAATAGAGGCAGGGAGTAATTTAGGTAATAAAAGTCCAGCTACTAAAAATGCAGTTTTGTAATTCTCATAGATGACTCCAGAGATTGACTTTTCTGGGTAATTATATGGCCCTTCATTTTGTTGGTAGAGATTTACGTAGACATTTGTTAAATGATTTTAGAATAGAATGAGTTGCCTAGTTATGCTAAGTGAATTGAGGAATTCCTCAAAGAGTCATGGGCTTCATTGGGAAATGGTCAAGATCAAGGATGGAGCACATCTTGAATTCATTGCTACACTGCAAGGAAAGTTTGGGAACCAGCAGAAGAGGTAGTTACACAACATTGTGAACATCCTAATGTTTACTTTAAAATGCTTAATTTTATGTTATATAAATTCAGATAATAATTTTCTTAAAAATGGATTTCTGACAGTGCTAGACTTCAAGCTCAGATTCCCTATTTTCCTATCTAATTATTTAAAAGAATTGTTAAAGAATATGATAGCCTTAACATATTATATATATGGAATACATTTTCTTTAACTTTATTAATGTATTAAAGGTTTTATATTTCAGTATATCCATCATGCTTGTTTGCTCGTTTATAAAATTCAGTTCTTCCAGCTCTAGAATTTTATGGTAATAGATTGATTATACAAGTAGAGGCCAAAGCTATATCCCCACAGTATCTATTATGGTATCTTGCCCATATTAGGTGCCCAATAAATGTTCACTGAATTGTATGTAGGTTGTTTTCTGAGTTGCCCATAACTTTATAATGTCATACATTAATGCAAGTGGGGTTGAACTGGACAGTGTTAGAGATCTTCAAGTTCAGCTTGCTCTAAGATGAGCAACAAGGCCGAGAAGTTAGGTCACTTACATAGTTAGTGCAAGGGTAGGAGATTGCTTTTTAACTTAACATGTGTAGAAACATGCGTAGGTAATTCATTCAGACATAGCCATTGGAATATGGTTTGGTTTCCTTTTTATTCTCTTTCTTTTTTTTTCTTCCTTTCTTTTTATTTCTTTCCCTCCCTTGCTGTCTCCTTTGCGCCTTCTCTTCCTTCTTTCTTTTCCTTTCTCTTCTTTTAGATTTAGGCAACCTGATAATGCAGAAAAATCATGTTTCTAGGGGACTGCAAAGCCCAGATTTCATCTCATCTTTTGCCAGGAGTTACCAACGTATGCTTTAGTCAGTCTTCTCTGGATTTTTCTTAACTCACCTATTAGATGAGAAGGGTAGTGCTTATTTTCAATGGAATGCTCTGCTTTTGAAGTTAATTTACAAAAACTTTTTATTGGTTAAAATTTTAACTCTCTTTCTGCCATATGATGCAGATATTTCCTTCAATTTGCTTGCCTTTCAGTTTTGTGAAACTGAAAGATTTAATCTCTGAGATTAGTTGTTAGATCTAATATTTTTCCCTATGATTTTGGCTGTTGGCATACAGAGATAGGTCTTTTCCATCCCACCATTAAATAAATTGTACCTTAATTTTCCTCTAGTACTTTTGTGGTTCCATTTTTTACATTTAAATCTTATTGCATCTGAAATTTATTTTTGTATAAGGTGAGAGGTAGGGATCTAACTTCATATTTTCCAAAATGAATAGCCAGTTAGCCAAACTGATTTAAGAATCCATCTTTTTATTACATTAATTTGAAATGCCATATTAATTGTATACTGAATTCTAGCCTTTTTTTTTTTTTAAACATTTTAAAGAACAGAATAGAAGAACAGAATAGGTTTAAATTCCTATAGCTTTATGACACATTTTGATAACACATCTTGATATCTAGTTGTGCAAGCTCTATCTGCGTGGTTAAATATGGTTTATTTCCCCCCACATTTTCTTGAAAATTTTTTTATTTTTTATTTTTGTTGAGACTGAGTCTTACTCTGTCATTCAGGCTGGAGTGCGGTGGCATAATCTTGACTCACTGCAACCTCCACCTCCCGGGTTCAAGCGATTCTCCTGCCACAGCCTCCCTAGTAGCTAGGGCTACAGGTGTGTGCCACCATGCCCAGCTAATTTTTATATTTTTAGTAGAGATGGGGTTTCGCAATGTTGGCCAGGCCAGTTTCGAACTCCTGACCTCAGGTGATCCACCCGCCTTGGCCTCCCAAAGCGCTGGGATTACAGGCGTGAGCTACCATGCCTGGCCCTTCTTGAATATTCTTCATGATTGTTCTTCTATAAGAACATTAGAGTAATTTTGTCAACTTCTAAACAAAACTGCTAGTGGGATATTAATTGTAACTCCATTGCATTTCTGTTTATTTGAGGGAACATTGTCATCTTTATAATTAAGCTTTAACATTCAGCAGGATGGTGAATCATTTTATTAATTTAAGTCTTCTTTTATGTTCCATGATTTTTTTTTTTTTTTTTTTTGAGACAGAGTCTGGCTCTGTTGCCCAGGCTGGAGTGCAGTGGCGCTATCTTGGCTCACTGCAAGCTCTGCCTCCAGGGTTCACGCCTTTCTCCTGCCTCAGCTTCCTGAGTAGCTGGGACTACAGGTGCCCGTCACTACGCCCAGCTAATTTTTTGTATTTTTAGTAGAGATGAGATTTCACTGTATTAGCCAGGATGGTCTTGATCTCTTGACCTCATGATCCACCCGCCTCGGCCTCCCAAAGTTCTGGGATTACAGGTGTGAGCCACCGCACCCGACCGGTGCCATGATTTTTTAATGTTGATTCTGTACACCTATCTTTTAAATGTATTCTATTTGTTTATACTCTTTCTTTTATGAATGTGAATTTTTACCCCATTGTATTTTTTTACCTGTTTCTTTCTAGAAATTAGGGAAGCTATTGATTTTTGCATATTGGCTCTGATTTTATTTTCAGGTGATTCTACTGAATTTTGTCAGTGGATTATCGTTTCATTTCTAAATAATAATTTTATCTTCCAGTTTACATTATTTGTAATTTTTACTGCTTTGGCTAATACTTCTAGAAAGATATTAAAATAACGGAGGTTATAGGAGGCATCTTTTTTTCTGACTTTAAAGAGAATATCACGCCGGGCGCGGTGGCTCAAGCCTGTAATCCCAGCACTTTGGGAGGCCGAGACGGGCGGATCACGAGGTCAGGAGATCGAGACCATCCTGGCTAACACGGTGAAACCCCGTCTCTACTAAAAAATACAAAAAAATTAGCCGGGCGAGGTGGTGGGCGCCTGTAGTCCCAGCTACTTGGGAGGCTGAGGCAGGAGAATGGCGTGAACCCGGGAGGCGGAGCTTGCAGTGAGCTGAGATCCGGCCACAGCACTCCAGCCTGGGCGGCAGAGCGAGACTCCGTCTCAAAAAAAAAAAAAAAAAAAAAAAAAAAAGAGAATATCACTAGAGTTTCACTATCATGAATGATTTGTGGTTCTCTTCCTATAGTACTCTGGCAGTGCTAGTCTCTTTCTTTAAATAACGTGTTATCTATATGTGATCTTCTTGATATATAGCAGTTGAACTCTGTGAAAATGGCACCTATATTTACCTGGAACTCTGTCTAAACAGTGACCAGTTGATCTAATAAATAAATATATTTGATTGTGCTTCTCTCTCTGCCTTGCTGAACCTTGAAAGATCTGTAAGAAGTAATTTGAAGTGCATCATAATCGTTAGGAAAGTAGATCAAACATTTATGTAATGTAAAGCCTTAATTTTTCATGCAGCATTGTCAAGACCTTAGATGTACAGTGTAACTGAATGGTTGAAGTTTACACTCATACTTCAAAAAAGAAATGTTTTCCTTTTATTGTTTTCTAACTTTGGAGACTGCTTTCCTAAAGAATCCACTTTTGTTTTTATTACTGATCTGTGTTTTTGGATAGCACCATGGCACCTTGAAAGCACATTTATGAGTATACCACTGCTTACTGATACCACAAGAAGTTTGCAAATATCACAAATGTATTAGGTGCTAATATCAAATGAAGATACTAATTCAAAATGTATTCATGTACTTTCATAGATATAGACCCGTTTTGTTTCTCACTGCTCCCTCATACAAATAATAAGTTGCTCTGTATAAGTAATACAAGATTTTTCCTCCTTAAAATGTGGAAAATATTGAAAAACAGAGGGAATATAAGCCTGTTACTAGGGATAACCACTGTTGGTATTTACAGTTGTTTCGTGTCTGAGTAATTGCTATCACACTACATACCGGTTTGTATACTGTCCTTTTATCTAAACATTGCAATCACATGTGTTTTTCCTAGATGATGGAACATTTAAATAAGAAAACTAAACTTATTTAGGCTAGTTGGGCTGTGGGAATCTGAAGTCAGAGGTGGTCTGTGCAACCTTACAAATGGGTGGAGCCAGAGGATGAACTCAGCATGGTTCACCCACAGTCTTCAAATAGTCATTGATCCAGGTGTCCTCAGACAGCCTGAAAAACAATGCTTAGATCATCCTGCCTGACCTCTAGGAAGCTTAAGGTCACCTGAAGAAAATATTCCTTTTCTTTCAGCAACGGGGTGGCCTCTGAAAGCTGGCCCTACTTTGCCATCTTTGATCAGTCGTCTGGCATTGATTACAGACTATTAACAGTGTAGACTCATTCCTGTTGTGCACAAAGAACCATGTGGAGAAGGAGGCTGCATAAATTGTCTTACTCCTAAGACCAAATTCCAGGGACTTTTTAAGGGCCTTTGGCCATGTGTTATTTCATGTAAATATTTTTTAAACATCCCCCCCTTCACGCCCCGTTTGACAGGTCAGCATGTCTCCCTCCATTGTGTAATATTAATTCTAGAAACTTATAGCAGATCCATTTCCATTTCCAAAGCCAAAAAGGGACAGCTTGAATTAGAATTTAATGTGAAGAGTTTGTAAATTGCTTATATTCTTATTTTGTCAGCTTGACACATTTGTGGAAAAAATAGATGTCTAAAAATGTATAGTAGCTGCTATGCAGTCTGCAGTCTGTGTATTCATTCTTCGTTTACAGTTTTTGTTTTACAAGGTCATCTGTAAATTAACAGCCTACCAACAAAGATAGTATTGCAAAGAGTAATTTCGAACATCTTTTTGTCCTAATCATCTTTGCATTTCAATTAATTGAAAATGAAGAGAATTAGAAAAGAATTTTTTTTTATCTTTCACCTTGTTTGAGGATTCTGATAATGTGTACATATGTTATTCTTCTCTCTACATGGTTCCTCTATCATTTCTTCTTTGCACCCAACAAATATCTTATATTTTTGCCTATATTTCCATTTTCTAGAATTTCAGCTTAAAATACTTGTATGTATCTCAATCTTTAGAAGAGATTTAAAACAGCATTGTCTGATAGAAATACAATGAGAGCCACATATGTAATTTTATATTTCATAGTATCCACGTTTAAAAAGTAAAAAGAAACAAGTAAAACTAATCTTAATGATATATTTTATTTAGCCTAATATATCAAGAATATAGTTTCAACATGTAATCAACTATGAAAAATTATTAATATATTTTCTATTTTTTATTCAGACTAAATCTGCCAAATCCAGTTTATATTTTATACTTATAGCACGTACCAGTTTTGACACGAAGCTTTCATTAGAAATACTTAATCTGTGTTTAGATTTCATAACTTTCATAATTGAAAAAGTAGACTCACATTCCCAAGTTGTTCCAACATACTTAGCAGTTTCCTAAGAACAGAAACAAGCATCAATTTTTTAAAAACTTTAATTACCATTATATAAAATTTAAAGTTCACCGTGTCAGTTACAGGCTTACCAAATACTAAATGGCTGCATGTGGCTAGTAGCTAGTGGCTATAGTATTTGGCAGTACATTTCTAGAATTTTAATTTTCTATTTTAAAAGACAAGATTAGAATTTCAAAAAACAATTACATTCGTGACATGGAAGGTGGCTTAAAAGAAAGACGCTGGCACTACTGGCCAAGGTAGTAAAACTCAGATAGGGGAAACTTCAGAGACCTGCCTTCATTAATCTTAGCTCTGGTTTATCCTGACTGAAGAGAACTAGGGGGCTTCATTATGTTTAAAAAAAATAGGCCGGGCACGGTGGCTCAAGCCTGTAATCCCAGCACTTTGGGAGGCCGAGACGGGTGGATCACGAGGTCAGGAGATCGAGACTATCCTGGCTAACACGGTGAAACCCCATCTCTACTAAAAAATACAAAAAACTAGCCGGGCGTGGTGGCGGGCGCCTGTAGTCCCAGTTACTCGGGAGGCTGAGGCAGGAGAATGGCGTGAACCTGGGTGGCGGAGCTTGCAGTGAGCTGAAGTGAGCTGAGATCCGGCCACTGCACTCCAGCCCGGGCGGCAGAGCGAGACTCTATCTCAAAAAAAAAAAAAAAAAAAAAAAAAATTTACTCTTGATTCTTTGGCCGGGCGCGGTGGCTCAAGCCTGTAATCCCAGCACTTTGGGAGGCCGAAGCGGGCGGATCACGAGGGCAGGAGATCGAGACCATCCTGGCTAACACGGTGAAACCCCGTCTCTACTAAAAAATACAAAAAACTAGCCGGGCGAGGTGGCGGGCGCCTGTAGTCCCAGCTACTCGGGAGGCTGAGGCAGGAGAATGGCGTGAACCCGGGAGGCGGAGCTTGCAGTGAGCTGAGATCCGGCCATTGTACTCCAGCCTGGGCGACAGAGCGAGACTCCGTCTCAAAAAAAAAAATAAAAAATAAAATAAAATAAAAAATAAAAAATAAATAAAAAAAGGCCTTGAAAAATGTGAGTTCCTACCTCTTTCTCTCTGAAAGAGTCAGTAGAGGAGGATGCTTGTTTTAGACCTTTGGTTATACTCCTGCTGTCTCTTGTAAATTCTTTAATATGACTTTCTGAGAATGCTCTGACCATGTGTGGATACTAAGCCCTTTAAAGGGTGACTGAATATGTGATTTTAAAATTATTTTTAATTTAAAAACCGACACTCATTTAGTTATCAGAAAACATTTACGTATGTTTGGAGCAACTGGGTATATGCGTCTACTTTTTCAACTGCAAATTTTATGAAATCTAAATATAGTCACAAGATTCCAGTTCCAGATAAGATGAAGTAAACACAGTTTACTCTGACTCTGCCACTGAGTGCAGCTATAAAACCTGGATAGAATGCATGAAGCAGCTATTTGAGGACCCTGAAAAGTAAATAGTGGCAGGATGATGAGGGGAAATGACCAGAATTGGAAGTTCCACCAAATTGACAAAAGAGGGGTAAATCTGGTTCCTATTACTTCACTATGGCCAGAAGTGGAAGTCTCTACAAAGGCTTTGAAAACTACACTGACTGGCCGGGCGCGGTGGCTCAAGCCTGTAACCCCAGCACTTTGGGAGGCCGAGGCGGGCGGATCACGAGGTCAGGAGATCGAGACCATCCTGGCTAACACGGTGAAACCCCGTCTCTACTAAAAAATACAAAAAACTAGCCGGGCGAGGTGGCGGGCGCCTGTAGTCCTAGCTACTCGGGAGGCTGAGGCAGGAGAATGGCGTAAACCCAGGAGGCGGAACTTGCAGTGAGCTGAGATCTGGCCAGTGCACTTCAGCTTGGGTGACAGAGCGAGACTCCGTCTCAAAAAAAAAAAAAAGAAAACTAAACTGATGTTGGAAACATGACCCACAGAAAGAGGTTTAGAACTTGAAGCCTGAAGCTATTCACGACAATTGCCTGCTAAGAGAAAAATAGCAACATTCTCAGTAGGATTGAACAACAAAACCCAGAGTCTTGTAATAGAGTGTTCCACATGTCTAGGATACAACCCAGAATTACTTGGCATATGAAGAACCAGGAAAATTATCCATTTTTATGGGGAAGGACAATTGACAGAGGCCAATACTGAAATGGCAAAGATGTTGGAATTATCTAACAGACTTTTAAAGCAGCTGTTATAAAAATGATCAACAAGTAAAAACAATCACTTCTGAAACAAAAAGAAATTCTCAGCAAATGAATACATGATATAAAGAACCAAATTAAAATTTTAGAATTCAAAAATGCAGTAACCACAGTTCTTGAAACTCTTAACTAAGTAGGCTCAGTAACTGAATGGAGGTGAGAGGAAATTCAGTGAATTTGCACATAGCTCAACAGAAATTGTACAATGTGAACAACAGAGAAAAAGGATTAGGGGGAGAGGGTAAGCAGAGCCTCATGGACCTGTGGAATAATAATAAAAGATTTAATGTTCATGGCATCAGAACCCCAGGAAAAGACCAGGAAAAAAAGTATGGTACTGGAATAAGATTTGAATAAATAACAACTGAAAAATCCCAAGATTTGGCATAAAGCTACAGATTCAAGAAGTTCATAAAACCCCAGACACAAACCCAAGTAAATCTCACCAAAACACATCATCATCAAACTGCTGAAAACCCAAGACAATAAAAAAATCTTGAAAACAGAGGAAAATAATGCATTACCTATAGAGAAACAATGATTGAATGACTATGTATTTCTCATCGTGGAGAAAGTGATATAACATTTTAAAACTACTAAGAGAAAATAATTGTCAACTTGGAGTTCTATATTCAGCAAAAATATCCTCAAGGAACTTTCAGACATTCTCAGATGAAGGGAAACTAAAAGAATTCATTGCCAGTAGTAGACTTTGTATAAGAAAATTGCTAAAGGAAGTTCTTCAGACACAAGGGAAATGATGCCAGAAAAGAATTTAGAACATCTGGAATGAAGGCAGAAAAATAGAAATGGTGAATATCTGATAAATACACTAGACTAATCTTCTCCTCTTTAGTTCTCTAAAATATGCATAATGGTTGAAAGAAAACAAGTGTTGTCTGATGAGGTTTTTAATGAATGCAGATGTAATATATGACAACTACAGCATAAAGCAGGGAGTAAGGGGACTTATGGGGTGTTAAGATTTTTACATTCCAGTTGAAGTGGTGAGGTACTCTAAGTAGACTGTTAAAAATTGAGTACAGCATGTGTATTGTAATCTCTAGGGCACTTAGAAAACTATAAAACATGTGAAAAAAAAAACAATAGAATAAAGTAGAATACTAAAAAATATACAAATAACCCAAAAGAAGGCAGGAAAGGGGAAACTGAGGAATGAAAAACAGAAGAAACAAACAGAAAACAAGTAATAAAATGGCATCCCTAAATCCAACCATATCAAAAAGTACACTAGATATAAATGTTCTGAACACACCAATTAAAACAGATTGTCAGAATGCATGAATACAATCAACATTTTCAAAGAAAATTTAACACCTGAAATGAGATGTGCAGTAAGTATAAACTGCAATCCAAATAGTGAAAACTCAATAGAAAAAAATGTGGGATCTCATTATGTTTTACATTGATTTCATGCTGAAATGTTTTTTGTATACTGAGTTTTAAAATACATTTTTAAAATTTCACCGATTACATTGTATATTTAAAAAGATGACTACCAGAAAAATTTAAATTACTTGTATGTCTTACATTAAAATTTCCATCAGACAGCAATCTTCTAAGGTATGGCTTTTGTAAAAAATGAAAAGAAATATTTCAGGCAGCAAACAGGGTTGGTCAGAAGCTACATTTTCGTATTAGTTAAAACATTAGGAGATCTGGATTAGCGTTTATTAAGGGTAACAAATGTAGGGCTAAATGTATTAAATTTAGTAATACTATATAAAAGAATTTTGGTGTGCAAAACATCTGTGGCTAGCTACAAGCTCGGCTCTGTGGCACAGTTCATGTAACTC
Source organism: Rhinopithecus roxellana (assembly GCF_007565055.1). NCBI lineage: Eukaryota > Metazoa > Chordata > Mammalia > Primates > Cercopithecidae > Rhinopithecus > Rhinopithecus roxellana. The sequence continues at coordinate 50,766,601 of NC_044564.1, read as the reverse complement.
AGCCATGAGCACAGCTCTCTTTTGGGATGGGTCATCCATCCATTGCTTTACCTAGTATTTTTCACAAATCAATAAAAACTACTTCTAGTTAATCAGAACTAAAAATATTGTTGTCAAACTACTCTTTCTCTGAAAAAGTTACTTTAACCATACGTTCCAACCTGAAGCCAACAGATATCCTCAGTGAAAAAAACAAACAAACAAACAGGACTATTCCAAAGAAATGCAATGGAGGTGGACAGTGAAACGTGGGAGTTAAGTTATCTATGACCAGTGTCTAGTGGTGTTTCTCATAACTGCTGAGACTGGAGTTCTGTGAAAAGGAGAATTCATACCCACATTTCTCAGAGTGAGTTGTTGGCCTATCTAGTTGTTAGGACTTTGGGACAGTCCATGAGTCAGAGACGAACCATGAAGGCCAGCTCACTCTGCTGGACTCTTCCTCTTAAGTTGTGGTTTAACATTTAGCTAATAGAGACTCCATTGCTTATCTCTCTGTCTTCACCTCCATACTGTAAGCTCCTTGAGTCCAAAAAACCATGACTATTTTGCTTAAAGTTCTGCCCCTAGTATTAGCATAATAACACATAGGAGCTCACAAATATGCTAAAAATAAATGAGCATATGCCAAAGTCTGTCTCAGCCAAGCCTTGCTGACAGGGGGTGGAAAGGTATTTTTGGCTTCATTCTAAAGAGTGCTATTCTCAAATTTTCCTGTTGACATGTTCTACCTCATAAAAACACATACATATTTTCTGATGGTTGCAATCTGGCAGATAGTGATCATTTTGGTTTTAGTTTTAGTTTTATGTATATCATTTAATCCCAGTTACTGGTAGCATAAGGAATTGGAGAATAATTGGAGAGAGAGAGAATGAAGATTCTTAGATTGGCTATGCAACTAAGTAGTTGTGAGGCCTGGAGTATAGTATTACCCAAGCCTTCTGATGTGGATGTTTTCATATGCACATTAATTACCTGGAGTTGACCAGATGTTCTCTGAGGTCTCTCTGGCTCTTGTAAAATGGAATGAATCTTGTATGCATAAAGCCTCAAAATTCCATACCAATTTGCATGTATTTCAGACCATTGCTATAAAATTGCTGTGAAGTGTTATGGTAGAGAAGGCAATGACCATTAAGATATGGTAGTCTGCTGAAGCTCTTGGCTCTCCTTTGGGGGAAGAAATATTCACATGCTTTAGAGATTATAGAAATAATGTATTTCTTCTCTTAGGTGAAATTTCCTGTATTCATTTCTTATTGTTGCTGTAACAAATTTACACAGAATTAGTGGCTTAAAACAATGCAAATGTATTACCTTATAGTTCTGGAAGTGAGAAGGCCAAAATTGATCTCATTGGACTAAAATTAAGATGTCTGGCCGGGCGCGGTGGCTCAAGCCTGTAATCCCAGCACTTTGGGAGGCCGAGACGGGCGGATCACGAGGTCAGGAGATCGAGACCATCCTGGCTAATATGGTGAAACCCCGTCTCTACTAAAAAATACAAAAAACTAGCTGGGCGACGAGGTGGGCGCCTGTAGTCCCAGCTACTCGGGAGGCTGAGACAGGAGAATGGCTTGAACCCGGGAGGCGGAGCTTGCAGTGAGCTGAGAGCCGGCCACTGCACTCCAGCCTGGGCGACAGAGCCAGACTCCGTCTCAAAAAAAAAAAAAAAAAAAAAAAAAAAAAAGATGTCTACAAGGCTGCCTTCCTTTTGGAGGCTCTGGAGAAGAATTCCTTTTCTTGCCTTTTCCAGATTCTAGAGTTAGGTTGCATTCCTTGGCTTATGGCCTCCTTCCATCTTCAAAGCTGCAATAGCCAGTTAAGTCTTTCTCACATCATACCACTTGTACACTGACTCTTATGCCTCCCTCTTGAAAGAACCCTTGTCACTGCACTGTGTCCAATGCATAATCCAGGATAATCTTATTTTAAGGTCAGCTGATTAGCAATCTTAACTTCACCTGCAGCCTTAATTCCCCTTGCCATGTGATAGACTATAGTCACAGTTTCCAGGGGTAAGGATGTGGACATCTTTTGGCAGTCATTATTCTGCCTACCACATTGCCATGTTTCTGAGTTTTTAAAGTTTTAACCAATAATTGCAGAGCTAGTAATTTATTTTCCTCTGTTCCCTTTTCACACTCTGAATTAGTTAATGGATGGCAGGAATCAACTGAAAAAATTAGGGCTAAGTAATGTCCTGGATTAACTGAAGAGATTCTCTTCAGGGAAAGCTGTCCCAATCTCCAGCTATTTCTTAAAGCTGGTTATATGTAGAAGGTTCTTTTACCTAAGATCATGTTCCTATCCACAAAAAGATAGAAACTGTGTCATTTTAAAAGAAATAGAATGTATTATCTAAGCTTAATTTTTTTTTACTTCTAATAAAAAATACCATAAATGTCTGCCAAAGTTCATTGTGCAATTTTTTCTCCCTGCTGAGCAGGTGGTTGAAAGTCGTGGAATGTTGTTTTTCTGAATACAGATGCATAATGCCCACAGTGAACATGCTCATTAAAACAGAAAAAATTAGACTGTATTAATTTGCATTTCAGTCCATTCTTGGGTAGATTTTTTATGTGTAGTTCTCACTGTAATTATTTGTATCTTTGGAAATGCCACATCTATTTGCAGATTAATTATGCCATTATCAAAGGCTGAGAAGGAAATCTTCAAAATTCATTGTTAACATTTAAAGAAAATGCACAGGAAGCTGATATAGAAGAGATAAACCAGAGATTTTTGAGTGTACTTATAGTGGGCAACAGAACTAACACTTATCTTTAGGTTAATGGTATTATTTAGACTTGCACTTATGAAGTGTTGATTTGGAGGATAACAAATTGGTTAAGAGGGCTCAATGGTTAAGTTCCATTTCACATTTATTATGGTCTCTGTTTCAGCCACTCAGTCACTTAGAAACGTTTATGAGTGTATGCGATGTGTTGCTTCCTTTAGAAGACAACGGGGATACTATCCTTAGAGCTCCCATACTGTGCAACTCCACGTGTTGCCATTTTCCTCACTCTGTAGTCTATATGAGTGGTACCCTCTGGAGTAGTGTAGTTATAGAATATGAGGCCTTATGCAGGGACCCTGGCATTCTCTATGAGAGAGGCTGTGCACAGTGGGGAACAGATTCACAAACAGACTCGTGTTATGTGTGAATAGGTACCTACGGTAATAAGAGCACAGAAAAAGGGAGCATCTGACTTCTTAGGATGGACTGGGATATCTGGGTTTTTCAGAGGAAGCTTTGCTCAAACAGAGTCTTGAAGGATCAATAGGAAATGGTGAGACAAGAAAAAGTTGGATGATTTTCTGGGCCAAGCTGGCAGCCTGTGCAAAGAGGTATGCAAAAGCATGCTACATTTACAAGACTTGCAGATATTTGAGTATGACTTAAGTGTGAGATTCATGTGGGCAGGTGAATGAGGCAAAGCATTTAACCTTCCTGTGCTTTACTTCCTCGTTTAGTAAGACCAATAAAACAACACTACCTACCTCATGGGGTTTTGTGAGTTTTAAATGAGATGTCATCAGTAAAATGCTTAGGTTAGGCTTGATATATAAAAAGCACTCAACAAATGTCAGCTGCCATTGTAGACAATGATGATGATCACAATGATATTACATGAGGTTGAAAAATTAGGCAAAAGCTACAGAGCCTGTGCTAAGGAGTTTTGACGTAATACTTTTGGCTGGGGAAATTGTGAAGGATATTAAAAAATAATACAATTCCCAGCTCTGTAGATTTATAAACTCCGTGTCATCATGTGGCAAGGCTGATTAGACCCCATGAATTGATGCATACTACTCATTAGAGAGACTGATGAAGAAAAATGCCATTTTATCAATTTACACTCAAAATAGAAACCACTCAGCATGCTGTGATAATTATGGCAATGAGGTGGTGTATTTCCTTCCCATGAATTGGTAAATCTCCTTGAGCTCCTGTGTGAACATCAAATAGTTTCTTAAGTGAGGATGAGGAGAGTCGGAGTAAATGTAAATGAATGCTTTGAAAGGCTGGTGGATTAGCCTTGCTTACTTACTACTTGTCTGCTAGAGAGATGAGAAACAGGACCTGGTTGGTACCTTCTCTGGAAATACTGGTGACACTCTGATCACTCTGATTTTCTCCTCCCTCTCCTTTTACAGATATCCCTTTTTTGGACACCCCTCTACTACAACTTCTTTTTTTTTTTTTTTGGAATCATCACCTTTGTTTCAGCATGCTTTCAGGAGATGTCAGTGGTTTACCAGTTCATCTTGATTTTCTTTAAAGTTGGATGCTGTTTGGTGATATTTTGGGGTTTACTTTAATCTCAACAATAAATGGTCTCCATAGTGTTCATCTATTCATTGCATTCAGCACCTAAACAGTGCATTATTTTGGGGGATATTCAGTTCAGCCCATCCACTGTGGGAGAATTCACAGTACTATTGATTACATAGGATGACATTTCCACTTCTAAATGTCATTTTATTTTCCTAACTTGTTGTTTTAATCATCTCTTACGCTAGATTTTGAGATCCATTCTGTTTGAGGACCTGTAGTTCAATGAATGAGTTGGGAGTATAACATTTGTCTCATGAAATTGCTATATTTGTGTAATAATAAACTTAACTCATCAAGGTACTAGTGTAGGCCTTTAGAATTTGGGTATCTTTCTACTGAATGCTTTAGGGATATAAACATTTATTTTACTGGATTTTCATACTCCTGTTTAATGCTATAATGTTACCTTATATATTCTATCAAGCATTGTAAGCTCAGACAGATTAGGCAATAATTTGTCAAAACAAAAAGAAATAATGCTAGCAAAGACAAAGAATTTATGCTAGTTACAGGTGATAAACTAAAGCTTTCCTTGTCCTCACCTTCATTCTGTGGTCTCTTAACCATAAATATCAATGTAGCAAAGAAAAATTGATTTTATGTTTGAAATTGTAATTACTTTGATTTCTTTAGTGATGGTTATTTAAAATACTGAAGCATTTTAAGCATATTTGACATTTGCATTTTAAAATAAAACTGATTTTTTTTTAAAAAGTGGAGAAGGCCCATGTAAATCCCTGCCTTTTAGAACACGCATTCCGAATATGGTTTTAAAGCATTTCAACAAAAATGCTTTGATAGAATGCTACAATCACTGCTCATTATCTTGAATTCACTTGCAGGTCATTCGTTCTTTTTTTTTTTTTTTTTTTTTGAGACGGAGTCTGGCTCTGTCGCCCAGGCTGGAGTGCGGTGGCCGGATCTCAGCTCACTGCAAGCTCCGCCTCCCAGGTTTACGCCATTCTCCTGCCTCCGCCTCCCGAGTAGCCGGGACTACAGGCGCCCGCCTCCTCGCCCGGCTAGTTTTTTGTATTCTTTAGTAGAGACGGGGTTTCACCGTATTAGCCAGGATGGTCTCGATCTCCTGACCTTGTGATCCGCCCGTCTCGGCCTCCCAAAGTGCTGGGATTACAGGCTTGAGCCACCGCGCCCGGCCTAGGTCATTCGTTCTTAACTGTTTTTTTTAAAAAGTGAGTGTTTACCATGTTTTTACTCCAAAGGAAATCAGTTACAATTGTTTATAATGGGTGCTTATTTAAAAATGAAAGCTCTGAGAAAAACTGCGCTTCTAATTTTTAATATTTCAAACATTACAGATGTTGGCATTGTGATGAAACAGAACTTGCCACTAGTAACATGTTAATGGTATTTTCCATGGAGCAGTTGGAGACGAAACTGTGTCATAAAATATTTATTAAAATGCTTATATTTCACTGGAAATTTGAGGGTGTACCTGTACTGTACTGAATTCTGTGTTCTAGCAAATATTTCATAATGATGCCTAGTACAAATTTTTATTAATGCAACATGGAGAAAATGGTCGTTCTCTCTTGTCTGATTTGGATTAAAGCAAAATTCCAAGCAGAAGTGCCAGAGCTATTTTTAAATGTACAAGGCATGCATTTTTTTCTTTTAAGATAAATTCTCCATCAAAATAGGACCTAAGATTTAAGAAACAAATATAGTTTATTATGGCTATTTTGTGTTTAGAGAAATACTAATAGATTATAGAAAGTGATTTGCCATTTATGGAGAAGGACCAAAAAGCACATTAAAATATCTAATTTGTTAGTAACTTTTAAAAATGCAAACTTAAAAAAAAAAAGTGCCACTTTTTGTTATCTAAGTCTAAGGCTAAGAAGAATGATCATACCAAGGTTGAAGCAGAGGTGGAGAACAAGCACAGTCAGATCTGTTGGGAATGTCAATTGATGTAGACTTTCTCAAGGGTGATGTGTTTACAAGAAGCCTTGCTATACATATCCTCTGATCTAGCAGTTCCACTGCTGGGAATTTAACCTTAGGAAGTAATTGGACAAGGGGCCAAAAAATAAAGACAATGATATTCATGATAGCATTGTTTCTAATCTCAAATATTGGAAACACCTTAAATTTCCATTAGTAGATAATCCATTAGTAGAAAATCAAATCAAGGTACTGAGTACCTTGTAGCTATATAGAATGATATTGTGTAGGAAAAGATGGCATAATATCATAAGGAGGTGACAACCTGGTATGTATAATATGGTTAAAAAAAGAATGTGCACTAAGACTTGGTGGATATCTATAACAAAATGTTAACAGAGGCTACCACTGAATAATGGATTGCAGGAAACTTTTACTTTGTTTTTTGCTGCTTTTTTATATATGAAATAAAAACATCTCTTATAAGCAAAAACTATTGTTATAAATGTATCTATCTTTGATTTAGCACTTCTACTTTGAATAAGCTGTCCAAAAAATGAACCTACAAAGATCTTATATAATGTTCAATGCAGCATTGTTAAAAATAGTTGAAAAAAATTAACCTACCTGCTTATTCCCTGTTAGAAATATATATAAGAAGGTCATGGAATAGCCATATTTCACGGCCATTGAAATTGAAGATGTAAGTCTATATTTACTGATATGGAAAAGGTGTTCACAACATATAATATGGAAAGGGCAGGTTAAAAAACATTGCATTATGTAGATAGGTAGGTATGTATACAGGTAAAAATCTGGAATGCTTTTTATTACAATGTCAAAAGTAATTGTTTCTGAGTGATGGGATTGTGGGTAATTTTCAACCATTTTTTTCTATGTGTGTATTTAAAAATTTTTACAATAAATAAATATATCTTTATTACCCAAAAAAAGTAAAAATCAACAACATCAGATATCAAAAAGGAGAAGTAACCAAAAAATATTGTTAGGTACTATATGAAACACTATGGAGATAGGTGAAGTGAGTGCTACTAGGAAAATTTACTTTATTAAAGTGGTCCCGGGGTGGAGCAAGATGGCCGAATAGGAACAGCTCCAGTCTCCAACTCCCAGCGCGAGTGACACAGAAGACCGGTGACTTCTGCATTTTCAACTGAGGTACTGGGGTCATCTCACTAGGGAGTGCCGGACAATCGGTGCTGGTCAGCTGCTGCAGCCTGACCAGCGAGAGCTGAAGCAGGGCGAGGCATCGCCTCACCTGGAAAGCGCAAGGGGGAGGGGAATCCCTTTTCCTAGCCAGGGGAACTGAGACACATAACACCTGGAAAATCGGGTAACTCCCACCCCAATACCGCGCTTTAAGCAAACGGGCACACCAGAAGAATATATCCCTCACCTGGACGGGAGGGTCCCATGCCCACGGAGCCTCCCTCATTGTTAACACAGCAGTCTGCCGCGATCTAACCGTGAGGCAGCAGCGAGGCTGGGGGAGGGGCGCCCGCCATTGCTGAGGCTTAAGTAGGTAAACAAAGCCACTGGGAAGCTCGAACTGGGTGGAGCTCACAGCAGCTCAAGGAAACCTGCCTGTCTCTGTAGACTCCACCTCTGGGGGCAGGGCTCAGCTAAAAAAACAACAGGGGAAGTAGCAGAGGCCTGAGCAGACACGAAGGACACTGTCTGACAGCTTTGAAGAGAGCAGTGGATCTCCCAACACGGAGGTTGAGATCTGAGAACGGACAGACTGCCTGCTCAAGTGGGTCACTGACCCCTGAGTAGCCTCACTGGGAGACATCCCCCACTAGGGGCAGTCTGACACCCCACACCTCACAGGGTGGAGTACACCCCTGAGAGGAAGCTTCCAAAGTAAGAATCAGACAGGTACACTCGCTGTTCAGCAATATTCTATCTTCTGCAACCTCTGCTGCTGATACCCAGGCAAACAGGGTCTGGAGTGGACCTCAAGCAATCTCCAACAGACCTATAGCTGAGGGTCCTGACTGTCAGAAGGAAAACTATCAAACAGGAAGGACACCTATACCAAAACCCCATCAGTACGTCACCATCATCAAAGACCAGAGACAGATAAAACCACAAAGATGGGGAAAAAGCAGGGCAGAAAAGCTGGAAATTCAAAAAATAAGAGCACATCTCCCCCTGCAAAGGAGCGCAGCCCATCGCCAGCAACGGATCGAAGCTGGTCAGAGAATGACTTTGACGAGATGAGAGAAGGCTTCAGTCCATCAAACTTCTCAGAGCTAAAGGAGGAATTACGTACCCAGCGCAAAGAAACTAAAAATCTTGAAAAAAGAGTGGAAGAATTGACAGCTAGACTAATTAATGCAGAGAAGGTCATAAACGAAATGACAGAGATGAAAACCATGACACGAGAAATACGTGACAAATGCACAAGCTTCAGTAACCGACTCGATCAACTGGAAGAAAGAGTATCAGCGATTGAGGATCAAATGAATGAAATGAAGCAAGAAGAGAAACCAAAAGAAAAAAGAAGAAAAAGAAATGAACAAAGCCTACAAGAAGTATGGGATTATGTAAAAAGACCAAATCTACGTCTGATTGGGGTGCCTGAAAGTGAGGGGGAAAATGGAACCAAGTTGGAAAACACTCTTCAGGATATCATCCAGGAGAACTTCCCCAACCTAGTAGGGCAGGCCAACATTCAAATTCAGGAAATACAGAGAATGCCACAAAGATACTCCTCGAGAAGAGCAACTCCAAGACACATAATTGCCAGATTCACCAAAGTTGAAATGAAGGAAAAAATCTTAAGGGCAGCCAGAGAGAAAGGTCGGGTTACCCACAAAGGGAAGCCCATCAGACTAACAGCAGATCTCTTGGCAGAAACTCTACAAGCCAGAAGAGAGTGGGGGCCAATATTCAACGTTCTTAAAGAAAAGAATTTTCAACCCAGAATTTCATATCCAGCCAAACTAAGTTTCATAAGTGAAGGAGAAATAAAATCCTTTACAGATAAGCAAATGCTTAGAGATTTTGTCACCACCAGGCCTGCCTTACAAGAGACCCTGAAGAAAGCACTAAACATGGAAAGGAACAACCGGTACCAGCCATTGCAAAAACATGCCAAAATGTAAAGACCATCGAGGCTAGGAAGAAACTGCATCAACTAACGAGCAAAATAACCAGTTAATATCATAATGGCAGGATCAAGTTCACACATAACAATATTAACCTTAAATGTAAATGGACTAAATGCTCCAATTAAAAGACACAGACTGGCAAACTGCATAAAGAGTCAAGACCCATTAGTCTGCTATATTCAGGAGACCCATCTCACATGCAGAGAAATACATAGGCTCAAAATAAAGGGATGGCGGAAGATCTACCAAGCAAATGGAGAACAAAAAAAAAGCAGGGGTTGCAATCGAAGTCTCTGATAAAACAGACTTTAAACCATCAAAGATCAAAAGAGACAAAGAAGGCCATTACATAATGGTAAAGGGATCAATTCAACAGGAAGAGCTAACTATCCTAAATATATATGCACCCAATACAGGAGCACCCAGATTCATAAAGCAAGTCCTTAGAGACTTACAAAGAGACTTAGACTCCCATACAATAATAATGGGAGACTTCAGCACTCCACTGTCAACATTAGACAGATCAACGAGACAGAAAGTTAACAAGGATATCCAGGAATTGAACTCATCTCTGCACCAAGCGGACCTAATAGACATCTATAGAACTCTCCACCCCAAATCAACAGAATATACATTCTTCTCAGCACCACATCGCACTTATTCCAAAATTGACCACATAATTGGAAGTAAAGCACTCCTCAGCAAATGTAAGAGAACAGAAATTATAACAAACTGTCTCTCAGACCACAATGCAATCAAACTAGAACTCAGGACTAAGAAACTCAATCAAAACCGCTCAACTACATGGAAACTGAACAACCTGCTCCTGAATGACTACTGGGTACATAACGAAATGAAGGCAGAAATAAAGATGTTCTTTGAAACCAATGAGAACAAAGATACAACATACCAGAATCTCTGGGACACGTTTAAAGCAGTGTGTAGAGGGAAATTTATAGCACTAAATGCCCACAAGAGAAAGCAGGAAAGATCTAAAATTGACACTCTAACATCACAATTAAAAGAACTAGAGAGGCAAGAGCAAACACATTCAAAAGCTAGCAGAAGGCAAGAAATAACTAAGATCAGAGCAGAACTGAAGGAGATAGAGACACAAAAAACCCTCCAAAAAATCAATGAATCCAGCAGTTGGTGTTTTGAAAAGATCAACAAAATTGACAGACCACTAGCAAGACTAATAAAGAAGAAAAGAGAGAGGAATCAAATAGATGCAATAAAAAATGATAAAGGGGATATCACCACCGACCCCACAGAAATACAAACTACCATCAGAGAATACTATAAACACCTCTACGCAAATCAACTAGAAAATCTAGAAGAAATGGATGATTTCCTGGACACTTACACTCTCCCAAGACTAAACCAGGAAGAAGTTGAATCCCTGAATAGACCAATAGCAGGCTCTGAAATTGAGGCAACAATTAATAGCCTACGCACCAAAAAAAGTCCAGGACCAGATGGATTCACAGCTGAATTCTACCAGAGGTACAAGGAGGAGCTGGTACCATTCCTTCTGAAACTATTCCAATCAATAGAAAAAGAGGGAATCCTCCCTAACTCATTTTATGAGGCCAACATCATCCTGATACCAAAGCCTGGCAGAGACACAACAAAAAAAGAGAATTTTAGACCAATGTCCCTGATGAACATCGATGCAAAAATCCTCAATAAAATACTGGCAAATCGGATTCAGCAGCACATCAAAAAGCTTATCCACCATGATCAAGTGGGCTTCATCCCTGGGATGCAAGGCTGGTTCAACATTCGCAAATCAATAAACATAATCCAGCATATAAACAGAACCAAAGTCAAGAACCACATGATTATCTCAATAGATGCAGAAAAGGCTTTTGACAAAATTCAACAGCCCTTCATGCTAAAAACGCTCAATAAATTCGGTATTGATGGAACATACCTCAAAATAATAAGAGCTATTTATGACAAACCCACAGCCAATATCATGCTGAATAGGCAAAAACTGGAAAAATTCCCTTTGAAAACTGGTACAAGACAGGGATGCCCTCTCTCACCACTCCTATTCAACATAGTGTTGGAAGTTCTGGCTAGGGCAATCAGGCAAGAGAAAGAAATCAAGGGTATTCAGTTAGGAAAAGAAGAAGTCAAATTGTCCCTGTTTGCAGATGACATGATTGTATATTTAGAAAACCCCATCGTCTCAGCCCAAAATCTCCTTAAGCTGATAAGCAACTTCAGCAAAGTCTCAGGATACAAAATTAATGTGCAAAAATGACAAGCATTCTTATACACCAGTAACAGACAAGCAGAGAGCCAAATCAGGAATGAACTTCCATTCACAATTGCTTCAAAGAGAATAAAATACCTAGGAATCCAACTTACAAGGGATGTAAAGGACCTCTTCAAGGAGAACTACAAACCACTGCTCAGTGAAATAAAAGAGGACACAAACAAATGGAAGAACATACCATGCTCATGGATAGGAAGAATGAATATCGTGAAAATGGCCATACTGCCCAAGGTTATTTATAGATTCAATGCCATCCCCATCAAGCTACCAATGAGTTTCTTCACAGAATTGGAAAAAACTGCTTTAAAGTTCATATGGAACCAAAAAAGAGCCCGCATTGCCAAGACAATCCTAAGTCAAAAGGACAAAGCTGGAGGCGTCACGCTACCTGACTTCAAACTATACTACAAGGCTACAGTAACCAAAACAGCATGGTACTGGTACCAAAACAGAGCTATAGACCAATGGAACAGAACAGAGTCCTCAGAAATAATACCACACATCTATAGCCATCTGATCTTTGACAAACCTGAGAGAAACAAGAAATGGGGAAAGGATTCCCTGTTTAATAAATGGTGCTGGGAAAATTGGCTAGCCATAAGTAGAAAGCTGAAACTGGATCCTTTCCTTACTCCTTATACGAAGATTAATTCAAGATGGATTAGAGACTTAAATGTTAGACCTAATACCATAAGAACCCTAGAAGAAAATCTAGGTAGTACCATTCAGGACATAGGCATGGGCAAGGACTTCATGTCTAAAACACCAAAAGCAACGGCAGCAAAAGCCAAAATTGACAAATGGGATCTAATTAAACTAAAGAGCTTCTGCACAGCAAAAGAAACTACCATCAGAGTGAACAGGCAACCTACAGAATGGGAGAAAATTTTTGCAATCTACTCATCTGACAAAGGGCTAATATCCAGAATCTACAAAGAACTCAAACAAATATACAAGAAAAAAACAACCCCATCAAAAAGTGGGCAAAGGATATGAACAGACATTTCTCAAAAGAAGACATTCATACAGCCAACAGACACATGAAAAAATGCTCATCATCACTCGCCATCAGAGAAATGCAAATCAAAACCACAATGAGATACCATCTCACACCAGTTAGAATGGCAATCATTAAAAAATCAGGAAACAACAGTTGTTGGAGAGGATGTGGAGAAATAGGAACACTTTTACACTGTTGGTGGGATTGTAAACTAGTTCAACCATTATGGAAAACAGTATGGCAATTCCTCAAGGATCTAGAACTAGATGTACCATATGACCCAGCCATCCCACTACTGGGTATACACCCAAAGGATTATAAATTATTCTACTACAAAGACACATGCACACGTATGTTTATTGCGGCACTATTCACAATAGCAAAGACTTGGAATCAACCCAAATGTCCATCTGTGACAGACTGGATTAAGAAAATGTGGCACATATACACTATGGAATACTATGCAGCCATAAAAAAGGATGAGTTTGCATCCTTTGTAGGGACATGGATGCAGCTGGAAACCATCATTCTTAGCAAACTATCACAAGAACAGAAAACCAAACACCGCATGTTCTCACTCATTGGTGGGAACTGAACAATGAGATCACTTGGACTCGGGAAGGGGAACATCACACACTGGGGCCTATCATGGGGAGGGGGGAGGGGGGAGGGATTGCATTGGGGAGTTATACATGATATAAATGATGAATTGATGGGTGCTGACGAGTTGATGGGTGCAGCACACCAACATGGCACAAATATACATATGTAACGAACCTGCACGTTATGCACATGTACCCTAGAACTTAAAGTATAATTAAAAAATAAAATAAAATAAATAAATTAATAAATAAAGTGGTCCCAGGAGAGAGAGTCAGTAACCATGATAGAAATGAAAATGTTATCAAAAGGTGCTTTCTAAATTCAAGGTGCAGGCCCCCAGATGGCCCCAGTAAATTCTTCAAACATTCAGGGATATTGATATTAAGTAGGGCAACTATATAGTTTATCGAAGGGAGCTTTAATTGAGAGAATCAGTATAAACTAGAGTGCCCCATGTAAACCTGAGAGATGGTCACATTACTATTTCAACTTTTTCTAAGTATAGAACAAAAGATAGACTTTCAAGATTTTTTTAAGATACCAGAATGATCTTAGTACCAAAACTTCACAAAGAGAGCTGGCATGGGTATGTGCCTGTATGTGCACACACACTGCAGATCAATCTTGATGTAAAACCCTTTCATAAAATACCATCAAATAGAATTTAGCAATGCGGGCCAGGCGCTGTGGCTCACGCCTGTAATCCCAGAACTTTGGGAGGCTGAGGTGGGCAGATCACTTGAGGTCAGGAGTTCAAGACCAGCCTGGCCAACATGGCAAAACCCCATCTCTACTAAAAATACAAAAATTAGCCAGGCATGGTGGCGCACACCTGTAATCCCATCTATTCGGGAGGCTGAGGCAGGGGAATTGCTTGAACCTGGGAGGCGGAGGCTGCAGTGAGCCAAGATTGCACCACTGCACTCCAACCTGGGTGACAGAGCAAGACTCTGTCAACAAAAAAAAGAAAAAGAAATAATTTATCAATGCATTAAATAAATACCATGATCAAGTAGATACATCACAAGAACTTAAGCTTGGCTCAATTTCGGAGAATCTAGTCCACATGTTAGATGAAAAAAGAAAAACCTGTATAGTCATCTTAATAGGTGCCAAAAATACTAAAATTCAACATCTACTAGTACATTAATTTGGGCAGTGGTTACATGACTGTTCAAGTTTGTCAAAACTAACTGAACTGTATTATTTAAAAGAGTGAATTTTATTGCACTAAATTATATGCCACTAAAATGAACTTTTAAAGGAATAAATAAAATAAGTTTATGGCAACAAAAAAAATCTGACACATATTCCCAAATAAAAAGAAAAAAATTAAAACTTAGTAAAATAAGTAGAATGTACTCCCATTTAAATCAAATATATGATAAGAATACCGACTTTCACTGAAATTATAAACCTTACACGGAAAGTACCAGTCAGGAGATAAGGAAATAATAGACATAAATATTGGGAGGAAGTTGCAAAGTTAACATTATTTGCAGATATTTCAAGTGCACAGCTAGAAAGAATCAACTGAAAAATTATTGGAAACAAGAAAAATCAGTAAGATGGATGGCTAGTTATAACTATGCAGGTGGGAATAGAAGTGGGGAGAAAAGGAAAAGTGGACGTATACATGATCCGAAGTTTCCACCATCATTCATATGTATGTGACATACCCTAGGCCCTACAACTAAGCGCTGCAGGACACTTTACCTATAAGACACAGTGGCTGCCCTTTCTCAGAGACCATGTAGCCAGAGACAGGAGTTGGGAATAAATAAAAATGACAAATGACTTTATAGAGCAGTGATCATCAAGGGGCAGAAGAGGAATTCACAGTCCTGGGGAAGGAAGGCACAGACTGTAAAGTAAGGAGAGAGAAGAATGGGTTGTCAGAGGTCACAGCTTGTCCTCAGAGCCTAAGACAGCCTTTAGAACCTTTTGACTAGATCTACCCTATGTTTTACTTTTAAATTTTTTTTTTAGTTGAACATCTACAATTTGTGAGCATCCACATTTTTAAAAATCTAGATTTTTTACCTCTATTAAAAAATTAGAAGCTTGGGCAGTGTATGGCATCCTTTTCTCCAAGGGCAACTGTTGGGTGGAATTGAGCAGTGGCTGTCAGCCACCTTTAGGTGCCTGGGTCTCTCCAGTCTGTTAAGTGAAAATGCTCTATTCTCTCAGTGCTGTCACCCATTAGTTATCTATCTGTTGACCCTTGGAGGCATTTCAATAGAAACCCCTGGTGCTGATAATAAAGATAGCGGGCAAACCATCTCCACTCTTGGTCATACAACAGTACTTTTAGAAATTAGCTAGTCATAGTTGCCCTGTTGGGAAAAGCCATGGAAGCATTTGAACAAATGATGAAATGTTAGCCTCAGTAAATGTACAACTTGTTTATTCCCAGTAATGCATCCCTATTTCCCCTGTATTATTTTTTAAATTGAAAAATTATTTTAAAAATTGAAAAAGAAGATTGAGAGGCTATCTTTGTGGGGAACTGACCATTGTCTACATCTTCCTCAATTCATTCTTTCTTTTGAATTCTGAGGCATGTGAAGAATGCTTTTTAGCCCAGGGAGATCTTTGTGTTCTGTGACATATCATTAAGATTAATTGAGCCTTTCAATTTTACATTTTCCAAGAGCAAATTAAGTAGGAAAAATGGGACAGGTTTTCACTGTCACTTATACTGTGATTTTTTTCTACGTCTGATGGCCAGATTTGTTAGGTATTCGAAAAGCGGTAGCATTAATTGCATTTTCCCTTCATTTTTGCTGAAGGGCAGATGTTTTTTATGTTGTTAATGATGGGTTGGGTTAAACATAAGCAGCACACTGAAAGTGTAACTAGCTATTATTTACGAGAAAAGAACAATGTAATTCCCCAGATTTGGCTAATCTAAAGCTAAGGTTTATTTTATAGACTTTAAATAAATAAATATTTATAACCTATAATTTTGCTCTTTTTTTTTTTTTTTTAATTTTTTTTATTTTTGAGACGGAGTCTCACTCTATTGCCCAGACTGGAGTGCAATGGTGCAATCTCAGCTCACTGCAAGCTCCACCTCCTGGGTTCACGCCATTCTCTGGCCTCAGCCTCCCGAGTAGTTGGGACTACAGGTGCCTGCCACCACGCCCGGCTAATTTTTTGTATTTAGTAGAGATGGGGTTTCACCATGTTAGCCAGAATGGTCTCGATCTCCTGACCTCGTGATCCACCTGCCTTGGCCTCCCAAAGTGCTGGGACTGAGCCACCAAGCCTGGTCAATTTTGCCCTTACTTCTATGCCCTCAATACACTCTAGGCTTTTGGTTCCATTTGTCTTTCCTTTTGTATCATTGGTATTTTTCTTACCTCTAGTTACTTCTGGGGAAAGAACAAATGTTTAAGGAAATTCTGTCCTCAAGAACACTTCCGTAGCCTGTCACAGTGGCATGACATTGCTTGCTTTCCTCTTGTTCTTCGTGAAAATGCCTAGCAGGGTACCTGGCACCCAGTTGGAACTTGAAAAATACTTTTTCAATTTGAATTAGCCAAATTCTTGAAAACATAGCCTATCTCACTGCCTCCAGTTTCTTACCACCTGCCTATGGTGTGGCTCCTCTCATCTGGGTTTTCCACACCTTCTTTCCTAGGCCTCTACTAGACCTCTCTCTCCAGATCACCAGTTCCTCCCCCGACCCCTGAAAAATCAACAATCGTTATTTCTTCAGCATTTCTGACAAGTGATCTCTGTCCTTCTTTATGCAACAAGCAGCACTCATGGAATATAATCAGAAATACTCTTTATTTTTGCCCTTTCCTATAAATGTATTCAGTGGGGAAAGGTCTTCCCTGGCTTCTGAATGAAAATTCAAGAACCTTTCTTTCTGCTCACTCTTAGGCAATAAAATGTCCCACTACCATGTCAAATCACTGTTTCAAGCTGGTATCCCAAGTGTCCAGTGCTATGTAATTAGCTAAGCCTCTGACTTCATTATACTTACTCCTCTCCCTCAGGAAGGGGAGTGGCAAGTTAAAAAGCTCAGCTCCTAAGGAGGGGCATGATTCTCTTCCTCTCTTTTCCTGCTGTTTGCCACCAGTCCTCCTGCACCTTGGTGGGGTCCGACTTCTCAGGGTTAAAATAAGGATGAAGGAGAGAAGGATCTAGAATAATTTGAATATTGACTTGGTTGTCTGGAGAGATTGTTGTGCAGTTCATGCTCAAAGAAGTGCTGTAGTACAGGGGTCCCCAGCCCCCGGGACGTGGACTGGTACCAGTCTGTGGCCTGTAAGGAACCAGGCCACATAGCAGGAGGTGAGTGGCGGGCCAGCGAGCCTTACTGCCTGAGCCCCGCCTCCTGTTGGATCAGTGGCAGCATTAGATTCTCACAGAAGCACAAACCCTGTTGTGAACTGTGCATGTGAGGGATCTAGGTTGCTCACTCCTTATGAGAATCTAATGATCTGAGGTAGAAGAGTTTCATCCCCAAACCATCCCCCTTGCACTGCCCACCCCATCCCATGGAAAAAATGGCCTTCCATGAAACTGATCTGGTACCAAAAAGGTTGGGGACTGCTGCTGTAGTGGGTTTGGGGTAGAACTGAGTTCATGCGTAGATGCGTTTGAAGAATCTGTGGAACAAATAGTAGAAATGTCTCATAAGTAACTGTGACAGTCTGGAGATGTCAGCCCTATCTAGAGATAGAAATTTGAGAGATATCAGCATATTGATCATAGTTAAAACCATGGGAGTGGTTACTGTTTCATAGAGAAAGAGTGTGAAGTGAAAGAGGAATCTAGAGATCAAACATTAGGGAGCAATCCTTACAGACTTCATCAACCATCCTAGCTCTCTCTTGGATGCCTTTTTCACCCTGAAGAAATCATTGGCTCCTTCTGAACCTCAGATTCTCTGCTGATGAAAGTTAGTAAGGGTGATTTCTAAAGTCCCTTTCAGATCTGACATGTTGTGGTTCTATCCCTTTGCATTAGTTTTCACAACTGCTTTGGGACAAATAGGGCATTTACTAATTGCTTAATTTTATAAACTCGCTAGTATCTGTAAGCCCATACAATTATATGGACCCCTCATCTATCTTTCTGATAAGCAGAATGGCTATCCTGTATACCTCAACTCCACCAACAGTCTTCAAATAAAACCTGGAACACCTTGAAAATGGCAGCTTGGAGAAACCCAGTTGTATTTCATGTGTGTCAACAGGGAATGATGATTAAGAGCTCAGCTTCTGAAGCCAGACCCCTGGGCTCAAATTCCTCTACTGTCACCTGAGGCAACTTAGTTAACCTCTCCTTTCTGTGTCTCATTTCCCTTATCTATAAAATGAGGGTAAGAATCCTAGAAATGGAATGAGTTAATATACACAAAATACTTAGAAAGGTACTTGGCACATAGGCCCTCGCTGGGTGTGACCTACCATCGTGTGATAATAATGATAAGACAGCCTTCTCTGATGAAAAGTGTCTTAACTGCAAGGGCTGAAGAAGGTTACTATCTTAGACTTTTAGTTTCAAAAGCAGAGTGAAGAAAAAAAAACCTGTACCATTTCCTAGTAAGTGGGAACTTTCAGATGGCTGAACTCTGTGGGTGATAAAAATTCATTTCCTACTATCAAATTGAGCTACAGTTGAAAAAGTTGTGGATACTGAAATACAGTTGTATTCAGTTTATAAATCTGTATGGGGTAGGAGGAATTAGAACACACCCACCCTTAATATTTTTTCTTTTTGTTGCATTTACTGGTCATATTTAGCTCAAAGGAAAGCTGCATGAAAAGAGAAGAAACTGCCCGCTCTCTCTGTAATATGCCTTTTTATCTTAAAGCATCTTAGAGGCTAAGGAATTCTTGGCTGTAAAGTTGTCACCTTCTAAAACCAAAAAATTTCCCTAAGGCATGTTGCTTATGAATCTCTAGGTTTGCGGCAGCAGCTTCAAACTTCTTTTGAACATTTGACCTGCTCCTCCAAACATCCCTCTAGATGTCAGCTACATGGAGGGAAAGACACACCTTAAGGAACAGTAACTACCGAGACTTCTTGAATCTTCTCTCAGTTTCTTCCTCTTTGCTCTTCTTATTTTATCTGAGAGAGGCTGGGTTCAACCTGTTTGTCAGGCACAGCCAAATATGTGTCCCCCTGCAGTTTATTGTATGCCAAGAAGGATGGTGACATGACAGCAGTAATTCAAAATGGGGTTTTAAGTGAATAAATAAGAATAAGCCTTTGGGATTAGTCCCAATTGAAAAGTTCAGTGCTACTGGGGAGGGTAGCCGCTACTGTTGGGGATTAACAAATGGCTTGCTGCAGGGAATAGTATTCACTGATCCAGCCGCATTTTAGTTATTGATGGCCTCTCTGCCCCAGTGCCCATCTCTCTTCCCAGACACACAGATTCTGCTGCAAAGATCTTAGAAATGTGGTTTTGCCCAATTATCCTACTCAGAAACTGTGCCTGCTTGTATATGAACCTTCCAATTCATAGTTTTTAGACCACAGAAAATGTATAGCTCTATAATTACTATATAACCTTAGGGAAGGAGACGAAGAATTTCCTTCCACAGAATCAAACTGAAAGTAAGAAAACAGAGGAAGCCTTCTGGTAAGAGTGGTAGAAAAAGGGTAGGATCATTTTGTGATCATGGCACTGAATATGTGAATAAAGAACTCTGTTATAGGCCCTTTACTGTTTGCAAGGCCTTTTATGGACACCACATTATTTTATCTTTACAACAAAAAGGCTTCATCCCCACTTCATAAGTGACAAAAGTGAAGCCTAGAGAGGTTGACAGACTTGCCCAAAGTCCCACTGCTGCAAGTATGATAATCTGACTCCAAGTTTGGTTCTTTCTTTGCTATGGTCTTTCTGTGCACTAATGCACTGAGCTCTTAAGTTTCCAAACACCCACCCAGCTGAAAGGTCCAAGTATATAAATCCAATGAGATTTGCAGCCTTTGCATGTTTTAAAGTTTATACATTATCCATAAAGCCATCAGTTCCCCCACCCCCTTGGCAAATGGATTAATCCTTCAAGGGAAGGATAGCAGACAGGCAGAGAGAAGCATTTCACCAAAGAAAGGGCTATCCATTATACTCTTGGATTATGGTCTAGGAGGGTTTTAATGTCGAAGAGAAGGCACCAAAAAATGGACAGTGAGGAACAAGGAGAGATATCAATCCTGTTTTCTATTCTATTCAAAAGACTTAAGGGATTAGAGACTGGGGGTTAGATGGCTATTTTAATTTAGTATCTTCCTTTATAGTCTCCCATGGAAAAAACTGAACAAAGTAACTACAGTCCACAATTACTTGTTTACTTGAATTGTGCTGAGGGCCTAGCCTATAAGATTCTTCCATCAAGTCTCTGAGGCCCCTTTCTATCTGTTCACTGTCTCCATAAGAAGGATATGTCTCCATGCAGTGGTGTGATGGCTTTTCAGTTTATCAAAGTTGAGAGGGCTCAGTAGCCCCTTTGTATACTTCTACCTTGATTTTCTAATCTTTGCTGTTGCTCTGAAGTTTTAAGGATTATATTAAGTAATTTGAAGGTAGATAACATGGAGGGTGTCTGTACTTAACGAGCCCTCAATAATTATTTGTAAATTGAATGGTTGATAAATTTCTGAGATCATCTATTATTTTCTTTCATCAGAATAACCAAATAAGTTCTTGGTGGCCAGAATTGTGTCCTTAAATACAATTCTTGTTCTTCACATATGTTCTAACAGCCCACGCTGAGTTCCTATGATGCTACTTTAATTCTGTTCCATTTCATGAATTATTCTAGGAGGATACCACTGAGAAGGCAATAGAGCCGACTTTGCTTGAACAAAATACACAAAGCTTGCAGTTGAGAAAATAAAAGGCAATAAAATGGGCTTCATTTCCTCCTTATTGCTTTCTTAGAAGTAACTAACTTTAAGGGTACTATGGGAACAGGGCCAAGAAAAGCTGATGGTTCTATTCTTGGTGATCTGTAACTGGATTCAGACAAGTCTTCAGAGTTTACGTGAGGTTGCTGGAGTCTACTAGTGTTTAGGGCCCTAGTGAAATGCAACTTTAGGGGTGTGTGTGTGTTTCTCTTTTCTCTCTACTGTCAAGTTAGCTCTCTTCCACTGATACTGTTGTGTGTCAGAGAGATTTGGAAGCTCAGCATTCCAGTTTAGATTTCTGGTTAGTGCTTGAATAAGATATCTTCCTTCCAATTGAAGTACATACATTCTTATCCTATTCTCTCCTTCTCCATTTACATTCCATGGTGGTTTTGTCCATATCAAGAACATTTTAAGATCTAACTTTATATAGAAACGTGTATACATTTCAAATATTTTGATAATGTTTTCCATATGTGTACACCCGTGTAAACTAGCACACAGATCAGGATATAGAACATTTTCTTGTAGACCGTCCCAGTCAGTCCTAAGCGTAACCACTATAATAGTCCCCCCTCATACAAGGGGAAACGTTCCAAGACCCCCAGTGGATGCCTGAAACCGCAGAAACCAAATACTATGTGTATGGCTACATAGTACTAGAGCTAATTCGTCCTTCCATGTTTTATGTCTGGTGCCTCTTTTGTACTGTTATCAATGTAGATTCATTCTACTGGATATCTTCCAGAAGAGGCCAGTTTCATTGCAATTGAAATCTCACTCGGATAGTATCTTTTTTCCTTGATAAACTTCTTCAGCTCTGCTGGAAATGTGGCAACAGCTTCTTCATTGGCAGACATAACCTCTCTAGTAAATTTTATATTTGTCAATCCAAACCTATTCCCAAATCGGTGTAACCATCACTTATTTGCAGTAAGTGGCTTGGTGTCACTCATTTCAGGGGATCCCTTGCTGAAATCTTCATATAGGCTCACTGCTTTCTGATGCAACACATTGCCATCAATTGGAATGCTTTCTGCTCATCTCTTCCACCCACAAATTTAATGCCCTTTCCATCTTCACTAAGCACTTATCACACACTATCACCATAACTTTTGCAATTTGAGGTGCGACAGCAAAACTAGCAAAATTTCTTTTTTCTTCTTCACAACTTCATGGATAGAGGATTTGTTCTTACCACAGATCTTAGCAATCTCAGCATATTTTTTTTTCACCTTTTCACTTAGAGGAAGCACTTTACAGCTTCTATTTGGCGTATTACAATTGCTAGCATCACTACTCTTGTGCTTTGGGGCCACTATTAAGTAAAATAAGAGTTACTCAAACAGAAGCACTACCACAGCAGTCGATCTGGTAACTGAGATGGCTACTAAGTGACTAATGGGCAGGGAGCATAGACAGCATGGATACACTAGTTGTAGGGATGATTCACGTCCCGGGTCAGATGGAGCGCGATGGTACTGGATTTTATCATGCCACTCACTCACAGCAGCATGCAATTTAAAACTCATGAATTGTTTATTTCTGGAATTTTCCATTTGATATTTTTGGACCAATGTTGGCCATAGGTTAACCGAAACTGTGGGTAAGAGGGGACTACTGTATTTTGACTTCTAAGTTGGTTTTGGCTGTTTTGGGACTTCATAACACTGAAGTCATAGTATATGTATTCTTTTGTACTTAATTTCTTTCATTCAACATTATATTGTAACTCATCCATGTTGTTGGGTAAAGAGTTCCATTGTATAATTAAATTGTTTATGGTTGTTTGAGTCTGGAGCTATTACAAATAATAATAATGCAAGAAACATTCTTATGCATGTCTTTTAGTAGACATGCCCTCATTTCTCTTGGTAATATCGTCAGGAGCAGGATTCCTTAGTCGTGGGCTATAAATATATTTTCTTTTAATAGGTACAGCAAAACATTTTTCCTAAGTGGTTGTAACAGTTAACCCTAAGTTCCTATGGTTTTAGAGCACAGTTTTTGCTGCAATATTTTTACTCTAGGTTGTTGATGCTAATTAATGTGGAATATCGAGGTATTTTCCAGCCCATCTTAGATTATACACATACACACATTTTCGTATTTTACATTCATTCAGTTTGGATTCAGAGGTGGAAATTTGCCTTGTCATATATTCGGAAATTTAATAGTGAAAAATTGTCCTTAGAAATTAAAAGAAAACTGTCTAATAATAATATTTTTCTAAGTGCTTACTCCCTGCTAGTCACTTTAAATATTCTAGTCCCACTTATTCCTCATTGCAATCTTATAAATTAGATATTAGATTGGGACTCTGTCCCAATACTAGATATTGTTATGCTCATTTTTAAGCTGTTTGTTTATTTTTATTTTATAAGATGGGGTCTTTCTTGCCCAAGCTGGTCATGAACTCCTGGGCTCAACAGTGCTTCCATTTCAGCCTCCCAAAGTGCCGGGATTACAGACATGAGCCACCACATCTGGCCCTAAACTATTTATTTTTAACCTAAAAATAAGTTATATCTTTTGTTTTAAAATCTAATGTTAATCACAATAATATAACTATTGAATAGATGTCTGGTTTTGTGGCTTCGGAGTGAGAATGAATCTTGACTAAGAGTGGTATTTAATTCATGGAGTGAAACCAGAAGGGGGAAATGAGCCAGGGAGGTTCCTTGGATCCTGCCTCTGGCATTATTCATTTGCAGCTGGCTACATTGCATTTTATGGCTGCTATTTTCTCTCATTTGTCCTTGATTCCTTCGAAAGGAAGTAGTAACTCAATATATCAAACACTGCCTAGAATCCTCAGTACTGAACATTTTAATTCTATCAAATTTTTATGAGCGTATGGTTGAAAAAGAAAGAAAACCTAGGGCTTCAGTTTCTTAGTTCACATAATGGGTAGTTCCAGTAACACACTTGCATGGGCTGGAGGGCACTCTAAATAATAATAATATTCCTGATATTTAAAAAATATATCAAGGTATGGAGCTCCTAGAATCAGTGTAGAAAAGCCTGTTAGACTGGATTTTCAAATAGTAGAGTTATCTTCCCTTTTAGACAAAGCTATATTAATCCATCCTTTCATTCATTATCATGCATTCACACAATGATTCAACAAGTACTTATTGAGTACAATGTGCCAGGCCCTGTTCTAGATATGAAGCATATAACAGAGAACAAAACAAAGGTCTTTCGCTTGTGGAGCTTACCTTCTCAGGAGAGAAAGAGGCAAGAAAATATATACATATATGTCATGTGGTACTCCGGAGGAAAATAAAAACAGAGTAAGGGGCATGCGAATGTACACTTGGTGTTGAGAACTGCGATTGCTTTTTATAAGGAACAGTTATGAAAGCCTCTCAGTCAGTATTAATATTTGTGCTGGGACCTGAAGTGTCAGTCAATTCTCTGTCCCCAACTCTACAAGGACAAGGGTAGAAACTGGGAAACCAGCTAAGATCTCTAATAGGTGTGTTCAGGCAAGAATCAAATAGCATAGATGTTTCATTTTGTGGGCTCATCACCATCCTTCTGTTTTATTAGTAAAGGTAATTATTATGTTTATCCAGACATGGATGAACAATATCTGGCACATTTGAGCCACATTAGTAATAATTTAGTAATATGCAAGTTAACAGTAATATGCTGTGGGTATTATAAAGTGAGTTCTATATTTAATGTTCTTTTGTACTTACCTAATATTAATTTTTTTGAAGACATTTCCTCCTCTCTCCTGTTTTCATTGAATAATTTGTAGCATTCTTTCAGCCACTTACAGGTGAACTACAGTCATTTGTGTCTCCTGTTCATCCTCTGCGCATCCATGCTGTTAGGTTCTGTTGTTGCCTGGTCTCCCAAATCCATCTCCTTCTTCTGCCTTTCCCAACTTTGGTTTTAGACCTTTCTTTCATCTCAGAATTAGCCATCCTTCTCTAATTCATGTGAAATTCTCTTTCTTTAATCCATGTGAAATTCAGAGAAAATAATACAGGTTTTCAAAATGAGTCTTTGATTCAAATCGGTTCAGATCTTTGTTCTTCCGTGTACTGACTGTAGTACCTTTTGCAGTTTTTGAACCTCAATCATTCCTTCATAAAATGAGCATAACAATATCTACGCAGTGAGGATTAAGTGGGATTATGGAGTGTTTAAAGTACCTAGCAGGGAGTAGGCACTTAGAAAATGTTGGTTCTTTCTACCTTCTGTTCTTCTGCTTCAGATCTCTTAATTTCTACAGCTCTAAATGTGCTCTTTTCCTCTCTCAGTAAATAATACTACCATCTCACCAGTTTAAATAAAACAAGCTATGAGTCCCCTTCGAATAATGTTTCTTTCACAATCTAAATTTAATCCATCTGCAAATCCTATTGGTTCTAACTCAGCACATAGCCTCAGTCTCTCTACTTCTCCCCATTGACACTGCTACAACCCTAGTCCAAGAATCTTATCTGTATTGTTGCCATAGGCCCTGAATTCATCCTTCTGCCTCCACTGTGGTCCTCTTTCAGCCTGTTTTCCACAGAGTCTAAGTGATATTTAAAACATAAACCAGATAATATCATTCCCCTGCTTAAAACCCTCCAGTGACTTTTCATCATACTCAGAATGAGATCCGACTCTTACCCTCTGCTAACACTCCCCGCTCTTATGCTTCAGCAGCACTGCCCTTCTTTCTTTTTCTGCTTACTCATCAAACTCATGGCTGGCTCCGGCCTTAGCACTTGCTATTCTCTCTGCTTGGAATACTCATTCCCCAGATGTCCACGTGACTTGCTGCTGCTTGTCATTTAGATCTCAGCTCTAATTGTCCCCTGCCTTCTATCAGTAGTGCTCCATCACACCATCTTGTTTTTCCTAAGGCTTTACCACTATCTGAAAATAGCCTGCGTTTATTTCTGTATTTTCCCCTCAGTAAGAATTAAAAGTTCTCATACTAGGGCCCATTTCCTAGCAGTGTTTGGCACATAGTAAGTATGCTGGAAAAAAAAAACCTTGACTGACTGAATAAATAAATGAACAAATAAACTCACTTTTAATGAGATATCAAGGTTTCATATTAATTACATGAGCCAAGAATGGTGTTTTTATTTTTAAAATGTGAGGACCTACTGGTTTTCCTTTAATCCTTCATACTTCACACATATGCTTGTGCTGGAACTATGACTGTAAATCAGTATCAATACCATCCCCTGTTTTGGCTTTCTCCCCTAACCTAAACAGTTCTCATTTACTTTTCTCTCCATCTCCACTTCCACACTGTCACCTTCGTGCAAATTACCATCCTCTCTGGCCTTTTTTCTGTAAGGTTTTAATCTCCCAATATTTGTTCTCCAGACTGCAGGCCAGTGAGCTTTTCAGTTGCTATTATACCCATGCTTGAAAACCCTTTAAGTTTTCATTGTTCTCAAGATAAAGACCAGAATGTGGTCTGGTCCACCACCTCACGTCACGCCAGTCCTCACTGTCCACTCCAGGCCACACTTTCTCCTCTCCTCCTGGTTCCCGCCTGCCAACTGGCTGGGTCGCCCTTGCTTCCCGCTTCCCGCTTCCTGCGAAGTTTTACATCGCACCCATTTCGCCCACTTCTTCGGATTTCAGGACACTGTTCCTTCCTCGAGGAAGCCCTCCCTGATTAGGCCAAGCGCCACTCCCCGTCATACAGCCCCACATCACCATGGGCCTCTCTTTCAGGGCTTTGTTCGTTTTATAAGTATGTACTCCAGAATATGACAATCTTATTGACGTCCGTCAATGCCAGTTTGCGCTCAATAGCTTTGCTGAAGGAATATACGGACTAGCGGCCCGACCACTCCTCGCCCCTCCCCTACCACTGCCGCGCAGATATTACGCAGAAAGCAGGCGCCTCGAGGACGGACATCGCGAGCGCCTGCGCGAAGGGGTACGCATGCGCAGAGGGGCCAGCCCGCTGACAGATTCTCGGTGGCGGCGGCAGCGGCGGCGGCGGCCCTGGACTGCGGGGAATGGGAATCCTAGGTCCCTGACTGAGCACCTCCCCCGCCTCCCTGCCCCCGACATGGCTCAGGAGAAGATGGAGCTAGACCTGGAGCTGCCTCCGGGTACGGGCGGGAGCCCGGCGGAGGGCGGCGGCAGCGGCGGCGGCGGGGGCCTCAGGAGGTCTAACAGCGCCCCCCTGATCCACGGCCTCAGTGACACTTCGCCGGTGTTCCAGGCCGAGGCGCCGAGCGCCAGGCGGAACAGCACAACGTTCCCGAGCCGCCACGGCCTGCTGCTACCGGCCTCCCCTGTCCGCATGCACAGCAGCCGCTTGCACCAGATCAAACAAGAAGAAGGCATGGACTTGATCAACCGAGAGACGGTCCACGAACGGGAGGTGCAGACCGCAATGCAGATAAGCCACTCCTGGGAGGAAAGTTTCAGCCTGAGTGACAACGACGTGGAGAAATCCGCCTCCCCCAAGCGCATCGATTTCATTCCTGTGTCACCGGCACCGTCACCCACTCGGGGAATTGGGAAGCAGTGTTTTTCGCCATCCTTGCAAAGTTTTGTAAGTAGCAACGGATTGCCTCCAAGCCCTATTCCCAGCCCAACGACCCGATTTACCACCCGGAGAAGCCAGAGCCCCATCAATTGCATTAGACCAAGTGTTCTTGGACCATTGAAAAGAAAATGTGAAATGGAAACTGATTATCAGCCAAAGAGATTTTTCCAGGGCATCACCAACATGCTTTCTTCTGACGTTGCACAGCTGTCAGATCCTGGTGTGTGTGTATCTTCGGATACCCTTGATGGAAACAGCAGCAGTGCCGGATCTTCTTGTAACTCACCAGCGAAAGTCAGCACTACCACCGACTCTCCTGTGTCACCTGCCCAAGCGGCTTCTCCATTTATTCCACTAGATGAACTTTCGTCTAAGTGATTCACTCATCCTGAGACTTTCTTTTTGCAGTGGAGAGAGAATAATCAAGTTGGGGCAAACACTGAACTTTGTCAATTAATTTGAGGCTATTTCCTATTCTACCCCTTTTCTTTTTTGAAATTTCCTGAAATGATGTTATTCTAGAGAACTTCTATGTCAGGTTCCTGCGGATACCTTTGAATTCAGTGTAGTAATATTTTCAGACGTTTCCCCAATAAGTGTGTTGAAGCATACATCTTTACGCTGCTACTATGTCTAAATACATATGTTATCCCTTGATTTTTTTAAATAATTGAGAGCTCTATTTATTTATGGGATTATTAAGTTCTGATGAAAATATAAATGTTGACTTAATCAGCATAGTAAACTGATGTTTAAAATTCCATACTTCATGCCCACACTAATTTTTAATGTTATTTTCAGTGGTTTGCTGATTTCCATTTGATGAAGAACTATACAGCTTAAAACAAAATACGTTAGTTGTATCAGTCTAGTGGTTGTCTGTTTTACCCAGGAATTCTTGGATATTTAGTTTTCTGGGTACCGAAGTGGATGGGAGGGGGAATGATTAGAGAACAAATTATAAAAGTTTACAACAAATCCTTTCAAATTAAGTATATAAAAGTAAACTTTTAAGGCAAACATTTTTAATGAGATTTTAATAGTAATTCTAGTCAGTCATACAACTATATTATAGAGAAAATAAAAATTTTCCTTTTTTTTTTTTTTAACCAGAAAGTGCATTTGCTTGGGTGCAATCCTAAAGTGAAATGGGACAGTGCCTTGCAGTCTTTGCCCACTGTACGTAGGCTAAGGATAAGCTCTTTGTACTACTGCAAACTTAAGAGTTTTTCAAATGTAGAAAATGTGTGGGAAGGCTTGTTGAACTTCGGCGCACCCAGGTAAACAATACTCTCTCTCAATTGTTGATATACTTTAAAGTATTCAGTTGTGCCTCAGTTCCAAAAATTATTGCCAACCAGGAGCCAGAGCAATTTTTGGCTACTTTTCTGCTCTGCCCATCTGTCACCTTACTGGTTTTCCCTTGTTCAGGAAGGAAGCAGCTGTTTCCTTGCCAACAGGTCCCTTCCTCTCCATCTCCCACCAAAGTAGGGCACCATTGATTAGACAAAGGTACAGTGTAACTTGGATTTCTGACAGCAACAACAGGACTGTGAATTGTTTAACCTCTGTGGTTAAAGCTACAGCTTGAGTTGACTGCCTTGGGGATGTCCATTAATTAAGGGGTGATGATTTGCAAGAGAAAATTAGTGGAGAGTCACATAGGTAAATCATTAACTTAGGTTTTGCTAAAGGTAGAATAGTCGAATGTTCTTTTCTTTGCCTTTACAATTAAGACAAAATAATAAGAATAACAAATTTTTCTTAATATTCTTCCTTATACCTCATATAGCTTCCTTAACTAGTTTGACAGAAAGAATGGCATACAAAGAGGAAAGGGGAAAAATGACTCAGAACAAGACAAAAGCTCTGACTTTTTAAAGTTATCGCTTACAGAAACTAACAATTTTGTGGAATTTTTACGACTATGAAAATAAATGGAACTGGTCAATTGACGGTTGCCTCAAGATGGAGTGAAATTGCATTGAGGGTAAGACAGTGTCCACAGGTTTAAAATTCTCTCTTCTGAGTAATAGTGTTCATGTGCTCCCATTCTCGACCTTGTTCTTCAAATTCAAACTTAAATAGTCTGATTTCTTGTTGGGTAACTTGCCCTGCCTCCAGAGGTATTTAAACTTCATTATCTTCAACACAGAAATTGTTAATCTTCTCACTTTACCTGTTCTTGCATTATCTCATTTGATGTCATCACTAATTTCCTAAACTAGAAATCATGGAAGCATCTTTGACTTTTCCTTTTCTCTGTTGGATTAGCTTAATCACCAAGTCCTGTCAACTTCTGAAATGAATCTCAAATTTCTTCCCTTATCTGTTGCCCCTGATTTTGCCTTAAGTTCTTGCCTGAGTGATCTCCCAGGCTGTCTTCTGTCTCCTTTTGGTTCAGTCTTTATACTGCCTCTTGAGAAATCTTTCTAAAATTTAAACTTGATATTTTTCACCCTCTTGCCTGAAACCTTCATTTGCTTCCCCATTTCCTACTCTTTAAGGAATGATTTCTTTAGCCTCAGATAGAAGGTTCTTTATGATCTGGCCATATTCTGCAATAGCTTCAATCCTCTCCTCATCTCTGTTCCAGTATACATCTTTCCTTCTTATTCTACAAACATTAGACCACTTGATATTCTTTAAATATGTCATGTACTTTCATGTGTCTGTGCTTTGGGATACATTGTTCCTTCTCCCTAAAATGCCATTCCTATCCTTTTCAGGGAGGCAAATTGCACATGAGTTTAAGTAGAAGGCAATGTATACCTGCTGATTATAAAATATTTAAACAGTGTACATATCTATGTAGTTTTAAAAGTCTACTTTTAACTATGTAAAAGTCATCTTCCCTTTCAACAGGTAACTTCTGTTAACAACTTGGTATATATTGTACAAGATGTGTTACTGGCATTTCCATGTATATATGTATATAAATGCAGGAAACCAACATGTCCTTGGTACCTCTTTTCTTTCCCCCATATCTAATCATTCCTCAAGTCTTACTGATTTTATCAGCTGGAATCTATCTCCTTATTTCTACCTCTATTGCCACTCTGGTCCTGGCTACCAGCATTTCCCTCTTAGACTTCTGAAGCAACTTCCTAACTCCCACTTGTGCTCATCACACTCTGGTCGGCTATCCATTCATTCTCTATACAGCGACTAGAGTCATCCTTTTAAAATTGCGGACCTGATCCTTCCATCTCCCAGCTGAAAGCTTTTCTTTTGCTTCCTGTTCTCATGAGTATGCCAAAATGTATTAATTCTGGGCTAGGAGGCCCTGAGGAATTTGGTCCTTCCCTCCTCCCCCATTGTTTTCTGTGCTTCGCCCTCACTGGCTTGCTTTTGTTTTCCTTAAATACATCATATTCTCTCCTATTTTAGATCGTTTTCCTAGAAGGTATGGAAACATTTATTTCTGTAAACTTATTCTCTATAGATGGGAAGTTTTTAAATCAAATAAGGTTCTAAGGGTATATGGACAATTTACATGATCATAGCATTGTTCATAACTTCCATCATTATTCTGTAGACTAAGGGCTTACTTAGCTCGTGTAAGAATTATCCTTCAAAAAGCATTTTTAAGGTATTAATATTGGTAATCTATAAACTTTGTACAAGAAATCCTCAAGTCAATAGCAACATTTATTTAAAGTACAGTTTGTCATATATAATAAACCTCTGGCATATTTTCCTTTATTATGTTTGTTAAAAACACAGTATAAATGGGAGAAATAATTTAAGAATCATTAAATCCAAGGCTGCTGGATGTTAGGACCCTTAAGCGTACTTAAAAGATTGATTGTAATCAAGAATAACTTGTATCAGATTCCCTTCCAGTGGTTCACATTTATGAGTTCAACCAGTTACATACCTGTAGCAAGAGACCACTTTAATGAAGACTTAAATGAGGAAAACAGGTCTGAAAACATTTTTTTTCCAGTGTATGTTTATAGATTAGTAGAACAATTTTGAAGATCTAACAGAGGTGGGAGTCAGGGGAATGGTTGCCAGACAATTGAACCAAGAAGATTATGATCATTTCTTGAGTAGCACCAGAGAACAGAAGAAAGAGTTGGCCTTAGAAAGGAGATCTAGAAACTTATTGTTCTTCTGAAACAGGAAGGAGAGTGAAAAGGCTAGGCAAAGGTATCCGTAAATGTTGAATTGATTTGTTGTTGCAGGGGTTTAGGGGTATAGAGGTAGGTATATGAAAAGTAGAATTTGTTTCTGATTGTGCCTATTTTCCAATTAC
The DNA here is from genome assembly GCF_007565055.1 of Rhinopithecus roxellana. NCBI lineage: Eukaryota > Metazoa > Chordata > Mammalia > Primates > Cercopithecidae > Rhinopithecus > Rhinopithecus roxellana. The sequence continues at coordinate 50,734,647 of NC_044564.1, read as the reverse complement.
TGAGGAATCTAGGATACATGAGAACAGGGAAGGATCATTTGGAAGCTTGAGTGCAGTAAACGTTTAATGTTGCCTCTATGAGAATCTAAAGGAGTAAGTTAAGGACGAGTAGAAGGCTTACTAGGCTATGTTGGATGCCAGGTTGCAGTTGGATGGCAGGCACAAGGAAGTGGATTGGATTGACTAGGTTTGGGAATTGGTTAAGTAGGTGCTAGGTAAAGCCCAGTGTGTGAAGCAGTTAAGGGTTCTGCTGAAAGTGTCGTTTGAATGATTGGCTGAGGCATTGAGGATAAGAGAAGGGAGCAGAGGCTTATGGACTAGACCACTCTTTTCAGGGCTTTACTTTATCAGCCATGACAAAGTATAGAGAATCTGGTCTCAATGTAGGTCTCTCACTGTAGGAGTTTTGCTCACATTTTTCACTGCTGTTAGAGAATCAGGGCTGAAGGCAAGCCTTGAGTTCCACTTATTTGGTAAAAAATTGTGTCAGATTGCTCACTGTAGCCAAGACAGAGTTCTTTGTGGCTTCTGTAACTTGCCATCCAAGTAAAAGATTTTCTTAAAAGTTGAAATGACCTTTGTATAAAAATAATAAAATACTTGCTATGTGTCAGGGACTGTTCTAAGTGCTAAGCAAATGTATCAATGCAATTAATCTATTACTATCATCTGAGGCAAGTGCTATCATTGTCCTCATTTTATAAATGACGAAATGGAGACGCAGAGAAGCTAGGTAACTTGCCCAGGATTTCAGAGCTGGGAGGTAGGCAGCGAATTATGGTGGTTAAGAATATAGACAGTGCAGCAGGGTGGCTGTGGAGAAAATCGAATGGGTCCGCACACAATGTGCTTACAAAGGTGCAGGGCAATTAGCATCCTTGACGTATGAAACTCCTGCTTTCACACTTAGTTAACAGTACAGTATCCTTCAAGACAGGCTATCCTTTTATGAAGCAATTGTTCCTGATACTAACCTTTCTTATAGTGAGCAGACATTTCCCTCTAACGTCCACCATTTAATTCAAGTCCACCTTTGGCAAATGGAAAACAAGCCTTATTCTTTTTTTTATAGGTGATAGGCCCCTTCTAGAAATCAGAAATGCTGATCCTTCTCTAATGACTACTTCTTCCTTCCAGGTTGTAGAAATCTTGAGCCGTGTCTTCAGTATGCTCTCTGTGAAATAAGGCTATCGTTGCTTGGCAGCCAAGATTTTCACGAGATTGTGATTCCCTTATGACTGTTTGCCTTCCTGGGTAGGAAGTGATAAACGGCCTGATAGTGTGAGTTTTTCCCAGTAATAATAATAGTGATGTGTTAATATTTCTTGAGCATTCACTATGGGTCCAGACACTATTTTTCGTGCTTTCCATTTATGAGTGTTTAAAATCCTCATGACAACCCTGTGAGGCAGGTGCTATGGATTCCTGTTGAAGAGATGAGAAAACCACAGACATTTTCTCAAGTCCCTGTTACTTTCTATTTTTTTTCCTTTTGAATTTTGGCCCTTTTGGGTTTTTTTTATTATTATTATAAACATTTTTTTAAATTACTTGAAGACCATTTCCCAGCTAACTTTAGCAGCTTGCTTTATTTTACTAGTGCTGCTACTTCTGCTTTGAATCAAATGATAGATAAAACAGTATTATATTAAAAGAAGATATCAGGAAAATTTTTTTTAGTAATAGGTAAAAAATTAAAGTGTATAGAAGGAAATCGTGGTTCCACAGCTTTATGTATTTTTCCCCTTTAGCATTAATTTTATTCAAAGATTTAGGGGACATTTTTTGTTTTAGAATGAAAAGGGACTAGTAGCTATCTATTATAAATACATGGTAGAGTACAAAACAAAAGACTGTGAGGAAGTGACCACTTTACCAAGCAGCTTCAAGTAGCAACCATACCCTCCATGGTAACCATTCTCTTAAGGCAATTGATGGAAGAGTTTCCGACCAGAAGGCTGGGATCCAGTACCACCCCAGCATGGACAAATGCAGATGTGAGATCACTCACAGCCATGTCTACCTTCATGGAAAATGAGTCGGCCCTCTCTACTCCAATACCATGACACACAACCTCTGGCTGCCCTCGGGGTTATCAGACTGGCTTCTCTGAAACTCTCCTACTTTTTAGAAAATGCTGTGGAAGGATGAGG